>NC_142442.1:58228750-58870000 GCF_059453495.1 Arachis ipaensis
TTTAAGGAAACAAGCTTATGGACTTGTAGAGTATGTCTTGATAAAGATTGAAGGCCTTTACATCCCTGCTGACTTCATAATCCTGGACACTTGGAAGAGTATGGATGAATCCATCATCCTTGGCAGACCCTTCCTAGCCACAGTAAAAGCTGTGATTGATGTTGACAGAGGAGAATTGGTCCTTCAAGTGAATGGGGACTACCTTGTATTTAAGGCTCAATGATCTCCTTCTGTACACATGGAGAAGAAGCATGAAAAGCTTCTCTCCATGTAGAGTCAAACAGATCCCCCACATTCAAACTCTAAGTTTGGTGTTGGGAGGCCATCATCATGCTCTGAGTATCTGTGAGGCCCCATGAGAGCCAACTGTCAATCTATTGACATTAAAGAAGCGCTTGTTGGGAGGCAACCCAATTTTTATTTATCTATGTTAAATTTTTATTTTCTTTTGTTATTTTATGTTTTCTTTAGGATGATGATCATGTGAAGTCACAAAAACAATTGAAAAAGTAAAAAGAATGAAAAATATCATTGAAAATAGCACACCCCAGAGGACGATCTTACTGGCGTTTAAACGCCAGTAAGGGTAGCAGAATGGGCATTAAACGCCCAGTCTGGCACCATTATAGGCGTTTAATGCCAGAAAAAGGGCACCAGATTGGCGTTTAACGCCAGAAAGGGGCACAAAGCTGGCGTTTAAATGCCAGAAATGGACAGCAACCTGGCGTTTAACGCCAGAATTGGCACTCCAAAGAGCGTTTACATGCCAACATGGTGCAGGGATGAGAAATCCTTGACACCTCAGGATCTGTGGACCCCACAGGATCCCCACCTACCTCAACTCTCTCTCTCTCTTCTTCACACTTTCCAAGAGCACCCTTTCCCCAATACCCTTCACCAATCACATCCTCCCACTCTTCCCCCAAAAAAACCCCATCCACCTCACCATTCAAATTCAAACTATTTCCCTCCCTAATACACGAACCCTACTATCTCTTTCCACTCCTATATAAATGCCTCTTCACTCCTTCTTTTCTACTTACCACAAACACTACTTCTCCCCCTTGGCCGAACCATTAAACCCTCTCCATCTCATCTATTTCTTCTTTTTCTACTCTCTTCTTTCTTTTGCTCGAGGATGAGCAAACCTTCTAAGTTTGGTAGGTAAAAGTGTTGCTTTTTATTTTTCCATAACCATTTATGGCACCTAAGACCAGAGAAACCTCTCGAAAGAGGAAAGGTAAGGCAAAAGCTTCCACCTTTGAGTCATAAGAGATGGAGAGATTCATCTCAAAGGTCCATCAAGACCACTTCTATGAAGTTGTGGCCAAGAAGAAGGTAATCTCTGAGGTCCATTTTAAGCTCAAAATGAGTGAATATCCAGAGATCTGACATGAGATTCGAAGAAGAGGTTGGGAAATTCTCACCAACCCCATTCAACAAATCGGGATCTTAATGGTTCAAGAGTTCTATGCCAATGCATGGATCACCAAAAACCATGATCAAAGTATGAAGCCGGACCCAAAGAATTGGATTACAATGGTCTGGTGGAAATACTTAGATTTCAGTCTGGAAAATGTAAGGTTGGCATTCAACTTGCCAATGATGCAAGGAGATGCACGACCCTACACTAGAAGGATCAACTTTGATCAAAGGTTGGACCAAGTCCTTATGGACATTTGTGTGGAAGACGCTCAATGGAAGAGAGACGCAAGAGGCAAGCCGATTCAACTAAGAATGCTTGACCTCAAGCCCGTGGCTAGGGGATGGTTGGAGTTCATCCAACGCTCAATCATTCCTACTAGCAACCGATCTGAAGTTACTATAGACCGGGCTATCATGATCCATAGCATCATGAATGGAGAGGAAGTAGAAGTTCATGAGGTTATATCCCTAGAACTCTACAAGGTGGCTGACAAGTCCTCTACTTTGGCAAGGTTAGCCTTCCCTCATCTCATTTGTCCCCTCTGTAACTCAGTTGGAATTGACATAGAAGAAGACATCCTCATTGATGAGGACAATCCCATCACTAAGAAAAGGATGGAGCAAGCAAGAGAGCCCACTCATGGACCTCAACAAGAGCATGAGGAAATTCCTCATCATGAAATCCCTGAGATGCCTCAAGGGATGCACTTCCCTCCACAAAATTATTGGGAGCAAATTAACACCTCCCTAGGAGAATTAAGTTCCAACATTGGACAACTAAGGGTGGAGCACCAAGAGCATTCCATCCTCCTTCATGAAATTAGAGAAGACCAAAGAGCCATGAAGGAGGAGCAATAAAGGCAAGGAAGAGACATAGAGGAGCTCAAGCGTTGCATTGGATCTTCAAGAGGAAGAACTAGCCGCCATCACTAAGGTAGACCCGTTCTTTAATCTCCTTGCTCTTATTTTTCTATTTTTCGAAAATTATGCTTTATGTTTTATTTATGTTTGTGTCTTACTACATGATCATTAGTGTCTTAGTGGCTATGCCTTAAAGCTATGAATGTCCTATGAATCCATCACCTTTCTTAAACAAAAAATGTTTTTAATTACAAAAGAACAAGAAGTACATGAATTTTGAATTTTAAAATAGTTTAATTATTTTGATGTGGTGGCAATACTTTTTATTTTTTGAATGAATGCTTGAACAGTGCATATTTTTGAATTTGTTGTTTATGAATGTTAAAATTGTTGGCTCTTGAAAGAATGATGAAAAAGGTGAATTGTTATTGATAATCTGAAAAATCATAAAATTGATTCTTGAAGCAGGAAAAAGCAGTGAATACAAGGCTTGAAAAAAATATGGCGAAAAATAAAAGAAAAAGAAAGAAAAAGAAAAAAAAGCATGCAGAAAAAGCCAGTAACCCTTTAAACCAAAAGGCAAAGGTGAAAACGATCCAATGCTTTGAGCATTAATGGATAGGAGGGCCTAAAGGAATAAAATCCTGGCCTAAGTGGCTAAACCAAGCTGTCCCTAACCATGTCCTTGTGGCATAAAGGTGTCAAGTGAAAAGCTTGAGACTGAGCGGTTAAAGTCGTGGTCCAAAGCAAAAGAGTGTGCTTAAGAGCTTTGGACACCTCTAATTGGGGACTCTAGCAAAGCTGAGTCACAATCTGAAAAGATTAACCCAATTTTGTGTTTGTGGCATTTATGTATCCGGTGGTAATACTAGAAAACAAAATGCTTAGGGTCACGACCAAGACTCATAAAGTAACTGTGTTCAAGAATCAACATACTGAACTAGGAGAATCAATAATACTATCTGAATTCTAAGTTCCTATAGATGCCAATCATTCTGAGCTTCAAAGGATAAGTGAGATGCCAAAACTGTTCAGAAGCAAAAAGCTAATAGCCCCGCTCATCTAATTAAGACTGATCTTCATAGATGTTTTCAGAATTTATTGTATATTCACTTCTTTTTTATCCTACTTTTTTTGGCACTGTTTTTAGGTAGTTTTTAGTATGATTTAATTAGTTTTTATTATATTTTTATTAGTTTTTAAATAAAAATCACATTTCTGGACTTTACTATGAGTTTGTGTGTTTTTCTGTGATTTCAGGTATTTTCTGGCTAAAATTGAGGGACCTGAGCAAAAATCTGATTTAGAGGCTGAAGTTTGCTGTTGGATTCTGACCTCCCTGCACTCGAATTGGAGCACTCTCAATTGCGTTGGAAAGTAGACATCCTGGGCTTTCCAACAATATATAATAGTCCATACTTTACCCGAGTTTGATAACGCAAAATGTTGTTTAAACGCCAACTTTCTACCCTATTATGGTGTTAAATGCTAGAACTGCCATAAAAGCTGGAGTTAAACGCCCAAACTGGCACCAAAGCTGGCGTTTAACTCCAAGAAAAGCCTCTACATGTGAAAGCTTCAATGCTCAGCCCAAGCAAACACCAAGTGGGCCCGGAAGTGGATTTCTGCATCATATACTTATTTCTGTAAATCCTAGGTTACTAGTTTTCTATAAATAGGACCTTTTGCTATTGTATTTTCATCTCTGGAACACATTATGTAACTTTTATGTTCTGAGACCTCCATGGGAGGCTGGCCACTCGGCCATGTCTACCCTATTTTCACTTATATATTTTCAACGGTGGAGTTTCTACACCCCATAGATTAAGGTGTGAAGCTCTGCTGTTCCTCATGAATCAATGCAATTAGTACTGTTTTTCTATTCAATTCAAGCTTATTCTTATTCCAAGATATTCATTCGCACACAAGAACATGATGAATGTGATAATTATGTGACACTCATCACCATTCTCACTTATTAATGCATCTCTGACAACCACTTCTGTTCTACATGAAAACAAGCTTGAATGCATATCTCTTATCCTCGAGATCAGAGTCTTCGTGGTATAAGCTAGAATCAATTGGCAGCATTCTTGAGATCTGGAAAGTCTAAACCTTGTCTTTGGTATTTCGAGTAGGATCTGGGATGGGATGACTGTGATGAGCTTCAAACTCGTGAGTGTTGGGCATAGTGACTGACGCAAAAGGATCAATGGATCCTATTCCAACATGAGTGAGAACCGACAGATGATTAGCCGTGCGGTGACAGCACATTTGGACCATTTTCACCGAGAGGACGGACGGTAGCCATTGACAATGGTGATCCCCCAACATACAGCTTGCCATGGAAAGGAGTACGCATGATTGGATGAAGGCAGTAGGAAAGCAGAGGTTCAGAAGCAACAAGCATCTCCATACGCTTATCTGAAATCCTACCAATAAATTACATATGTATTTCTAACTTATTTTCTGTTTTAATTATATTTTAATTATCAAAATCCCATAACCATTTGAATCCGCCTGACTGAGATTTACAAGGATAACCATAGCTTACTTCAAGCCAACAATCTCCATGGGATCGACCCTTACTCACGTAAGGTATTACTTGGACGACCCAGTGCACTTGCTGGTCAGTTGCACGAAGTTGTGTGAAAAGTGTGCGATCACGATTTCGTGTACCAGTTGTCTCCTCACCCAACTTTGTAGGTATAGCAACATTCTTATCCAATTTAGTACCACTTCTAAGAGTAATGGCATTTATGCTTCCCTTATGGTTAGGTTGAGGTTGAGAGGGTAAACTACTAGAGGTTGAAGCTTGTTCGGTGTTTTGTGTAGGTTAAGGAGGGAGAGTTAAACAGGAAAGGGCTTCGGCTATCGTAGCCATATACGCCTCTTGTTTCTTATGAAACTCTCACTGTTCTTGCATGAAGGTGTGAATTGTGTCATTCATGTGAGGTTGATTGGAGGAAAGAGCTTGGTTGACATGAGAGGGGTTAGACCTACTGTTTGGGTGTTGATACTTCACTTGAGGTTGAGATTGTGGTGGTTGTTGGTAAGATTATTGGTAGGGTTGTTGGTATTGTGGTTGACCTTGGGGATGTTGATGGTAGTAGACTTGCACGTTTTGGTTGGGTTGAGCTTGAGGGGCTTTGTTCCACCTTTGGATTGAATTCTCCCTCCATCCTTGGTTTTAATTGCCTCCATGTTGGTAGGATCCTTGGTTGTAATTGGGCCTTCGTGGGGAGGGATTGGCTACCGCCAATGTAGTGTCCTCTTGGAGTTGAGGGCACTCATCGGTGTAATGAGTATTATAAGCACAAACACCACATATCCTTGATGGTCCTTCGATCCTTGAAGGTTGAGGTAGAGAATTTATCAAAGCTTGAGGGATTTGTTGCCCTTGGGTGATTTGTCTCAACAAAATTGTCATCTCATTGAGGGTCTTTGTCAAAATAGCATCTCCAGAGGGAGAAACTTCACTCAAAGCTTTTGGTTGTGGACTCCTTGCCCTTAAGTGTTGTGTTGAGTCTGCTAAGTCCGATATAACTTCCCACGCTTCTGCAGCGGTCTTGTTTTTGGTCAATGATCCTCCAGTTGCGGCATCTAGGAGAAGCTTGTCTTGGTGGTCCATTCCTTGAAAACAATAACTCATAAGAACCAACTCATCAATCCGGTGGTGAGGGCAATCCTCCAGCAACTTCTTAAATTTCTCGCAGTATTCATACAAAGTCTCCCATCTCGTTGCACAATGCAAGAGATCTCTCTTTGTAGCTTGTCTGTTTTATGATGAGGGTAGAACTTTTCCAAAAATTCTTTACGCAGCAAGTCCCAATTGGATCTAACTTCACCTGGTTGAGTATAAAACCACTCCTTCGCTTTTCCCTCTAAAGAGAAAGGGAAAGCGAAGACCAACACTGCGGATTCATCCGCCCCATGTCTTGTCGCAGTTGGGCACGCAACTTGAAAATCCTTTAGATGCTTCAGAGGATCTTTCCCAAGTAGTCCATTGTATTTGGGGAGCAAGTTTATCGTGCCGGGCTTGAGCTCAAAATTTGGGTCCAAAGCAGGATACAAAATTTGAAGCGGTTGCAAGTTAAGATCAGGAGCTCTGGCCTCCTTCGAAGTGATCCTTCGAGGTGGGTCCGCCATAACGGTGTCACAGGAGTCACTTACAGAAAATTCAGTACTCCCACAGATGAATATATGGTCTGTTCGTTGATTGGAGAATGATGGTCACGAGTTGATAGTGATAGTGAATTGGAGTGCTCCTCAAGGGAGCCCGATTCACTATTCACGAAAGCTAGCCGGCACCGAGCTTGCCTTATACGAGTTAAAGTTTTTTCAATTTCCGGATCAAAAGTGGCCAAGCTCAGGTCTGGAAGCAACCATGTCATTCAACTGAGGATGTAATGAAAGCATGCAATTATGAAAAATAAAATAAAAATAGGCAAGTAAACAAGAACCAACTTAACAATCAACAACTACTAAGACTAACTAAAGAGGAAAGTAGTATCTACAATTAGTGCCAAGTAGCAAACCAAAATCAAGTATTCACACTATTCACATATTCATAACAACCAAAATTATAGCACTCATTGCACTTAAAGTGAACTCCCTGGCAACGGCACCAAAATTTGACGAGATGTCCGAATTGCCTAGGTTTGGATTTTCAAACTAAAATAGGATTGACGTTGCAAGTATAGACCAAACCCAACAATCGATCGTCGATCAAATTGGAAATTCAAGAGATGTGTCACAATTCAAAACCAATTCAAAACCGAGAGTATTTGACTCCCGGGTCGTCTCCCAAGGAACACTTGAGAACAATGAGTGTACAATTCTGGTTGTAGTGATCAAGGGGTTGCCAATGAAGAAATGAACATATAAAGCAATAAAAGAACATGCAAAATCGTAATGATTGAACTAATGAAGAAATTAAAGAACCGACTATGTAATATAAACAAGTAAAGTATAAAAGAGATTAACATAGAAGTGTATGAAAGATTGAAAGCATAAAAAAAAGAGTATTGGCTTGGAGTGAGCTAAGGGTCCTTTCCTTGTTGGAACCACAACTATGATAATTATGATGGATTAGTCTCACTTGATCAACCCTCACATCGGAAAGTAAGTTAAATGAGCATAAGTGTTCTTAACCCACAACTCCTAAATTGCTTGCTAATTGCCTTAGCAACAAATTAGCGTTAGTGGGAACAAGAACAATTAACAATCCAAGAATTGACACTAAATGTTGGACATTCCAACTCTAGGAACCCAATTTCTCACTTTACCCAAGCCAAGAGCAAAAAATTTAGCCTAAAACCATGTTTGACATTTTGTCAAACACTTGGTGGGCAAAAACCTTAAACATGGGAAAAATGAGAAAAAAAGACTTGAAATAAAAAGCAACAATTAACCTCAATCAACAAGAACACAAGAAAGCATGAAACAAACATCAAACATCAAATTCATCAAAAAGAAATTGAAATTGCAAGAGAAAAGTAAAATTGAACTATAACTTGAATTAGAAGAAAGAGTAAGAACAATGTAACTATAAAGAGTAATAACAAGAGAATACTTACAATGGAAACTAGCAAAATCCAAGATCAAAAATGGAAATGGCACTTGAATGTAAAACCCTAATATAAACCCTAATAGAGATGATGAAAAACTTAGAGAAAACTAAAACTAAAAGCTTCCTACCACTACTCCTAAACTATCCTAATGATATGCTATGTTATGGTCTTCATTTCCCTTCCAATATGAGCTAAAAGACTTTAGAAATGGGCTTCCAAAGTGTCAAAATTGTGATTCATGTGCCATTTTAATGAAGTCATGTGCGGACACCTGTGCGAACGCACAGGCGTGTGCGTCCGCACATTTTGCGAAAATCTCTTCCTGTGTGTACGCACAAGTAGCTGTGCGCACGCACACTAGGCGATGCTTGAATGGACACGTGACGCGTTTGAAATGATCTACGCGCTCTGATTGGGCTCTTGTGTGTACGCACAAGTAGCTGTGCGCACTCACATGTCTCTGAACTCATCTCCTTTGATTCTTCATGTTTTCTCCACTTTGCATGCTCTTCTTCCATTTTCTCCAACCCATTCCTACCTTATACACTTGAAATCACTCACAAACAACATTAAGGCATCGAATGGAAGGCAAATGGAATAAAATAGTTTAAATTGGGCACAAAAGAGCATATTTTCATAATCAATCACAAATTGGGAGGAAAGTTCAAAAGCAAGCTATTCACGGGCATAAGTGCAAGTTTATATGATGAAATCTATTCAATTCTAACCAAAAATCATCATCAAATATGGATTCGTCATAATTCAAATGAATTAATACAATTCTTCTTCTTCTTCTCAATCCGCTTATTGTAGCTAAGGGAAAGCTTTTGTGCTTCATAGATCCATTCACTACCGGAAGGGGGTTTGGATCTACTTGAATCTCTATGTGAGCCTTGGAAAAGGGATCATAAGATTCAGTTTGAAGCTTCTCCCTCATAACTCTTTTGATTAATAAATTCTTATTTGGTGTGTGACATATAACCTCTTTGAATTAAGATCCTAAGGGTTGTGTGGCTTATGGATTAGAAATTTGAACTTAACCTCTTCTCATGAACAATTAGATAAAGAAATTGACAATTGATTGTGTTAAGAGAAATTGGGTTGCCAAGGAATTAGAACTCAATTATTTATAATCCACCATAGATCTACTTCATATGATTGAGAATGAAGTTGAGAACCATTGATTCATGAAGGATCATAATGTCTCCAATCCCTAATGAATCTCACCTATTGTTGCTCTTCCTTTCAATTACTTTAAATTTCTTGTTATCTTTGATTCTCAGCACCCAGAACCCATTTACATTTCATGCAATTTATCTTTCATTGCAATTTAAATTCTTGCTTTTACTTTCTTGTCATTTAAGTTTCAGCTCTTTAATTTATTTTCATCTAAGTTTCCGCCATTTACCTTTCACAATTTACTCTCAGCTCTTTATTCTTCAGTAATTTAAATTCAGTATAGTTACTTTCTTTGTTAATTATATTCTGTTCGTTCAATTACACCAAAATCATCAAATATTAGCTTGACTAGATAAATCACCTAACTAAAGTTGCTTAATCCATCAATCCCTATGGGATCGACCTCACTCAATAGTGAGTTATTACTTGGCGATTCGGTACACTTGCCAAAGGAATTTGTGTTGTGCTAGGTGAGAGACACCCCACTATGGTAAATTCTTCCTATTTTCTCTTTTATTTATATTGGTAGTAAGTTGAATTTTCATTTTAAGTTTGGTTTATTTAGTTTAAGTTATGGTTTATCTTGTTTAATAACATTTGCAAT
Organism: Arachis ipaensis; assembly: GCF_059453495.1. Lineage (NCBI taxonomy): Eukaryota > Viridiplantae > Streptophyta > Magnoliopsida > Fabales > Fabaceae > Arachis > Arachis ipaensis. The sequence goes on from NC_142442.1 coordinate 58,238,393, forward strand.
TGCTTTGGTAGCTTGTTAGTTTCTTAAACAAAAAAAGGATGTCACGCGTACGCATGACCAACGCGTACGCGTCACCTTCTCCTTTCTGCTTCTCACGCGTACGCGTGACTGATGCATACGCGTGACTGACACAAATGCATTGCCTCCTCATTCTGCTATCCACGCGTGCGCGTGGACGACACTTATGCATCGCTTCTCTTCTCCCATTTCTTTCTTCTTTCTTCTCTCTTTCTTCTTTCTTTCTACCTTTCTTCTTCTTCATTCCTTTAACTTCTCATCTTTATTCTCTTTTATTCTCTTTTACTTATTGTATTTGCATACTTTCATTCATTGCATTTTAACTTTGCTTTTGTAGCTTGTTCTTATTTTCCTTCTTAAGTTTACTATTCTACTATTGGTGTTGAATTTTTCTACGCAACTGTTGATAATTCTTGAATCATTTTAGGGCTTCTTGATTTGTTTGATATTTAGTTGACATGCCCTTTGTTTATATTGTTTTTTCACTTACATGTTGTAGCTACCATGTAGTTGAGAATTTTACTCTTATTTAGCATTAGCCCCACCTATGTTTTATTTGCTTTGATATCTTTATTTGTCGGCTTAATCTCCTCTTTTCTCTACTTTTAGGCTGGCCACTAGAGGGGAAAGAAAAAGCTTCTAAATGGGGCGAACAACAAGTCCCTCAGCACAATCCTTTGAAGGAGCTCATCAGTTGTGACAACCCACCTTGGAGGAGCCCGACTTTCCTACCCACTGTGGTCATCTTTGCATTCATCGAGGATGGTGCAATCTTTAAGTGTGGGGAGGTTGAGATTGACTTCCGTGGGTAACTACTTCCTTTTCCAACAACAATTATTAATTTTCTTTGTTAGCTAGTTGTTGGATTGCATGATAGATTACATGTGTAGTTAGTTGCTTGCAGTTAAGTACTACTTGGTTGAAGTGATGATTTTTTTTCTAAGAAACTGTTTTATGGCATTTCACTAATTTGAATCAAATTTTTTTGTTGAATTTTATTGAAGAAATTTATTCCAGAACATGGTTTTAGAGCTATAACACACAAACCCAGTGAGATTTTGAGCCTAATTGATTGGTTGCATCTTATTAACCAATATATTTTTTTTTGGTGTGTGTTGTTCTCTCTAAGATTGTGATCTTTGTCTTGCTTGATTCTATATTTCCATTGTTTGATGTATGCATGTACTTATGTGATTGAGGCCTTTGTTTCACTAATCATACATACCCATATGGCCATACCCTTTCATTATCCTTTGCAAACCAATGTTGAGCCTATTTTACCCCATTTGTTCTCTTATTTAGCACATCACTAACTCTAAGCGGAAAACAATAAATGTCCTTAATTTGAATTCTTGATTAGCTTAGACTAGTGAGAGAGTACATGATTTAAGTGTGGAGAAATTGGGTTTGGGAACGTTTGGTTTGGGAATTAGGTATGTTATACTTTTTGTAAAAATGTGGAAAATTTTGGGCGCATGTTCATTCATTCAATACTTTAATCATATGCATTAATCTCTCATGCATATATATTATTTACCACATATATAACAAAAGAATAAAAAGAAAAAAAAAAGAGAAAAACAAAGACAAAAAGGACAAAAAAAAGAAAAAAAGCAAGCAACAAAAGGGGATAAAATGCCCCAAAGTAAATGATGGTAGCAATGTATATGTATTGTACTCAAAATGGGGATGCAAGAATATGTGGCAAAAGATATTCAATGGGTAGTTAGGTTTGCATTTTGATTACATGATTGTCTTAGGTTAGGTGAAAAGTTTAGGTTAATCAAAGATTCATATTTTAGTCCACTTAAACAAATACATTCTTACCTTGACCCTAACCCCATTACAACCCTTGAAAAGACCTCTTGATATGTGTTCATGCATTAAATTTTTGTTAATTGGTAGAAGAATAGCAAGCCTTAGAAAGCAAGATTAGTAGAGAACCGAGCGAATCGACCCTCAAACACTAGAGTGATTAGAGTGCAAACACTTCCGGTGAGGGTTCGTTGCTTGATTCTTTGTTTCCGGCTTTTATGAGCTTTCGTCTTGCAAGTCTATTTGTACTTTATTTTATGATTTGAATTAGTGAAATTTTTTAATCATCACATTATTTCGGCCCTACTTGTTCATATATGTTCTTGGAAATTGATTTAATTTTAATCAAGTAGGTAGAAACATTTTGCATTTAGTTGCATTCATATAGATAGGTTACATTTAATAAATCCTACCATCCCTCTTCACCCCTTTATAGCTTCTCTTGGGCTTAGCATGAGGACATGCTAATGTTTAAGTGTTGGAAGATTGATAAACCACTACTTTATGGTATATTTTGGATCGAATCGAGTGGATTTTGTCAACTATTCTCACACTTATTCATGTAATTTGCATGTTTTTAAGTTTCCTTCCTAATCTTGTGCTATGATTGAAAACATGCTTCTTTGGCCTTAAAATTGCTAATTTTTAATGCTCTTTTATTACCATTCGATGCCGTGATATCTTTGTTAAATGTTTTCAGGGTTATAGGGTACGAATGGCATAGAGGATGGAAAGGAAGCATGCAAAACTATAAGGAACATAAATAATTGAAGATTTGAGAAGCTGGTGTTGATGCGTACGCGTGGCTGACGTATGCGCGTGACCAGGAGCGTCGTCCACTGACGCGTACGCATGACTAACGCGTACGCGTGACCTTGCGCATAGTCAAATTATGCGTACGCATGGCTGACACGTACGCGTGACGAGCGGCACGTGCCTCAGTAAAGAGAAAATGCTGGGGGCGATTTCTAGGCTACTTTTGACCCAGTTTCAAGCCCGAAAAGGAATACAATAGGCTGTGGAGTGGAGCTAAAAAGGGGTTGGGATCATTCATTCACACACATTAGTTTTAGATGTAGAATTCTAGAGAGAGAGGTTCTCTCCTCTCTCTAGGTTTTAGGGTTTCTTCTTTTATATTTAGTTTCATCTAGGTTTTGATTCTACTTCTTATCTTGATTCAAGTTCCACTTTTAATTTCTTGTTATTACCTTCTTGCTTTCTTAGTTTTATATGTTGTTTCCTTTACCTTGTTACTTTATTGTTCATGATTTCTTGTTGATTTCAATTTCCTATTAATGCAATTTATATTTTTTATGTTTATTGTTGCTTTCTTTAATTGTTAGTTATTGATTCTTGCATTTGGTAGTCTAGATTTAATATTTCTTGTTAATTTTCTATGTTTTTATTTTGTGCCTTCAAAGTGTTTGATGAAATGCTTGGTTAGATTTTAAAATAGATTTTCGTGTTCTTGGCTTGGGTTTGTGATTTTAAGACTCTTAAATTATCAAAATCTCTTGACGATTGGTAATTGAAGATTGCCGATTAGCTTGAACTTCACTAAAAACTAGTCTTTCACTATGAATTGACTAGGACTTGTGAACTCAAGTTGATTGTATGAACTTGACTTTCCTTCATTTGTTAGAAGTTAACTAAGTGAAGGCATTTTACATTTACCATCAGAATTGAGGATGATAATAAGGACAGAAATTCCAATTATTACCTCTTGCTAAGAATTTTCTTAGTCGTTAGTTTACTTTATTACTATTTACTTTCTTGTTCATCAATTCAAAAACCCCAAAAATACTTTCCCAAAACCAATAATTAGTACACTTCCCTGCAATTCCTTTGAGAGACGACCCAAGGTTTAAATACTTCGGTTATTTTTTATTAGTTTGCATTGTGACAAAAATATTAAACGTTGATTGAGGTTTAATTGTCGGTTTAGATTTATACTTGCAATGCAATTTTATTGAAAAATACTTTACCGACAATTATCCTCCGTCACCAACACTCTTCAAGGACTCCCGAGAGTTTGTCCGCAACTGTGATAAGTGCCAATGAGCTGGAAATATCCCTCATAATCACGAAATGCCATGATGTCAGAATTAGTGTTGATCTAGAATTTCACAAAATAGAATCTCTTCGTTGCAAGTATAGCCCAAATCAACAACTAACTCCCACCATCAAAGTTTAATTTTCAAATTAAAATATAACCGAGAGTAATTAAACCTCGGGTCATCTCCCTCAGATAATGGAATTAAGATGTCACACTCTTTGTTGTGAGAAAAAGGTGGTTTTAAAGTATAAAATGAAATATTAAAAGAACTAAGAAATAAAAGAATCAAGAAATAATCAAAAAGGGAATTAATGCAATTAAAAGGGAAATAAGGTCAAAACTAGTGAAAATGCTATAAATGCATAAAAGAACCTTGACATGGGAATGAGAATTAAAGAATCCTATCATCGTCATAACCACAACTATGGCAACTATGATGAGTCAATCTCACTTCGTCAACCCCTAACATCGAGGAGTAAGTTAAGCAAGTATAATTGACCTTAATCCATAAGTCCTAGCTAACTTACTAATTACTTAGTAAAAAGCCAGCGTCAATGGAAATAAGAGCCAACTAACTACCCAAGAATTACCACTAAATATCAAACATTATGACTCTAGTATCCTATGAACTCATTTCCCAAGCCAAGGTGTCAAAAGCTACTCAAAATCTATAGTTGGCATTTTCACAAACACCTTGTGGGCATAAAAACAAAACATGGAAAATTGCAAAAGATAATGAAAACTATAGCCAAAATATTCACAATATCAACAATAGAAACTCAATCAAGCATATATAAATCATAAATGACCAAATTCACAAGCAAAAGATTCAAGAAATCAAAATTGCATATATTAACAAAGAGGAAATTAAAGAGTACTTACAATGAGATAGCAAAATCCAAGACCAAAATTGAACTATAAAATGCTACATTGAAAACCTAATTAAAATCCTAAGAGAGAAATAAAAGATCACTACTCATACTAATGCTTTCTATGTAATCTAGCCTAATTCTTTGATAAGGAATGAAGTCCCTTTCATATAGCACTCAATTTCAGCTTCAGCACATTCAAAATTGGGCCAAAAGGCCCCCAAAATTGCAAGCCACGTGCCTCATTAATGAAGTCACGCGTTGTACCTGTGCGTACGCATAGATGTGTGTGTACGCACACTTGTTGATTTTTCTACTTGTGCATACGCACAGAGATTTGTGCATACACAAACTTGCTGATTCTACTCTTGTGCGTACGCACACTTGACTGTGTGCTTCTCCTTTGTCTTCTTCATGAAATCTTCCTTTTACATGCTTTCTTCCAATTCTACCAAACCATTCTTGCTTAATGGATCTAAAATCACTCACAAAATATATCACGGTATTGAATTGAATAAAAGTGGAATTAAATTGATCAATTTAAGCACAAAAATGCATGTTTTCATATTTAGGTCCAAATTATGGAGAAATCACAAAAGTTTGCTATTTTTGTGATTAAGTGTGAGTTTATGTGATGAAATTTATCCAATTCAAGCAAAAAATTATCATCAAATATGGACTCATCATGCCACAACAAGGAATTCAGGAAATTGAGCTGTTTGATGTATGAGAAATAGACTTCATGGGACCTTTTCCACCCTCATATTCAAACGCATACATCTTGGTGGCACTAGAGTATGTGTCTAAATCGGTTGAGGCAATCGCGTCACCCTCTAACGACACTCGGGTGGTACTTAAATTCCTCTAAAAGAATATCTTCAGCAGATTTGGTGTCCCACAGACACTAATCAGTGACGGAGGCACCTACTTCTGTAGGCACCTCAAGAGATTTCTTGAGAGAACCGTAGGCACCTCCAGGAAGGACTGGGCATGGAAGCTTGATGATGCTCTCTGAGCATACTGGACTGCATTCAAAACCTCCATCGGGATGTCCCCTTACCAATTGGTCTATGGCAAGGTATGCCACCTACCCGTGGAATTGGAACATAGAGCATACTGTAACATCCTAAGTTTTTGAAAATTAAATAGTTAAGTTATTTATGAATTATTATATTTGTTGAGATTTTATTTTTAAGAAAACTATTTTACCAAAAGTAATTAAATAGAATTTTATGATTATTAAAGTTTAACTTAATTATATTTATTCTATTAATCTGAACTACTTAAAAATTATTTTATTAAGAAAAATTAAATTAATTTTTATAATTATTAATATTATCATTTGAACATGGATAAATTAAGGTAATTATATAATTTTTCTATAATAAGATATTTTACATAATTGATTTTATGATAATTAGAATTTAAATTAATTAGGATTTTTATATAATTTTTATTATAACAAGATATTTCGAGAAAGGATAAAATTATTATTACTATTTTTAATATATTTTTATTTGCTTTGAATAAAATAAATTTTAGTTAATATTATTATTATCGAGTTCAGAGTCCGCCGATATGAGTAAATATCGATATTCTTCGGTGAGCTTAGCTTTGCTAATGCTTTATCGTATATCTTTTATCATTATGTTACTAATGTCATTTATATTAGTAACTCATATATATATATATATATATATATATATATATATATATATATACACATAGCATTCCACCAGTTTTTGGCGACGAATTCAGAGGTATAGCTGATCCTGCATGATGACCCCTGCCTCCTCCTTACTTGGTTCAGATATAGATCTTGAATGAAGCCAGTCGGCGTAGCGCCTTATGCCTCTACGGATCTCTACTAGCTGTAAGGCTCTGGGTTTTTTTCCCAGGTTATGCCAGAACATGGAATCACGCTAAGGTAAGGTTTCTAATCCATCTAGAATAGGATCTACTCTACGAGTTGCGAAAATGAGGAAGCTCGGATATAATGTAACGCAGACGGGCACCACCGCCACAAGATAAACCACCGTGAATTCATCCTGCTGCAAAGAACTATGTATATATATATATATATATATATATATATATATTACTTGTATTTTAATATATCCAGCTTTCATAATTATCTGTTTAAGATATTTATAACTTGAATCACTGACTTAGCAGCCTTATATTGCGACACCCGACCCCCCACATGTCACTTAACCAACAATTCCTCATTATTAATCATCAAAACAGCCATGAAAAGGTTCATTTGGGTAAGGAAAATAAAATATGACCGAGAGAGAGAAAGGAAGAAACCGTGAAACCCCCAAACGTTCCGAGTTCGATTTCTTAAGATCCGTAACTCCAATAAAAAATCTAATTCGATAAAAGTGTTCAGATCTTTCTCCTCTACACATTGGAATCACTTTTATTTGGTAGAAGTTGATGGTGACGTAGCTCCCCTTCTCCTTGAGTTCGGCCAATTGGAGTTCTAGGAGGCACAGACGATTTCTGACGTTTTCCTCTTCAGCAGCTCGGTCAAAAAGCTTCTCCAGAGTTTTTGTTATTTTGATTTCATATGGAGGTAGGGTTCCGGTAAATTCCTAATGAATAAATGTGTATTGGATAAGTGATTTGATATTGTGATTGATTGTTGATTGAATTTGATTGAATTTATGTTGAATTTTTGTGATATATTGATATTTGTGATTAGTTTGCGATTTGGTCAGTTTAAGTACAGCCAAGAACTAACATATTTTGGTGATCAAGTAGAATTGGTGGGATTTGATGATGACATTGAGATTTAATAAGAAATGAATTGATGAATTTATGACATGATTTGAGATATAAAAAGGTTTGATTTTGGAAGCGGTTGGATTTTTAATTGGTTTGATTTTATAAATGTTTTGATATTAGAAATAGTTTTGATTTATTGGAAATGATATGAAAGAGTTAGAGAAATGGTTTGGATGGGACCCGAGAAGGGTGGCAAAGTCCGAGTTTTAGGGGAGATGCTGCCAAAATTTTATTATAAAATTTAAGACTTTGTTTGAAATGTTATTTAGAAAAAAATTGGATTTGAGAAATTGTATTATTTCATTTTTTATTTATTAAGAAAATAGTTATATTTTGAGTTTAATTTATATTAGAAAAGTATTATGTTTTAAGGTTGATTTAAAAATGAAAAGGGCTTATGTTTTGAAATTGACTTAAGAATTTCATTTGGAGGAGTCTTAGTAAACATTAAAAGTAATTGAATTTTGATTGAATGATTTCGTTTTGTGACGTATTGGAAAAAGTTAAAGAATTAGTTTTAAGGATAAAACTGGGATTGGTTTTGGTTTTGAAATTGGTTTGGAACTTTTGATTTGTATAATTTGGTTATGATTTGATTTAGAAACTTTATTTGATTAATACAATTTAAGAAAACAATAATTGTCAAGGATTTCTAATGAAATTAAGAAAATGAGATTGGTTATCGCTCCCCTAAAGTCTAGAGGCCTTGTTGAGGGGTTTAACTAATAAATGGTTTTTTTTCCTTTGGAAGAAGAATTAGTTTAGGTAAAATTGTTTTACAGGTTTTGGTGAATGTCACAAAGAGGTGGTTTTGGTTTTAAAAGAAAAAGAGAAGATAAATTGGCACGTGTGATTATGGAAAGTTCACGAGAGGGTGATGATAGTTTGGTTAAAGTGCTGAAGGATAAATGTTAATAAGCCGTGGACTTTGTTTGTGATTGTGCGCGGACACCCGTAAATATGGAATGGCTTCCAGGAAAAGGGGTCACATGCTTCAGCTGGAGAATCAGCGCCTGCAAGTACTTGCAGAGGTCATGTTCGACATACTTCAACTGGAGAATCAACGCCTGCAATAAGTAGAAACTTGCAGAGGTTATGTCCTTGGAATGCCTTATCCAACTTGTGAGTTAGATTGCGTCGGGTGTGGGTCGAAACCGAAAAATGAGCTCATTACCTGTGACAGGAATAGGCATGCATAATCCTTGTTTGCATATTTTGCATTTGGTTTGGTGTTGTGAATTATTTGTAATTACTTTAGTGTGTTTGTGATTTTAATTGCTTGCTAATTTGAACTTCTATGACTAGTTATTGTTCTAGGTCCTTGTGCTGGGCTATGAATTAAATTAAGCTGTGATAATCCCGACTTAACTAACTACCCCCGACCCTATTAAGAACTCCCCATTTCTTACCCCCTATTTTCACCCTTTTCAGATACACGTGTGAAGCTTTAGTACGGAGCTACAGGAGCATAGAAGATTATGTTTACAAGTTAAGTTGTTAGATTTTATTTTTCCCTCGTCGTTTATTGTTTTTAGTTTTTAGAGGGGTAGGATTTGTTTTCTTAGAATCTTGAAATAAGTTTATGTATTTAATGCTATGTGAATATATATGTATCTTTGTGGTTAAGTGGTTTAAAATAAAGGATCTTCGTTTTCTTAATTAAAGGTTTTGATTCGTATTCGCAAAGGCTCAATATTAAATAAATATAGTATTAAATTAAAGGAGTAGAGGTAGTTGACTCCCAGACTTTTAGTGCAATCATGAGGTGCTAAAAGTTAGGGTGTTACACATACTGGGCAATAAGGTTCCTCAACTTTGATCCCAAGGCTGCAGGAGAAAAGAGGTTACTCTAACTGAATGAGTTGGATGAATTCCGGCATGTTGCATTTGAGAATACTAGAATCTACAAGGAAAGATCAAAGAAATGGCATGATCGGAAGATTTCTTCCAGAGTCTTCCAGCCTGGCCAACAGGTTCTACTTTTTAATTCCAAGCTCAAGCTCTTCCCTGATAAGCTCAAGTCACGTTGGACAGGACCGTTTGTGGTCACTTGAGTGTCACCCTATGGTTATACAGAACTCCAAAGCAAGTATTCTGATGAAAGATTCACCGTCAATAGCCACAGAGTCAAACACTATCTAGGGGACCCAATTGAGCAAGAGGATTCCACCCTCTTTCTAACATGACAACCCAGCCAGATGTATAGTATTTTTCCTTTCCTTCATTTATTTTATTTTAAGTTCATATTTTTCTAGTTTTTATTAGTTTCCATATTTTTCCCTTACTTTTTAATATTTGTGATTATGTGTAGCACTTAGAACAGGAACAGGTATGCATAGGATGGAACACAAAACACCCTGTAGATACCTCTTACTGGCGTTGAACGCCAGAACTGGCGTCCAGCACCAGAAGGGGAGGAGGGATGGGCGTTCAACACCCATATAGGAGCATTTGGACAAACTTTTTGGTCCCTAAAGGGCGTTCAACGCACATTCTTGGCGTTGAATGCCTCACTACAAATAAATAAATAAATTTTTGATCCCCAACTGGCATTCAACGCTAGATTTGGGCGTTGAATGCCCAGAAGGGGGAGGGCAAGAATTTGAATTTTCAAAGGAGAGAGAGAGAGAGAGAGAGAGAGAGAGAGAGAGAAAGGGAGTTGAATTTCAAAACCAAATCTTTTCTAACCTTATCTTTTCAAAGCATTTCTTTCTATTTCATATCCTTTTCAACCTACATTTTAAAATTAAACCTCTTTAATTTAATTCTTTTTCAATGTTTTTAATCTTATCTTTTCACACCATATCCTTTTCACATCACACCTTCCCATTCCCATTTCAAATCTTTTCAAACTAACCATATCTTTTTCAAATTATATCTTTACATATCATATCTTTCCACTAATGTCTTGTTTATCTTTATTAATTTTTATTCTTTTCTTTTCCCATTAATTTTAAAATTTTGTTATCTTATTTCATCTCTTTCTAAATTCAATTTCGAAACCACCAACCTCCCACTCCTATTAATACACGTTCGACCTCCCTCTCTCTCACACCCCACACTTCTCTATTTTATGCCCTCTCTACTTCTTCTCCCCTAGTGTTCTTCTCTCTTTGCTCAGGACGAGCAAACCTCTTAAGTTTGGTGTTGCGCACGCTCTGCTCTTTCATTTTTCTCACACTCCATGGCACCAAAGGATGGAGGATCTATCTCAAGAAACAAGAAAGAAAAGGTCCCTCAACTGTCGCCTATAAGCGTTACAGGTTTTACTCCAAGCTTCATGAGGAACACTACTATGATGTAGTAAGCAAGAAGACAGTAATTCCAGAAGTCAAGTTCGAACTGAAGGATGGCGAATATTCGGAGATTCAAAAGCATATTCGAATGAGGGGTTGGAAAATTCTGGCCAACCCTGCAACTAAGGTTGGAATTCTAAAAGTCCGAGAGTTTTATGCAAATCTATGGATGACGGACAAACAAAAGAAAGAGGGACTGGAATTCAACCTATGGCGCAACATGGTCTGATGAAAGACCTTGCATTTCAATCTGGATAAAGTGAGGGAAATTTTTAAGCTGCCCCCACTAAAGGATGACCCTAACTCCTTTTAATAGGAGAGTGCACACTAATCCAAGGCTAGACCAACTCCTACAGGACGTAGGTCTCCCTGGAACACAGTGGAAAATCGACAAAAAGGGTCAGCCAATCCAACTGAGGAGGATGGATCTCAAGCCAGTTGCTAGGGGATGGCTGGATTTTATTGGGCGCTCTATCATCCCCACTAGTAACCGCTCTGAGGTCACAGTGAGGCGGGCCATGATGATCCACTACATCATGCTTGGCAATAAGATGGAAGTTCATCAATTGATCCCTTTTGAGATGTACAAAATTGCAGCCAAGACCTCAACTCAATCTAGGTTGGCTTTTCCACACCTCATCTCTCGCTTGTGTGATGAGGCAAGAATCATAATTGACAGAGATACATTCATTGCAGTAGACAATCCAATCACCGAGGATAGCATGGATCACACTGGGAACCAGCGAAAGCCAGAACTCAGAGGCCATTTTCCCTCTTTAAGAGAAAGATGCCTGAGCAGCCTCAAGAACAGAGCATCCTTCCAATTGAGTATTGGACTCAACTGGCAGCATCCATTGAACAGTTGAGTTCCACAGTGGACCAACTAAAAGTGGAGCTAAAAGACCAGTCTCGGATGCTTCACAAGCTGACCAAAGTGCAAGAGAGCCAGAGTCAAGAATTAAAGGAGTTGAAGTGCCATAAATTCTTAGAAGAGGGAGGCATTCACCATGAGTGAGGTGGTTAAGTTCCATCTCCCCTATTCTGTCCCTATTTTTAGCACTTTACTTTTTGTTTTTCACTTTACTTTTTGTTTTTCAATTCTAGGCTACATAATCACCATTAGGATTTCCCACTTTCTAGTTTAGTAGTTAATTTCAATTTCTGTTGATTAAATTTTAAGCTGTTTCGCGTATCTCCCATTGAACTTAATTAAAATTTTAATTAAGAAGAAAAAATATAAAAGGTCTTGAGTTTATTTCCAGTCATTCTACTCATGTCAAAGTGGTGGCCTTATCTTTATTCTATGAATTCATGAATTAGCTGTGCATGATTGATATTGAAGTTGGGTTTGTTGGCTCTTGAAGAATAATGAATTTAGAAAAGTATTATGGATTCTCTAAAAAATAAAAAAGATTGATCCTTGAAGCAAAAGAAATAGCAGAAAAATCAAGAGAAGAAAAAGAAAAAAAAATATATAAAAAGAAAACCAAGAAAGGAATCCAAGACTTTGAGCATCAATGGTTAGGAGGGTTTAAATTGGCCTAAAAAGCTCAAAAGGGGCTGCTATCTCTAACTATATGCTTGTGGTGTGAAGGTATCAAGAAAATCTTGAAACTAAGCATTTAAGGTTGCGATATACTGCTAAAAAAGTACGCTTAAGAACTTTGAGCACCACTGTCTGGGAATTTAAGCAAAGCTAAAATTCAAATCCAAAGGGCTCCCCCAGTTAAGTGCTTGTGGCGTTTATGTATCCGGTGGTAATACTTGAAAAGAAAATGCTTAGAGTCACAGCTAGGCTCAAAGGTACAAAGCACCAAAAAGAAGCTGTGTTCAAGAATCAAGAAAAACTAAAAGAAGAGAATCAATAATATCATCCGGATTCTAGTTCCAAAGGATGCCAATGTTCTGAGCTTAAAAGGAAAATGAGATGCCAAAGTTATTCAGAAATAAAGAGCTAATAGCCTCATTCAATAATTGAAACTGAACTTCATTGGCAACTTAAAAACCTTATGTATTTTTCTCTTCTTTAGTCCTAACTTGATTTTGGTTGCTTGAGGACAAGCAACAGTTTAAGTTTGGTGTTGTGATAAGTGGATATCTTATACACTTTTTCATTGCATTTTCTTAGTGTTTTTAGTTATATTTTATTAAGTTTTATTATATTTTAGTGTATAAATTCATATTTGGATGCTACTTTGAGTTCTTGTGTTTTTATTATGATTTTAGGGGATTTTTGGGCGAATTTGCCAAAATTGGCGAAGTCTTGTTCAGAGATGAAGAAGGATAGCAGATGTTGTCAAATCCTGACCTTTGTGCATTCCAATAAGCATATCTTGAGCTATAGAGATTCAATTGATGCGTTCTTAACGGCGTTGGAAAGCTAACTTCCAGAGATTTCCAGGAATATATAATAGTCTATACTTCTCTTCCGATCACTGCCCAAAACTGGCGTTGAACGTCCACATCTGGAGTTCAACACCTAAAGGGGAGCAAGCCCAGCATTGAACGCCCAAAGCTGGCGTTCAATGCCACCAAGGGAGCAAAGAAGCAGCACATTCACCCCTTAATGGGCGTTCAATGCCCATTCTCCAAGTTGAACGCCAGGCTTGGACGAAACACTCAACCAAAGTGGGCCCAAAGTGGATTTTAGCACTCCTTAGCTTATGCAGTACTATCTTTGTACTTTTTAATTTAAATTTACATTTCTTAGTGTTAGTATTTTACTATTTAAAGAGGAGATCACTTAGAATTAAGGCGGAATTTACGAATTAATAGATAGATCTTCTCTAATTTCTCTGTAAATTATGAGCACCTAAACCTCCTAGGTTAAGGTTAGGAGCTCTGCTTGTCCTATGGATTAATATTATTACTTTTCTATTTTTAATATATGTTTGATTCTATTCTATGATGTATTGTTGTTCTTCATCTAAACGAATCTGGGGTGGAACGAGAGTATGACCCCTTATTCTACATGAGTTCTTGCAAGTCCTGACCCGGATAATATTGAGCAACAGCTTGAGAATACATCACCTAAAGCAAGAAGTTATCTGGGCTAATTGGGATATGTGACATACAATCTTGTTAGTTATGGGTAATGAGGTCTTTGTGGTACTAAGGCTAGAATATTGAGCTTCATTCTCCAATCTGAAAGATCTGACCTTATTTGTGGCACTTTAAGTAGGATCAAGGGAGAGTGAATTGCGTGAGCTTCATCCTCGTTCATATTGAATGACCATTTACAATGGCGTTTGATGTGGATTAGAGGAGATTAATTGACCACGACCAATAGCGTTATCACTTACAGCTTTGTCATAGAATGAATCATTCATTGTTAAAGTAGTCCGTAAGAAGTATTAATCCAGAAAGATAAAGCATCTCCAAAGCCTTAATTGATTTCTTATTATTGTTTCTACAACAACAACCACTATCTTTCTATTCACCTGACTAAGATCTGCAGGATAACCATTACTTGCTCAATCCAACAATCCTCGTGGGATCGACCCTCAATCACCTGAGGTATTACTTGGACGACCCGGTGCACATGTCGGTGAAGTTGTGCGAGTTCAATTTCACGCACCAGTGACTCACTTTCATTAGGTCCACGCCCCCGCTGATGAGCGGATAATTTATACCCTTTTTGGCATTGTTTTTACATAGTTTTTAGTATGTTTTAGTTACTCTTATTATATTTTTATTAGTTTTTATGCAAAAATTACATTTCTGGACTTTACTATGAGTTTGTGTGTTTTTTTGTTATTTCAGGTATTTTCTAGCTGAAATTGAGGGACCTGAGCAAAAATCTAATTCAGAGGCTGAGAAAGGACTGCTGATGTTGTTGGATTTTGACCCTCCTGCACTCGAAGTAGATTTTCTGGAGCTACAGAAGCCCAATTGGCGCGCTCTCAATTGCATTGGAAAGTAGACATCTTGGGCTTTCCATCAATATTTAATAGTCTATACTTTGCCTGAGATTTGATGGCCCAAACTGGCATCCAAACGCTAGCTAGAGACCCTTTTTTTGGAGTAAAACGCCAGAACTGGCACCAGAACTGGAGTTAAATGCCCAAACTGGCACCTAAGCTGGCGTTTAAATCCAAGAATGGCCTATTTATGAGTCCATATTTGATGGTATATTTTGACACAATTTGGATGGATTCTAGCACATGAACTCACACTTAAGCACCAAAATAGCATACTTTTGTGTTTTGTCCCTAATTTGATCCTAAATGTACAAGCATGCAATTTTGTGCTTTAATAGAGCAATTTAATCCCACCTTTGTCCCATTCGATGCCTAGATATAGTTTGTGAGTGATTTCAGGCCTTGGAGTCAAGAATGGATAGCCAAAGGTGGAAGAAAGCATGTACAAGGGAGAAAACATGAAGAAAACAAGGAAAAGCACACACAGCGAAGTGTGCGTGCACACAGCCCTGCGTGCGTGCGCACAGCCCTACGTGCGCACGCACAAGCAGAAATTTCCATGGGTGCGTACGCACGCACCTATGCATATGCACAGGTCAATTTTCAGCCGCGTGTGCAGACGCACACGTCTGTGCATCAAAGGGGGATCATTAGAGCAATTTTTACATAGTTTTCATAGTAATTAGGAGTAGGAGTAGTGTAGAGTAGATAGCTCTTCTAGGGTTTATCAATTTCCATTGTAGCCTTTTATAGCAAGCTTTGATTTTGATATTACTTCTTCAATCGTAAGTACTCTCAATTTCCTCTTTAATTCAAGCATTTTTACTTTCAATCTCCTTTGGTTCAAGTTACTTTGTTCATATTGCAATTTTGTGTTTTTTGAAGTTTTGATTAATGAATTTTACATTTCATGCTTCCTTTATGTTTGATTGCTTGTTTATGTTTGGTTTTGTTGGTAGTTGGTTATAGTTTTACATTTTACTTTGAAATTCTCCATGTTTTACTTTTATGCACACAAGGTGTTTGTGAAAATGCCAACTCTAGATTTTGAGTAGATTTTCCCACCTTGGCTTGTGGTTTGAGTTCCTAAGATACTAGAGTCATAATGTCCGACATTTATTGGTGATTCTTGGGTAGTTAGTTGGCTCTTGTTTCCATTGACGCTAGCCTTTTATCAACTAGTTTGGTAAGTTGGTTAGGACTTATGGATTAAGGTCAATTATGCTTGCTTGACTTACTCCTCGATGGTTGGGGTTGACTAGGCGAGATTGACTCATGATAATTACCATAGTTATGGTTATGGCAATGATAGGATTCCTTCGAGCCTCAATCCCAAGTCAAGGCTCTTTATTTGAATTTTCACTAGTCTTGATCTTATTTACCTTTATTTGAATTAATTACAATTTTGATCTTTTCTTAGTTCTTTTAATCTTTTGTTCTTTGATTACAAAACCCTTTTTGCCCTCTTCACAACTGAAAGAAGTAACATTTCATTTGCATTCCTAGGGAGAACGACCCGAGATTTAAGTACTCTTGGCTTGTATTTTGTTTTGATTTAAATTGAATTATTTGATTTGAGCATTACTCGTTGGCTAGGAACTATAATTACAACGCCAACCTTATTTTGAGATTAAATTCCTAGTTGACGGAAATGTTCGCCTATCAAATTTGGCGTCGTTGCCGGGGATTGCAAATGGTGTTATATCTTTTGGTTGTTGTGAATATGTTAATAGTGTAAATAGCTCCTTTTGGTTGTTTGTTTGTTTTTGTTAGTAGATTTTTGTTTATATTTTCTTAATGACTTTTTCACACCACTACCACAATACACCCCAATGGAACCCAAACACTTACCTATATGGTCACTAACCTTATACACCATCACCTCACTACATATAAAACCCTTACCCATATGAGTTTGATTGTCTACCTTCATCACCTCAATCTTCATCTTCATACATGGATCAAGCCACACAAGAAGTACTTTTCATGCTCATTCAAGAACAACAAGAGTTTCGAAAGAAGCAAGAGCAAGTCATGTCTACCTTAGCCAAGGCTTTGGGTCATTTAGCTTCATTGCGTTTATGCCACAAGCAAGAAACTCTAGTGGATGAATGTGTGGGACCAAGTGAAAAGTGTGGAGTGCAAGAAGAGTTGCAAAATCAAATAGAAAATGTCAAGTCACAACATAAAGTGCAAGAGGAGATGAATGAAGAATGGATATGAATTGATCAAGAGGATTCCATCATTCAAGATTTTTTGTCCAACTTAGGTGATTCCTTCTATGACCTTCATGAACCTTTATCATTAGATTTGGAAGGAGATGTTGATGTGGACTTCACACAACCTCTAATCTTTGACTTGAGTGATGATGAAGAAGATTCAAAAAAGATTGTGGAAGATTCTGTTTGCTAAGAAGTGAAGATAGTTGTGCAAGAGCAAATTGAGTAGGTGAAGAATTCTCTAACAAGCTTTCTAGGCCCACATCAATATGCCGTTTTAGAAACGGATGGTCAACTTCGAACCTTCTTTGGAGTAGTGGATGGTGAAAAGAAGAATGTTGATTGGCTAAGAAATGGGAAGTTCATCAAAGGAGCCAACTCAACATTTGAAGCTCAATTTTGGTGCATGAGTCAATTTAATAGATTCCGGGGAGTGCACAACCTTGTCAATGGCGATAGAGGAACTCAAGTATGGGATCCGGGCATTAATTTTAAGAATCAATACTTGAGGATCCTAGTTGCTAGCTTGAAGTCTCTTATAAGTTTGATGCAACTTAATTGGGATCCCGGAGGTCAAATCAATAGCAAACTTGGTTGGAGATTCAAGGAGGAGTGGAAGCATAAGCCGCCCTAACAAGGATCTCCTCACCAAGTCCAACTTAGGACTATAAACCAAAGTGCTAGGTGGGAGATACCCCACCATGGTAATATCCTTCTAACCTTCTCTCTTTTAGCTTTTGTTTCATGAATAATTGGTTAGTTTGCTTGGTTGGTTGGTTTTATATTTAATGTTTGTTGTGCAATTTTGGTAAAATAAGGTGTTTTTGGGAGTTTTGTGATATTTTAGGACTTGAAAACCTATATGGTTTGTCAATTTTGATGCCTTAGAGCCAAATTTTTTGTTGCAGGAATAGAGACCTGTGCGTCTGCACAGACCTGTGCGAGCGCACAGTGCCCCTATTTTCCATACCTGTGCGTTTGCACCTCAGTATGCGCACGCATGCCCCCAAGAACCCTCTCTGTTCACAGCACACACACGCCTTGTGCATGTGCACACCTCCTTCCTTTCCCTTTTATACGTCCGCATACCATGCGAGCGGCCACACACCATGCATGCGGCCGCACATGCCCCTTCTATCTAAAAAAAAAAGAATCCCTTGTGCGAGCGCACACCTTCTGTGCGCCTACACAACTTGAACAACACCCCCTGGTCGCAGCGCATGCACAAGCTGTACGTATGCACCCAAACATTTTCCCTCTTCTGTGCGTCTGCACGCCTTTTATATGCCAGCACAGAGTGTATTTCACCTCCTGTTCACAGCGCTCGCACGACTCTGTGTGCACGCACACCCCTTCTTTTTCCCTGTGTGCGTCCGCACACAACCTTGTGCGTTCGCATAGGTCACTTTTCAAATGTTAATTCGAAAAGACCAAGGCTCCCGCTTCATTTCCCTACGTTACCACAACTTCCCCCCAAAACCTTTCCCCTTCTTCTCTTTCCCTGAACACACAACCGCTCCCTCTCAGCCCCTTCGTCCCTCCACTCCGCGACCAACCACCGCCGGTGACCACACTACCGCTGCCTTCACTCTTCCTCCCTCCATCTCTCTCTTCCTTTCCCTTCTCTCTCGCCCTACATTTCTCTCCCCCTGTCCCTGTTTCGTGCTTCTCTGCCACCGCGCCAGCGTTGCCCTAGGCCACGCCTCTCCGTTTGGCGAGCAGCACCCAGCAGCGGCAGTTTCTTGTGCCACTGCGCCCCTCTATACCTCGCCCAACCTTCCTTCATCCTTCCTTCTCTATCTGCTTCCAGGTTTCATTTTCGGCCCTGTTCCATTTCTTTCCTGCTGCATTTTTTTTACTGCTTTTTTTAGTTCTGATTTTTAATTCTGCCGTAGTTCCTAGGTGGTTTTTAGGTTAGATGATTTACAGTTTTCTGGATTGAATTTGGATATTGATGCTGGCTGAGTATTTTGAATTGTTTCCTGGGCTGGATGATGATTGCTGTGTCTGAGACTGAATGTTGTTGTTTTTGTCTGCACTTTGAATGATGAAATACATATTAAACTTTGGTTACTGCCTTTGCATTCTACACATGTTATACTTGTTAAATTGCTTAAATAGAATTTTTGATCTAACCTCTATGTCTGATCAACATAGGTTTTGAATTTTCTTCCATTTGGATTGATAATTTCCAATTGTGCAACTTTTTGCTAAATATTTCTTGCATGAGATGATTTAGTTATGCGCTTTGCGAAGTTATTTTGCTGAAACATCAACCTGAACTTCATTTTGCTTTGTGACTGTTTGATTTGATGTCCATTTTGCTATGCATATCATTCTTTGACAATCAACCAGCCAGCTATGCACCCCATCGCTGGTTTTGCTTTTGAAACCAACTTGGATTGAGATTCTACAGCTTTAACCATTCTATTTTGGTACCTTTAAAGTGCATAGCCTGCTGATTTAATGCTTCGTGTACTAACTGCCCTGCCCTTTTGCTTCATGACCAAATTAACTTTTAAATTGCATTTGGAATTTTGTTTGGTGCCTTCTTTGCAGTAGTACATGTAATGTGTGTTCTGTGAATTGACCAACTGCTTATTCATGTGCTCCTGAACATAAATGATCATGTCCAATCACTTGTTCCTTGAAAAATATTTTTGAGCAATGAATCTGATTCCGATTGACATTACTTTTGGGAACAGGGATTAGCTATATGACCATTTTGCTGCATTATTCTATGAATAAGCAGGTGCTTTAAGTTGCCAAGTTGATTATTGCCTTGTGTGCCAATTTTTCCAAACTCTTCCAATTTTCAAGGCACAATGGCACTAATCAATCTCTTTGAACTCAATTCACAGATAGAATACACCTAAGTCCTATGTTTACTTTCATTGTTTGTTCATTCATTCATTTATTACTTAGGTTGCTCGATTTTGGGAAAATGCATTCTCTTAGTGATGAGCGGATAATTTATACGCTTTTTGGCATTGTTTTTACATAATTTTTAGTATGATTTAGTTAGTTTTTAATATATTTTTATTAGTTTTTAATTAAAAATCACATTTCTGGACTTTACTATGAGTTTGTGTGTTTTTTTGTGATTTCAGGTATTTTCTGGCTGAAATTGAGGGACTTGAGCAAAAATCAGATTCAGAGGCTGAAGAAGGACTGCAGATACTGTTGGATTCTGACCTCCCTGCACTCAAAGTGGATTTTCTGGAGCTACAGTAGTCCAAATGGTGCGCTCTCAATTGCGTTGGAAAGAAGACATCCAGGAATTTCCAGCAATATATAATAGTCCATACTTTGCCCCAGTTTAGACGACACAAACTGGCGTTCAACGCCAGCTCTCTGCCCTATTCTGTAGTTAAATGCCAAAAACAGGTTGTAAAGCAGAGTTAAATGCCAGAAACAGGTTACAAACTGGCGTTTAACTCCAAGGAAGACCTCTACACGTGAAAGCTTCAATGCTCAGCCCAAGCACACACCAAGTGGGCCCGAAAGTGGATTTCTGCATCATTTACTTATCTTTGTAAACCCTAGTAAATAGTTTAGTATAAATAGGACTTTTTACTAGTGTATTTGGAAGAATCTTTGGATTATCTTTTGATCCTTTGATCACGTTTAGGGGGCTGGCCATTCGGCCATGCCTGGACCTTCATCACTTATGTATTTTCAACGGTAGAGTTTCTACACACCATAGATTAAGGTGTGGAGCTCTGCAGTTCCTCATGAATTAATGTAAAGTACTATTGTTTTTCTATTCAATTTAACCCTATTTCTTCTCTAAGATATTTATTCGCACACAAGAACATGATGAATGTGATGATTATGTGACGCTTATCATCATTCTCACTTATGAACACGTGCCTGATAAACACTTCCGTTCTACATGTAAACAAGCTTGAATGTATATCTCTTAGCCTTCTGATCTATGATCAGAGTCTTCGTGGTATAGGCTAGAATTATTGGCGGCCATTCTTGAGATCCGGAAAGTCTAAACCTTGTCTATGGTATTCCGAGTAGGATCTGGGAAGGGATGGCTGTGACAAGCTTCAAACTCGCGAGTGCTGGGCGTAGTGACAGATGCAAAAGGATTACTAAATCCTATTCCAGCATGATCGAGAACCGACAGATGATTAGCCGTGCGGTGACAGCGCATTTTGGACCATTTTCATTGAGAGGACGGGATGTAGCCATTGACAACGGTGATGCCCAACATACAGCTTGCCATGGAAAAGAGTATGAATGATTGGATGAAAGCAGTAGGAAAGCGGAGATTCAGAAGGAACTAAGCATCTCTATACGCTTATCTGAAATTCTCACCAATGAATTACATAAGTATCTCTATCTTTAGTTTATGTTTTATTTATCTTTTAATTATTAAAACTCTATAACCATTTGAATCTGCCTGACTGAGATTTACAAGGTGACCATAGCTTGCTTCAAGCCGACAATCTCCGTGGGATCGACCCTTAGTCACGTAAGGTTTATTACTTAGACGACCCAGTGCACTTGCTGGTTAGTTGTGCAAAGTTGTGACAAAGAATTAAGATTATGAACGTGCGTATTAAGTTTTTAGCGCCGTTACCAAGGAATGAACGATCACGATTTCGTGCACCAAGTTTTTGGCGCCGTTGCCGGGGATTGTTCGAGTTTAGACAACTGACGGTTCATCTTGTTGCCCAGATTAGGTAATTTTATTTTAATTTTAAGATTTTTATTTTTATTATTTTTATTTTTTTTCGAAAAATTTTCAAAAAAAAAAATATAATATTTTTATAAAATAAATAAATTATTCTCTGTTCTTCAAAATTTTTTAAGAAGGAATTCTAGAGTTTCTTCATGATCTGTTGAAGCCTGGCTGGCTGTCAAGCCATGTCTAAATTTTTGGACTGAGGCCTCCACTTATCATGGCAAGAGCCCTTGGACTCTCATCTAATCAGCTGTTATATGCCTGATTTGTATCTGCTGAAGCTTGGCTGGCCATTGACCATGTCTAGTGTTTTGGATCGGAGCTTTCACTGAAAGCTTGGCTGGCTAGTAAGCCATGTCTAATTTCTGGACCGGAGCTTTAGACTGACATTACATAATTCCTGGAATTCTCATTAAAAATTTTGAAATCCTTATTTTTCTTTTTGCAATTAATTTTCGAAAAAAAATTCAAAAAATTTTTAAAACCATAAAACCAAAAATAATTTTGTGTTTCTTGTTTAAGTCTTGTGTCAATTTTTAAGTTTGGTATCAATTGCATCTTTTTAATTGTTCTTTAATTTTCGAAACTCATGCATGGTGTTCTTCATAATCTTCAAGTTGTTCCTGATGATTTGCTTTGTTTGATCTTTGTATTTTTATGTTTTGTGTCTTTTCTTCTTTTTCATATGCATTTTCAATTTGTTAGTGTCTAAAGTTTGAAAATTTCTAAGTTTGGTGTCTTGCATGTTTTTCTTTTCTTAAAAATTTTCAAAAATAATTTCTTGGTGTTCTTGGTGTTCTTGGTGTTCTTCTCATAAAATTCGAATATTTGAGTTGACTTTTTCAAAAATTTTTAAAATCTAGTTGTTTCTTATGAGTCAAATCAAATTTTCAATTTAAAAACTCTATATTTTTCAAATCTTTTTCAAAAATCAAATCTTGTTCATTTTTTATTTCATATTTTCAAAAATTTCAAATTGATTTTCAAAAATCTTTTACTTATTTTGTTTCCTAATTTCAAAATCTTTACTAACAATCAATGTGATTGATTCAAAAATTTTAAAGTTTGTTACTTGCCTATTAAGAAAGATTCAATCTTTAAATTTTAAATTCATATCTTTTGTTTCTTGTTAGGCAAGTAATCAACTTTAATTTCCAAAATCAAATCTTTTTAAATTTCTTTTTCAAATCTTTTTTTAAAATAAATTTCAATCACATCTTTTTCAAAATCAATTTCAAAATCTTTTCTAACTTCTTACCTAACTTTTTATCTTTTCAAAATTGATTTTCAAATCTTTTTCAATTAATCTTATCTTTTTGTTTGATTCTTATCTTTTTCAAAACCACCTAACTAAATTTCTCTCTCTAATTTTCGAAAATCACTAACCTCTTTTTCAAAATTCCTTTTTAATTAACTAATTGTTTTAAATTTTAATTTTATTTTATTTTATTTTTCTTCTTAAAATTTTTTAATTTTAACTTTAATTTTAAATTAAAAACAAAAATATTTTTATTTTATTTTATTTAATTGGACCAGTTCATGTACACTTCTGAAAGGAATCCTGTGAGTAATGGGACGCCTCAGAGGAAGGGAGTTCTTGAAATTGATACTCTGAATGCCATATTGACTCAGAATAAAATATTGACTCAACAAGTCAATATGATTTCTCAGAGTCTGAATGGATTGCAAGCTGCATCCAACAGTACTCAAGAGGCATCTTCTGAACAAGAAGCTTATGATCCTGAGAACCCTGCAATAGCAGAGGTGAATTACATGGTAGAACCCTATGGAAATACCTATAATCCCTCATGGAGAAATCATCCAAATTTCTCATGGAAGGATCAACAAAAGCCTCAACAAGGCTTTAATAATGGTGGAAGAAACAGGTTTAGCAATAGCAAGCCTTTTCCATCATCATCTCAGCAACAGACAGAGAATTCTGAGTAGAGTCCATCTAGCTTAGCAAATATAGTATCTGACCTATCTAAAGCCACTCTAAGTTTCATGAATGAAACAAGGTCTTCCATTAGAAATCTGGAGGCACAAGTGGACCAGCTGAGTAAAAGGGTCACTGAAACTCCTCCTAGTATTCTCCCAAGCAATACAGAAGAGAATCCAAAAAGAGAGTGCAAGGCCATTACCTTACTTGGTGTGGCCGAACCCAGAGAGGAGGAGAAGGACGTGAATCCTAGTGAGGAAGACCTCCTGGGACATCTATTGACCTATAAGGAGTTTTCCTTTGAGGAACCAAAGGAATCTGAGGCTCATCTAGAGACCATAGAGATTCCATTGAACCTCTTTTTACCATTCATGAGCTCTGATGACTATTCTTCCTCTGAAGAGGATGAAGACATCAGTGAAGAGCAGGTTGCTAAGTATCTAGGAGCCATCATGAAGTTGAATGCTAGTTTATTTGATAATGATACTTGGGAGGATGAACCCCCCTTGTTCACCAATGAACTGAGTGCATTGATAAGGCAGACATTGCCTCAGAAGAAACCGGATCCCAGAAAGTTCTTCATACCTTGTACCATAAGCACCATGACCTTTGAGAAGGCTCTGTGTGACCTTGGGTCAGGGATAAACCTCATGCCACTCTCTGTAATAGAGAAACTGGGAATCTATGAGGTACAAGCTGCAAGAATCTCACTAGAGATGGCAGACAAATCAATAAAATAGGCTTATGGATTAGTAGAGGACTTGTTAGTAAAGGTTGAAGGCCTTTACATCCCTGCTGATTTCATAATCCTAGACACTGGGAAGGATGAAGATGAATCCATCATCCTTGGAAGACCCTTCCTAGCCACAGCAAAAGCTGTGATTGATGTGGACAGAGGAGAGTTGGTCCTTTGATGCGCATAAACGTGTTATGCTACGATTTAGGAAATTGCACGATCGGCAAAATTCCTTCCGGCAAGTGCACCGGTTATCGTCGTCAAGTAAAAACTCACAATAGAGTGAGGTCGAATCCCACAAGTATTGGTTGAGTGAGCAATTCGGATTAGAAGTGTGTTCTAGTTGAGCGGAATCAAGATTTGAGATGAGAATTGCGGAATGTAAAATTGGCGGGAAAAGTAAATGACAAGAAAATTAAATGGCTGAATCTTAAATTGCATGAATTAAAGAGCAGAATGTAAATTGCTGAAATTAAAAGGGAATGGGGATGATTGCAAGAATTGAATTGCAGAATGTAAAGAGAAAGTGGAAATCAGAAATGGGGAATTCATTGGGTTTAGGAGATATTGAAATCTCCGAATCAAAACATGTATATCTCTTCCTCAACCAATGCATTCATTGAATTTTGCTTGGCAATCTTATATGATTGGATCCCAATTCCTTGGCTCACCAATGCTCTCTAAAAACAAACAAATTCCCAATCCCTTGGTTTAAATGTTCATAAGAAGAGATGATGCTTGATCACTGATTATACCACACAATTTCATGAACCACAATTTGGTAGGATTACATGTCACAATATCCATCCAAACCCCAATCCAATCCACTGTGAGAAAGCTTCTCTAGCATGAATCCTCCATTCCTTTCCCAAGGCTCCGAAGGATTCCAAGTATGAGTAGTTTATTTCCCAAGACAACTACTCAATGGAATTAGATCGAGAAGCTTTCTAACAAAATTCAAGAGAAAAGATTGAAGAAGAAGATAAACTATTATTGATTCATTGAATTACAATAGAGCTCCCTAACCCAATGAAAGGGGGTTTAGTGAATCATAGCTCTGAATTCAATTACAAAGAAAAGGAAAACTAGCTAAAAGTGAAAGTAAAAGTCCCCTCTAACTTAACTTCTATCCTATTTATACACTTTCTATATTGAGCTTCAGTTGTGCTTCTTGGGCTTTGAGGCCTTTCCTTGCTTTCCTTTTGCCTTGGGTTTATGATCCATAATCTTGATGAGGTTGTTGATCCAAATCCTGTAACATTTATTGAGCCAACTTAGTGATAATCAAATAATGACACATGACTCAATAAATTGAGATTTCAAACTCATCAATCCTTCAGGCCCAATCCCATAAACCATGATATTCAATTGGGTTTCATACCAAAGTAAGTTTAAGTTAATATTTGTGCTCAAAGACTAACTTAAATCACAATATTTTTGGCCCAGAAACCTTTTTCAAGCGTGGCGTTTAAGTTGTAGTTTAAGCTCAAACTGCAGCTTAAACGCCAGACACTTCCAGTGAGGCCTTTTGTAGAAGCACGTTTAAGCTTCAGTTAAGGTTAAACTGAAGCTTAAACGTGGAAATGGAAGAAGGTAGCCCTGGAGAGTCATGTAGTCGAACACGTTTAAGCTTCAGTTTAAGGTTAAACTGAAGCTTAAACGTGGAGATAGGAAGGGCAGCCCTGGAGGTCGAACACGTTTAACCTCCAGTTTGAGGTCAAACTGGAGGTTAAACGTGGAAAAGGGTGGAGGCATACTGGAGGTCGAACACGTTTAACCTCCAGTTTGAGGTCAAACTGGAGGTTAAACGTGGAAGCTTGGAATGGTGGCCCTGGAGGTGTCGAACACGTTTAACCTCCAGTTTGGGGTCAAACTGGAGGTTAAACGTGGAGATGGAGAGAGCAACCCTGGAGTAGAAAAGCTATCGAACACGTTTAAGCTCCAGTTTGAGTCAAACTGGAGCTTAAACGTGGAATGGCTCCCTGGTACTCTTCCTGGTTCTGGCGTTTAACCTCCAGTTTGAGGTCAAACTGGAGGTTAAACTTCAATCCCAGCATTTCTTATCCTTCATGATTTTGGCGTTTAAGCTCCAGTTTAGGCTTAAACTGGAACTTAAACTCCACATGTGATATTCAAGCTTCCTTTATTGATTTTGTTGCTTCCTTGCTTAGCCTCTTCTTCCCTGAAATCATCCAAACAATTGCATCAAAGTCTTGCAAAATTTCATGAGAAATCTTTCATTCATAGTATTTAAGTAATAGAACTAAAACTCATGGAATTTGCATCAAAATCATATTGTTTGGATGGTTCATTACTTTGTTCTTCATTTAACCATTTTTGGTTACTTTAAGCTCAAGAAAATGCATAAAACAACTAAAACTAACAGAAAAATGCTAGTGAAACTAGCCTATGATACCTTGGCATCACAACACCAAACTTAATACTTGCTTGTCCCTAAGCAAGTCCTGAGTTATTTGAGAAGAAAGTATGAAACAGAAAGCAATTACATTGGCTATATTAGCAAGCATTTGAAGTTCATCAGAAGGGTTTTATGCAGAAAGTTGCAGCATCACTTTTTCATACTTATCAGGTAGGATTATCACTTTTTCATTGCATCCATCAAAAATTGCTATGGCCTCTTGTTATTCTTATGTCTTTGGCACTTTTCTCTTCTTTGTTTTTCTTTTCTTTTTCTTAGAGCTTCTTTTGCTCCTTGTTTGCTTAGTGTCATGTGTTGCACAAGCCTTTGGCATTTTCTTTTTCTTATCAGTGCACTTACACATATCCACTTTAGGCATTTTAGTTCACATTTCTTCTTGAGACATTGGTGCCCAGCACCTCTTTGTGTGACTAAATGTTTTGTATTTAGGTTGCTCTTGATAATGGACTTTTGGTTGATAATCCCGGGTTAGTTAACCCAAGTTACCAAGTGTTGAAACACTCCTCAGAACCTATTCATCCAAGCATATCCTTAATACATAAACACCACAGGCATTTGTCTCAGAAGTTCAAACCATTGGTACCTAGCTTATTTTCTCAATTTTTTTTTGCTTTTTGGTTGCCTTTTTCCGTGGCTTTTTCTTTTTTTTTTCTTTCTTTTTCATGGCCAAAGACATTTATTCATCAAGATCCATAGACAATTTTTACTTTCTACATAAAAATGATAGTTCTACACTCTAATTTTAGTGATCTGACTAAACAGTCAAGCATGCATACCACCACTTAATTCTACTTGATTTGTCACTAATTTAGCCAAGTTACTTTTGTTCAAACTTTTCTTTTATTTTTGGAAACAGAACAAGCATGGCACGCACTTGTTTAAGAAGGTGAAGTTATATCCAAACATCTAGGCATTCACTTTATTCAAAGCAATTAACAAACACACATACTAAAAAAAAAAACGACTCATAAAAAAAAAACTCTACATAACACTTAAATGACTTATGATGAAAACACGTTCATAAAGACAATTCACCAATTATCATTTGATTATTAAGGAACGAGACCACCTCTTATTTATTGCTTGGTTCTTCTTAATTCTTGGGATCCTGCTTCTTCTTGCTTCCTGCCTCTTTTTGACTACTTGTGCTTCCTTTGTCTTTTCTTATGAGCTTTTTCCAAAATCCAGCCTTTTTCATCGTTTCTTCCACTCCTTTTTCAAGGATCATTGCCTTGTTTATTTCTCCTTCTTTCCTCCCTTTGAAATACTCATCATAAGCTGGGAATGCTGGGTCCATCTTGTGTAGATGTTCCCCTATGTAGTTAAGCTTGATTTGCGAACTGATGTTGTAATCAGCTTGGACTGAGTATCTTGCATTTTGTAAAGTGGTGGCTTCCTTGATTGCCAAGACATTGGCATCTTGGTGTTGGCATATGTGGCTGAAGGATTCCTGTAAGTGTAAATTTTGTTCCCTTTGCAGATCAAAGAATCTTGATTCAAAGTTCCTTTGCATATCCATCATTTTTAGATGAAAGTCTTCTTGTCTCTCCTGAGACCTCATGTATTGTTGAGACATTCCTTCCATGATTTCCTGCATTCTGCTCATATCCATGGGGTCTCTGGGAATTCGTTGTCTTCTTTCAGGAGTTGCTTGCTCTTCTTGCTCTTCTTCTCTATCTTCTCCTTCCTGTCTTTCTTGTTCTGCTTCTTGCTCGGCTTCCACTTGTTGCCCTTCTTCATTTCTTCTTCTTGTATGTCTTGGAGGAGTTGGGCCAAGAGTCATTCTGTGTGCAGTTATGGCCAGTCCAGGATATAGCCAATTAGGTCTTTCATCCTCAAGTGGTACTTGGGCATCGATGCATAGTCTAATGATAGTGCTAGGGAAGTGAAGCCAGGATTCAGGGTCACTTTTCTCACTAAACTCTTGTATCTGTTCAGCAATGAGTTTATGAACTTTGATCTCCCCTCCAACCATAATGCAATGTAGCAAGATGGCTCTTTTAGGGACTATTTCTGAAGAGTTTGCAGTGGGTAGGATGGATCTCCTAACTATTGCATACCACCCTTTAGCTTCAGGTGTTAGGTCTCCCCTTCTCAAGACTCTTGGAGCCCCTCTTGTTTTTCTCACCCATTCAGCTCTGATGGCACAAAGGTCTTCAGCAATAGTTGTATAGTCAGGTTCTCCTATCATCCTTTCTTCATAACTTGCTTGGCTGAAATGTATGTTTTTCAGGCCAAGAGTTTTCATGATTGCTTTGGGACTGAAGTCAACTTCCACCCCTCTCACATAGCTTTTGTATGTGGGGTTCTTGGTTTGATCCTCCCTTACTGCATTTGCATAAAATTCTTTCACCAAGTTGATGTTGATTCTAGTGATTGGCTTAGTTAGGAGCTCCCACTTCCTCTTTTTGATCTTTTCCCAAACACCTGGGAACTCATCCTTTTCAAGGTCAAAGGGAACCTCAGCTAGTACCGTTTTAGGTCTCATCCATTCGGCTTGAATCTCATGGAACACTGATCTGTATCTCCATGCATCGAATTCCCTGTTTTCCTCCATTGGCTGCTTGTCTTTTCTTCTTTTGTGGCTAGACGAAGCTGCCATTGGTTTTTTTTTTTTTTTTTTTTTTTTTTTTTGGTAAGTGACAAGCTAAAGTTGACAAGGTGAAGCAAGAAGTGTTGTTGGAAGTGTGGTGAGGTTGTTTTCGGCAAGAGATAGTTATGCTATGATGAAGGAAATTGTGTATGAAGGAGAATTGGTGGTGTGGGACTCGTTCCCCAAGTGGTTCTTTATAGTGCCCATGAGTGAAAAATGAACGGCTAGGGTGGTTTGTGAAGGGTGGCTTGATGGTAAATATATGAATTGTAGATAAGGACGATTGGCTTTTCATTTTCTTGGAAGTATTCTGGATGCATTAGGTTGTACATGTAGCTTTCTTTTCTTGCAGAACTTCCTTTTCCCATGTGTTAGTTTCAAAGATTTGTGAATTTTCTTTTTGACCAAGCACGTACCTCCCTTTGTCTTTTTCCTCCATTTTTTTCTTTTCTTTTGTACCTGCACAAACAAACAAATTTGCTATCATTTTTCGGTCCATGTGAATTATGAATAGTATTTGCACATGTAAATCAATGCTTGTCTTTATGAGCTTATAGCCGTGACTTCTACATGTATGCACACTTATTATTTGGACACAAAACTTAGTGTTTGGTTAAGTCTCCTGATGACATGAAATCCATATTAGTTATCCTTAATGAGTGTGCATAATTCTAATAAATCATAGTCACCTTGGCTCTTTGATTCTAAACAAAGTGACTACCCTAAGTAATTGAAACTAAAGTATTAAAACATGTGAATGGTATACTTGTCATGAATTTTGAAATCCAGAGGAACTTCTTGCTTTTCATAAACTGTGTTCAAAAAGAACACCAAACTTAATGTTTGGTATGGAATTCAATTTGAGTAAGATTTGGGAGTGCCATCAGGCACACCAAACTTAGAGACCAATTGTAATTTGCATGCAAGGTTTAGTGCACTTAATCAATAGTTGTCCTGAGGATTCAAGTTCATGCATAAGAAACCATGCTTTATTAGATGTAAAGCAAAGCACTAAAGATTAAGGATACTAAAAAAAAAAAAAAAAAAAAAAAAAAAAGGTTGCCTCCCATGAAGCGCTTCTTTAACGTCACTAGCTTGACGGTTGTCCCTTGTTAGGGTGGATTGTAGTGCTTGACGTCTTCTCCTCTCACTATGAGAACGTCCCCACTTGATTCATTCATGACCTCTAAATGTTCCATAGAAAGAACTTTCCTGATTGTGAACACTTGAGGGAGCTGGGAAGGAATGGTTTTGAGGCCAGGTGGGATTGGCAGATAATGACTTGATATCACGTTATCTCCCGGAGAAAAACCTTCAGTGGGAATTTTCTTGTTTCTCCATCCTCTTGGCAATCTCCCCATCACTCTTCCCTTTCTCTTGAGGATTTCTTCATTGACCTTAATGTCAGGAGGATCCTTCTGATCTGTGTCCACTGATTCTTGTGGCTCTAACTCTTGCAACTCTTGTTTGCCTTCCCATGACTGTTTTAGAGTCTCAGCTGCTGGATTACTTTCCTCCAAACACGGATGGCTACTATCATCTTTAGGCTTTTCAGGTTCTGGTTCAGGCTCAGATGCAGGTTTGAAGACTTTGAAAATGAGCTGTTCCTCATGTATTCTCAGAATTAGCTCTCCTTGTTCTACATCTATGAGCGCTCTAGTAGTGGCTAGAAATGGTCTGCCCAGAATGATAGGGTGTAAGTAGCTTTCCTCCATGTCCACAATGACAAAGTCTGTGGGGAAATAATAATCCCCCACTTTCACCAGCACATTTTCAACTACCCCTTCAGCTTGCTTCTGAGTTTTGTCAGCCAGTTGTATGATTACATCAGTGGATCTCACCTCATTCAGTTGTAGCCTCTTCATAAGAGTTAGAGGCATCACATTTATGCTAGCTCCTAGATCACAGAATCCTCTGTCAATTTTTGTTTTCCCTATGATGCAAGGGATATGAAAACTTCCTGGGTCCGTTTTCTTAGAGAGTGTGTCCTTCTTGATGAGAGCACTGCATTCTTTGTTCATTGTTACCGTTTGTCCTCCTTTCAAAACTCTTTTCTTGCTTAACAATTCCTTTAAATACTTGATGTGTGTGGGCATTTGATGAAGAATCTCAAGAAAGGGAATATTGACATGCAGAGAGTTAAATGTCTCTAGAAACCTTGAATAGGTTTTCCTTTTTTCACCTCCTCCTAACCTCTCAGGAAATGGTGCTTTTGGTTGGTATACTTCCATCATGCCTTTTTGCAGATCCTTGGCTTGCTCAGTTCCACCTTCCTGCTTAACTTCTTCCACATCTTCCTTCAAGATTTCTGGTTCCTGCTCTGAGGACCTGATTCCTTCTTCTTCTAAGACTTCCTTCAATATGGTGATGGCCTTGCACTCTTCCCATCTTACTCTCTTTTGTTCCCCTTTAGGATTCTTTTCTGTGTCACTAGGGAATACTGCAGTTGATTTGGGTGCCTGTTGAGATAGCTCTCCTACTTGAGATTCCATCCTCTTGATTTTTTCACCATGGTTTCTTAAGGTAGTTCTCACATCATCCCTGAAGCTCTTCAATTCAACTATGTCTTGACTCATGGTTGCCATCAGTCCTTCTATCCGGTTTAATTGATCTTGAAATTGTTGGTTCGGATTAGGTTGGGTATGTTGATTATTTTGGCCATGATATGATGATTGGGGGTAAGTGTTTTGTGTGGCTTGGTATGATCTTTGGTTGGAGTTTTGGTATGTGGAATTGTTTTGTTGGTTGTGGTTGTAAGGTTTGTGGTTTTGTGGTTGGGTTTGTTGGTTTCCCCACCCAAAGTTTGGGTGGTTTCTCCAGCCTGGGTTGTAAGTGTTGGAGTGTGGATCATATGATTGCCTTTGTTGGTTTCCCACATAGTTAACCTCATCCCAATCACCTCCTTCAATGCCTACTTCCTCTTGATCTTGTGTGTGTATTGCAGCCACTTGCTTTGTTTCTATTTGCCTGGTAAGCTCTGCTAGTTGCTTGGCAAACACCTTGTTTTGGGCTAGAATTGTATCAACATGGTTCAGCTCCATGACTCCCTTAGTGTTGTGCCTTTCTGATGCATAGTAGTACTCATTCTCAGCCACTGTCTCGATCACTTCAATGGCTTCTTCCACAGTCTTTTTCTTGTTCAATGAACCTCCTGATGAATGGTCTACAGCCTTCCTTGATTCATAAGAGAGCCCATCATAGAAGATGTGCAGTTGCACCCAATCATGGAACATGTTTGGTGGGCATTTCCTTGTCAAGTCCTTGAATCTCTCCCATGCCTCGTAGAGAGTTTCACCATCTTGTTGTCTAAAAGTCTGAACCTCAGATCGAAGCCTATTGACCTTTTGTGGAGGGTAGAAACGTGCCAGAAACTTGCTTTCCACCTCATCCCATGTTGTTAGACTCCCCCTTGGGAATGATTCCAGCCACTTAGCTGCTTTGTCCCTAAGTGAAAATGGGAACAAAAGCAGTTTATAGGCATCTTCCTGGACTCCATTGGACTTCACAGTGTCACAAATTCTCAGGAATTTTGTGAGATGTTGGTTTGGGTCTTCATTAGCACTTCCTCCAAAGGAACAATGATTTTCCACCAGTGATATTAGCTGTGGCTTGAGCTCAAAATTGTTGGCCTGAATGGGTGGTTTCTGGATGCTACTACCACAATTCCCAGAGGTTGGGTTTATGTATGAACTAAGAACCCTCCTCTCAGGGATGGCATCGTTTCCATCAGCTCTCTCATGGTTGTGAACTTCTCTATCCATGTTGAGATCTAAAGCTTCCTCAAAATTGTCCTCAGATTCTCCTTCAGATTTCTCTCCTCCCACTACTCTCTTCCCTCTTGCTTCCCTTCTAAGTCTATGAAGGGTCCTCTCTGGTTCGGTATATGGAGGAGTTGATGTCTCTCCTCTCCTACCTGTCATACAAGAACCAGCTCAAACACAAACAAGTGAAATACTCTTGGTTAATGGAAGAGTATGGTTAGCTCAATTGAGGAATTAATTCAAACAGTTAGTGAGTCAGTGAGTTAGTTGCATGAATTTAAAGGCATAAAGAAGGAAAGCATGTAACCAAGTGCAGAAATTAAAATTCAACAAGTATCTAGAACAGAATTAACAAAGCAAGAGAAAATTGCTCAATCTAGTTAGCTTCCAATTTGAGAATTGTCAATCGAAAACCAATCCCCGGCAACGGCGCCATAAACTTGATGCGCATAAACGTGTTATGCTACGATTTAGGAAATTGCACGATCGGCAAAATTCCTTCCGGCAAGTGCACCGGTTATCGTCGTCAAGTAAAAACTCACAATAGAGTGAGGTCGAATCCCACAAGGATTGGTTGAGTGAGCAATTCGGATTAGAAGTGTGTTCTAGTTGAGCGGAATCAAGATTTGAGATGAGAATTGCGGAATGTAAAATTGGCGGGAAAAGTAAATGACAAGAAAATTAAATGGCTGAATCTTAAATTGCATGAATTAAAGAGCAGAATGTAAATTGCTGAAATTAAAAGGGAATGGGGATGATTGCAAGAATTGAATTGCAGAATGTAAAGAGAAAGTGGAAATCATAAATGGGGAATTCATTGGGTTTAGGAGATATTGAAATCTCCGAATCAAAACATGTATATCTCTTCCTCAACCAATGCATTCATTGAATTTTGCTTGGCAATCTTATATGATTGGATCCCAATTCCTTGGCTCACCAATGCTCTCTAAAAACAAACAAATTCCCAATCCCTTGGTTTAAATGTTCATAAGAAGAGATGATGCTTGATCACTGATTATACCACACAATTTCATGAACCACAATTTGGTAGGATTACATGTCACAATATCCATCCAAACCCCAATCCAATCCACTGTGAGAAAGCTTCTCTAGCATGAATCCTCCATTCCTTTCCCAAGGCTCCGAAGGATTCCAAGTATGAGTAGTTTCTTTCCCAAGACAACTACTCAATGGAATTAGATCGAGAAGCTTTCTAACAAAATTCAAGAGAAAAGATTGAAGAAGAAGATAAACTATTATTGATTCATTGAATTACAATAGAGCTCCCTAACCCAATGAAAGGGGGTTTAGTGAATCATAGCTCTGAATTCAATTACAAAGAAAAGGAAAACTAGCTAAAAGTGAAAGTAAAAGTCCCCTCTAACTTAACTTCTATCCTATTTATACACTTTCTATATTGAGCTTCAGTTGTGCTTCTTGGGCTTTGAGGCCTTTCCTTGCTTTCCTTTTGCCTTGGGTTTATGATCCATAATCTTGATGAGGTTGTTGATCCAAATCCTGTAACATTTATTGAGCCAACTTAGTGATAATCAAATAATGACACATGACTCAATAAATTGAGATTTCAAACTCATCAATCCTTCAGGCCCAATCCCATAAACCATGATATTCAATTGGGTTTCATACCAAAGTAAGTTTAAGTTAATATTTGTGCTCAAAGACTAACTTAAATCACAATATTTTTGGCCCAGAAACCTTTTTCAAGCGTGGCGTTTAAGTTGTAGTTTAAGCTCAAACTGCAGCTTAAACGCCAGACACTTCCAGTGAGGCCTTTTGTAGAAGCACGTTTAAGCTTCAGTTAAGGTTAAACTGAAGCTTAAACATGGAAATGGAAGAAGGTAGCCCTGGAGAGTCATGTAGTCGAACACGTTTAAGCTTCAGTTTAAGGTTAAACTGAAGCTTAAACGTGGAGATAGGAAGGGCAGCCCTGGAGGTCGAACACGTTTAACCTCCAGTTTGAGGTCAAACTGGAGGTTAAACGTGGAAAAGGGTGGAGGCATACTGGAGGTTAAACGTGGAAGCTTGGAATGGTGGCCCTGGAGGTGTCGAACACGTTTAACCTCCAGTTTGGGGTCAAACTGGAGGTTAAACGTGGAGATGGAGAGAGCAACCCTGGAGTAGAAAAGCTATCGAACACGTTTAAGCTCCAGTTTGAGTCAAACTGGAGCTTAAACGTGGAATGGCTCCCTGGTACTCTTCCTGGTTCTGGCGTTTAACCTCCAGTTTGAGGTCAAACTGGAGGTTAAACGTGGAACTCCTCCCTGGGTGGCATACTCATTCTGGCGTTTAACCTCCAGTTTGAGGTCAAACTGGAGGTTAAACGTGGAATGCTCCTTAAGTGAGGCTTTTCATTCTGGCGTTTAACCTCCAGTTTGAGGTCAAACTGGAGGTTAAACTTCAATCCCAGCATTTCTTATCCTTCATGATTTTGGCGTTTAAGCTCCAGTTTAGGCTTAAACTGGAACTTAAACTCCACATGTGATATTCAAGCTTCCTTTATTGATTTTGTTGCTTCCTTGCTTAGCCTCTTCTTCCCTGAAATCATCCAAACAATTGCATCAAAGTCTTGCAAAATTTCATGAGAAATCTTTCATTCATAGTATTTAAGTAATAGAACTAAAACTCATGGAATTTGCATCAAAATCATATTGTTTGGATGGTTCATTACTTTGTTCTTCATTTAACCATTTTTGGTTACTTTAAGCTCAAGAAAATGCATAAAACAACTAAAACTAACAGAAAAATGCTAGTGAAACTAGCCTATGATGCCTTGGCATCATCCTTCAACTAAATGAGGACAACCTTGTGTTTAAAACTCAAGGATCTCCTTCTGTAACCATGGAGAGGAAGCATGAAAAACTTCTCTCACTGCAGAGTCAACCAAAGCCCCCACAGTCAAACTCTAAGTTTGGTGTTGGGAGGCCACAACTAAACTCTAAGTTTGGTGTTGAACCCCCATATTCAAACTCTAAGTTTGGTGTTGGGAGGTCCCAATAATGCTCTGAATATCTGTAAGGCTCCATGAGAGCTCACTGTCAAGCTATTGACATTAAAGAAGTACTTGTTGGGAGGCAACCTAATGTTATTTAACTATATCTATTTATTTTCCATTGCTATTTTATGTTTTCTTTAGGTTGATGATCATGTGAAGTCACAAAAACAACTAAAAAATCAAAATCAAAATGAAAAACAGCATTAAAAATAGCTCACCCTGGAGGAAGAGCTTACCGGTGTTTAAACGCTAGTAAGAAGCATCAAACTGGCGTTTAACGCCAGAAAGAAGCATCAAGCTGGCGTTAAACGCCAGAAACAAGCACCAGACTGGCTTTTAACACCAGAACAGAGCATGGAATTGGCGTTAAACGCCAGAAACAAGCAGCAAGCTGGCGTTTAATGCCATACTTGTATTCTAAGGGCGTTTTGCACGCCTACTCGGAGCAAGGATGTTAAATCCTTGACCCCTCTGGATCTGTGGACTCCACAGGATCCCCACCTACCCCACCTCCTCTTCACACCTTTTTATAAATCTCTTCCCCAAATTCCCTTCACCAATCACCTCCAAACCTCTTCCCTATATACGCTTAACCACTCACGTCCATCCACTCTTCCCCAAAAATCCCACCTACCTCCAAATTCAAATTCCTTTCCCCCCACCCCTATATAAACCCCTTAACACTACTCCATTTTCACACATCATAAACACCACTTCTCCCCCTTGGCTGAATACACTCTCTCACTCTATCTCCTCTATTTTCTTCCTCTTCTACTACTTTCTTTCTTCTTTTTCTCGAGGACGAGCAAACCTTTTAAGTTTAGTGTGGTAAAAGCATTGCTTTTTGTTTTTCCATAACCATTAATGGCACCTAAGGCCAGAGAAACCTCAAGAAAGAGGAAAGGGAAGGCAATTGCTTCTACCCCTGAGTCATGGGAGATGGAGAGATTCATCTCAAAGGTCCATCAAGACCACTTCTATGAAGTTGTGGCCAAGAAAAAGGTGATCCCTGAGGTCCCTTTTAAGCTCAAAAAGAGTGAATATCCGGAGATCCGACAAGAGATTAGAAGAAGAGGATGGGAAGTTCTCTCTAATCCTATTCAACAAGTCGGGATCTTAATGGTTCAAGAGTTCTATACAAACGCATGGATCACTAGGAACCATGATCAAAGTAGGAAGCCGAATCCAAAGAATTGGCTTACAATGGTTCGGGGAAAATACTTAGATTTCAGTCCTGAAAATGTAAGGTTGGCGTTCAACTTGCCAATGATGCAAGAAAATGCACGCCCCTACACTAGAAGGGTCAACTTTGATCAAAGGTTGGACCAAGTCCTCATGGACATATGTGTGGAAGGAGCTCAATGGAAAGTTGACTCAAGAGCCAAGCCGGTTCAATTAAGAAGACCGGACCTTAAGCCTGTAGCTAGAGGATGGTTGGAGTTCATCCAACGCTCAATTATTCCTACTAGCAACCGGTCTGAAGTTACTGTAGACCGGGCCATCATGATCCATAGTATCATGATTGGGGAGGAAGTGGAAGTTCATGAGATTATACCTCAAGAATTCTACAAAGTGGCTAACAAGTCCTCTACTTTGGCAAGGTTAGCCTTTCCTCACCTCATTTGTCACCTCTGCAATTCAACTGGAATTGACATAGAGGGAGACATCCTCATTGATGAGGACAAGCCCATCACTAAGAAAAGGATGGAGCAAACAAGAGATCATGGACCTCAACAAGAGCATGAGGAAATTCCTCACCATGAAATCCCTGAGATGCCTCAAGGGATGCACTTCCCTCCACAAAACAATTAGGAGCAAATCAACACTTTCCTAGGAGAATTAAGTTCCAACATGGGACAACTAAGGATGGAGCACCAAGAGCACTCCATCATCCTCCATGAGATTAGAGAAGATCAAAAAGCTATGAGGGAGGAGCAACAAAGACAAAGAAGAGACATAGAGGAGCTCAAGAACACCATTGGTTCTTCAAGAGGAAGAAAACGCCACCCTCACTAAGGTGGACCCGTTCCTTAATGGGATAAAAATGATTCTTGAAGCAAAGAAAAAGCAGTGAAGAACAAAGCTTGCAAAAAAAATGCGAAAAAAAAGAGAAAAAAATTGGCAAAAAAAAAATAATAAAGAAAAAGAAAAAGCAAGAAGAAAAAGCCAAAAGCTCTTAAAACCAAAAGGCAAGAGCAAAAAGCCAGTAACCCTTTAAACCAAAAGACAAGGGAAAAAGAGATCCAAGGCTTTGAGCATCAGTGAATAGGAGGGCCCAAAGGAATAAAATCCTGGCCTAAGCGGCTAAACCAAGTTGTCCCTAACCATTTGCTTGTGGCGTGAAGGTGTCAAGTAAAAACTTGAGACTGAGCGGTTAAAGTCGAGGTCCAAAGCAAAAACAGAGTGTTCTTAAGAACCCTGGACACCTCTAATTGGGGACTCTAGCAAAGTTGAGTCACAATCTGAAAAGGTTCACCCAGTTATGTGTCTGTGGCATTTATGTATCCGGTGGTAATACTGGAAAACAAAGTGCTTAGGGCCACGGCCAAGACTCATAAAGTAGCTGTGTTCAAGAATCAACATACTGAACTAGGAGAATCAATAACACTATCTAAATTCTGAGTTCCTATAGATGCCAATCATTCTGAACTTCAAAGGATAAAGTGAGATGCCAAAACTGTTCAGAGGCAAAAAGCTACTAGTCCCGCTCATCTGATTGGAGCTAAGTTTTATTGATATTTTGAGATTTATAGTATATTCTCTTCTTTTTATCCTATTTTATTTTAAGTTGCTTGGGGACAAGCAACAATTTAAGTTTGGTGTTGTGATGAGCGGATAATTTATACGCTTTTTGGCATTGTTTTTACATAGTTTTTAGAATGATTTAGTTAGTTTTTAATATATTTTTATTATTTTTTAATTAAAAATCACATTTCTGGACTTTACTATGAGTTTTTGTGTTTTTGTGTGATTTCAAGTATTTTCTGGCTGAAATTGAGGGACTTGAGCAAAAATCAGATTCAGAGGCTGAAGAAGGACTGCAGATGCTGTTGGATTCTGACCTCCCTGCACTCAAAATAGATCTTCTGGAGCTACAGAAACCCAAATGGCGCACTCTCAATTGCGTTAAAAACTAGACATCCAGGGCTTTCCAGAAATATATAATAGTCTATACTTTGCCCGAGTTTAGATGACGAAAATTGGCATTCAACGCCAGCTTTCTGCCCTATTCTGGAGTTAAACGCCAGAAACAGGTTGCAAAGCAGAGTTAAACGCCAGAAACAGGTTACAAACTGGCGTTTAACTCCAAGGAAGACCTCTACACGTGAAAGCTTCAATGCTCAGCCCAAGCACACACCAAGTGGGCCCGGAAGTGGATTTCTGCATCATTTACTTATCTCTATAAACCCTAGTAACTAATTTAGTATAAATAGGACTTTTTACTGGTGTATTTGGAGGAATCTTTGGATTATCTTTTGATCCTTTGATCATGTTTAGGAGGCTGGCCATTTGGCCATGCCTGGACCTTCATCACTTATGTATTTTCAACGGTAGAGTTTCTACACACCATAGATCAAGGTGTTGAGCTCTGCTGTTCCTCATGAATTAATGCAAACTACTATTGTTTTTCTATTCAATTCAAGCCTATTTCTTCTCTAAGATATTCATTCGCACACAAGAACATGATGAATGTGATGATTATGTGACGCTCATCATCATTCTCACTTATGAACACGTGCCTGACAAACACTCCCGTTCTACATGTAAACAAGCTTGAATGTATAACTCTTAGCCTTCTGATCTACGATCAGAGTCTTCGTGGTATAGGCTAGAATTATTGGTGGCCATTCTTGAGATCCGGAAAGTCTAAACCTTTTCTATGGTATTCTGAGTAGGATCTGGGAAGGGATGGCTGTGACGAGCTTCAAACTCGCGAGTGCTGGGCGTAGTGACAGACGCAAAAGGATTACTGAATCCTATTCCAGCATGATCGAGAACCGACAGATGATTAGCCATGCGGTGACAACACATTTTGGACCATTTTCACTGAGAGGACGGGATGTAGCCATTGACAACGGTGATGTCCAACATACAGCTTGCCATGGAAAGGAGTATG
Source organism: Arachis ipaensis (assembly GCF_059453495.1). Lineage (NCBI taxonomy): Eukaryota > Viridiplantae > Streptophyta > Magnoliopsida > Fabales > Fabaceae > Arachis > Arachis ipaensis. The sequence goes on from NC_142442.1 coordinate 58,278,674, forward strand.
AAGGATTGGATGAAAGCAGTAGGAAAGTGGAGATTCAGAAGGAACTAAGCATCTCTATACGCTTATCTGAAATTCTCACCAATGAATTACATAAGCATCTCTATCTTTAGTTTACGTTTTATTTAACTTTTAATTATTAAAACTTTATAACCATTTGAATCTGCCTGACTGACATTTACAAGGTGACCATAGCTTGCTTCAAGCTGATAATCTCCGTGGGATCGACCCTTACTCACGTAAGGTTTATTACTTGGACGACCCAGTGCACTTGCTGGTTAGTTGTGCGAAGTTGTGACAAAGAATTAAGATTATGAACGTGCGTATTAAGTTTTTAGCACTGTTACCAAGGAATGAACGATCACGATTTCGTGCACCACTTAGAATCATTTTACTGTTTACACATGTTTTTCCCTGATTGGCATTTATTTATCCAACTGGCTCTTAATTGAATTATTTAATTATATCCTTCTTCTTTCTGTGATTTTATCTGTTCCCTGAGTTGTATTCTATTTTTGTCTTTTTCAGGATAGGCTGCAAGGGCAAGGAGAAAGCCAATCCTTTGGCTCGCCCTCCTCTCGTGCCCCCCATTGGCCATCCAGATACTTTCGTTAACTCCGAGGCCCAAGAACAATATGAGAAGCTAGAAAAGCATGCCTTTCATTATGAGAGGAAGCTAAACCTGCCTGATAAATATGCGGATATAATCCTTGACATAATAAATTTTTATCATTGGGGATTCGTAAAATCCGACCCAGTGGAAGTGAATGAACACCAGGTTAAGGAATTTTACGCCAATCTCCTCAAGAGGGATGCCCAAACCGTTTTCCTAAGAGGTGTCACCTTGGACACCTCTAATACTGCTTTAGAAGCCCTCTTAGACATTCCGCATACTCCTCCGGCTAGGGACGTGATGAGCGGATAATTTATACGCTTTTTGGCATTATTTTTACATAGTTTTTAGTATAATTTAATTAGTTTTTAGTAACTAATTTAGTATAAATAGGACTTTTCACTATTGTATTTACATCTTTAGTTTTATCTTTAGATCATGTTTTGGGGGGCTGGCCTCTCGGCCATGCTTGAACCTTCATCACTTATGTATTTTCCATGGTAGAGTTTCTACACTCCATAGATTAAGGTGTGGAGCTCTGCTGTTCCTCATGAATTAATGCAAAGTACTACTATTTTTCTATTCAATTCAAGCTTATTCCTATTCTAAGATATCCATTCGCACCCAAGAACATGATGAATGTAATGATTATATGACGCTCATCACCATTCTCACTTATGAATGTGTGCCTGACAAACACTTCCGTTCTACATGTAAACAAGCTAGAATGAATATCTCTTGGATATCTAATACAGGGAACCGAGTCCAAGATATTAGAATCTTCATGGTATAAGTTAGAACCCATGGATGGCCATTCTTGAGATCCGAAAAGTCTAAACCTTGTCTGTGGTATTCCGAGTATGATCTGGGAAGGGATGGCTGTGACGAGCTTCAAACTCGCGAGTGCTGGGCATAGTGATAGAAGCAAAAGGATAGAAAATACTATTCCAGTATGATCGAGAACCGACAGATGATTAGCCATGCAGTGACAGTGCATTTGACCATTTTCACAGAGAGGATGGGATGTAGCCATTGACAACGGTGATGCCCTATATAAAGCATGCCATGGAAAGGAGTAGGAATGGTTGGATGAAGACAGCAGGAAAGCAGAGGTTCAGAGGAACGAAAGCATCTCTATACGCTTATCTGAAACTCTCACCAATGAATTACATAAGTATCTCTATCCTATTTTAATTATCTTTTAGTACAATATAATCTCTTAATACATTTGAATCCGCCTGACTGAGATTTACAAGGTGACCATAGCTTGCTTCAAGCCGACAATCTCCGTGGGATCGACCCTTACTCACATAAGGTTTATTACTTGGACGACCCAGTGCACTTGCTGGTTAGTTGTATGAAGTCGTGAAACAGAATTAAGAACATGAACATGCGTATCGAGTTTTTGGCGTCGTTACTAAGGAAGGAATGATCACCATTTCGCACACCAAGTTTTTGGCGCCGTTGCCGGGGATTGTTCGAGTTTGGACAACTGACGGTTCATCTTGTTGCTCAAATTAGGTAATTTTATTTTAATTTTAAGCTTTTTATTTTTTATTTTCAAAAAATACAAAAAAAAAAATTTTCTTTTTTTCGTTTTTCTCAATTAACTTTCGAAAATTACAAAAAATTTTACAAAATCATAAAATCATAAATATTTTTTGTGTTTCTTGCTTGAGTCTAGAGTCAACTTTTAAATTTGGTGTCAATTGCATATTTTTAATTTTCTAAAAATTATTTTCGAAAATTTCATGCATTGCATTCTTCATGATCTTCAAGTTGTTCTTGGCCAGTCTTCTTGTTTGGTCTTCATATTTTCTTGTTTTGTGTCTTTTCTTGTTTTTCATATGCATTTTCAATTTGTTAATGTTTAAAGAATAAAAATTAAGTTTGGTGTCTTGCATGTTTTCTTTTCTTGAAAATTTTTCAAAAATAAGTTCTTGGTGTTCATCTTGACATTCAAAGTGTTCTTGGTGTTCATCTTGACATTCATAGTGTTCTTGCATGCATCACATGTTTTGATCCAAAATTTTCATGCATTGAGTCTTTTTATTGTTTTTCTCTTTCATCATTAAAAATTCAAAAATAAAAAAAATATCTTTCCCTTATTTCACTCATAAATTTCAAAAATTTGGATTGACTTTTTCAAAAGTTTTTAAAATCCAATTGTTTCTTATGAGTCAAGTCAAATTTTCAATTTGAAAATCTTATCTTTTTTAAAAATCTTTTTCAAAAAAATCAAATCTTTTTCATTTTTCTTTCATAATTTTCGAAAATTTCAAATTAATTTTCAAAATCTTTTTTATTTCATATTTTCGAATTTAATACCAACATTTAATATGATTGATTCAAAAATATTAAGTTGTTACTTGCCTATTAAGAAATGTTCAATCTTTAAATTTTAAAATCATATCTTCTAGTTTCTTATTAGTCAAGTAATCAACTTTAACTTCAAAAATCAAATCTGTTTAATTTTCTTTTCAAATCTTTTTTAAATTAAATTTTTCAATCATATCTTTCAATCATATCTTTTTCAAAATCAATTTCAAAATCTTTTCTAACCTTTTATCTTTTTAAATTGATTTTCAAATCTTTTTTTAATCAATCCTATCTTTTTGTTTCAATCATATCTTTTTCAAAACTACCTAACTAATTCTCTCTAATTTTCGAAAATCACCTTCCTCTTTTTCAAAATTCCTTTTTAATTAACTAATTATTTTAATTTTTAATTTTAATTTTATTTCTTTTCTAATTTTCGAATTTTATTTTAATTTCAAATTAAAAACAAAAATATTTTTATTTTAATTTGTTTAATTTTCAAAAATTCTTCTCTCTCACCTCCTAATTATTTATTTATTTACTAACACTCCTCTTCATCTAAGAATTTGAACGTACTCCTCACCCTTGTGTTTGGATTCTCCATCTTCTATTCCTATCTTCTTCTACTCATATAAAGGAATCTCTATACTGTGACATAGAGGATTCCATATTTTCTTTGTTATTTCCTTCTTTGTCATATGAGTAGGAACAAGGATAAGAACATTCTTGTTGAAGCTGATCTTGAACCTGAAAGGACTCTGAAGAGGAAGCTAAGGGAAGTTAAAGCACAACTCTCTGGAGAAAATCTGACTGAAAATTTCAAAAAAGAAGGAGACATGGCCGAAAATAATAACAATGCAAGGAAGATGCTTGGTGACTTCACTGCACCTAATTCCAATTTTCATGGAAGAAGCATCTCAATCCCTGCCATTGGAGCAAACAATTTTGAGCTTAAACCTCAATTAGTTTCTCTGATGCAACAGAACTGCAAGTTTCATGGACTTCCATCTGAAGATCTTTTTCAGTTCTTGACTGAATTCTTGCAGATCTGTGATACTGTTAAGACCAATAGGGTTGATTCTGAGGACTACAGGCTTATGCTTTTCCCGTTTGCTGTAAGAGACAGAGCTAGAGTATGGTTAGACTCTCAACCTAAAGATAGCCTGAACTCTTGGGATAAGCTGGTCACGGCTTTCTTAGCCAAGTTCTTTCCTCCTCAAAAGCTTAGTAAGCTTAGAGTGGATGTTCAAACCTTTAGACAGAAAGAAGGTGAATCCCTTTATGAAGCTTGGGAGAGATATAAGCAACTGACCAAAAAGTGTCCTTCTGACATGCTTTCAGAATGGACCATTCTGGATATATTCTATGATGGTCTATCTGAACTATCAAAGATGTCATTGGACCATTCTACAGGTGGATCCATCCACCTAAAGAAAACGCCTGCAGAAGCTCAAGAACTCATTGACATGGTTGCTAATAACCAGTTCATGTACACTTCTAAGAGGAATCCTGTAAGTAATGGGACGCCTCAGAAGAAGGGAGTACTTGAAATTGATACTCTGAATGCCATATTGGCTCAGAACAAAATATTGACTCAGCAAGTCAATATGATCTCTCAAAGTCTGAATGGATTGAAGGAATCATCCAACAGTACTATAGAGGCATCTTCTGTAGAAGAAGCTTATGATCCTGAGAACCCTGCAATAGCAGAGGTGAATTACATGGGGGAACCCTATGGAAACACCTATAATCCCTCATGGAGAAATCATCCAAATTTCTCATGGAAGGATCAACAAAAGCCTCAACAAGGCTTTAATAATGGTGGAAGAAACAGGTTTAGCAATAGGAAACCTTTTCCATCATCCACTCAGCAACAGACAGAGAATTCTGAGCAGAATCCATCTAGCTTAGCAAATATAGTCTCTGATCTATCTAAGGCCACTGTGAGTTTCATGAATGAAACAAGGTCCTCCATTAGAAATTTGGAGGCACAAGTAGGCCAGCTGAGTAAAAGGATCACTAAAACCCCTCCCAGTACTCTCCCAAGCAATACAGAGGAAAACCCAAAAGGAGAGTGCAAGGCCATTGAATTGATCATCATGGCCGAACTTACAAGGGAGGGAGAGGACGTGAACCCCAGTGAGAAAGACCTCCTGGGACGTCCAGAGATCAATAAGGAGTTTCCCTCTGAGGAACCAAAGGAATCTGAGGCTCATCTGGAGACCATAGAGATTCCATTAAACCTCCTTATGCCATTCATGAGCTCTAATGAATATTCTTCTTCTGAAGAGAATGAAGATGTTACTGAAGAGCAAGTTGCCAAGTACCTCGGTGCAATCATGAAGCTGAATGCCAAATTATTTGGTAATGAGACTTGGGAAGATAAACCTCCCTTGCTCACCAATGAACTGAGTGATCTGGATCAACTGAGATTGCCTCAGAAGAAACAGGATCTTGGAAAGTTCTTAATACCTTGTACCATAGGCATCATGACCTTTGAGAAGGCTCTATGTGACCTTGGATCAGGGATAAACCTCATGCCACTCTATGTAATGGAGAAACTGGGAATCTTTGAGGTACAGGCTGCCAAAGTCTCATTAGACATGGCAGACAAATCCATGAAACAGGCTTATGGACCAGTAGAAGACGTGCTAGTAAAGGTTGAAGGTCTTTACATCCCTGCAGATTTCATAATCCTAGATACTGGGAAGGATGAGGATGAATCCATCATCCTTGAAAGACCCTTCCTAGCCACAACAAGAGCTGTGATTGATGTGGACAGAGGAGAGTTGGTCCTTCAACTGAATGAGGACTACCTTGTGTTTAAAACTCAAGGATCTCCTTTTGTAACCATGGAGAGGAAGCATGAAAAACTTCTCTCACTGCAGAGTCAACCAAAGCCCCCACAGTGAAACTCTATGTTTGGTGTTGGGAGGCCACAACCAAACTCTAAGTTTTGTGTTGAACCCCCACAACCAAACTCTAAGTTTGGTGTTGGGAGGTCCCAACCTTGCTCTGATTATCTGTAAGGCTCCATGAGAGCCCACTGTCAAGCTATTGACATTAAAGAAGCGCTTGTTGGTAGGCAACCCAATGTTATTTAATCATTTTTATTTTATTTTATTTGTTATTTTATGTTTTATTTAGGTTGATGATCATGTGGAGTCACAAAAACTACTGAAAAATCGAAAACAGAATGAAAAATAGCATTGAAAATAGAACACCCTGGAGGAAGGGCTTACTGGCATTTAAAGCCAGTAAGGAGCATCTGGCTGGCGTTTAACGCCAGAACAGAGCATGAAACTGGCGTTAAATGCCAGAAACAAGCAACAGTCTGGCATTTAAATGCCAGGATTGCACCCAGAGGAAATCTGGCGTTAAACGCCAGAAACAAGCATCAGACTGGCGTTTAACGCCAGAAACATGCACCATACTGGTGTTTAACGCCAGAAACATGCACCATACTGACATTCAACGCCAGAAACATGCTATAGACTGGCGTTGAACGCCCAAAACAAGCAAGGAAGTGGCGTTTAACGCCAAGATTACATATATGGGGCGTTTTACACGTCTAAAAGGTGCAGGGATGAGAAATCCTCAAACACCTCAGGATCTGTGGACCCCACAGGATCCCCACCTACTTCTTCTCTCCTCTTCACACCTTTCCATAACGCTCTTCCCCAAATACCCCTCACCAATCAACTCAATCACTCTTCCCCATCACCTCTTCACCAATCACATCCATCCTCTCTTCCCCAAAAACCCACCTACCTTTAAATTCAAAATAATTTCCCTCCAAAACCCAACCCTAAATGGCCAAACCCTAAACCCCTCCCCACTCCTATATAAACCCCTCATTCTCTCTTCATTTTCACACAACAAAACCCTCTCTTCTCCCCCTTGGCCGAAACCTACTCTCTCTCCCTCTCCTCCATTTTTCTTCTTCTTCTACTTCTTTCTTTCTTCTTTTGCTCGGGGACGAGCAAACATTTTAAGTTTGGTGTGGTAAAAGCATTGTGTAACAACCCTAGTTTTTGAAAATAAAATAATTAGTTATTTGTGATTTATTTTAAGAAAATTATTTTACTAAAGGTAATTAAATATAGTTTTATGATAATTGAAGTTTAAATTAATTAGAATTTTTATATAATCTTTATTAGATATTTGGTATAATTTAAATTATAATTTTAGTAATTAAAAAAATAGAAGAATTGTATAATTTAATTTAAATAAATTCTATTTTGAATGAATTATGTTATTAATTTGAACTTATAGGAATTAATTTACTAGAAATGATTAGATTAATTTTTATAAACACTTTATGTTTAAGTTAATTAATATTTTTGTACAATTTTTATTATTAGTTATTTTTAAATTTGAAATTAAAGTTTTGGAGATAGAAAAATAATGAGAAGTTATATTATTTAATTTGAATAACTAATATTGAGTTAAACTATATTTTATAAAAATGTGATTAATATATTTATTTTGTATTTTAAATTAGAAATAATTGATTGAACTTAGCAATATGATGATAAATAATGTTCCTAAATATTTTTAATAGAGTATATTTGATTTTAAAATTACTCTACCGTCTAATTTTATCAAAATATCTATTCATATCTATCCATATTCTTTTATAAAATCCTAATTCCTAAACCTAAATTCCCAAATTGAATCAGAAACCCTAATTCCCAAATCCCAGAAACCCTAACCCTAATTTTCCCCCCATTTTCCCAGCCTCTGAACGCAGCCCCCACCCCCTTTCTTCCTAAACCTAACGCTGAAACGGAATCAGACAGGGAGAGAGGGAGGAAATCAGAGTGTGATCTAAGCAGCCACCGTTCAGTCACCAGAGCCACCGCTGGGGTCCTTCGCCGTCACTATCGTCGCCATCCACGCGAGATGCAGCGCTGCGAAGTCCAGCCATCGTGACCTTCGTGGAGCCCGCGTCGCTGTCGCCTCGGCTGTTCCCAATGCCGCTGGGTCTGTCGCGCGTCGTTGTCTGAGGAGCCACTGCCGCCGTTGCTCGTTGTCTCCCTTAGGGCTGTCACCGTCGCTAGAGCCAGCCGCCTTCGTCGCCGTTCATCCTTGTCGTCGTCTTCGCCGCTCTGTGGAGGCCGTAGAGAGGAACGCGAACCAGGAGCCATAGCGCCGCCGCCGCCGATCTGTCACCGTGCTGCTGCGTCGCCGTTGATGAAGTTTTTGCCACCGCCGTGAACTGCGAACAGAGGAGAACGAGAGAGGAGGCGATGAATGAAGCCGTCACTGAAGTTGTGGCCGTCGTTGCCAGAGGCATGGAGGAAGGGAGGTAGAACCGCGAGATAGAAAAGCCACTGTGACTGTCGTTGCTGCCATGAGTGTGGTCCACCGTCGAGCTGCACACTGCCATTGGCGTCAGAAACCACCTTTAGAACCACTACTGCTTTGGTGAGCTCTGTCTCCTGTTTTTGCTTCTTTGTCCTACCAATTTGTTCCTACTTTGAAGCTTGTCCCTGAAACTGTTTGTATTGTATAAAGAGATTATCGTAAATTACATCACCGCCGCCGTTACTAGAGGTAGCTGCCAGCTCTATTTGGAGACAGCCGCTAAGTCACCACCGAAGCTAAGAACAGGTGCTGGGATTCGATGGAGCACCGCTGCTGCTGTGAATTTGTAATATTTGGTTTACCGCGTCTAAATTCTTCAATTATGGCTAATTGAGGTAGGGGATTTAACGTTTTTAATTTAGAATGCCTACAAAGTTATTTGGATAAGTGCAAATGGTTAACAATGGTTAAGAATTTCTTAATTGACATGAATGACTTGAAATGCTTTTGAAATTAGTTAGTTAGTTGTGATTATTCTGAGCTGTGAGTGGAATTAGATGCCGTTGTGAACAATTAATTTGAAAAGGTTAACTTTGGTTAATGCTATGACTGATTTTAATGGATTTGTTGACAATTCTGATTTTATGTGATATTGCTGAATTGGTTGAAATGTGGCTGTGAATGGTGATTCATTTGATAATACTTGTTAAATTGAAATTTGATGAGTTAACTATTGAAAAGTTGTCGTAATGATAATTGATAAACTGAGTTAGATTTGTGTTTGGTTTGGGATTATTGTGATGATGGTTGAGGTTGTGAAATTTGGAGTAAGTTTGATGATGTTTTAGTGCTTCAATTGGATTATTGAACTCAGGTTATGGCTGTGAACGTCTTTGGGCTTTGTTGTGAGTGTTTGAAGCTGTAATTGATATTGTTTTCTCTGATATTGATGGAATTGTTGAAGAGTTCTGACTCTATGTGATTATACTGAATTAGTTGAGTTGTGTGGCTGAAATTATGATTGGAATGATTGAGATTTTTGATTGGAACGTTGGTTGAATTTGTTGATTTTGTGAGATTGAATTATAAATTGTTTGATGAAAGATTATTGTGATTTCGGTTTTTGATGGGTCAAATTGAAACTATTGCTGTTGAGTTGGTTTATTGTAATGGGTTTAGTTAGCGATTAATTGAAGTTGGGCTTAAGGAATAATTGGAAGATTGAATCTTAAAATGTTGAACTAGTTGCTGAAAATTTGATTTTTGAGATTAAAAGATGACTTTGGAAGTGAATCAGTTATTCAACGATAATCGAAATGATATGAGAGTAAAGGCTGAGTAAACTGTAATTAAAGTTGTTGTTGGGATTCAATTTTGGGAAGTTTGCATTAACTACAGAACTAGTTAAGATTTTTCAAAGTTAAAATGTAAAACTTAATTTTCTGCATTACTTTTAAATAAAGCCGGAGACTTTGAAAATCTATAACTAATTCTGTGATGATCGGAATTACGTGGGACCAAGCCTGGATTAAGCTTTGGGATATAGGAAGCTGGACTGGTGAATTTGAGGCTTTTTCATTAAGTTTATGATTTATGGTAAATTTTTGAATTAGGAATGCCAAATCTGGTTTTCTGCAGGACGCTTAAGACAGCAGCAACTTGTCTCCTCTATTAAAAATTCTCCAGTTTGAATTTTGAAATGGAACCAATTTTAAATGAAATACTTTAATTTCATAAAAATTTAGAATTGTTAGAGTTGTGGTTTTAAAGATATGGATTTTTAAAGTAAGATGTATTATGCAGTAAAAATCAGGTTTTGTTTTCTAAGTCAGTAACTTTGAGACTTTATAATTTTTAATTCTGGAAAGATATTAAGATAAAACCAATTGGTGGTAAAAGTTGAGTATGTTTAGTATATATGATTTAAATTTCAGGGATTTCCATGTTTTAGTAAGTGAGTTATGGGACTTGAAAGAGGTTGTGTTCAATGATTTGTGAAACAGAACTCTGCAGAAAATTACCTAACTTCCAAGCTACGTAACTCCTTCATTAAAACTGGTATGACCTTGGAACCAATTGAGAAAGAAATTTGGATAAGTTATATTTAACCACATTAATTTTGAAGGTGGTTGGATTTAATTTGGATTTTATATGAAATTTCGAATGTTGTATGCTGCTGTTGTCTTCTGGTTTTAAAACACTACAGAACAGTCACGGTTTTGCTTATATTCCCGAAGCTAGAGTCAGTGAAAAAAAATATGATTTTTAGTTTAATAGAAATCTTAATCCGATACGGTCGCATGGATATAAAGTTTGCATGATTCCGAATTCATTTGATATTTTAAAAACAAAATGGAAATCAGGCTGCCAAGTTGTGTTGGCAATTATTTAGAATATGGAATTTGAGAAATAGATTTTCTATACTATAATTAAATGTTTTTGAGAATATATTGTTGTGGCAATTGTTGAGAAAGGTTTGATGAGATGTTGAGAAAGAGGGAACCCGTAAGGGTGACTAAGTCCGAGTTTTAGGGGAGGTGCTGCCGAAATTTTATGAAAATCTAAGGTTTCATTTGAAAAGTTATTTTAAAAGCTTTGAATTTGGAAAATTATATTACTTGAGTTTTATTTAGTTAAGAAAGGAATTATAATATTTTGAGTTCGATTTACCAAAGAAAAGTCTGTAAAGTTTTAATGACAGAAAAATAGACAGAGATTAGTGAACGAACTAGGGCAACCTAGTTAGTCCTTGAATTGCGACTAGGGTTAGGTATAATATGAAAAGTTAAAATGTTTCAGTATAGACTTAATGAACCTATACCTAGGACAGGCTAACTATTCATACCTAAATTTACATAAGCTTTAAATACATACGTTAAGCAGAAAAATCAGAGCAGAGTAAAGTAACATAGAGCACAGAGTAACCAGAGTAAAGTAAACAGATAAAGAGGAGAAGAGTAAAATAGATATAAAGAAAAGAGTAATCAAAGAAAAGTAAAGAGATACAGAGAACAGAATAACCAAAGCAGAGTAAAGAGATACAGAGTAAAGAGATATAAAGAGAAGAGTAATATAATAAAGATATATATATATATATATATTAGTTGCTTAATGCAACCCAGAGCTATATTTATATATACTAGTTGCTTGATGCAACCCAGAGCTATATTTAATATATATTAGTTGCTTAATGCAACCCAGAGCTTCTGTAGGGAAAGTAAGTTACCTACAGCTATTTTCCACTTCCCCAGAGCAGAGCAGAGTATACATATATTTTCCTGCAGTAAGCAGAGACTGTCTCAGATGAGCAGCTATTATTATATGCGCATTTATTTAGGAACGGAAAATCGTATCCGGAAAATCGAGATTACTCATGACCGGGTAAATGTCGGGATTGCGGGCAGCCAACCGACACGTGAGCTCATGACCTGCTTAAGACAGACATGCATCATATTGTTTGTGCATATGCATTTGATCGTGTTGCTTGTCTTGTTTCTTTGTGATTGTGCTGTTTGTCCTGGTGACTTGCTTGTGTGTTTGATTAGATATTTTTGTTGATGCTTTGAACTTAGTGAAGTATTGAGGAATGGTATTTGTGAAGTGAGGTTTGGGTATATTATTTATGTTGCTGATTTACTTAGTTATTGTGATGGTTGAGGAATGCTATTTGTAGCTGAAGAATTGCTAATGCGGTTGAGACTTTATTTAAGTAATATGATTTAAAGAAAGGGTTTTAAACGGTTTCAAGTAAGTCTTAAGAAATTTTGAAAAGGTTTGATAAAGAAAACTACATTGGAAACCGGAGTTAATTATTTGCATGTTAATCATTACTTTTACGGCATTCCCATTCCCTACTGAGAACGTGTGGTTTGTTCTCACCCCAAAATCTTCCACCCTTTCAGTGACACAGGTTCAAAGATTCAGTTTGAAGCTGCGGGCGATTCTAGAATTTATTTACGAGTTAAGTTTATGACTTGAGTTTCTCTCATAGAATTCCCTCGCCCTTACTGCTTAAGGTTTTTATTTTATGCAGAGGGATAGGAGTTGTACCTGAATTTTATTTAAATTATTTTGTATAATATTACTATTTTTAATAATTATGTGATTATTATTACTTGGTGATGTTTGCTATATGATTTTAATTAATAAAAGCAAAAACATTCTGGTATTTTTACTAAAATTGAATCGCGATATCAAACTAAAGGCTTAATAGTAAATAGTTAATAAGGAAAACAGGTCAGTAACACCTTACTTTTGGTACGATCATGATGTATTGGAACTTGGGTCGTTACACATTGCTTTTTGTTTTTCCATAACCATTTATGGCACCTAAGGCTAGAGAAACCTCTAGAAAGAGGAAAGGGAAGGCAATTGCTTCCACCCCTGAGTCATGGGAGATGGAGAGATTTATCTCAAAGGTCCATCAAGACCACTTCTATGAAGTTGTGGCCAAGAAGAAAGTGATCCCTGAGGTTCCTTTCAAACTCAAAAGGAATGAGTATCCGGAGATCTGACTTGAGATTCAAAGAAGAGGTTGGGAAGTTCTCACCAACCCCATTCAACAAGTCGGGATCTTAATGGTTCAAGAGTTCTATGCAAATGCATGGATCACTAGGAACCATGATCAAAGTCCATGGTTTGGGGGAATTACTTAGATTTCAGTCCGGAAAATGTAAGGTTGGCGTTCAACTTGCCAATAATGGAAGAAAACGCACGCCCCTATACTAGAAGAGTCAACTTTGATCAAAGGTTGGACCAAGTCCTCATGGACATATGTGTGGAAGGAGCTCAATGGAAAATTGACTCAAAAGGCAAGCCGGTTCAACTAAGAAAGCTTGACCTCAAACTAGTAGCTAGAGGATGGTTGGAGTTCATTCAACGCTCAATCATTCCTACTAGCAACCGGTCTGAAGTTACTATAGACCGGGCCATCATGATCCATAGTATCATGATTGGGGAGGAAGTGGAAGTTCATGAGATCATACCTCAAGAACTCTATAAGGTGGCTGACAAGTCCTCTAATTTGGCAAGGTTAGCCTTTCCTCACCTCATTTGACACCTCTGCAATTCAGCTGGAATTGACATAGTGGGAGACATCCTCATTGAAGAGGATAAGCCCATCACTAAGAAAAGGATGAAGCAAACAAGAGATCATGGACCTCAACATGAGTATGAGGAGATTTTTCACCATGAAATCCCTGAGATGCCTCAGGGGGTGCACTTTCCTCCACAGAACTATTGGGAGCAAATCAACACTTCTCTTGGAGAATTACGTTCCAACATGGGGCAACTAAGGGTGGAGCATCAAGAGCACTCCATCATCCTCCATGAAATTAGAGAAGATCAAAGAGCTATGAGGGAGGAGCAACAAAGACAAGGAAGAGACATAGAGGAGCTCAAAAGCACCATTGGTTCTTCAAGAAGAGGAAGACACCACCCTCACTAAGGTGGACTCATTCCTTAATCTCCTTGTTTATTTATTTTCTTTTCTGTTTTTTGGTTTTTAAGCTTTATGCTTATTTATATTTGTGTCTTATTACATGATCATTAGTGTCTAAGAGTCTATACCTTAAAGCTATGAATATGAATCCACCACCTCTCTTAAATGAAAACTATTTTAAAAACAAAAGAACAAGAAGTACATGGTTTCGAATTCATCCTTGAAACTAGTTTAATTATTTTGATGTAGTGGCAACATTTTTTGTTTTCTGAATGAATGCTTGAACAGTGCATATGTCTTTTGAAGTTGTTGAAGAATAAGGAAAAAGGAGAAATGTTATTTGATAATCTGAAAAATCATAAAAATGATTCTTGAAGCAAGAAAAAGTAGTGAATACAAAAGCTTGCAGAAAAAAAAGAGAGAAAAAAATGGTGAAAAAAATAGAAAAAGAAAAAGCAAGCAGAAAAAGTCAAAAGCTCTTTAAACCAGAAGGCAAGAGCAAAAAGCCAACAGCCCTTAAAACCAAAAGGCAAGGGTAAATAAAAAGGATCCAAGGCTTTGAGCATCAGTGGATAGGAGGGCCTAAAGGAATAAAATCCTGGCCTAAGCGGCTAAACCAAGCTATCCATAACCATATGCTTGTGGCGTGAAGGTGTCAAGTGAAAACTTGAGACTGAGCGGTTAAAGTCAAGGTCCAAAGCAAAAAGAAGAGTGTGCTTAAGAACCCTGGACACCTCTAATTGGAGACTTTAGCAAAGCTGAGTCACAATCTGAAAAGGTTCACCCAGTTATGTCTCTGTGGCATTTATGTATCCGGTGGTAATACTGGGAAACAAAGTGCTTAGGGCTACGGCCAAGACTCATAAAGTAGCTGTGTTCAAGAATCAACATACTGAACTAGGAGAATCAATAACACTATCTGAACTCTGAGTTCCTATAGATGCCAATCATTCTGAACTTCAATGGATAAAATGAGATGCCAAAACTATTCAAGAGGCAAAAAGCTACAAGTCCCGCTCATCTGATTGGAGCTAAGTTTCATTGATATTTTGGAATTTATAGTATATTCTCTTCTTTTTATCCTATTTGATTTTCATTTGCTTGGGGACAAGCAACAATTTAAGTTTGGTGTTGTGATGAGTGGATAATTTATACGCTTTTTGGCATTGTTTTTACATAGTTTTCAGTATAATTTAATTAGTTTTTAGTATATTTTTATTAGTTTTTAATTAAAATTCACATTTCTGGACTTTACTATGAGTTTGTGTGTTTTTCTGTGATTTCAAGTATTTTCTGGCTGAAATTGAGGGACTTGAGCAAAAATCATATTCAGAGGTTGAAGAAGGACTGCAGATGCTGTTGGATTCTGACCTCCCTGCACTCAAAGTGGATTTTCTGGAGCTACAGAACTCCAAATGGCTCGCTCTCAATTGCGTTGGAAAGTATACATCCAGGGCTTTCCAGCAATATATAATAGTTCATACTTTGAATAAGGATAGATGATGCGATTTCTAGGCTACTTTTGACCCAGTTTCAAGCCCGAAAAGGAATACAATAGGCTGTGGAGTGGAGCTAAAAAGGGGTTGGGATCATTCATTCACACACATTAGTTTTAGATGTAGAATTCTAGAGAGAGAGGTTCTCTCCTCTCTCTAGGTTTTAGGGTTTCTTCTTTTATATTTAGTTTCATCTAGGTTTTGATTCTACTTCTTATCTTGATTCAAGTTCCACTTTTAATTTCTTGTTATTACCTTCTTGCTTTCTTAGTTTTATATGTTGTTTCCTTTACCTTGTTACTTTATTGTTCATGATTTCTTGTTGATTTCAATTTCCTATTAATGCAATTTATATTTTTTATGTTTATTGTTGCTTTCTTTAATTGTTAGTTATTGATTCTTGCATTTGGTAGTCTAGATTTAATATTTCTTGTTAATTTTCTATGTTTTTATTTTGTGCCTTCAAAGTGTTTGATGAAATGCTTGGTTAGATTTTAAAATAGATTTTCGTGTTCTTGGCTTGGGTTTGTGATTTTAAGACTCTTAAATTATCAAAATCTCTTGACGATTGGTAATTGAAGATTGCCGATTAGCTTGAACTTCACTAAAAACTAGTCTTTCACTATGAATTGACTAGGACTTGTGAACTCAAGTTGATTGTATGAACTTGACTTTCCTTCATTTGTTAGAAGTTAACTAAGTGAAGGCATTTTACATTTACCATCAGAATTGAGGATGATAATAAGGACAGAAATTCCAATTATTACCTCTTGCTAAGAATTTTCTTAGTCGTTAGTTTACTTTATTACTATTTACTTTCTTGTTCATCAATTCAAAAACCCCAAAAATACTTTCCCAAAACCAATAATTAGTACACTTCCCTGCAATTCCTTTGAGAGACGACCCAAGGTTTAAATACTTCGGTTATTTTTTATTAGTTTGCATTGTGACAAAAATATTAAACGTTGATTGAGGTTTAATTGTCGGTTTAGATTTATACTTGCAATGCAATTTTATTGAAAAATACTTTACCGACAATTATCCTCCGTCACCAACACTCTTCAAGGACTCCCGAGAGTTTGTCCGCAACTGTGATAAGTGCCAATGAGCTGGAAATATCCCTCATAATCACGAAATGCCATGATGTCAGAATTAGTGTTGATCTAGAATTTCACAAAATAGAATCTCTTCGTTGCAAGTATAGCCCAAATCAACAACTAACTCCCACCATCAAAGTTTAATTTTCAAATTAAAATATAACCGAGAGTAATTAAACCTCGGGTCATCTCCCTCAGATAATGGAATTAAGATGTCACACTCTTTGTTGTGAGAAAAAGGTGGTTTTAAAGTATAAAATGAAATATTAAAAGAACTAAGAAATAAAAGAATCAAGAAATAATCAAAAAGGGAATTAATGCAATTAAAAGGGAAATAAGGTCAAAACTAGTGAAAATGCTATAAATGCATAAAAGAACCTTGACATGGGAATGAGAATTAAAGAATCCTATCATTGTCATAACCACAACTATGGCAACTATGATGAGTCAATCTCACTTCGTCAACCCCTAACATCGAGGAGTAAGTTAAGCAAGTATAATTGACCTTAATCCATAAGTCCTAGCTAACTTACTAATTACTTAGTAAAAAGCCAGCGTCAATGGAAATAAGAGCCAACTAACTACCCAAGAATTACCACTAAATATCAAACATTATGACTCTAGTATCCTATGAACTCATTTCCCAAGCCAAGGTGTCAAAAGCTACTCAAAATCTATAGTTGGCATTTTCACAAACACCTTGTGGGCATAAAAACAAAACATGGAAAATTGCAAAAGATAATGAAAACTATAGCCAAAATATTCACAATATCAACAATAGAAACTCAATCAAGCATATATAAATCATAAATGACCAAATTCACAAGCAAAAGATTCAAGAAATCAAAATTGCATATATTAACAAAGAGGAAATTAAAGAGTACTTACAATGAGATAGCAAAATCCAAGACCAAAATTGAACTATAAAATGCTACATTGAAAACCTAATTAAAATCCTAAGAGAGAAATAAAAGATCACTACTCATACTAATGCTTTCTATGTAATCTAGCCTAATTCTTTGATAAGGAATGAAGTCCCTTTCATATAGCACTCAATTTCAGCTTCAGCACATTCAAAATTGGGCCAAAAGGCCCCCAAAATTGCAAGCCACGTGCCTCATTAATGAAGTCACGCATTGGTACCTGTGCGTACGCATAGATGTGTGTGTACGCACACTTGTTGATTTTTCTACTTGTGCATACGCACAGAGATTTGTGCATACACAAACTTGCTGATTCTACTCTTGTGCGTACGCACACTTGACTGTGTGCTTCTCCTTTGTCTTCTTCATGAAATCTTCCTTTTACATGCTTTCTTCCAGTTCTACCAAACCATTCTTGCTTAATGGATCTAAAATCACTCACAAAATATATCACGGTATTGAATTGAATAAAAGTGGAATTAAATTGATCAATTTAAGCACAAAAATGCATGTTTTCATATTTAGGTCCAAATTATGGAGAAATCACAAAAGTTTGCTATTTTTGTGATTAAGTGTGAGTTTATGTGATGAAATTTATCCAATTCAAGCAAAAAATTATCATCAAATATGGACTCATCATGCCACAACAAGGAATTCAGGAAATTGAGCTGTTTGATGTATGAGAAATAGACTTCATGGGACCTTTTCCACCCTCATATTCAAACGCATACATCTTGGTGGCACTAGAGTATGTGTCTAAATCGGTTGAGGCAATCGCGTCACCCTCTAACGACACTCGGGTGGTACTTAAATTCCTCTAAAAGAATATCTTCAGCAGATTTGGTGTCCCACAGACACTAATCAGTGACGGAGGCACCTACTTCTGTAGGCACCTCAAGAGATTTCTTGAGAGAACCGTAGGCACCTCCAGGAAGGACTGGGCATGGAAGCTTGATGATGCTCTCTGAGCATACTGGACTGCATTCAAAACCTCCATCGGGATGTCCCCTTACCAATTGGTCTATGGCAAGGTATGCCACCTACCCGTGGAATTGGAACATAGAGCATACTGTAACATCCTAAGTTTTTGAAAATTAAATAGTTAAGTTATTTATGAATTATTATATTTGTTGAGATTTTATTTTTAAGAAAACTATTTTACCAAAAGTAATTAAATAGAATTTTATGATTATTAAAGTTTAACTTAATTATATTTATTCTATTAATCTGAACTACTTAAAAATTATTTTATTAAGAAAAATTAAATTAATTTTTATAATTATTAATATTATCATTTGAACTTGGATAAATTAAGGTAATTATATAATTTTTCTATAATAAGATATTTTACATAATTGATTTTATGATAATTAGAATTTAAATTAATTAGGATTTTTATATAATTTTTATTATAACAAGATATTTCGAGAAAGGATAAAATTATTATTACTATTTTTAATATATTTTTATTTGCTTTGAATAAAATAAATTTTAGTTAATATTATTATTATCGAGTTCAGAGTCCGCCGATATGAGTAAATATCGATATTCTTCGGTGAGCTTAGCTTTGCTAATGCTTTATCGTATATCTTTTATCATTATGTTACTAATGTCATTTATATTAGTAACTCATATATATATATATATATATATATATATATATATATATATATATATATATACACATAGCATTCCACCAGTTTTTGGCGACGAATTCAGAGGTATAGCTGATCCTGCATGATGACCCCTGCCTCCTCCTTACTTGGTTCAGATATAGATCTTGAATGAAGCCAGTCGGCGTAGCGCCTTATGCCTCTACGGATCTCTACTAGCTGTAAGGCTCTGGGTTTTTTTCCCAGGTTATGCCAGAACATGGAATCATGCTAAGGTAAGGTTTCTAATCCATCTAGAATAGGATCTACTCTACGAGTTGCGAAAATGAGGAAGCTCGGATATAATGTAACGCAGACGGGGACCACCGCCACAAGATAAACCACCGTGAATTCATCCTGCTGCAAAGAACTATGTATATATATATATATATATATATATATATATATATATTACTTGTATTTTAATATATCCAGCTTTCATAATTATCTGTTTAAGATATTTATAACTTGAATCACTGACTTAGCAGCCTTATATTGCGACACCCGACCCCCCACATGTCACTTAACCAACAATTCCTCATTATTAATCATCAAAACAGCCATGAAAAGGTTCATTTGGGTAAGGAAAATAAAATATGACCGAGAGAGAGAAAGGAAGAAACCGTGAAACCCCCAAACGTTCCGAGTTCGATTTCTTAAGATCCGTAACTCCAATAAAAAATCTAATTCGATAAAAGTGTTCAGATCTTTCTCCTCTACACATTGGAATCACTTTTATTTGGTAGAAGTTGATGGTGACGTAGCTCCCCTTCTCCTTGAGTTCGGCCAATTGGAGTTCTAGGAGGCACAGACGATTTCTGACGTTTTCCTCTTCAGCAGCTCGGTCAAAAAGCTTCTCCAGAGTTTTTGTTATTTTGATTTCATATGGAGGTAGGGTTCCGGTAAATTCCTAATGAATAAATGTGTATTGGATAAGTGATTTGATATTGTGATTGATTGTTGATTGAATTTGATTGAATTTATGTTGAATTTTTGTGATATATTGATATTTGTGATTAGTTTGCGATTTGGTCAGTTTAAGTACAGCCAAGAACTAACATATTTTGGTGATCAAGTAGAATTGGTGGGATTTGATGATGACATTGAGATTTAATAAGAAATGAATTGATGAATTTATGACATGATTTGAGATATAAAAAGGTTTGATTTTGGAAGCGGTTGGATTTTTAATTGGTTTGATTTTATAAATGTTTTGATATTAGAAATAGTTTTGATTTATTGGAAATGATATGAAAGAGTTAGAGAAATGGTTTGGATGGGACCCGAGAAGGGTGGCAAAGTCCGAGTTTTAGGGGAGATGCTGCCAAAATTTTATTATAAAATTTAAGACTTTGTTTGAAATGTTATTTAGAAAAAAATTGGATTTGAGAAATTGTATTATTTCATTTTTTATTTATTAAGAAAATAGTTATATTTTGAGTTTAATTTATATTAGAAAAGTATTATGTTTTAAGGTTGATTTAAAAATGAAAAGGGCTTATGTTTTGAAATTGACTTAAGAATTTCATTTGGAGGAGTCTTAGTAAACATTAAAAGTAATTGAATTTTGATTGAATGATTTCGTTTTGTGACGTATTGGAAAAAGTTAAAGAATTAGTTTTAAGGATAAAACTGGGATTGGTTTTGGTTTTGAAATTGGTTTGGAACTTTTGATTTGTATAATTTGGTTATGATTTGATTTAGAAACTTTATTTGATTAATACAATTTAAGAAAACAATAATTGTCAAGGATTTCTAATGAAATTAAGAAAATGAGATTGGTTATCGCTCCCCTAAAGTCTAGAGGCCTTGTTGAGGGGTTTAACTAATAAATGGTTTTTTTTCCTTTGGAAGAAGAATTAGTTTAGGTAAAATTGTTTTACAGGTTTTGGTGAATGTCACAAAGAGGTGGTTTTGGTTTTAAAAGAAAAAGAGAAGATAAATTGGCACGTGTGATTATGGAAAGTTCACGAGAGGGTGATGATAGTTTGGTTAAAGTGCTGAAGGATAAATGTTAATAAGCCGTGGACTTTGTTTGTGATTGTGCGCGGACACCCGTAAATATGGAATGGCTTCCAGGAAAAGGGGTCACATGCTTCAGCTGGAGAATCAGCGCCTGCAAGTACTTGCAGAGGTCATGTTCGACATACTTCAACTGGAGAATCAACGCCTGCAATAAGTAGAAACTTGCAGAGGTTATGTCCTTGGAATGCCTTATCCAACTTGTGAGTTAGATTGCGTCGGGTGTGGGTCGAAACCGAAAAATGAGCTCATTACCTGTGACAGGAATAGGCATGCATAATCCTTGTTTGCATATTTTGCATTTGGTTTGGTGTTGTGAATTATTTGTAATTACTTTAGTGTGTTTGTGATTTTAATTGCTTGCTAATTTGAACTTCTATGACTAGTTATTGTTCTAGGTCCTTGTGCTGGGCTATGAATTAAATTGAGCTGTGATAATCCCGACTTAACTAACTACCCCCGACCCTATTAAGAACTCCCCATTTCTTACCCCCTATTTTCACCCTTTTCAGATACACGTGTGAAGCTTTAGTACGGAGCTACAGGAGCATAGAAGATTATGTTTACAAGTTGAGTTGTTAGATTTTATTTTTCCCTCGTCGTTTATTGTTTTTAGTTTTTAGAGGGGTAGGATTTGTTTTCTTAGAATCTTGAAATAAGTTTATGTATTTAATGCTATGTGAATATATATGTATCTTTGTGGTTAAGTGGTTTAAAATAAAGGATCTTCGTTTTCTTAATTAAAGGTTTTGATTCGTATTCGCAAAGGCTCAATATTAAATAAATATAGTATTAAATTAAAGGAGTAGAGGTAGTTGACTCCCAGACTTTTAGTGCAATCATGAGGTGCTAAAAGTTAGGGTGTTACACATACTGGGCAATAAGGTTCCTCAACTTTGATCCCAAGGCTGCAGGAGAAAAGAGGTTACTCTAACTGAATGAGTTGGATGAATTCCGGCATGTTGCATTTGAGAATACTAGAATCTACAAGGAAAGATCAAAGAAATGGCATGATCGGAAGATTTCTTCCAGAGTCTTCCAGCCTGGCCAACAGGTTCTACTTTTTAATTCCAAGCTCAAGCTCTTCCCTGATAAGCTCAAGTCACGTTGGACAGGACCGTTTGTGGTCACTTGAGTGTCACCCTATGGTTATACAGAACTCCAAAGCAAGTATTCTGATGAAAGATTCACCGTCAATAGCCACAGAGTCAAACACTATCTAGGGGACCCAATTGAGCAAGAGGATTCCACCCTCTTTCTAACATGACAACCCAGCCAGATGTATAGTATTTTTCCTTTCCTTCATTTATTTTATTTTAAGTTCATATTTTTCTAGTTTTTATTAGTTTCCATATTTTTCCCTTACTTTTTAATATTTGTGATTATGTGTAGCACTTAGAACATGAACAGGTATGCATAGGATGGAACACAAAACACCCTGTAGATACCTCTTACTGGCGTTGAACGCCAGAACTGGCGTCCAGCACCAGAAGGGGAGGAGGGATGGGCGTTCAACACCCATATAGGAGCATTTGGACAAACTTTTTGGTCCCTAAAGGGCGTTCAACGCACATTCTTGGCGTTGAATGCCTCACTACAAATAAATAAATAAATTTTTGATCCCCAACTGGCATTCAACGCTAGATTTGGGCGTTGAATGCCCAGAAGGGGGAGGGCAAGAATTTGAATTTTCAAAGGAGAGAGAGAGAGAGAGAGAGAGAGAAAAAGGGAGTTGAATTTCAAAACCAAATCTTTTCTAACCTTATCTTTTCAAAGCATTTCTTTCTATTTCATATCCTTTTCAACCTACATTTTAAAATTAAACCTCTTTAATTTAATTCTTTTTCAATGTTTTTAATCTTATCTTTTCACACCATATCCTTTTCACATCACACCTTCCCATTCCCATTTCAAATCTTTTCAAACTAACCATATCTTTTTCAAATTATATCTTTACATATCATATCTTTCCACTAATGTCTTGTTTATCTTTATTAATTTTTATTCTTTTCTTTTCCCATTAATTTTAAAATTTTGTTATCTTATTTCATCTCTTTCTAAATTCAATTTCGAAACCACCAACCTCCCACTCCTATTAATACACGTTCGACCTCCCTCTCTCTCACACCCCACACTTCTCTATTTTACGCCCTCTCTACTTCTTCTCCCCTAGTGTTCTTCTCTCTTTGCTCAGGACGAGCAAACCTCTTAAGTTTGGTGTTGCGCACGCTCTGCTCTTTCATTTTTCTCACACTCCATGGCACCAAAGGATGGAGGATCTATCTCAAGAAACAAGAAAGAAAAGGTCCCTCAACTGTCGCCTATAAGCGTTACAGGTTTTACTCCAAGCTTCATGAGGAACACTACTATGATGTAGTAAGCAAGAAGACAGTAATTCCAGAAGTCAAGTTCGAACTGAAGGATGGCGAATATTCGGAGATTCAAAAGCATATTCGAATGAGGGGTTGGAAAATTCTGGCCAACCCTGCAACTAAGGTTGGAATTCTAAAAGTCTGAGAGTTTTATGCAAATCTATGGATGACGGACAAACAAAAGAAAGAGGGACTGGAATTCAACCTATGGCGCAACATGGTCTGATGAAAGACCTTGCATTTCAATCTGGATAAAGTGAGGGAAATTTTTAAGCTGCCCCCACTAAAGGATGACCCTAACTCCTTTTAATAGGAGAGTGCACACTAATCCAAGGCTAGACCAACTCCTACAGGACGTAGGTCTCCCTGGAACACAGTGGAAAATCGACAAAAAGGGTCAGCCAATCCAACTGAGGAGGATGGATCTCAAGCTAGTTGCTAGGGGATGGCTGGATTTTATTGGGCGCTCTATCATCCCCACTAGTAACCGCTCTGAGGTCACAGTGAGGCGGGCCATGATGATCCACTACATCATGCTTGGCAATAAGATGGAAGTTCATCCATTGATCCCTTTTGAGATGTACAAAATCGCAGCCAAGACCTCAACTCAATCTAGGTTGGCTTTTCCACACCTCATCTCTCGCTTGTGTGATGAGGCAAGAATCATAATTGACAGAGATACATTCATTGCAGTAGACAATCCAATCACCGAGGATAGCATGGATCACACTGGGAACCAGCGAAAGCCAGAACTCAGAGGCCATTTTCCCTCTTTAAGAGAAAGATGCCTGAGCAGCCTCAAGAACAGAGCATCCTTCCAATTGAGTATTGGACTCAACTGGCAGCATCCATTGAACAGTTGAGTTCCACAGTGGACCAACTAAAAGTGGAGCTAAAAGACCAGTCTCGGATGCTTCACAAGCTGACCAAAGTGCAAGAGAGCCAGAGTCAAGAATTAAAGGAGTTGAAGTGCCATAAATTCTTAGAAGAGGGAGGCATTCACCATGAGTGAGGTGGTTAAGTTCCATCTCCCCTATTCTGTCCCTATTTTTAGCACTTTACTTTTTGTTTTTCACTTTACTTTTTGTTTTTCAATTCTAGGCTACATAATCACCATTAGGATTTTCCACTTTCTAGTTTAGTAGTTAATTTCAATTTCTGTTGATTAAATTTTAAGCTGTTTCGCGTATCTCCCATTGAACTTAATTAAAATTTTAATTAAGAAGAAAAAATATAAAAGGTCTTGAGTTTATTGCCAGTCATTCTACTCATGTCAAAGTGGTGGCCTTATCTTTATTCTATGAATTCATGAATTAGCTGTGCATGATTGATATTGAAGTTGGGTTTGTTGGCTCTTGAAGAATAATGAATTTAGAAAAGTATTATGGATTCTCTAAAAAATAAAAAAGATTGATCCTTGAAGCAAAAGAAATAGCAGAAAAATCAAGAGAAGAAAAAGAAAAAACATATATAAAAAGAAAACCAAGAAAGGAATCCAAGACTTTGAGCATCAATGGTTAGGAGGGTTTAAATTGGCCTAAAAAGCTCAAAAGGGGCTGCTATCTCTAACTATATGCTTGTGGTGTGAAGGTATCAAGAAAATCTTGAAACTAAGCATTTAAGGTTGCGATATACTGCTAAAAAAGTACGCTTAAGAACTTTGAACACCACTGTCTGGGAATTTAAGCAAAGCTAAAATTCAAATCCAAAGGGCTCCCCCAGTTAAGTGCTTGTGGCGTTTATGTATCCGGTGGTAATACTTGAAAAGAAAATGCTTAGAGTCACAGCTAGGCTCAAAGGTACAAAGCACCAAAAAGAAGATGTGTTCAAGAATCAAGAAAAACTAAAAGAAGAGAATCAATAATATCATCCGGATTCTAGTTCCAAAGGATGCCAATGTTCTGAGCTTAAAAGGAAAATGAGATGCCAAAGTTATTCAGAAATAAAGAGCTAATAGCCTCATTCAATAATTGAAACTGAACTTCATTGGCAACTTAAAAACCTTATGTATTTTTCTCTTCTTTAGTCCTAACTTGATTTTGGTTGCTTGAGGACAAGCAACAGTTTAAGTTTGGTGTTGTGATAAGTGGATATCTTATACACTTTTTCATTGCATTTTCTTAGTGTTTTTAGTTATATTTTATTAAGTTTTATTATATTTTAGTGTATAAATTCATATTTGGATGCTACTTTGAGTTCTTGTGTTTTTATTATGATTTTAGGGAATTTTTGGGCGAATTTGCCAAAATTGGCGAAGTCTTGTTCAGAGATGAAGAAGGATAGCAGATGTTGTCAAATCCTGACCTTTGTGCATTCCAATAAGCATATCTTGAGCTATAGAGATTCAATTGATGCGTTCTTAACGGCGTTGGAAAGCTAACTTCCAGAGATTTCCAGGAATATATAATAGTCTATACTTCTCTTCCGATCACTGCCCAAAACTGGCGTTGAACATCCACATCTGGAGTTCAACACCCAAAGGGGAGCAAGCCCAGCATTGAACGCCCAAAGCTGGCGTTCAATGCCACCAAGGGAGCAAAGAAGCAGCACATTCACCCCTTAATGGGCGTTCAATGCCCATTCTCCAAGTTGAACGCCAGGCTTGGACGAAACACTCAACCAAAGTGGGCCCAAAGTGGATTTTAGCACTCCTTAGCTTATGCAGTACTATCTTTGTACTTTTTAATTTAAATTTACATTTCTTAGTGTTAGTATTTTACTATTTAAAGAGGAGATCACTTAGAATTAAGGCGGAATTTACGAATTAATAGATAGATCTTCTCTAATTTCTCTGTAAATTATGAGCACCTAAACCTCCTAGGTTAAGGTTAGGAGCTCTGCTTGTCCTATGGATTAATATTATTACTTTTCTATTTTTAATATATGTTTGATTCTATTCTATGATGTATTGTTGTTCTTCATCTAAACGAATCTGGGGTGGAACGAGAGTATGACCCCTTATTCTACATGAGTTCTTGCAAGTCCTGACCCGGATAATATTGAGCAACAGCTTGAGAATACATCACCTAAAGCAAGAAGTTATCTGGGCTAATTGGGATATGTGACATACAATCTTGTTAGTTATGGGTAATGAGGTCTTTGTGGTACTAAGGCTAGAATATTGAGCTTCATTCTCCAATCTGAAAGATCTGACCTTATTTGTGGCACTTTAAGTAGGATCAAGGGAGAGTGAATTGCGTGAGCTTCATCCTCGTTCATATTGAATGACCATTTACAATGGCGTTTGATGTGGATTAGAGGAGATTAATTGACCACGACCAATAGCGTTATCACTTACAGCTTTGTCATAGAATGAATCATTCATTGTTAAAGTAGTCCGTAAGAAGTATTAATCCAGAAAGATAAAGCATCTCCAAAGCCTTAATTGATTTCTTATTATTGTTTCTACAACAACAACCACTATCTTTCTATTCACCTGACTAAGATCTGCAGGATAACCATTACTTGCTCAATCCAACAATCCTCGTGGGATCGACCCTCAATCACCTGAGGTATTACTTGGACGACCCGGTGCACATGTCGGTGAAGTTGTGCGAGTTCAATTTCATGCACCAGTGACTCACTTTCATTAGGTCCACGCCCCCGCTGATGAGCGGATAATTTATACCCTTTTTGGCATTGTTTTTACATAGTTTTTAGTATGTTTTAGTTACTCTTATTATATTTTTATTAGTTTTTATGCAAAAATTACATTTCTGGACTTTACTATGAGTTTGTGTGTTTTTTTGTTATTTCAGGTATTTTCTAGCTGAAATTGAGGGACCTGAGCAAAAATCTAATTCAGAGGCTGAGAAAGGACTGCTGATGTTGTTGGATTTTGACCCTCCTGCACTCGAAGTAGATTTTCTGGAGCTACAGAAGCCCAATTGGCGCGCTCTCAATTGCATTGGAAAGTAGACATCTTGGGCTTTCCATCAATATTTAATAGTCTATACTTTGCCTGAGATTTGATGGCCCAAACTGGCATCCAAACGCTAGCTAGAGACCCTTTTTTTGGAGTAAAACGCCAGAACTGGCACCAGAACTGGAGTTAAATGCCCAAACTGGCACCTAAGCTGGCGTTTAAATCCAAGAATGGCCTATTTATGAGTCCATATTTGATGGTATATTTTGACACAATTTGGATGGATTCTAGCACATGAACTCACACTTAAGCACCAAAATAGCATACTTTTGTGTTTTGTCCCTAATTTGATCCTAAATGTACAAGCATGCAATTTTGTGCTTTAATAGAGCAATTTAATCCCACCTTTGTCCCATTCGATGCCTAGATATAGTTTGTGAGTGATTTCAGGCCTTGGAGTCAAGAATGGATAGCCAAAGGTGGAAGAAAGCATGTACAAGGGAGAAAACATGAAGAAAACAAGGAAAAGCACACACAGCGAAGTGTGCGTGCACACAGCCCTGCGTGCGTGCGCACAGCCCTACGTGCGCACGCACAAGCAGAAATTTCCATGGGTGCGTACGCACGCACCTATGCATATGCACAGGTCAATTTTCAGCCGCGTGTGCAGACGCACACGTCTGTGCATCAAAGGGGGATCATTAGAGCAATTTTTACATAGTTTTCATAGTAATTAGGAGTAGGAGTAGTGTAGAGTAGATAGCTCTTCTAGGGTTTATCAATTTCCATTGTAGCCTTTTATAGCAAGCTTTGATTTTGATATTACTTCTTCAATCGTAAGTACTCTCAATTTCCTCTTTAATTCAAGCATTTTTACTTTCAATCTCCTTTGGTTCAAGTTACTTTGTTCATATTGCAATTTTGTGTTTTTTGAAGTTTTGATTAATGAATTTTACATTTCATGCTTCCTTTATGTTTGATTGCTTGTTTATGTTTGGTTTTGTTGGTAGTTGGTTATAGTTTTACATTTTACTTTGAAATTCTCCATGTTTTACTTTTATGCACACAAGGTGTTTGTGAAAATGCCAACTCTAGATTTTGAGTAGATTTTCCCACCTTGGCTTGTGGTTTGAGTTCCTAAGATACTAGAGTCATAATGTCCGACATTTATTGGTGATTCTTGGGTAGTTAGTTGGCTCTTGTTTCCATTGACGCTAGCCTTTTATCAACTAGTTTGGTAAGTTGGTTAGGACTTATGGATTAAGGTCAATTATGCTTGCTTGACTTACTCCTCGATGGTTGGGGTTGACTAGGCGAGATTGACTCATGATAATTACCATAGTTATGGTTATGGCAATGATAGGATTCCTTCGAGCCTCAATCCCAAGTCAAGGCTCTTTATTTGAATTTTCACTAGTCTTGATCTTATTTACCTTTATTTGAATTAATTACAATTTTGATCTTTTCTTAGTTCTTTTAATCTTTTGTTCTTTGATTACAAAACCCTTTTTGCCCTCTTCACAACTGAAAGAAGTAACATTTCATTTGCATTCCTAGGGAGAACGACCCGAGATTTAAGTACTCTTGGCTTGTATTTTGTTTTGATTTAAATTGAATTATTTGATTTGAGCATTACTCGTTGGCTAGGAACTATAATTACAACGCCAACCTTATTTTGAGATTAAATTCCTAGTTGACGGAAATGTTCGCCTATCAAATTTGGCGTCGTTGCCGGGGATTGCAAATGGTGTTATATCTTTTGGTTGTTGTGAATATGTTAATAGTGTAAATAGCTCCTTTTGGTTGTTTGTTTGTTTTTGTTAGTAGATTTTTGTTTATATTTTCTTAATGACTTTTTCACACCACTACCACAATACACCCCAATGGAACCCAAACACTTACCTATATGGTCACTAACCTTATACACCATCACCTCACTACATATAAAACCCTTACCCATATGAGTTTGATTGTCTACCTTCATCACCTCAATCTTCATCTTCATACATGGATCAAGCCACACAAGAAGTACTTTTCATGCTCATTCAAGAACAACAAGAGTTTCGAAAGAAGCAAGAGCAAGTCATGTCTACCTTAGCCAAGGCTTTGGGTCATTTAGCTTCATTGCGTTTATGCCACAAGCAAGAAACTCTAGTGGATGAATGTGTG
This sequence comes from Arachis ipaensis, assembly GCF_059453495.1. Classification (NCBI taxonomy): domain Eukaryota; kingdom Viridiplantae; phylum Streptophyta; class Magnoliopsida; order Fabales; family Fabaceae; genus Arachis; species Arachis ipaensis. The sequence continues at coordinate 58,307,949 of NC_142442.1, forward strand.
GGACCAAGTGAAAAGTGTGGAGTGCAAGAAGAGTTGCAAAATCAAATAGAAAATGTCAAGTCACAACATAAAGTGCAAAAGGAGATGAATGAAGAATGGATATGAATTGATCAAGAGGATTCCATCATTCAAGATTTTTTGTCCAACTTAGGTGATTCCTTCTATGACCTTCATGAACCTTTATCATTAGATTTGGAAGGAGATGTTGATGTGGACTTCACACAACCTCTAATCTTTGACTTGAGTGATGATGAAGAAGATTCAAAAAAGATTGTGGAAGATTCTGTTTGCTAAGAAGTGAAGATAGTTGTGCAAGAGCAAATTGAGTAGGTGAAGAATTCTCTAACAAGCTTTCTAGGCCCACATCAATATGCCGTTTTAGAAACGGATGGTCAACTTCGAACCTTCTTTGGAGTAGTGGATGGTGAAAAGAAGAATGTTGATTGGCTAAGAAATGGGAAGTTCATCAAAGGAGCCAACTCAACATTTGAAGCTCAATTTTGGTGCATGAGTCAATTTAATAGATTCCGGGGAGTGCACAACCTTGTCAATGGCGATAGAGGAACTCAAGTATGGGATCCGGGCATTAATTTTAAGAATCAATACTTGAGGATCCTAGTTGCTAGCTTGAAGTCTCTTATAAGTTTGATGCAACTTAATTGGGATCCCGGAGGTCAAATCAATAGCAAACTTGGTTGGAGATTCAAGGAGGAGTGGAAGCATAAGCCGCCCTAACAAGGATCTCCTCACCAAGTCCAACTTAGGACTATAAACCAAAGTGCTAGGTGGGAGATACCCCACCATGGTAATATCCTTCTAACCTTCTCTCTTTTAGCTTTTGTTTCATGAATAATTGGTTAGTTTGCTTGGTTGGTTGGTTTTATATTTAATGTTTGTTGTGCAATTTTGGTAAAATAAGGTGTTTTTGGGAGTTTTGTGATATTTTAGGACTTGAAAACCTATATGGTTTGTCAATTTTGATGCCTTAGAGCCAAATTTTTTGTTGCAGGAATAGAGACCTGTGCGTCTGCACAGACCTGTGCGAGCGCACAGTGCCCCTATTTTCCATACCTGTGCGTTTGCACCTCAGTATGCGCACGCATGCCCCCAAGAACCCTCTCTGTTCACAGCACACACACGCCTTGTGCATGTGCACACCTCCTTCCTTTCCCTTTTATGCGTCCGCATACCATGCGAGCGGCCACACACCATGCGTGCGGCCGCACATGCCCCTTCTATCTAAAAAAAAAAGAATCCCTTGTGCGAGCGCACACCTTCTGTGCGCCTACACAACTTGAACAACACCCCCTGGTCGCAGCGCACGCACAAGCTGTGCGTATGCACCCAAACATTTTCCCTCTTCTGTGCGTCTGCACGCCTTTTATATGCCAGCACAGAGTGTATTTCACCTCCTGTTCACAGCGCTCGCACGACTCTGTGTGCACGCACACCCCTTCTTTTTCCCTGTGTGCGTCCGCACACAACCTTGTGCATTCGCATAGGTCACTTTTCAAATGTTAATTCGAAAAGACCAAGGCTCCCGCTTCATTTCCCTACGTTACCACAACTTCCCCCCAAAACCTTTCCCCTTCTTCTCTTTCCCTGAACACACAACCGCTCCCTCTCAGCCCCTTCGTCCCTCCACTCCGTGACCAACCACCGCCGGTGACCACACTACCGCTGCCTTCACTCTTCCTCCCTCCATCTCTCTCTTCCTTTCCCTTCTCTCTCGCCCTACATTTCTCTCCCCCTGTCCCTGTTTCGTGCTTCTCTGCCACCGCGCCAGCGCTGCCCTAGGCCACGCCTCTCCGTTTGGCGAGCAGCACCCAGCAGCGGCAGTTTCTTGTGCCACTGCGCCCCTCTATACCTCGCCCAACCTTCCTTCATCCTTCCTTCTCTATCTGCTTCCAGGTTTCATTTTCGGCCCTGTTCCATTTCTTTCCTGCTGCATTTTTTTTACTGCTTTTTTTAGTTCTGATTTTTAATTCTGCTGTAGTTCCTAGGTGGTTTTTAGGTTAGATGATTTACAGTTTTCTGGATTGAATTTGGATATTGATGCTGGCTGAGTATTTTGAATTGTTTCCTGGGCTGGATGATGATTGCTGTGTCTGAGACTGAATGTTGTTGTTTTTGTCTGCACTTTGAATGATGAAATACATATTAAACTTTGGTTACTGCCTTTGCATTCTACACATGTTATACTTGTTAAATTGCTTAAATAGAATTTTTGATCTAACCTCTATGTCTGATCAACATAGGTTTTGAATTTTCTTCCATTTGGATTGATAATTTCCAATTGTGCAACTTTTTGCTAAATATTTCTTGCATGAGATGATTTAGTTATGCGCTTTGCGAAGTTATTTTGCTGAAACATCAACCTGAACTTCATTTTGCTTTGTGACTGTTTGATTTGATGTCCATTTTGCTATGCATATCATTCTTTGACAATCAACCAGCCAGCTATGCACCCCATCGCTGGTTTTGCTTTTGAAACCAACTTGGATTGAGATTCTACAGCTTTAACCATTCTATTTTGGTACCTTTAAAGTGCATAGCCTGCTGATTTAATGCTTCGTGTACTAACTGCCCTGCCCTTTTGCTTCATGACCAAATTAACTTTTAAATTGCATTTGGAATTTTGTTTGGTGCCTTCTTTGCAGTAGTACATGTAATGTGTGTTCTGTGAATTGACCAACTGCTTATTCATGTGCTCCTGAACATAAATGATCATGTCCAATCACTTGTTCCTTGAAAAATATTTTTGAGCAATGAATCTGATTCCGATTGACATTACTTTTGGGAACAGGGATTAGCTATATGACCATTTTGCTGCATTATTCTATGAATAAGCAGGTGCTTTAAGTTGCCAAGTTGATTATTGCCTTGTGTGCCAATTTTTCCAAACTCTTCCAATTTTCAAGGCACAATGGCACTAATCAATCTCTTTGAACTCAATTCACAGATAGAATACACCTAAGTCCTATGTTTACTTTCATTGTTTGTTCATTCATTCATTTATTACTTAGGTTGCTCGATTTTGGGAAAATGCATTCTCTTAGTGATGAGCGGATAATTTATACGCTTTTTGGCATTGTTTTTACATAATTTTTAGTATGATTTAGTTAGTTTTTAATATATTTTTATTAGTTTTTAATTAAAAATCACATTTCTGGACTTTACTATGAGTTTGTGTGTTTTTTTGTGATTTCAGGTATTTTCTGGCTGAAATTGAGGGACTTGAGCAAAAATCAGATTCAGAGGCTGAAGAAGGACTGCAGATACTGTTGGATTCTGACCTCCCTGCACTCAAAGTGGATTTTCTGGAGCTACAGTAGTCCAAATGGTGCGCTCTCAATTGCGTTGGAAAGAAGACATCCAGGAATTTCCAGCAATATATAATAGTCCATACTTTGCCCCAATTTAGACGACACAAACTGGCGTTCAACGCCAGCTCTCTGCCCTATTCTGTAGTTAAATGCCAAAAACAGGTTGTAAAGCAGAGTTAAATGCCAGAAACAGGTTACAAACTGGCGTTTAACTCCAAGGAAGACCTCTACACGTGAAAGCTTCAATGCTCAGCCCAAGCACACACCAAGTGGGCCCGAAAGTGGATTTCTGCATCATTTACTTATCTCTGTAAACCCTAGTAAATAGTTTAGTATAAATAGGACTTTTTACTAGTGTATTTGGAAGAATCTTTGGATTATCTTTTGATCCTTTGATCACGTTTAGGGGGCTGGCCATTCGGCCATGCCTGGACCTTCATCACTTATGTATTTTCAACGGTAGAGTTTCTACACACCATAGATTAAGGTGTGGAGCTCTGCAGTTCCTCATGAATTAATGCAAAGTACTATTGTTTTTCTATTCAATTTAACCCTATTTCTTCTCTAAGATATTTATTCGCACACAAGAACATGATGAATGTGATGATTATGTGACGCTTATCATCATTCTCACTTATGAACACGTGCCTGATAAACACTTCCGTTCTACATGTAAACAAGCTTGAATGTATATCTCTTAGCCTTCTGATCTATGATCAGAGTCTTCGTGGTATAGGCTAGAATTATTGGCGGCCATTCTTGAGATCCGGAAAGTCTAAACCTTGTCTATGGTATTCCGAGTAGGATCTGGGAAGGGATGGCTGTGACAAGCTTCAAACTCGCGAGTGCTGGGCGTAGTGACAGATGCAAAAGGATTACTAAATCCTATTCCAGCATGATCGAGAACCGACAGATGATTAGCCGTGCGGTGACAGCGCATTTTGGACCATTTTCATTGAGAGGACGGGATGTAGCCATTGACAACGGTGATGCCCAACATACAGCTTGCCATGGAAAAGAGTATGAATGATTGGATGAAAGCAGTAGGAAAGCGGAGATTCAGAAGGAACTAAGCATCTCTATACGCTTATCTGAAATTCTCACCAATGAATTACATAAGTATCTCTATCTTTAGTTTATGTTTTATTTATCTTTTAATTATTAAAACTCTATAACCATTTGAATCTGCCTGACTGAGATTTACAAGGTGACCATAGCTTGCTTCAAGCCGACAATCTCCGTGGGATCGACCCTTAGTCACGTAAGGTTTATTACTTAGACGACCCAGTGCACTTGCTGGTTAGTTGTGCAAAGTTGTGACAAAGAATTAAGATTATGAACGTGCGTATTAAGTTTTTAGCGCCGTTACCAAGGAATGAACGATCACGATTTCGTGCACCAAGTTTTTGGCGCCGTTGCCGGGGATTGTTCGAGTTTAGACAACTGACGGTTCATCTTGTTGCCCAGATTAGGTAATTTTATTTTAATTTTAAGATTTTTATTTTTATTATTTTTATTTTTTTTCGAAAAATTTTCAAAAAAAAAATATAATATTTTTATAAAATAAATAAATTATTCTCTGTTCTTCAAAATTTTTTAAGAAGGAATTCTAGAGTTTCTTCATGATCTGTTGAAGCCTGGCTGGCTGTCAAGCCATGTCTAAATTTTTGGACTGAGGCCTCCACTTATCATGGCAAGAGCCCTTGGACTCTCATCTAATCAGCTGTTATATGCCTGATTTGTATCTGCTGAAGCTTGGCTGGCCATTGACCATGTCTAGTGTTTTGGACCGGAGCTTTCACTGAAAGCTTGGCTGGCTAGTAAGCCATGTCTAATTTCTGGACCGGAGCTTTAGACTGACATTGCATAATTCCTGGAATTCTCATTAAAAATTTTGAAATCCTTATTTTTCTTTTTGCAATTAATTTTCGAAAAAAAATTCAAAAAATTTTTAAAACCATAAAACCAAAAATAATTTTGTGTTTCTTGTTTAAGTCTTGTGTCAATTTTTAAGTTTGGTATCAATTGCATCTTTTTAATTGTTCTTTAATTTTCGAAACTCATGCATGGTGTTCTTCATAATCTTCAAGTTGTTCCTGATGATTTGCTTTGTTTGATCTTTGTATTTTTATGTTTTGTGTCTTTTCTTCTTTTTCATATGCATTTTCAATTTGTTAGTGTCTAAAGTTTGAAAATTTCTAAGTTTGGTGTCTTGCATGTTTTTCTTTTCTTAAAAATTTTCAAAAATAATTTCTTGGTGTTCTTGGTGTTCTTGGTGTTCTTCTCATAAAATTCGAATATTTGAGTTGACTTTTTCAAAAATTTTTAAAATCTAGTTGTTTCTTATGAGTCAAATCAAATTTTCAATTTAAAAACTCTATATTTTTCAAATCTTTTTCAAAAATCAAATCTTGTTTATTTTTTATTTCATATTTTCAAAAATTTCAAATTGATTTTCAAAAATCTTTTACTTATTTTGTTTCCTAATTTCAAAATCTTTACTAACAATCAATGTGATTGATTCAAAAATTTTAAAGTTTGTTACTTGCCTATTAAGAAAGATTCAATCTTTAAATTTTAAATTCATATCTTTTGTTTCTTGTTAGGCAAGTAATCAACTTTAATTTCCAAAATCAAATCTTTTTAAATTTCTTTTTCAAATCTTTTTTTAAAATAAATTTCAATCACATCTTTTTCAAAATCAATTTCAAAATCTTTTCTAACTTCTTACCTAACTTTTTATCTTTTCAAAATTGATTTTCAAATCTTTTTCAATTAATCTTATCTTTTTGTTTGATTCTTATCTTTTTCAAAACCACCTAACTAAATTTCTCTCTCTAATTTTCGAAAATCACTAACCTCTTTTTCAAAATTCCTTTTTAATTAACTAATTGTTTTAAATTTTAATTTAATTTTATTTTATTTTTCTTCTTAAAATTTTTTAATTTTAACTTTAATTTTAAATTAAAAACAAAAATATTTTTATTTTATTTTATTTAATTGGACCAGTTCATGTACACTTCTGAAAGGAATCCTGTGAGTAATGGGACGCCTCAGAGGAAGGGAGTTCTTGAAATTGATACTCTGAATGCCATATTGGCTCAGAATAAAATATTGACTCAACAAGTCAATATGATTTCTCAGAGTCTGAATGGATTGCAAGCTGCATCCAACAGTACTCAAGAGGCATCTTCTGAACAAGAAGCTTATGATCCTGAGAACCCTGCAATAGCAGAGGTGAATTACATGGTAGAACCCTATGGAAATACCTATAATCCCTCATGGAGAAATCATCCAAATTTCTCATGGAAGGATCAACAAAAGCCTCAACAAGGCTTTAATAATGGTGGAAGAAACAGGTTTAGCAATAGCAAGCCTTTTCCATCATCATCTCAGCAACAGACAGAGAATTCTGAGTAGAGTCCATCTAGCTTAGCAAATATAGTATCTGACCTATCTAAAGCCACTCTAAGTTTCATGAATGAAACAAGGTCTTCCATTAGAAATCTAGAGGCACAAGTGGACCAGCTGAGTAAAAGGGTCACTGAAACTCCTCCTAGTACTCTCCCAAGCAATACAGAAGAGAATCCAAAAAGAGAGTGCAAGGCCATTACCTTACTTGGTGTGGCCGAACCCAGAGAGGAGGAGAAGGACGTGAATCCTAGTGAGGAAGACCTCCTGGGACATCTATTGACCTATAAGGAGTTTTCCTTTGAGGAACCAAAGGAATCTGAGGCTCATCTAGAGACCATAGAGATTCCATTGAACCTCTTTTTACCATTCATGAGCTCTGATGACTATTCTTCCTCTGAAGAGGATGAAGACATCAGTGAAGAGCAGGTTGCTAAGTATCTAGGAGCCATCATGAAGTTGAATGCTAGTTTATTTGATAATGATACTTGGGAGGATGAACCCCCCTTGTTCACCAATGAACTGAGTGCATTGATAAGGCAGACATTGCCTCAGAAGAAACTGGATCCCAGAAAGTTCTTCATACCTTGTACCATAAGCACCATGACCTTTGAGAAGGCTCTGTGTGACCTTGGGTCAGGGATAAACCTCATGCCACTCTCTGTAATAGAGAAACTGGGAATCTATGAGGTACAAGCTGCAAGAATCTCACTAGAGATGGCAGACAAATCAATAAAATAGGCTTATGGATTAGTAGAGGACTTGTTAGTAAAGGTTGAAGGCCTTTACATCCCTGCTGATTTCATAATCCTAGACACTGGGAAGGATGAAGATGAATCCATCATCCTTGGAAGACCCTTCCTAGCCACAGCAAAAGCTGTGATTGATGTGGACAGAGGAGAGTTGGTCCTTCAACTAAATGAGGACAACCTTGTGTTTAAAACTCAAGGATCTCCTTCTGTAACCATGGAGAGGAAGCATGAAAAACTTCTCTCACTGCAGAGTCAACCAAAGCCCCCACAGTCAAACTCTAAGTTTGGTGTTGGGAGGCCACAACTAAACTCTAAGTTTGGTGTTGAACCCCCATATTCAAACTCTAAGTTTGGTGTTGGGAGGTCCCAATAATGCTCTGAATATCTGTAAGGCTCCATGAGAGCTCACTGTCAAGCTATTGACATTAAAGAAGTACTTGTTGGGAGGCAACCTAATGTTATTTAACTATATCTATTTATTTTCCATTGCTATTTTATGTTTTCTTTAGGTTGATGATCATGTGAAGTCACAAAAACAACTAAAAAATCAAAATCAAAATGAAAAACAGCATTAAAAATAGCTCACCCTGGAGGAAGAGCTTACCGGTGTTTAAACGCCAGTAAGAAGCATCAAACTGGCGTTTAACGCCAGAAAGAAGCATCAAGCTGGCGTTAAACGCCAGAAACAAGCACCAGACTGGCTTTTAACACCAGAACAGAGCATGGAATTGGCGTTAAACGCCAGAAACAAGCAGCAAGCTGGCGTTTAACGCCATACTTGTATTCTAAGGGCGTTTTGCACGCCTACTCGGAGCAAGGATGTTAAATCCTTGACCCCTCTGGATCTGTGGACTCCACAGGATCCCCACCTACCCCACCTCCTCTTCACACCTTTTTATAAATCTCTTCCCCAAATTCCCTTCACCAATCACCTCCAAACCTCTTCCCTATATACGCTTAACCACTCACGTCCATCCACTCTTCCCCAAAAATCCCACCTACCTCCAAATTCAAATTCCTTTCCCCCCACCCCTATATAAACCCCTTAACACTACTCCATTTTCACACATCACAAACACCACTTCTCCCCCTTGGCTGAATACACTCTCTCACTCTATCTCCTCTATTTTCTTCCTCTTCTACTACTTTCTTTCTTCTTTTTCTCGAGGACGAGCAAACCTTTTAAGTTTAGTGTGGTAAAAGCATTGCTTTTTGTTTTTCCATAACCATTAATGGCACCTAAGGCCAGAGAAACCTCAAGAAAGAGGAAAGGGAAGGCAATTGCTTCTACCCCTGAGTCATGGGAGATGGAGAGATTCATCTCAAAGGTCTATCAAGACCACTTCTATGAAGTTGTGGCCAAGAAAAAGGTGATCCCTGAGGTCCCTTTTAAGCTCAAAAAGAGTGAATATCCGGAGATCCGACAAGAGATTAGAAGAAGAGGATGGGAAGTTCTCTCTAATCCTATTCAACAAGTCGGGATCTTAATGGTTCAAGAGTTCTATACAAACGCATGGATCACTAGGAACCATGATCAAAGTAGGAAGCCGAATCCAAAGAATTGGCTTACAATGGTTCGGGGAAAATACTTAGATTTCAGTCCTGAAAATGTAAGGTTGGCGTTCAACTTGCCAATGATGCAAGAATATGCACGCCCCTACACTAGAAGGGTCAACTTTGATCAAAGGTTGGACCAAGTCCTCATGGACATATGTGTGGAAGGAGCTCAATGGAAAGTTGACTCAAGAGCCAAGCCGGTTCAATTAAGAAGACCGGACCTTAAGCCTGTAGCTAGAGGATGGTTGGAGTTCATCCAACGCTCAATTATTCCTACTAGCAACCGGTCTGAAGTTACTGTAGACCGGGCCATCATGATCCATAGTATCATGATTGGGGAGGAAGTGGAAGTTCATGAGATTATACCTCAAGAATTCTACAAAGTGGCTGACAAGTCCTCTACTTTGGCAAGGTTAGCCTTTCCTCACCTCATTTGTCACCTCTGCAATTCAACTGGAATTGACATAGAGGGAGACATCCTCATTGATGAGGACAAGCCCATCACTAAGAAAAGGATGGAGCAAACAAGAGATCATGGACCTCAACAAGAGCATGAGGAAATTCCTCACCATGAAATCCCTGAGATGCCTCAAGGGATGCACTTCCCTCCACAAAACAATTAGGAGCAAATTAACACTTTCCTAGGAGAATTAAGTTCCAACATGGGACAACTAAGGATGGAGCACCAAGAGCACTCCATCATCCTCCATGAGATTAGAGAAGATCAAAAAGCTATGAGGGAGGAGCAACAAAGACAAAGAAGAGACATAGAGGAGCTCAAGAACACCATTGGTTCTTCAAGAGGAAGAAAACGCCACCCTCACTAAGGTGGACCCGTTCCTTAATGGGATAAAAATGATTCTTGAAGCAAAGAAAAAGCAGTGAAGAACAAAGCTTGCAAAAAAAATGCGAAAAAAAAGAGAAAAAAATTGGCAAAAAAAAAATAATAAAGAAAAAGAAAAAGCAAGAAGAAAAAGCCAAAAGCTCTTAAAACCAAAAGGCAAGAGCAAAAAGCCAGTAACCCTTTAAACCAAAAGACAAGGGAAAAAGAGATCCAAGGCTTTGAGCATCAGTGAATAGGAGGGCCTAAAGGAATAAAATCCTGGCCTAAGCGGCTAAACCAAGTTGTCCCTAACCATTTGCTTGTGGCGTGAAGGTGTCAAGTAAAAACTTGAGACTGAGCGGTTAAAGTCGAGGTCCAAAGCAAAAACAGAGTGTTCTTAAGAACCCTGGACACCTCTAATTGGGGACTCTAGCAAAGTTGAGTCACAATCTGAAAAGGTTCACCCAGTTATGTGTCTGTGGCATTTATGTATCCGGTGGTAATACTGGAAAACAAAGTGCTTAGGGCCACGGCCAAGACTCATAAAGTAGCTGTGTTCAAGAATCAACATACTGAACTAGGAGAATCAATAACACTATCTAAATTCTGAGTTCCTATAGATGCCAATCATTCTGAACTTCAAAGGATAAAGTGAGATGCCAAAACTGTTCAGAGGCAAAAAGCTACTAGTCCCGCTCATCTGATTGGAGCTAAGTTTTATTGATATTTTGAGATTTATAGTATATTCTCTTCTTTTTATCCTATTTTATTTTTAGTTGCTTGGGGACAAGCAACAATTTAAGTTTGGTGTTGTGATGAGCGGATAATTTATACGCTTTTTGGCATTGTTTTTACATAGTTTTTAGAATGATTTAGTTAGTTTTTAATATATTTTTATTATTTTTTAATTAAAAATCACATTTCTGGACTTTACTATGAGTTTTTGTGTTTTTGTGTGATTTCAAGTATTTTCTGGCTGAAATTGAGGGACTTGAGCAAAAATCAGATTCAGAGGCTGAAGAAGGACTGCAGATGCTGTTGGATTCTGACCTCCCTGCACTCAAAATAGATCTTCTGGAGCTACAGAAACCCAAATGGCGCACTCTCAATTGCGTTAAAAACTAGACATCCAGGGCTTTCCAGAAATATATAATAGTCCATACTTTGCCCGAGTTTAGATGACGAAAATTGGCATTCAACGCCAGCTTTCTGCCCTATTCTGGAGTTAAACGCCAGAAACAGGTTGCAAAGCAGAGTTAAACGCCAGAAACAGGTTACAAACTGGCGTTTAACTCCAAGGAAGACCTCTACACGTGAAAGCTTCAATGCTCAGCCCAAGCACACACCAAGTGGGCCCGGAAGTGGATTTCTGCATCATTTACTTATCTCTATAAACCCTAGTAACTAATTTAGTATAAATAGGACTTTTTACTGGTGTATTTGGAGGAATCTTTGGATTATCTTTTGATCCTTTGATCATGTTTAGGAGGCTGGCCATTTGGCCATGCCTGGACCTTCATCACTTATGTATTTTCAACGGTAGAGTTTCTACACACCATAGATCAAGGTGTTGAGCTCTGCTGTTCGTCATGAATTAATGCAAACTACTATTGTTTTTCTATTCAATTCAAGCCTATTTCTTCTCTAAGATATTCATTCGCACACAAGAACATGATGAATGTGATGATTATGTGACGCTCATCATCATTCTCACTTATGAACACGTGCCTGACAAACACTCCCGTTCTACATGTAAACAAGCTTGAATGTATAACTCTTAGCCTTCTGATCTACGATCAGAGTCTTCGTGGTATAGGCTAGAATTATTGGTGGCCATTCTTGAGATCCGGAAAGTCTAAACCTTTTCTATGGTATTCCGAGTAGGATCTGGGAAGGGATGGCTGTGACGAGCTTCAAACTCGCGAGTGCTGGGCGTAGTGACAGACGCAAAAGGATTACTGAATCCTATTCCAGCATGATCGAGAACCGACAGATGATTAGCCATGCGGTGACAACACATTTTGGACCATTTTCACTGAGAGGACGGGATGTAGCCATTGACAACGGTGATGTCCAACATACAGCTTGCCATGGAAAGGAGTATGAAGGATTGGATGAAAGCAGTAGGAAAGTGGAGATTCAGAAGGAACTAAGCATCTCTATACGCTTATCTGAAATTCTCACCAATGAATTACATAAGTATCTCTATCTTTAGTTTACGTTTTATTTAACTTTTAATTATTAAAACTTTATAACCATTTGAATCTGCCTGACTGACATTTACAAGGTGACCATAGCTTGCTTCAAGCTGATAATCTCCGTGGGATCGACCCTTACTCACGTAAGGTTTATTACTTGGACGACCCAGTGCACTTGCTGGTTAGTTGTGCGAAGTTGTGACAAAGAATTAAGATTATGAACGTGCGTATTAAGTTTTTAGCACTGTTACCAAGGAATGAACGATCACGATTTCGTGCACCACTTAGAATCATTTTACTGTTTACACATGTTTTTCCCTGATTGGCATTTATTTATCTAACTGGCTCTTAATTGAATTATTTAATTATATCCTTCTTCTTTCTGTGATTTTATCTGTTCCCTGAGTTGTATTCTATTTTTGTCTTTTTCAGGATAGGCTGCAAGGGCAAGGAGAAAGCCAATCCTTTGGCTCGCCCTCCTCTCGTGCCCCCCATTGGCCATCCAGATACTTTCGTTAACTCCGAGGCCCAAGAACAATATGAGAAGCTAGAAAAGCATGCCTTTCATTATGAGAGGAAGCTAAACCTGCCTGATAAATATGCGGATATAATCCTTGACATAATAAATTTTTATCATTGGGGATTCGTAAAATCCGACCCAGTGGAAGTGAATGAACACCAGGTTAAGGAATTTTACGCCAATCTCCTCAAGAGGGATGCCCAAACCGTTTTCCTAAGAGGTGTCACCTTGGACACCTCTAATACTGCTTTAGAAGCCCTCTTAGACATTCCGCATACTCCTCCGGCTAGGGACGTGATGAGCGGATAATTTATACGCTTTTTGGCATTGTTTTTACATAGTTTTTAGTATAATTTAATTAGTTTTTAGTAACTAATTTAGTATAAATAGGACTTTTCACTATTGTATTTACATCTTTAGTTTTATCTTTAGATCATGTTTTGGGGGGCTGGCCTCTCGGCCATGCTTGAACCTTCATCACTTATGTATTTTCCATGGTAGAGTTTCTACACTCCATAGATTAAGGTGTGGAGCTCTGCTGTTTCTCATGAATTAATGCAAAGTACTACTATTTTTCTATTCAATTCAAGCTTATTCCTATTCTAAGATATCCATTCGCACCCAAGAACATGATGAATGTGATGATTATATGACGCTCATCACCATTCTCACTTATGAATGTGTGCCTGACAAACACTTCCGTTCTACATGTAAACAAGCTAGAATGAATATCTCTTGGATATCTAATACAGGGAACCGAGTCCAAGATATTAGAATCTTCATGGTATAAGTTAGAACCCATGGATGGCCATTCTTGAGATCCGAAAAGTCTAAACCTTGTCTGTGGTATTCCGAGTATGATCTGGGAAGGGATGGCTGTGACGAGCTTCAAACTCGCGAGTGCTGGGCGTAGTGACAGAAGCAAAAGGATAGAAAATACTATTCCAGTATGATCGAGAACCGACAGATGATTAGCCATGCAGTGACAGTGCATTTGACCATTTTCACAGAGAGGATGGGATGTAGCCATTGACAACGGTGATGCCCTATATAAAGCATGCCATGGAAAGGAGTAGGAATGGTTGGATGAAGACAGCAGGAAAGCAGAGGTTCAGAGGAACGAAAGCTTCTCTATACGCTTATCTGAAACTCTCACCAATGAATTACATAAGTATCTCTATCCTATTTTAATTATCTTTTAGTACAATATAATCTCTTAATACATTTGAATCCGCCTGACTGAGATTTACAAGGTGACCATAGCTTGCTTCAAGCCGACAATCTCCGTGGGATCGACCCTTACTCACATAAGGTTTATTACTTGGACGACCCAGTGCACTTGCTGGTTAGTTGTATGAAGTCGTGAAACAGAATTAAGAACATGAACATGCGTATCGAGTTTTTGGCGTCGTTACTAAGGAAGGAATGATCACCATTTCGCACACCAAGTTTTTGGCGCCGTTGCCGGGGATTGTTCGAGTTTGGACAACTGACGGTTCATCTTGTTGCTCAAATTAGGTAATTTTATTTTAATTTTAAGCTTTTTATTTTTTATTTTCAAAAAATACAAAAAAAAATTTTTCTTTTTTTCGTTTTTCTCAATTAACTTTCGAAAATTACAAAAAATTTTACAAAATCATAAAATCATAAATATTTTTTGTGTTTCTTGCTTGAGTCTAGAGTCAACTTTTAAATTTGGTGTCAATTGCATATTTTTAATTTTCTAAAAATTATTTTCGAAAATTTCATGCATTGCATTCTTCATGATCTTCAAGTTGTTCTTGGCCAGTCTTCTTGTTTGGTCTTCATATTTTCTTGTTTTGTGTCTTTTCTTGTTTTTCATATGCATTTTCAATTTGTTAATGTTTAAAGAATAAAAATTAAGTTTGGTGTCTTGCATGTTTTCTTTTCTTGAAAATTTTTCAAAAATAAGTTCTTGGTGTTCATCTTGACATTCAAAGTGTTCTTGGTGTTCATCTTGACATTCATAGTGTTCTTGCATGCATCACATGTTTTGATCCAAAATTTTCATGCATTGAGTCTTTTTATTGTTTTTCTCTTTCATCATTAAAAATTCAAAAATAAAAAAAATATCTTTCCCTTATTTCACTCATAAATTTCAAAAATTTGGATTGACTTTTTCAAAAGTTTTTAAAATCCAATTGTTTCTTATGAGTCAAGTCAAATTTTCAATTTGAAAATCTTATCTTTTTTAAAAATCTTTTTCAAAAAAATCAAATCTTTTTCATTTTTCTTTCATAATTTTCGAAAATTTCAAATTAATTTTCAAAATCTTTTTTATTTCATATTTTCGAATTTAATACCAACATTTAATATGATTGATTCAAAAATATTAAGTTGTTACTTGCCTATTAAGAAATGTTCAATCTTTAAATTTTAAAATCATATCTTCTAGTTTCTTATTAGTCAAGTAATCAACTTTAACTTCAAAAATCAAATCTGTTTAATTTTCTTTTCAAATCTTTTTTAAATTAAATTTTTCAATCATATCTTTCAATCATATCTTTTTCAAAATCAATTTCAAAATCTTTTCTAACCTTTTATCTTTTTAAATTGATTTTCAAATCTTTTTTTAATCAATCCTATCTTTTTGTTTCAATCATATCTTTTTCAAAACTACCTAACTAATTCTCTCTAATTTTCGAAAATCACCTTCCTCTTTTTCAAAATTCCTTTTTAATTAACTAATTATTTTAATTTTTAATTTTAATTTTATTTCTTTTCTAATTTTCGAATTTTATTTTAATTTCAAATTAAAAACAAAAATATTTTTATTTTAATTTGTTTAATTTTCAAAAATTCTTCTCTCTCACCTCCTAATTATTTATTTATTTACTAACACTCCTCTTCATCTAAGAATTTGAACGTACTCCTCACCCTTGTGTTTGGATTCTCCATCTTCTATTCCTATCTTCTTCTACTCATATAAAGGAATCTCTATACTGTGACATAGAGGATTCCATATTTTCTTTGTTATTTCCTTCTTTGTCATATGAGTAGGAACAAGGATAAGAACATTCTTGTTGAAGCTGATCTTGAACCTGAAAGGACTCTGAAGAGGAAGCTAAGGGAAGTTAAAGCACAACTCTCTGGAGAAAATCTGACTGAAAATTTCAAAAAAGAAGGAGACATGGCCGAAAATAATAACAATGCAAGGAAGATGCTTGGTGACTTCACTGCACCTAATTCCAATTTTCATGGAAGAAGCATCTCAATCCCTGCCATTGGAGCAAACAATTTTGAGCTTAAACCTCAATTAGTTTCTCTGATGCAACAGAACTGCAAGTTTCATGGACTTCCATCTGAAGATCTTTTTCAGTTCTTGACTGAATTCTTGCAGATCTGTGATACTGTTAAGACCAATAGGGTTGATTCTGAGGACTACAGGCTTATGCTTTTCCCGTTTGCTGTAAGAGACAGAGCTAGAGTATGGTTAGACTCTCAACCTAAAGATAGCCTGAACTCTTGGGATAAGCTGGTCACGGCTTTCTTAGCCAAGTTCTTTCCTCCTCAAAAGCTTAGTAAGCTTAGAGTGGATGTTCAAACCTTTAGACAGAAAGAAGGTGAATCCCTTTATGAAGCTTGGGAGAGATATAAGCAACTGACCAAAAAGTGTCCTTCTGACATGCTTTCAGAATGGACCATTCTGGATATATTCTATGATGGTCTATCTGAACTATCAAAGATGTCATTGGACCATTCTACAGGTGGATCCATCCACCTAAAGAAAACGCCTGCAGAAGCTCAAGAACTCATTGACATGGTTGCTAATAACCAGTTCATGTACACTTCTAAGAGGAATCCTGTAAGTAATGGGACGCCTCAGAAGAAGGGAGTACTTGAAATTGATACTCTGAATGCCATATTGGCTCAGAACAAAATATTGACTCAGCAAGTCAATATGATCTCTCAAAGTCTGAATGGATTGAAGGAATCATCCAACAGTACTATAGAGGCATCTTCTGTAGAAGAAGCTTATGATCCTGAGAACCCTGCAATAGCAGAGGTGAATTACATGGGGGAACCCTATGGAAACACCTATAATCCCTCATGGAGAAATCATCCAAATTTCTCATGGAAGGATCAACAAAAGCCTCAACAAGGCTTTAATAATGGTGGAAGAAACAGGTTTAGCAATAGGAAACCTTTTCCATCATCCACTCAGCAACAGACAGAGAATTCTGAGCAGAATCCATCTAGCTTAGCAAATATAGTCTCTGATCTATCTAAGGCCACTGTGAGTTTCATGAATGAAACAAGGTCCTCCATTAGAAATTTGGAGGCACAAGTAGGCCAGCTGAGTAAAAGGATCACTAAAACCCCTCCCAGTACTCTCCCAAGCAATACAGAGGAAAACCCAAAAGGAGAGTGCAAGGCCATTGAATTGATCATCATGGCCGAACTTACAAGGGAGGGAGAGGACGTGAACCCCAGTGAGAAAGACCTCCTGGGACGTCCAGAGATCAATAAGGAGTTTCCCTCTGAGGAACCAAAGGAATCTGAGGCTCATCTGGAGACCATAGAGATTCCATTAAACCTCCTTATGCCATTCATGAGCTCTAATGAATATTCTTCTTCTGAAGAGAATGAAGATGTTACTGAAGAGCAAGTTGCCAAGTACCTCGGTGCAATCATGAAGCTGAATGCCAAATTATTTGGTAATGAGACTTGGGAAGATAAACCTCCCTTGCTCACCAATGAACTGAGTGATCTGGATCAACTGAGATTGCCTCAGAAGAAACAGGATCTTGGAAAGTTCTTAATACCTTGTACCATAGGCATCATGACCTTTGAGAAGGCTCTATGTGACCTTGGATCAGGGATAAACCTCATGCCACTCTATGTAATGGAGAAACTGGGAATCTTTGAGGTACAGGCTGCCAAAGTCTCATTAGACATGGCAGACAAATCCATGAAACAGGCTTATGGACCAGTAGAAGACGTGCTAGTAAAGGTTGAAGGTCTTTACATCCCTGCTGATTTCATAATCCTAGATACTGGGAAGGATGAGGATGAATCCATCATCCTTGAAAGACCCTTCCTAGCCACAACAAGAGCTGTGATTGATGTGGACAGAGGAGAGTTGGTCCTTCAACTGAATGAGGACTACCTTGTGTTTAAAACTCAAGGATCTCCTTTTGTAACCATGGAGAGGAAGCATGAAAAACTTCTCTCACTGCAGAGTCAACCAAAGCCCCCACAGTGAAACTCTATGTTTGGTGTTGGGAGGCCACAACCAAACTCTAAGTTTTGTGTTGAACCCCCACAACCAAACTCTAAGTTTGGTGTTGGGAGGTCCCAACCTTGCTCTGATTATCTGTAAGGCTCCATGAGAGCCCACTGTCAAGCTATTGACATTAAAGAAGCGCTTGTTGGGAGGCAACCCAATGTTATTTAATCATTTTTATTTTATTTTATTTGTTATTTTATGTTTTATTTAGGTTGATGATCATGTGGAGTCACAAAAACTACTGAAAAATCGAAAACAGAATGAAAAACAGCATTGAAAACAGAACACCCTGGAGGAAGGGCTTACTGGCGTTTAAAGCCAGTAAGGAGCATCTGGCTGGCGTTTAACGCCAGAACAGAGCATGAAACTGGCGTTAAATGCCAGAAACAAGCAACAGTCTGGCATTTAAATGCCAGGATTGCACCCAGAGGAAATCTGGCGTTAAACGCCAGAAACAAGCATCAGACTGGCGTTTAACGCCAGAAACATGCACCATACTGGTGTTTAACGCCAGAAACATGCACCATACTGACATTCAACGCCAGAAACATGCTATAGACTGGCGTTGAACGCCCAAAACAAGCAAGGAAGTGGCGTTTAACGCCAGGATTACATATATGGGGCGTTTTACAGGTCTAAAAGGTGCAGGGATAAGAAATCCTCAAACACCTCAGGATCTGTGGACCCCACAGGATCCCCACCTACTTCTTCTCTCCTCTTCACACCTTTCCATAACGCTCTTCCCCAAATACCCCTCACCAATCAACTCAATCACTCTTCCCCATCACCTCTTCACCAATCACATCCATCCTCTCTTCCCCAAAAACCCACCTACCTTTAAATTCAAAATAATTTCCCTCCAAAACCCAACCCTAAATGGCCAAACCCTAAACCCCTCCCCACTCCTATATAAACCCCTCATTCTCTCTTCATTTTCACACAACAAAACCCTCTCTTCTCCCCCTTGGCCGAAACCTACTCTCTCTCCCTCTCCTCCATTTTTCTTCTTCTTCTACTTCTTTCTTTCTTCTTTTGCTCGGGGACGAGCAAACATTTTAAGTTTGGTGTGGTAAAAGCATTGTGTAACAACCCTAGTTTTTGAAAATAAAATAATTAGTTATTTGTGATTTATTTTAAGAAAATTATTTTACTAAAGGTAATTAAATATAGTTTTATGATAATTGAAGTTTAAATTAATTAGAATTTTTATATAATCTTTATTAGATATTTGGTATAATTTAAATTATAATTTTAGTAATTAAAAAAATAGAAGAATTGTATAATTTAATTTAAATAAATTCTATTTTGAATGAATTATGTTATTAATTTGAACTCATAGGAATTAATTTACTAGAAATGATTAGATTAATTTTTATAAACACTTTATGTTTAAGTTAATTAATATTTTTGTACAATTTTTATTATTAGTTATTTTTAAATTTGAAATTAAAGTTTTGGAGATAGAAAAATAATGAGAAGTTATATTATTTAATTTGAATAACTAATATTGAGTTAAACTATATTTTATAAAAATGTGATTAATATATTTATTTTGTATTTTAAATTAGAAATAATTGATTGAACTTAGCAATATGATGATAAATAATGTTCCTAAATATTTTTAATAGAGTATATTTGATTTTAAAATTACTCTACCGTCTAATTTTATCAAAATATCTATTCATATCTATCCATATTCTTTTATAAAATCCTAATTCCTAAACCTAAATTCCCAAATTGAATCAGAAACCCTAATTCCCAAATCCCAGAAACCCTAACCCTAATTTTCCCCCCATTTTCCCAGCCTCTGAACGCAGCCCCCACCCCCTTTCTTCCTAAACCTAACGCTGAAACGGAATCAGACAGGGAGAGAGGGAGGAAATCAGAGTGTGATCTAAGCAGCCACCGTTCAGTCACCAGAGCCACCGCTGGGGTCCTTCGCCGTCACTATCGTCGCCATCCACGCGAGATGCAGCGCTGCGAAGTCCAGCCATCGTGACCTTCGTGGAGCCCGCGTCGCTGTCGCCTCGGCTGTTCCCAATGCCGCTGGGTCTGTCGCGCGTCGTTGTCTGAGGAGCCACTGCCGCCGTTGCTCGTTGTCTCCCTTAGGGCTGTCACCGTCGCTAGAGCCAGCCGCCTTCGTCGCCGTTCATCCTTGTCGTCGTCTTCGCCGCTCTGTGGAGGCCGTAGAGAGGAACGCGAACCAGGAGCCATAGCGCCGCCGCCGCCGATCTGTCACCGTGCTGCTGCGTCGCCGTTGATGAAGTTTTTGCCACCGCCGTGAACTGCGAACAGAGGAGAACGAGAGAGGAGGCGATGAATGAAGCCGTCACTGAAGTTGTGGCCGTCGTTGCCAGAGGCATGGAGGAAGGGAGGTAGAACCGCGAGATAGAAAAGCCACTGTGACTGTCGTTGCTGCCATGAGTGTGGTCCACCGTCGAGCTGCACACTGCCATTGGCGTCAGAAACCACCTTTAGAACCACTACTGCTTTGGTGAGCTCTGTCTCCTGTTTTTGCTTCTTTGTCCTACCAATTTGTTCCTACTTTGAAGCTTGTCCCTGAAACTGTTTGTATTGTATAAAGAGATTATCGTAAATTACATCACCGCCGCCGTTACTAGAGGTAGCTGCCAGCTCTATTTGGAGACAGCCGCTAAGTCACCACCGAAGCTAAGAACAGGTGCTGGGATTCGATGGAGCACCGCTGCTGCTGTGAATTTGTAATATTTGGTTTACCGCGTCTAAATTCTTCAATTATGGCTAATTGAGGTAGGGGATTTAACGTTTTTAATTTAGAATGCCTACAAAGTTATTTGGATAAGTGCAAATGGTTAACAATGGTTAAGAATTTCTTAATTGACATGAATGACTTGAAATGCTTTTGAAATTAGTTAGTTAGTTGTGATTATTCTAAGCTGTGAGTGGAATTAGATGCTGTTGTGAACAATTAATTTGACAAGGTTAACTTTGGTTAATGCTATGACTGATTTTAATGGATTTGTTGACAATTCTGATTTTATGTGATATTGCTGAATTGGTTGAAATGTGGCTGTGAATGGTGATTCATTTGATAATACTTGTTAAATTGAAATTTGATGAGTTAACTATTGAAAAGTTGTCGTAATGATGGTTGAGGTTGTGAAATTTGGAGTAAGTTTGATGATGTTTTAGTGCTTCAATTGGATTATTGAACTCAGGTTATGGCTGTGAACGTCTTTGGGCTTTGTTGTGAGTGTTTGAAGCTGTAATTGATATTGTTTTCTCTGATATTGATGGAATTGTTGAAGAGTTCTGACTCTATGTGATTATACTGAATTAGTTGAGTTGTGTGGCTGAAATTATGATTGGAATGATTGAGATTTTTGATTGGAACGTTGGTTGAATTTGTTGATTTTGTGAGATTGAATTATAAATTGTTTGATGAGAGATTATTGTGATTTCGGTTTTTGATGGGTCAAATTGAAACTATTGCTGTTGAGTTGGTTTATTGTAATGGGTTTAGTTAGCGATTAATTGAAGTTGGGCTTAAGGAATAATTGGAAGATTGAATCTTAAAATGTTGAACTAGTTGCTGAAAATTTGATTTTTGAGATTAAAAGATGACTTTGGAAGTGAATCAGTTATTCAACGATAATCGAAATGATATGAGAGTAAAGGCTGAGTAAACTGTAATTAAAGTTGTTGTTGGGATTCAATTTTGGGAAGTTTGCATTAACTACAGAACTAGTTAAGATTTTTCAAAGTTAAAATGTAAAATTTAATTTTCTGCATTACTTTTAAATAAAGCCGGAGACTTTGAAAATCTATAACTAATTCTGTGATGATCGGAATTACGTGGGACCAAGCCTGGATTAAGCTTTGGGATATAGGAAGCTGGACTGGTGAATTTGAGGCTTTTTCATTAAGTTTATGATTTATGGTAAATTTTTGAATTAGGAATGCCAAATCTGGTTTTCTGCAGGACGCTTAAGACAGCAGCAACTTGTCTCCTCTATTAAAAATTCTCCAGTTTGAATTTTGAAATGGAACCAATTTTAAATGAAATACTTTAATTTCATAAAAATTTAGAATTGTTAGAGTTGTGGTTTTAAAGATATGGATTTTTAAAGTAAGATGTATTATGCAGTAAAAATCAGGTTTTGTTTTCTAAGTCAGTAACTTTGAGACTTTATAATTTTTAATTCTGGAAAGATATTAAGATAAAACCAATTGGTGGTAAAAGTTGAGTATGTTTAGTATATATGATTTAAATTTCAGGGATTTCCATGTTTTAGTAAGTGAGTTATGGGACTTGAAAGAGGTTGTGTTCAATGATTTGTGAAACAGAACTCTGCAGAAAATTACCTAACTTCCAAGCTACGTAACTCCTTCATTAAAACTGGTATGACCTTGGAACCAATTGAGAAAGAAATTTGGATAAGTTATATTTAACCACATTAATTTTGAAGGTGGTTGGATTTAATTTGGATTTTATATGAAATTTCGAATGTTGTATGCTGCTGTTGTCTTCTGGTTTTAAAACACTACAGAACAGTCACGGTTTTGCTTATATTCCCGAAGCTAGAGTCAGTGAAAAAAATATGATTTTTAGTTTAATAGAAATCTTAATCCGATACGGTCGCATGGATATAAAGTTTGCATGATTCCGAATTCATTTGATATTTTAAAAACAAAATGGAAATCAGGCTGCCAAGTTGTGTTGGAAATTATTTAGAATATGGAATTTGAGAAATAGATTTTCTATACTATAATTAAATGTTTTTGAGAATATATTGTTGTGGCAATTGTTGAGAAAGGTTTGATGAGATGTTGAGAAAGAGGGAACCCGTAAGGGTGGCTAAGTCCGAGTTTTAGGGGAGGTGCTGCCGAAATTTTATGAAAATCTAAGGTTTCATTTGAAAAGTTATTTTAAAAGCTTTGAATTTGGAAAATTATATTACTTGAGTTTTATTTAGTTAAGAAAGGAATTATAATATTTTGAGTTCGATTTACCAAAGAAAAGTCTGTAAAGTTTTAATGACAGAAAAATAGACAGAGATTAGTGAACGAACTAAGGCAACCTAGTTAGTCCTTGAATTGCGACTAGGGTTAGGTATAATATGAAAAGTTAAAATGTTTCAGTATAGACTTAATGAACCTATACCTAGGACAGGCTAACTATTCATACCTAAATTTACATAAGCTTTAAATACATACGTTAAGCAGAAAAATCAGAGCAGAGTAAAGTAACATAGAGCACAGAGTAACCAGAGTAAAGTAAACAGATAAAGAGGAGAAGAGTAAAATAGATATAAAGAAAAGAGTAATCAAAGAAAAGTAAAGAGATACAGAGAACAGAATAACCAAAGCAGAGTAAAGAGATACAGAGTAAAGAGATATAAAGAGAAGAGTAATATAATAAAGATATATATATATATATATATTAGTTGCTTAATGCAACCCAGAGCTATATTTATATATACTAGTTGCTTGATGCAACCCAGAGCTATATTTAATATATATTAGTTGCTTAATGCAACCCAGAGCTTCTGTAGGGAAAGTAAGTTACCTACAGCTATTTTCCACTTCCCCAGAGCAGAGCAGAGTATACATATATTTTCCTGCAGTAAGCAGAGACTGTCTCAGATGAGCAGCTATTATTATATGCGCATTTATTTAGGAACGGAAAATCGTATCCGGAAAATCGGGATTACTCATGACCGGGTAAATGTCGGGATTGCGGGCAGCCAACCGACACGTGAGCTCATGACCTGCTTAAGACAGACATGCATCATATTGTTTGTGCATATGCATTTGATCGTGTTGCTTGTCTTGTTTCTTTGTGATTGTGCTGTTTGTCCTGGTGACTTGCTTGTGTGTTTGATTAGATATTTTTGTTGATGCTTTGAACTTAGTGAAGTATTGAGGAATGGTATTTGTGAAGTGAGGTTTGGGTATATTATTTATGTTGCTGATTTACTTAGTTATTGTGATGGTTGAGGAATGCTATTTGTAGCTGAAGAATTGCTAATGCGGTTGAGACTTTATTTAAGTAATATGATTTAAAGAAAGGGTTTTAAACGGTTTCAAGTAAGTCTTAAGAAATTTTGAAAAGGTTTGATAAAGAAAACTACATTGGAAACCGGAGTTAATTATTTGCATGTTAATCATTACTTTTACGGCATTCCCATTCCCTACTGAGAACGTGTGGTTTGTTCTCACCCCAAAATCTTCCACCCTTTCAGTGACACAGGTTCAAAGATTCAGTTTGAAGCTGCGGGCGATTCTAGAATTTATTTACGAGTTAAGTTTATGACTTGAGTTTCTCTCATAGAATTCCCTCGCCCTTACTGCTTAAGGTTTTTATTTTATGCAGAGGGATAGGAGTTGTACCTGAATTTTATTTAAATTATTTTGTATAATATTACTATTTTTAATAATTATGTGATTATTATTACTTGGTGATGTTTGCTATATGATTTTAATTAATAAAAGCAAAAAAATCCTGGTATTTTTACTAAAATTGAATCGCGATATCAAACTAAAGGCTTAATAGTAAATAGTTAATAAGGAAAACAGGTCAGTAACACCTTACTTTTGGTACGATCATGATGTATTGGAACTTGGGTCGTTACACATTGCTTTTTGTTTTTCCATAACCATTTATGGCACCTAAGGCTAGAGAAACCTCTAGAAAGAGGAAAGGGAAGGCAATTGCTTCCACCCCTGAGTCATGGGAGATGGAGAGATTTATCTCAAAGGTCCATCAAGACCACTTCTATGAAGTTGTGGCCAAGAAGAAAGTGATCCCTGAGGTTCCTTTCAAACTCAAAAGGAATGAGTATCCGGAGATCTGACTTGAGATTCAAAGAAGAGGTTGGGAAGTTCTCACCAACCCCATTCAACAAGTCGGGATCTTAATGGTTCAAGAGTTCTATGCAAATGCATGGATCACTAGGAACCATGATCAAAGTCCATGGTTCGGGGGAATTACTTAGATTTCAGTCCGGAAAATGTAAGGTTGGCGTTCAACTTGCCAATAATGGAAGAAAACGCACGCCCCTATACTAGAAGAGTCAACTTTGATCAAAGGTTGGACCAAGTCCTCATGGACATATGTGTGGAAGGAGCTCAATGGAAAATTGA
Source organism: Arachis ipaensis (assembly GCF_059453495.1). Lineage (NCBI taxonomy): Eukaryota > Viridiplantae > Streptophyta > Magnoliopsida > Fabales > Fabaceae > Arachis > Arachis ipaensis. Next base: position 58,332,912 of record NC_142442.1, read on the forward strand.
CTCAAAAGGCAAGCCGGTTCAACTAAGAAAGCTTGACCTCAAACTAGTAGCTAGAGGATGGTTGGAGTTCATTCAACGCTCAATCATTCCTACTAGCAACCGGTCTGAAGTTACTATAGACCGGGCCATCATGATCCATAGTATCATGATTGGGGAGGAAGTGGAAGTTCATGAGATCATACCTCAAGAACTCTATAAGGTGGCTGACAAGTCCTCTAATTTGGCAAGGTTAGCCTTTCCTCACCTCATTTGACACCTCTGCAATTCAGCTGGAATTGACATAGTGGGAGACATCCTCATTGAAGAGGATAAGCCCATCACTAAGAAAAGGATGAAGCAAACAAGAGATCATGGACCTCAACATGAGTATGAGGAGATTTTTCACCATGAAATCCCTGAGATGCCTCAGGGGGTGCACTTTCCTCCACAGAACTATTGGGAGCAAATCAACACTTCTCTTGGAGAATTACGTTCCAACATGGGGCAACTAAGGGTGGAGCATCAAGAGCACTCCATCATCCTCCATGAAATTAGAGAAGATCAAAGAGCTATGAGGGAGGAGCAACAAAGACAAGGAAGAGACATAGAGGAGCTCAAAAGCACCATTGGTTCTTCAAGAAGAGGAAGACGCCACCCTCACTAAGGTGGACTCATTCCTTAATCTCCTTGTTTATTTATTTTCTTTTCTGTTTTTCGGTTTTTAAGCTTTATGCTTATTTATATTTGTGTCTTATTACATGATCATTAGTGTCTAAGAGTCTATACCTTAAAGCTATGAATATGAATCCACCACCTCTCTTAAATGAAAACTATTTTAAAAACAAAAGAACAAGAAGTACATGGTTTCGAATTCATCCTTGAAACTAGTTTAATTATTTTGATGTGGTGGCAACATTTTTTGTTTTCTGAATGAATGCTTGAACAGTGCATATGTCTTTTGAAGTTGTTGAAGAATAAGGAAAAAGGAGAAATGTTATTTGATAATCTGAAAAATCATAAAAATGATTCTTGAAGCAAGAAAAAGTAGTGAATACAAAAGCTTGCAGAAAAAAAAGAGAGAAAAAAATGGTGAAAAAAATAGAAAAAGAAAAAGCAAGCAGAAAAAGTCAAAAGCTCTTTAAACCAGAAGGCAAGAGCAAAAAGCCAACAGCCCTTAAAACCAAAAGGCAAGGGTAAATAAAAAGGATCCAAGGCTTTGAGCATCAGTGGATAGGAGGGCCTAAAGGAATAAAATCCTGGCCTAAGCGGCTAAACCAAGCTGTCCATAACCATATGCTTGTGGCGTGAAGGTGTCAAGTGAAAACTTGAGACTGAGCGGTTAAAGTCAAGGTCCAAAGCAAAAAGAAGAGTGTGCTTAAGAACCCTGGACACCTCTAATTGGAGACTTTAGCAAAGCTGAGTCACAATCTGAAAAGGTTCACCCAGTTATGTCTCTGTGGCATTTATGTATCCGGTGGTAATACTGGGAAACAAAGTGCTTAAGGCTACGGCCAAGACTCATAAAGTAGCTGTGTTCAAGAATCAACATACTGAACTAGGAGAATCAATAACACTATCTGAACTCTGAGTTCCTATAGATGCCAATCATTCTGAACTTCAATGGATAAAATGAGATGCCAAAACTATTCAAGAGGCAAAAAGCTACAAGTCCCGCTCATCTGATTGGAGCTAAGTTTCATTGATATTTTGGAATTTATAGTATATTCTCTTCTTTTTATCCTATTTGATTTTCATTTTCTTGGGGACAAGCAACAATTTAAGTTTGGTGTTGTGATGAGTGGATAATTTATACGCTTTTTGGCATTGTTTTTACATAGTTTTCAGTATAATTTAATTAGTTTTTAGTATATTTTTATTAGTTTTTAATTAAAATTCACATTTCTGGACTTTACTATGAGTTTGTGTGTTTTTCTGTGATTTCAAGTATTTTCTGGCTGAAATTGAGGGACTTGAGCAAAAATCATATTCAGAGGTTGAAGAAGGACTGCAGATGCTGTTGGATTCTGACCTCCCTGCACTCAAAGTGAATTTTCTGGAGCTACAGAACTCCAAATGGCTCGCTCTCAATTGCGTTGGAAAGTATACATCCAGGGCTTTCCAGCAATATATAATAGTTCATACTTTGAATAAGGATAGATGACGTAAACTGGCATTCAACGCTAGTTCCATGCTGTATTCTGGAGTCAAACGCCAGAAACAGGTTGCAAAGTGGAGTTCAATGCCAGAAACATGTTACAAACTGGCGTTCAACTCCAAGAAAAGCCTCTACAGGTGTAAAGCTCAATGCTCAGCCCAAGCACACTCCAAGTGGGCCCCAGAAGTGGATTTTTGCATCATTTACTCATTTCTGTAAACCCTAGTAACTAGTTTAGTATAAATAGGACTTTTTACTATTGTATTTACATCTTTAGTTTTATCTTTAGATCACGTTTTGGGGGGCTGGCCTCTCGGCCATGCCTGAACCTTCATCACTTATGTATTTTCCACGGTAGAGTTTCTACACTCCATAGATTAAGGTGTGGAGCTCTGCTGTTCCTCATGAATTAATGCAAAGTACTACTGTTTTTCTACTCAATTCAAGCTTATTCCTATTCTAAGATATCCATTCGCACCCAAGAACATGATGAATGTGATGATTATGTGACGCTCATCACCATTCTCACTTATGAATGCGTGCCTGACAAACACTTCCGTTCTACATGTAAACAAGCTAGAATGAATATCTCTTGGATATCTAATACAAGGGACCGAGTCTGAGATATTAGAATCTTCGTGGTATAAGTTAGAACTCATGGATGGCCATTCGTGAGATCCGGAAACTCTAAACCTTCTCTGTGGTATTCCGAGTAGGATCTAGGAAGGGATGGCTGTCACGAGCTTCAAACTCGTGAGTGCTGGGCGTAGTGACAGACGCAAAAGGATAGTAAATCCTATTCCAGTATGATCGAAAACCGACAGATGATTAGCCATGCAGTGACAGCGCATTGGACCATTTTCACAGAGAGGATAGGATGTAACCATTGACAACGGTGATGCCCTACATAAAGCTTGCCATGGAAAGGAGTAGGAATGGTTGGATGAAGACAGCAGGAAAGCAGAGGTTAAGAGGAACGAAAGCATCTCTATACGCTTATCTGAAACTCTCAGCAATGAATTACATAAGTATCTCTATCGTATTTTAATTATCTTTTAGTACACTATAATCTCTTAATACATTTGAATCCGCCTTACTGAGATTTACAAGGTGACCATAGCTTGCTTCAAGCCGACAATCTCCGTGGGATCGACCCTTACTCACGTAAGGTTTATTACTTGGACGACCCAGTGCACTTGCTGGTTAGTTGTATGAAGTCATGAAATAGAATTAAGAACATGAACGTGCGTATCGAGGTTTTAGCGCCGTTACTAAGGAAGGAATGATCGCGATTTCGCACACCAGGATGCTTATACTCAAATAATGACGGACGTCACCACGGGCAAAATCTCCTTGGATACGGTCCTGAAAAAGAATGGCCAGCCTGAGGCAACTTGGGAATACGGCAAGGGAGAACAGCCTGTACCCTTGAGCATTACGTGCAAAGACCTCAACTCGGAGGTAAGGATTTGGCAGCAGATCATTGCCGATTACATCCTTCCGAGCACGCATGCCACGCATATCAAAATCCGGGTGGCAGTTCTACTATGGGCTATTCTGGAGGGGAAGAGGATCTCTGTTCTTTCCCTTATCAGAGAGTCGATGATGAAGGTGAACCTACAACAGAAATTCAACGTTCCCTTTCCATCCCTCATCACCAGATTAGCAGCCTTATCTGGTGTAGAGAGACGCCCAACTGACTGGACATCTGTCTACATCAGTAAGCAGCCGTATCTGCCATACGGAGATTATAACGGGCCGCCTCAGAAGAAGAGGAAGACTATTGAGCCTCCATCAGCAGCAGCAGAGTCTTCAGCACCTCCTTCAACACCCGCACCCAAACCCTGACCTCAGACACCATATGAGTTATGTCGGGACATCCTTCAGGCCCTCCACCGATCCAAGTGCCGCAATGCTCGCTGCTTACAGTGGATAGTGGCGAAGTTTGAGGGTAGAAACCCTGGGCCACCTCCTCTAGATACACTAGAGCCAGAAGCCGAGGAGCCTGCATTTGAGGCGTCAGCAGCTGAAGCTGGCCAGGTAGTCCAGCCACCTGAGCAGAGACCTGAGGAGCCCATGACTGATGAGGCAGTGGTTGAGAGTACTGAGGAGCAAAGAGCTGAGGAGCCGAGAGTAGAGGAGCCGACAGCTGTAGCCGAGCCGAGAGCTGAGGGAGCTGACCAGGCAGGTTACCCGCCAGCAGCACAGACCACCACACAGCCATCCAGCGCGCTCATTTTTTACCAGCGTCAGCACCACCCACCACTGCCAGGCGGTAGAGCTTCACATTATTGATTCCCCCCGATTGATTCCTTTGAGCATTGAGGACAGTGCATGACTTAAGTGTGGGGGAGGATCTTCTATTTTTGAGTGTAAATATTCTCTCCTGAACACTTCTATTTAGTTTATTTTCAGTTTTATTATGCTTTTGTGGGTATTGACAGTACTTTTTTTTTCTTATTGCTTAGTACTTTTGGTATGTATTAGTTGCTTTTAGTTACCTTTAGCATTGCACCTCTAGTCTTGGTATATATATTGCACCTCTATATTGCTTGGTATATAGTATAGATATGGATTGTGATTGGATGATGTGAATAGCGTATGCCTAGTTATCTTGATCCTAATTGTTCATGTTAATTTTTGCTTGTTGAAAATTAGGAAAAAGAACTAAGGAATTTTGAAAGATTTTGCATCCATCACATCATACATACATATAGGAAATAACTTTGGTGAAAAACAACAAGGATTTCTAAGAATTTTGTCAAGGGCATTTTATTGAATTGATTGAGAAAACTGTTTTCGAACTTGCTTGAATGATTTCTTTTGGAACATAGAAGAGTAAAGAACAAATACCTTGTGAGTTTTTGGGCTATATTGAGTGGTTATACATTTTAACCACTAACTTTTTTCATTGTGTGATATATCTCTTCTATGATTGTAATCTTGGTGTTGCTTGATTCTTTATTTCTATTGATTGATGTCTTGAATTGCATTGAGCATGATTGAGGTCATCTTTGATAAAAGCTTACTTTACCCATATAGCCTTACCCTTGTATCTACCATTGTTAACCCCTTTTGAGCTTTATTTACCCCATTGTTCTTGATTTTACCACATCACAACCTTAAGCGGAAAACCATAATTTACCTTGGATTGTATCCTTGATTAGCTTAGGTTGAGGAGTGTGTCTCATTTAAGTGTGGGGAAATTTTGGAAAACATTGGTAGTAGAAAAAAATGTTCAATTTGGGTATCTCATTGAAAACTTTGGAAAATAGAAACATTTATGTATGAACTACTTAACCATATACAATTCTCATTTCATAAAAAAAAAAACCCTTCATCATAGAAGGGCGCAAAGTCACCCAAAAAGGGTAAACAATTGAATAAAAGAATTGCATATGTGATGTGTTGTGAGAAAAACATACATGAATGTTAATGAATAAGAATTGATGGAAGGTTAGGATTGCATTTGGTCTTGATTTAATTGATATAGGTTGATGTAGATACTTAAACTAATCAAGGAATCAACCATTTTAGTCCACTTAGCCATATCTATCCCACCTTTACCCTAATGCAATTACAACCCCAATAAGTCCTCATGATAATTGCATTCATGCATCACTTGTTGTTGATTGTTAGATGAAGAGCAACTCCTTGAAAGCATGATTAGAAGATACTTGAGTGAATTGAACCTTAGACACCGAGTGATTAGAGTGTATACACACCTAGAGAGGGTTCAATTACTCAATTCTATGTTTCCATACTTCATATCGTGTATTCTTGCAAGTTGCTTTACTTTGATGAGTTAAATCAATTCTTTAGATTTTGGATGCATTGGATTAATTCCTTGCTTTGCCCTAATTGTCTATACTTGCTTGGGAATTTGATTGTTTGTTTTCACCAAGTTCATATAGATACTATAGATAGATAGATAGATAGATATATGGTATTTGCATACTTGCATGCATATAGGTAGTTGCATTTAATAAGTTGATTATCCCCTTGATCATTCTCCTTACTAGTTTAGCATGAGGACATGCTATTGTTTAAGTGTGGGGGAGTTGATGAGTCCATATTTGATGGTATATTTTGACTCAATTTGGATTGATTCTAGCACATGAACTCACACTTAAGCACCAAAATAGCATACTTTTGTGTTTTGTCCCTAATTTGATCCTAAATGTACAAACATACAATTTTGTGCTTTAATAGAGCAATTTAATCCCACCTTTGTGCCATTCGATGTCGTGATATGGTTTGTGAGTGATTTCAGGCCTTGGAGGCAAGAATGGATAGCCAAAAGTGGAAAAAAGCATGTACAAGTGAGAAAACATGAAGAAAACAAGGAAAAGCACACACAGCGAAGTGTGTGTGCGCACAGCCCTGCGTGTGCAGACGCACACGTCTATGCGTCCGCACAGGTCCCTACACATGATTTCATTAATGAGGCATGTGCTAGGCGAATTTGGAGGCCTCTTGGCCCATTTTGGAAGGCTAAATTGCTATTTGGAAGTGCTATATAAAGGAGACTTCAACACTTATCAAAGGGGGAGCATTAGAGCAATTTTTACATATTTTTTATAGTAATTAGGAGTAGGAGTAGTGTAGATTAGATAGCTTTCCTAGGGTTTATCAATTTCCATTGTAGCATTTTATAGCAAGCTTTGATTTTGATATTACTTCTTCAATTGTAAGTACTCTCAATTTCCTCTTTAATTCAAGCATTTTTACTTTCAATCTCCATTGGTTCAAGTTACTTTGTTCATATTGCAATTTTATATTTCTTGAAGTTTTGATTCATGAACTTTACATTTCATGCTTCCTTTATGTTTGGTTTTGTTGGTAGTTGGTTATAGTTTTACATTTTACTTTGCAATTCTTCATGTTTTACTTTTATGCACACAAGGTGTTTGTGAAAATGTCAACTCTAGATTTTGAGTAGATTTTCCCACCTTGGCTTGTGGTTTGAGTTCCTAAGATACTAGAGTTATAATGTCCGACATTTAGTGGTGAATCTTGGGTAGTTAGTTGGCTCTTGTTTCCATTAACGCTAGCCTTTTATCAACTAGTTTGGTAAGTTAGTTAGGACTTATGGATTAAGGTCAATTATGCTTGCTTGACTTACTCCTCGATAGTTGGGGTTGACTAGGCGAGATTGACTCATGATAATTACCATAGTTGTGGTTATGGCAATGATAGGATTCCTTGGAGCCTCAATCCCAAGTCAGGCTCTTTATTTGCATTTTCACTAGTCTTGATCCTATTTACCTTTATTTGCATTAATTACAATTTTGATCATTGCTTAGTTCTTTTAATCTTTTGTTTTTTGATTACAAAACCCTTTTTGCCCTCTTCACAACCGAAAGAAGTAACATTTCATTTGCATTCCTAGGGAGAATGACCCGAGGTTTAAGTACTCTCGGTTTGTATTTTGTTTTGATTTGAATTGAATTATTTGATTTGGGCATTACTCGTTGGTTAGGAACTATACTTACAACGCCAACCTTATTTTGAGATTAAATTCCTAGTCGACGAAAATGTTCACCTATCACCTATGCACGTGAAAGCTTCAATGCTCAGCCCAAGTACACACCAAGTGGGCCCCGAAAGTGGATTTCTGCACTATCTGCACTTAGTTACTTATTTTCTGTAATCCTTAGTAACTAGTTTAGTATAAATAGCACTTTTTACTGTTGTATTCAAGGAGCTTATGCCATTTTTTCACATTTGGAGGCTGGCCACACGGCCATGCCTAGACCTTTTTCTCTTATGTATTTTCTACGTTGGAGCTTTTACACCTCATAGATTAAGGTGTGGAGATCTGCTGTTCTTCATGAATTAATGTAAGTACTATTGTTTCTCTTTCAATTCACGCTTACTTCTTCTCCAAGATATACTCTCGTACTTAATTCAGTTAAGTCAGAATGAAGGGGTGACCCGTGACAATCACCCACTATCTTCGTTACTCGCTTAGCCAAGATCCGCGTGCCTGACAACCACAAGCGGTCTACATGATGTTCAACATAGTCATTGGACGACAGCCGGAGTATATTCTCTTGGGTCTCTGATCTACGGACCGTGTCCGGGAGATTAGAACCTTCGTGGTATAGGCTAGAACTAATTGGCAGCATTCCTGAGATCTGGAAAGTCTAAACCTTGTTTGTGGTATTACGAGTAGAATCTGGGAAGGGATGACTGTGATGAGCTTCAAACTCGCGAATGTTGGGCGCAGTGACAGTGTGCAAAAGGATAGAGAGATCCTATTCTGACGGTAGTGAGAACCGACAGATGATTAGCCGTACGGTAGCTGTACCTGGTATTTTTCATCCGAGACGAGAAATCTGACAGTTGATTAGCCGTGTAGAAACCGTACCTGGTATTTTTCATCCGAGAGGATCATACAGCTTGCCATGGAAGGGAGCACGCATGATTTGAAGAAGACAATAGGAAAGCAGAGGTTCAGAAGCAACAAAGCATCTCCAAACGCTTATTTGAAATTCCCACCAATGAATTACATAAGTATCTTTATTTTATTTTATGTTTTATTTATCTTTTAATTATCAAAACCTCATAACCAATTGAATCCGCCTAACTAAGATTTACAGGATGACCATAGCTTGCTTCAAGCCGACAATCTCTGTGGGATCGACCATTACTCACATAAGGTATTACTTAGACGACCCAGTGCACTTGCTAGTTAGTTGTGCGGAGTTGTGAAAAGTGTGATCACAATTTCGTGCACCAAGTTTTTGGCGTTATTTCCGGGAAAACCTCTAGAAAGAGGAAAGGGAAGGCAATTTCTTCCACCTCTGAGACATAGAAGATGGAGAGATTCATCTCAAAGGTCCATTAAGACCACTTCTATCAAGTTGTGGCCAAGAAAAAGGTGATCCCCGAGGTCCCTTCATGCTCAAAAAGAGTGAATATCCGGAGATCCGATGTGAGGTTCGAAGAAGAGGTTGGGAAGCTCTCACCAACCCCATCCAACAAGTCAGAATCTTAATGGTTCAAGAGTTCTATGCTAATGCATTGATCACTAAGAACCATGATCAAAGTATGAACCCGAACCCAAAGATTTGGCTCATAATGGTTCGAGGGAAATACTTGGATTTCAGTCCAGAAACTGTGAGGTTGGCATTCAACTTGCCAATGATGCAAGGAGATCCTCATCGTTTCACTAGAAGGGTCAACTTTAATCAAAGGTTGGACCAAGTCCTTACGGACATTTGTGTGGAAGGAGCTCAATAGAAGAGAAACTCCAAAGGCAAGTCGGTTCAACTGAGAAGGCTTGACCTCAAACCCGTGGCTAGGGGATGGTTGGAGTTCATCCAACGCTCTATCATTCCTACTAGCAATCGGTCTGAAGTTACAATAGATTGGGCTATCATGATCTATAGTATCATGAATGGAGAGGAAGTAGAAGTTCATGATATCATACCTCTAGAACTATACAAGGTGTTGGACAAGCCCTCCACTTTGGCAAGGTTAGCCTTCCCTTATCTCATCTGTAACCTATGCAATTCAGCTGGAATTGTCATAGAGGAAGACATCCTCATTGAAGAGGACAAACCCATCACAAAAAAGAGGATAGAGCAAACAAGAGAGCCCACTCATGGACCTCAACAAGAACATGAGGAAATTCCTCATCAAGAAATCCCTGAGATACCTCAAGGGATGCATTTTCCTCCACACAACTATTGGGAGCAACTCAACACCTCTTTAGGAGATTTGAGTTCTAACATGGAGCAACTAAGAGTGGAGCACCAAGAGCACTCCATCATCCTCCATGAAATCAGAGATGACCAAAAGGCCATGAGAGAGGAGTAACAAAGGCAAGGAAGAGACATAGAGGAGCTCAAGCAATCCATAGGATCTTCAAGAGGAAAAACTAGCCACCATCACTAAGGTGGACCCATTCTTTAATTTTTTTGTTCTTATTCTTCTATTTTTCGGTTTTAATGCTTCATGTTTTGTCTATGTTTATGTCTTTATTACATGATCATTAGTGTCTAGTGTCTATGTCTTAAAGCTATGAATGTCCCATGAATCTTTCACCTTTCTTAAATAAAAAAATGTTTTTCGAAAAAGAAAAAAAAGTGCATAAATTTCGAATTCTATCTTGAAATTAGTTTAATTATTTTGATGTGGTGGCAATACTTTTTGTTTTCTGAATGAATGCTTAAACAGTGCATATTTTTTATATTGATGTTTATGAATGTTAAAATTGTTGGCTCTTGAAAGAATAATGAAAAAGGAGAAATATTATTGATAATCTGAAAAATCATAAAATTGATTCTTGAAGTAAGAAAAAGCAGTGAAAAAACACAAAGCTTGCGAAAAAAATTGGCGAAAAAAAGAAAGAAAAAGAAAAAGCAAGCAGAAAAAGCCAATAACCCTTTAAACTAAAAGGCAAGGGTAAAAAGGATCCAAGGCTTTGAGTATGAATGGATAGGAGGGCCCAAAGGAATAAAATTCTGGCCTAAGCAGCTAAATCAAGCTGTCCCTAACCATGTGCTTGTGGCGTGAAGGTGTCAAGTGAAAAGCTTGAGACTGAGCGGTTAAAGTCGTGGTCCAAAGCAAAAAGAGTGTGCTTATGAACTCTGGGCACCTCTAACTAGGGACTCTAGCAAAGCTGAGTCACAATCTGAAAAAGGTTCACCCAGTTATGTGTCTGTGGCATTTATGTATCCGGTGGTAATATTGGAAAACAAGATGCTTAGGGTCACGACTAAGACTCAGAAAGTAGCTGTGTTCAAGAATCAACTTACTGAACTAGGAGAATCAATAACACTATCTGAATTCTAAGTTCCTATGGATGCCAATCATTCTGAAATTCAAAGGATAAAGTGAGATGCCAAAACTATTCAGAAGCAAAAAGCTACTAGTCCCGCTCATCTAATTAAAACTAATCTTCATTGATATTTTTGGAATTTATTGTATTTTCTCTTCTTTTGATCCTATTTTGTTTTTAGTTGCTTGGGGACAAGCAACAATTTAAGTTTGGTGTTGTGATAGGCAGATAATTTATACCCTTTTTGACATTTTTTTACATAGTTTTTAGTATGTTTTAGTTACTTTTTATTATATTTTTATTAGTTTTTATGAAAAAATCACATTTCTGGACTTTACTATGAGTTTTTGTGTTTTTCTGTGATTTAAGGTATTTTCTGGCTGAAATTGAGGGACCTGAGCAAAAATCTGATTTAGAGGCTGAGAAAGGACTGCATATGCTGTTGGATTCTGACCCTCCGAAACTCAAAGTGGATTTTCTGGAGCTATAGAAGCCCCATTGGTGTGCTCTGAATTGCGTTTGAAAGTATACATCTTGGGCTTTCCAGAAATATATAATAGTCCATACTTTTCCCGAGATTTGATGGCCCAAAATGGCGTCCAAACTCCAGCCAGAGACCCTTTTCTGGAGTAAAACGCCAGAACTGGCACCAGAACTGGAGTTAAACGCCCAAATTGGCACCCAAGCTGGAATTTAACTCCAAGAATGGCCTATGTATGTGAAAGCTTCAATGCTCAGCCCAAGCACACACCAAGTGGGCCCCAGAAGTTTCTGCACTATCTACACTTAGTTACTTATTTTCTTTAATCCCTAGTAACTAGTTTAGTATAAATAGCACTTTTTACTATTGTATTCAAGGAGCTTATGCCATTTTTTCACATTTGGAGGCTGGCCACACGGCCATGCCTAGACCTTTTTCTCTTATGTATTTTCTACGGTGGAGTTTCTACACCTCATAGATTAAGATGTGGAGCTCTGCTGTTCTTCATGAATTAAAGCAAGTACTATTGTTTCTCTTTCAATTCACACTTACTTCTTCTCCAAGATATACTCTCGTACTTAATTCAGTTAAGTCAGAATAAAGGGGTGACCCATGACAATCACCCACTATCTTCGTTACTCGCTTAGCCAAGACCCGCATGCCTGACAACCACAAGCAGTCTACATGATGTTCAACGTAGTCATTGGACGACAGCCGGAGTATATTCTCTTGGGTCTCTGATCTACGGACCGAGTCTGGGAGATTAGAACCTTCGTGGTATAGGCTAGAACCAATTGGAAGCATTCATGATATATGGAAAGTCTAAACCTTGTCTGTGGTATTCTGAGTAGGATCTGGGAAGGGATGACTGTGACGAGCTTCAAACTCGCGAATGTTGGGTGTAGTGACAGTGTGGAAAAGGATAAAAAGATCCTATTCCGACACTAGTGAGAACCGACAGATGATTAGTCGTGCGGTAGCTGTACCTGGTATTTTTCATCCGAGACGAGAAATCCGACAGTTGATTAGCTGTGTAGAAACCGTACCTGGTATTTTTCATCCGAGAGGATCATATAGCTTGCCATGGAAGGGAGCACGCATGATTGGAAGAAGACAATAGGAAAGCAGATGTTCAGAAGCAACAAAGCATCTCCAAACGCTTATCTGAAATTCCCACCAATGAATAACATAAGTATCTTTATTTTATTTTATGTTTTATTTATCTTTTAATTATTAAAACCTCATAACCAATTGAATCCGCCTGACTAAGATTTACAGGAAGACCATAACTTGCTTCAAGCTGACAATCTCTGTGGGATCGACCCTTACTCACGTAAGGTATTACTTGGACGACCCAGTGCACTTGCTGGTTAGTTGTGCAGAGTTGTGAAAAGTGTGATCACAATTTCGTGTAACACCCGCTCACCCCAGCGGCCACATAAAGAAAATTAGAGCACAACATTCTCAACTTCAAATTCAGAATTGAGAATCATAAGGTATGGGTGAAAAATGGCATGGCAAAATTTGAAATGAGATAAACGTGTGGACCTATTTGGATAATCTTTTGTGAAATGCCAACAACCAACTTTTTTTCTATTTGTGTCAACTAATTTTCTTAAAATATTTTGTTTATTTTTAATTATAAACTTTTTATTTTAAATTTTAAATTATAAATCTAAATTTTAAAATTAATTAATTTTAAATAACTAAAATTTAATTATTTATATTTATATTTTTTATATTTTAATAGATTTATTAGTATTCTAAATATTTATGAGTAAAAATAATAGTTTAATTTTAATGAAGCAAATTTTATTCCTCAAATTCAATAATATTGATGATAGGTGACTTTTAAAATAAAGTGTATTTATAACAAGAGTTCAATTTTAATATACTAATTGTTCATACCCTGACCCAATAGATAAGACCAAGGCCCAAAAACACTAAAAGGCCTACCAATTAAGTCGGTCCTCATGACAAGTCCGTCCTCTTTAAAGAAGTTGGACACCAACTCCACGGGACAAAAACCCTACTTGCTCAAAACAGATAAACTGCTTCCTGAAATCTCTACCTCATCTAGAAGGAGAATCTAAACAAACTCCCAAGATAAAGGGAACGCTTATCTCTCAAAAAAGATAAGATCACCCTAACAAAGGTGGTTAGCAACTCTACGATAAATACACTGGCATCCCCAGGTGTAACTCACGCTCTAATCTACTAAAAACCTGTCAAAAGCCCTTGCTAACTTAAGTATTGAAGTCTCTTCCAGGTACCACCCGCCACCTCCTCACGAGGAACTCGGACAGGTGGCACTTCGGCACTGAAAATGTTAGACGCTGCCAAACTAAGGGATCTGGACCTCACGTTTAATCCCAAATAAATATTTCAGATAACTCTCAAAATATTAGCATCATTTCTGGGGACTTGGAATTCCTCCCACAATGATGGTGGACAATCAGCATGAAGATGGCCACACAGCATCCGAATCTGAAGGTGACCCCAACCTGAGGGCAATGCCATTATCTTGCCACTGCCACCTCAACCCCAAGGTCCACAGGAAGAAGGACCACAAGCTAACCCTCAACCCAGGAAGATCTGCTCAGTAGTTCATCATACCGAAGAAGAAGAACAACCATAAACAACCGAGATACTAGACATGGTCCTTGGACAGCAAGACCACCTGAGACTGCTTGAGCACGAGGCTGAACGACAACGAGAGGCCAAAAGAGAGCTACGAAGAGAAGTGAAATCATGCAGGGAGCTAGAAGAAAAGCTCCAGAAGCTGGAGGCCAATCTTTGAAGTCGGGCCACTAGATCAGACAGGGAAGAAAGCCTTCTTGAGGGAGACGACACGTTCACGAAAGAGATCATGAGGGCCAAAGTTCCCAGAAATTTCAAATCGCCCGACGTAGATCTCTATGATGGAACGTTCGACGCGAGGTACCATCTCAGTAATTTTAAAAACAGGATGTACTTGGCTGACGCCTCTGATACCACCCATTGGAAAGCCTTCCCAACTACTTTAATGAAGGATGCAATGAAATAGTTTGATAGTCTACCCCCTAGGTCGATCACTAGCTTTGACGACCTGGCAAAAAAATTTGTGACAAGATTCTCCATCCAAAAAGACAAGACAAAGCACGTCCCGAGCCTGTTCGGAGTAAAGCAAGAGGTCAGGGAAACCCTTCGTGACTATATAGAGAGGTTGAACAAAGCTTGCTTGGAAATTCAGAGTCTACCAACCGAAGCTATAATTATGGGTCTGCTCAATGGCCTTAAAAAGGGACCATTCTCTCAATTAATAACTAAAAGATACCCGATGATGAGCGAATATTTTATACGCTTTTTGGGGGTATTTTCATTTAGTTTTTAGCAGGATCTAGCTACTTTTTAGTATATTTTTATTAGTTTTATGTAAAAATCACATTTATGGACTTTACCATGAGTTTGTGTGTTTTTCTGTGACTTCAGGTATTTTCTGGCTGAAATTGAGGGACCTGAGCAAAAATCTGATTCAGAGGCTGAAAAAGGATTGCAGATACTGTTGGATTCTGACCTTCCTGCACTCGAAATGGATTTTCTGGAGCTACAGAAGCCCAATTGGCGTGCTCTTAACAGCGTTGGAAAGTAGACATCCTGGGCTTTCCAGAAATATATAATAGTCTATACTTTTTCCGAGTTGAGATCATGCAAACTGGCGTTTAACGCCAAGTCTCTACCCGATTCTGGCGTTAAACGCTAGAACTGGCATAAAAGTTAGAGTTAAACGCCCAAACTGGCACAAAAGCTGGAGTTAAACGCCAGGAGCAGCCTATGCACTTGAAAGCTTCAATTCTCAGCCCAAACACACACCAAGTGGGCCCCGGAAGTGGATTTCTGTACTATCTATCTTAGTTTACTCATTTTCTGTAAACCTAGGTCACTAGTTTAGTATAAAAACTACTTTTAGAGACTTACTATGTACTTCCTGACATTTTTACATCAGAACTTGTATTCTCTACGGCATGAGTCTCTAAACTCCATGGTTGGGGGTGAGGAGCTCTGCTGTGTCTCGATGGATTAATGCAATTACTACTATTTCTCATTCAATCACGCTTGTTTCTATTCTAAGATATTCATTCGTACTTCAACATGCGAATGTGATGATCCGTGACACTCATCACCATTCTCAACCTACGAACGCATGCCTGACAACAACTTATGTTCTACCTTAGATTGAATGTATATCTCTTGGGTTCCTAGTTTACGAGTTTGACTACCTCTCCTCACAACAGAGCATTCAACTCCGTGGGATCATAGTCTTCGTGGTATAAGCTAGAATCAATTGGCAGCATTCTTGAGATCCGGAAAGTCTAAACCTTGTTTGTGGTATTCCGAGTAGGATCCGGGAAGGGATGACTGTGACGAACTTCAAACTCATGAATGCTAGGCGCAGTGACAGTGTGCAAAAGGATCAATGGATCCTATTCCAACATTAGTGAGAACCGACAGATGATTAGCCATGCACATGGACCCTTTTCACTAAGAGGACGGCTGGTAGCCATTAACAACGGTGATCCACCAATATACAGCTTACCATGGAAAGAAACCTGTATGCGTGAAGAAGAAGAAGACAGTAGAAAAGCAGAAATTCAGAAGACAGAGCATCTCCAAAACCTCAACCTATTTCTCATTAATGAATCACAAGTTCTGTTTAATTTATGTTATTTATTTTTCATAAATATAACCACTCTTATCATTAATCTCCTGACTAAGATTTACAAAATAACCATAGCTGCTTCAAGCCGACAATCTCTGTGGGATCGACCCTTACTCACGTAAGGTATTACTTGGACGACCCAGTGCACTTGCTGGTTAGTTGTGTGGAATTGCAAAAGTGTGATTGTGATTTCGTGCACCACCCGACTTCTTTGAATGAAATCCAAGAAATGGTAGAAAAATACATCAACATGGAGGAAAATTCCTGACTCAGGGAACCTCTTTCACGATCAAACTTACCCTACCATCAAACTAGGGACAAAGAAAGGTGTTCATACCCTGGGTCGAGCTGTCCGACCCGGGATGCTTAGCGACAAGGCGACCGACCTCTTCATGTCCGACTATACGACCTCTTCTCAAAGAGCTCGGCCAAACCGACAGGAAATCCCAAAAGGGGCCCAACTCAAGGATCACGACCTAGACCATGAGGCGGCCTAAGCCTATAGGGATAAGGGCGGTTCCCTTGAAGATAAGCTGACCTCACCCAAAGGATAAGATAAAGATAAGATAACTAACTTATCTTATCTAAAAAGGTCACTCTACACCATTATAAATACACTAGAGCACCCAGGTATAATTCATACTCTGATTCTACATAAAAACCTACTAATACCCTTGCTAACTTAAGCATCAGAGTCCCTTGCAGGTACCCCCACCCTCTGGTGACGAAGGATCAGCAGTGCAGCTAGTCCCACAAGTCGGACACGACAGCTCTGGCCGCCACCCACCAGCTGGACATATCATCTCCGACAAGCACAGAAGATCTCGTCCGAGATCGACCTACAGTTTCAGGTAACCCCCGAAACATTGGCGTCGTTGCCGGGAACTCGGAAGTCATCTCGTCACCATGGCAGACGATCATGACAACGATCACAACTCAGATCTGAAAGATAGAACGCCGCACAAGAACACGGATACCACAGCAAAAGATACTCCTCAACCTAACAAAAACGGCAATTCACCAACTATGGAAGCCATGGAGGCACTCCAGGATCGCTTGAAGCAACTCGAAAAAGGGGCGGAGCATCAACGGGAAGCTGAGAAAAACCTACAAAGGAAAATAAGACGACGTCGGGATTTGGAGGACAAACTCCTAAAAATCGAAGCCGATCTCAAGGCCAAAGATAATCAATCCTTTCATAAGGATAGCTCCCGCAAGGATCAAGATCCATTCACCAAGGAAATCATGAAGACCAAAATCCCGAAGGACTTTAAGCTCCTGGATATTACTTTGTACAATGGCACTACAGATCCCAACCATCACCTCAGCAATTTCAGAAGTAGAATGTACATCACCGACGCCTCAGATGCAGTTCGCTGCAAAGCCTTTCCAACAACTCTAACAAAGACAGCGATTAGATGGTTCGACAATCTACCTCCTAGGTCCATCTCGAGCTTCGACGACTTAGCCAAAAAGTTCCTGGCTAGATTCTCCATCCAAAAAGATAAGGCTAAATACGCCCCCAGTCTATTAGGAATCAATCAAGGAGATCGGGAAAGTCTTCGCAACTACATGGAAAGATTCAACAAAACATGCCTAGACATACAAAGCCTACCAACAGAGGCCGCCATCATGGGCCTCATCAATGGCCTACAAGAGGGACCTTTTAGCCAATCTATATAAAAAAAATACCCAGCAACTCTGAACGAAGTGCAAGAACGAGCGGAGAAATGCATCAACATGGAGGAAAATTCTCGACTAGGAGAGACCTCAAAATCTGGATTCCCCTATCCCCCCTGGGACAAGGATAAAGAATCCAAAAGGAAGGAAGATTGACATGGGGAAAAAATAAAAAAATACCACAATTACACCCCCTTCGGGTGTCCCTTGTGGACGTCTATAAAGAAGTCTGTCACACAGAAAAAATACCCCCCAGCTCGACCACTCAAAGGCAAAAAAGGAGGAGGAAATCGGACCGAATATTGTGAATACCATAGAATCCGTGGGCATTCCACCAACGAATGTTTTGACTTAAAAAATGTCATAGAAAAATTAGTAAGAGAAGGAAAATTAGATCGGTATCTGGCTACCCGAGACGATGAGCAAAGAAAAAGAAGAAGGGATGAGGATGTTGGACGAACTGAGCGATCACCTCACACGCCAGAAAGGCATGTCCATATGATACACGGAGGGTTTGCAGGAGGAGGAATCTCCAAATCATCTAGCAAAAGATATCTCAAATAAGTATATCATGTCGAGGGAAAGGAGGAAGCACTCGACATCCCTGCCATTACCTTCACTAAAGAAGACGCATCCGGTGTCATCTCAGGACACGATAATCCCATGGTCATCACCATTATACTGGCAAATGCAAATCTCCACCGCACACTGATAGACCAAGGGAGCTCCGCCGACATCTTGTTCAAAACTGTCTTCGACAAGCTCGGTCTAGAAGAAAAAGAACTTAGAGCATATCCGAACAGTCTGTTCGGACTGGGAGACACCCCAGTGCAACCACTCGGATACATCTCATTACATACAACCTTCGGGAAGGGAAACCAATCAAGAACGCTCAAAATAGACTACATCGTGGTCGACGTAAGATCTGCCTACAACGCCCTAATAGGTCGGACAATATTGAATCAGCTCAGCGCAATAGTCTCGACTCCACATCTGTGCATGAAATTCCCAACTACAGAAGGGATAGCTACAATAAAAGCAAACCAGAAGATGGTGCGCCGCTGTTACAACAAAAGTCTAAATCTCAGAGGCAGAGGAGAAGAATTCCACACAATTGAACTCGGTGAAGTTCAGAGGCAGGAAGAGCTCTGCCCACAACCCGAAGGTGAAATAGAAAAAATCCAGATTGGAGATATCCCGGACCAAACAACCAATATTGGTACGAACTTAAAGAGAAACATAAAAGAATCAATCATACAGTTCTTACGAGATAATGTCAACCTCTTTGCATGGAAAGCAGCAGACATGCCGGGTATAGACCCCAAATTAATGTGCCACAAGTTGGCGATCTACCCGAGGTCTCGGCCAGTACAACAAAGGCGAAGAAAGCTCGAACCAAAACGATCCCGAGCTGTGGAAGAGCAGGTACAAGCTCTACTAGAGGCAGGATTCATAAGAGAAGTTAAGTATCCATTATGCCTAGCTAACGTCGTCTTGGTGAAAAAATCAAATGGGAAATGGCGAATGTGCACCGATTACACCGATCTCAACAAAGCCTGCCCAAAAGATCCTTATCCACTTGGTGCACAAAATTGTGATTCACACTTTTCACAACTCCGTACCACTAACCAGCAAGTGCACTGGGTCGTCCAAGTAATACCTTACGTGAATAAGGGTCGATCCCACAAAGATTATTGGCTTGAAGCAATCTATGGTTATCTTGTAAATCTTAGTCAGGAGATTAATTATGATTATCAGTCTGAATTGCGAAAAATAAAAGAGCATGAAATAAATACTTGTTATGCAGTAATGGAGAATATGTTGGAGTTTTAGAGATGCTTTGTCTTATGAATGTCTGCTTTTCCCCTGTCTTCTTCTTCACGCACGCAAGGTTCCTCTTATGGAAAACTACGTGTTGGTGGATTACTGTTGTCAATGGCTACCATCCGTCCTCTCAGTGAAAATGGTCCAGGTGCGCTGTCACCGCACGGCTAATCATCTATCGGTTCTCACTCATGCTGGAGTAGGATCCATTGATCCTTTTGCGTCTGTCACTACGCCCAACCCTTGTGAGTTTAAAGCTCGTCACAGTCATTCAATCCCTGAATCCTACTCAGAATACCACAGATAAGGTTTAGACTTTCCAAATTCTCAAGAATGCTGCCAATGGATTCTAGCTTATACCATGAAGATTTTGATTAAGGAATCCAAGAGATACTCATTCAATCGAAGGTAGAACGGAGGTGGTTGTCAGGCACGCGTTCATAGGTTGAGAATGGTGATGAATGTCACAGATCATCACATCCATCATATTGAAGTGCGAATGAACATCTTAGATAGAAACAAGTGTGTTTGAATAGAAAACAGAACTAATTGCATTAATTCATCGGGACACAGCAAAGCTCCTGATGCACGGAAACTTGTCTCTTAACAAATCTCCCTCGGCAAGTATACCGAATTGTCGTCAAGTAAAAACTCACAATAGAGTGAGGTCGAATCCCACAGGGATTGATTGGTCAAGCAACTTTAATTGAAAAAATGTTCTGGTTGAGCTAAGCAGAATTTGGTTTGAGAGTTGTAGGAAATTAAATGGTGGGAAAGTAAATAGCAGAAAATGTAAATGCTGGAAATGAAGAGCTGAAAATAGATGACGGGAAATAAATTACAGAATCTTAAATGGGAATGGGGAAGATGATCATAGAAGTAACTGGCAGAAATTAAAGAAAATGGGTAAGATCAGAAATGGGGAGTTCGTTGGGCTTAGGAGATGTTGTATCCTCCGGATCAAGTTCATTTTCATCTTTTCCTCAATCAATGCATTCATTGATCTCCTTGGCAATCTTAAGTGATTGAATTCCAATTCCTTGGTAATTCAATCTCTCAAATCTTGATCAATAGTCAATTCCTTGGTCCAATTGCTCATGAGAAGAGATGAGGTATGGTCACTGATTATACCACATGTATTTCCAAATCAAAGTGTTGGTAGGATTATATGTCACTGTATCCATCCAAACCGCAATTTGGTCCAACATGAGAAAGCATTTCTAGCATGATCTCTTCATTCCTCTTCCAAGGTTCCGAAGAGATCCAAGTATGAATAGCTTCTTTTCCAAGATAACTACTCAATTGGATGAAGATTGAAAGCTTTCTAGTAAAATCAAGAGAAAAGAAAGAAGAAGAATAATGAAAACTATTATTGATCCATCAAATTACAACAGAGCTCCCTAACCCAATGAAAGGGGTTTAGTTGTTCATAGCTCTGGGAATGGAAAACAAAGATGGAGAATGCATTCTGAAAAGTTAAACTAGAAGTTACAGAGAAAGTAAAAAATACAAAGAGTAATTCTAATAATCCCCCAAAAGCCCCTTTCTAGTTCAAAGTTCTCCCTATTTATACTATTCTTCTGATCTTCTAGTTGCTTCTTCAAGTCTTGGATATGGGCCTTTGGATCTTGAGTTGAATCAGTTATCTTCTTTAGTGGGCTCAGCTTTACTTGCAGAGAAAGTGTGCAGTAGGTATGGACTTTAGCTTGGGGCGTTAGTGGTGTTAATGTTAAGTGAACCTGTGGGGTCGAGAACGTTAGTGACAATCACCTTTTTCACTAACGTTCCTAACCCAAAAATGGTCCACGTTAACTTCAACGTTAGTGGCACTAACGTGACCACTAACGTTGCTTCTTGGCCCTTTGTAAACGTTAATGGGGTTTACCTTTTCCAATAACGTTGAGAGTACCCCTTTCTCCCTATGTTAGAGTTCACGTTAGTATAGTTAACGTGGCCTTTAACGTAGGCTTGCCAAATCTTCGAGAGCGTTAGTGACACTTACCTTTGTCCCTAACGCTTCAAAACGCCCCTACTTCCTACGTTAGAGTTCACGTTAACTAGGTTAACGTGACTTCTAACGTGGTATTGATAGCCATCTCTAACGTTAGTGACAAAGGTGAGTGTCACTAACGTTGGCTCATCATCCCTCTTCTCCACGTTAGCTTCCACGTTAACGTGGTTCTTCCTTGCTTCCTTTGTCCTAAAATCAAGCAATAAAGTGCATCAAAGCTCTAATCCAAGTTATGAGACATGCATTATTCAATTTTGTCATTTAATTCATGCATAATTCTCATGAAATCATGTAAAATTCACAATGTTTGCTTGAATCAAGATGTAAGTGATTATTTACCCAAAACTTGCTTATTTCCTAAGAAAATGCATGAAACTACCCTAAAACCATAAAGAAAAGGTCAGTGAAACTGGCCAAAATGCCCTGGCATCACAACACCAAACTTAAAGCTTGCTTGTTCCTAAGCAAGTACTGGAACAAGAGAATGATGAATGAAATGACAAGATGAATGAATCATTCTTGTGGAAGTCATGTCCTTGGTTTTATGGGGTTTCATGCACAGCAACTTAGGTTCATTCCTTTACTGGCTTTCAGACCTTTATCATGCCTTGGAATACTCACTTGATGGCACCCTTTGAGACTGTTATTTATTGATCCCTTTGTCTTTCCAAGGTTTATTGCATCCTTAGGCTAAGTGTTCTGTGAGAGGGCGACTCTTTAAGATATGTTTTTAGCCAACACTCCCGAACCAGTTGGTTCAAGGTACTAGGTGTTGAGACACCCCTAAAGACTTACTCCCTCAAGTCTCTCTCCCCCATACATGCACACCACAGGCACATGGTTTGTTATTTTCTTTCCTTGAGGTCTTGGTGTCCAGCACCTCTTTGGGTTACTAAATGTTCTGTAGCAAGGTTGCTCTTGATAGTGGATTTTCAGTTGATAATCCCGGGTTAGTTAACCCAAGTTACCAAGTGATGAAGCACTCCTAAGAACTTATTCATCCAAGCAGATCCTTGGTACAAGAGCACCACAGACACATCCCTCAAGGTTCAAGCCCTTGGTGCCTAGCCTTATTCTTTATTACCTTTCTTTCTTTTTCAACTCTTAGTGTTCTTTTCCTTTTTCTTACTGGGATCTTATTATTTAGCTAGTCTCATGGGGTGTGTTTCAAGCATATGATTCAGGACAGATAGTTGCCTTCCCACCTTGTTGGTGAACCAACTTAGCTAAGTGATTACTACACCACAAATTTAAGGACTTACTCCACAAATTGAACTCCACTCTGGTCTTTCATAACGTCTCTTTTTATTTAGCTTAAAAGGACAAACATACAATAAGCAAGATGCAGATGAAGATAGGTAACTTGAACCAGCACACCTATGAAAAGGGCAAGAAAAATACTAAAGACAGCATTGAAAATTCCTAAGCTACTATGGAAGCATGTTCTATCTCATACATGATTTTCCTTATTTAAAACTTGAAAAAGATGGGATAATGAGGGAACTCCACCACCTTTTACTCATGGAATTCCTCATGCTCTCCCTCTTGTTTGTCCTTTTTGTGTTTTTCTTGAGTGCTTGAACTCCCACTTCCCTTTCCTTTTCCAATCAACTTTTTCCAGAAGCCAGCATCTTCCATCTTCTTTTTCAATTTTTCCTTCTGCTGTTTCACCTTCCTTTCCTCTTGTTCTGTTAGCTCTTTTTGGACTTCATTATACCTAGGGATTGCAGAGTGCTGATTATGCATATAACCAGACATATAGTTCAACTTGGCTTGAGTGTTTATGTTGAACTCCTCCCTATGTAGTTGTCGTCCTTCATTCAGTACGCTGAACTCATTGAATGCCTTCGTCTGAGCTAGCTGTCGTTAGTTGAGTTCTTGAAGGCATTTGTCTTGACGCTCTTGCCTTTCAGTCACTTGATTGATGGCTTGAGTGAGCTGGGAGTAGTGTTCCATTTGCTGTTTCTGCCACTCTCCTTGTTGATTCATCCAATTAGAAAGCAGTTCTTCTTGACGATCCATCCTTTGGGCTTGAATGTGCAGTTATTGTTTCTGCCACCTCTGTTCCTCTCACATAACTTTTGAAGGTGGGGCCTTAGTTTTGTCTTCTCTGACCACATTTGCATAGAACTCTTTGATGAGGTTTGTATTTATCTTTGCTTCTAGGTTCGTGAGCCTTTGCCAACCCCTTTGTTCGATCTTCTCTCGAATCTATGGGCATTCATCCTCGTTGAACTGGAATGTTAACTCAGGCAATATCTTTTTGAGCTTTATCCGTTCAAATTCAAGTTCATGGAATGCAGTTTTGAATTTCCCTTCATCAAAAGGGCTGCCCTCAACCGGTTCCTTTCTCTTTTGCCTCTTGGAGCTCAATGATGCCATGAGTAAGAGTTGATGTGTGAAAGTGTTGAGGGGTTGTGGATAAATGGTGGAATTTGGTTGGGTTTGGATAGGGTAAGATGAAGGGATTTGGGTTTCGAAGGTGTGAAGTATAAAGAATGGGAATTGGAATGTGAAGGGGAGTACGGACTAGGAATCACTTATATAGGAAAGTGATGAGTGAATGAAAGGTGTGGATTGATGGAGTGGTTTTCTGATGGACGGATGGGGTTTAGCAATGGATGAGCACAAGGATCATCAACTTTATAATGGGGTTGGTTCAGTTTCCAAGCTTGTTCTTCTTCCAATGTTACATGGCAACAATTCCCAATGCAATCCCCTTGAAGACACGTGTATAGTCCTCTCTTTTTGTGGTGGCCGAATCCTCCTTCAGTTGTCCCATTAATTCTCCTACAAAATAAAAGAAATATGATTAATAAAATTGTGGAAATTGGCAGCAAAATTTAAAAAAAAAGAAGAGAAAGAGTAACTACTTTTTAAAATTTTTGTTTCTAGTTACTAATTGCTATTCATGAGTGCAAACCAACTAACCAACTAAATGTCCATGTATGCAACATTGGTGACACCAAACTTAGTTTGTGACACTGTGGTGTAAGAAGATTTGTTCAAGGTGCTAAGAGTGACATGCTATGAGTTACATTCATGTTCTCTTAGTGTGCCTTGAACACCAAACTTGTTCTTCACTATATGTTGCATTCAAGGATATGTCAAAGTGGATTTGAATTTCATGAACCTTATTTTATTAACTACTTTAAAAGCATGTAAAACATGGGTTGCCTCCCATGAAGTGCTTCTTTAGCGTCACTAGCTTGACGTTCTGCCATTTGTCAAGGTGGCTGGTAGTGCTTCAAATCTTCTCCTCTTGCAGTAAACCTATATCCATTGGCTTCATCAAGAATCTCTACATATTCTAGGGAGAGAACTTTGTTGATGGTGAAAACCTTGGGTAGGTGAGATGGGATGGTGGGGAGATGAGGTGGGATATTTGGGAAGTAAGCTGAGATCACTTTATCCTCTAGAGAGAAATCTTCTGTAGGGATCTTCTTGTTCCTCCATCTCCTTGGTGCCTTCTTCTTTGTTTCTTTTGCTGTTATCCTGCTCTTTGTGGTCTCTTTTCCTAGGGAGATTTTGTTGCTGGTCTCATATGATTCTGGTGGTTTTGGCTCCACTTGAGTTTCCTTTAGCTGTGACACCTTCTGGCTGTTTTGCTTATCAACCAAGGGGATTCCCAGGTGTACATTTTGTGCTTCAGTGCTTGTTTCTTCCACCAGTGCTTTGTTGTGATTTTCCCTTGGTTCCTTGTTTTCCTGGTCTGCTTCTTGTGAGGGTTTGAAGACATTGAATGCGAGTTGTTCATCATGTATCCTCAGTATTAGCTCTCCTCGCTCCACATCTATGAGTGCTCTGGCTATAGCTAGGAACGGTCTTCCCAATATGATTGGGTGGATGGGACTCTCTTCTATTTCCAATATGACAAAATCTGTGGGGAGGAAATAGTTTCCCACTTTTACCAACACATTTTTAACCACTCCCACTACTTGTTTTTGAGTTTTGTCAGCCAGCCTGATGACTACGTCTGTGGGCATTAGCTCATTGATCTGCAGCTTCTTCATTAGAGATAGAGGCATTAAGTTGATACTTGCTCCCAGGTCACAGAGTCCCTTATCAATCAGTATTTCTCCTATGGCATAGGGGATGTGAAAACTCCCTAGATCCTTCCTTTTTGTAGGCAACTCTGTTTGAATGAGAGCACTGCACTCCTTATTCATCACTATTGTTTGTCCTCCCTTGAGTGAGCTTTTCCTGGTTAGCAGCTCCTTCATATACTTAATGTATGAGGGCATTTGTTGGAGGGCCTTGATGAATGGTATGTTTACATGGAGAGATGCAAACATGTCAAGAAACCTTGAGTATATTCTCTTCTCTACACCACCATTGAGTATTTGGGGAAAGGGTGCATAGAGTCTCAGCAGCTCCTTCTGTGTGACTGTGGTTTCTTGATGATTCTCTTCCTGCTTTCCTGCTGATGTATCTTCAGGTTGTTCTAATTGTTTGTTCGGCTCTTCCTCAGTCTCCTTATCACTTATAGTAACCATCTTCCAATCTTCCCATCTGACCTTCTTTGCTTCACCTCTCGGATTTTTCTCTGTGTCACTTGGGAAGCTATCAGTAGGTTTGGGGATTGATGCCAAGGCATCATAGGCTAGTTTCACTGGCATTTTTCTGTTAGTTTTAGTTATTTTATGCATTTTCTTGAGCTTAAAGTAACCAAAAATGGTTAAATGAAGAACAAAGTAATGAACCATCCAAACAATATGATTTTGATGCAAATTCCATGAGTTTTAGTTATATTACTTAAATGCTATGAATGAAAGATTTCTCATGAAATTTTGCAAGACTTTGATGCAATTGTTTGGATGATTTCAGGGAAGAAGAGGCTAAGCAAGGAAGCAACAAAATCAATAAAGGAAGCTTGAATATCACATGTGGAGTTTAAGTTCCAGTTTAAGCCTAAACTGGAGCTTAAATGCCAAAATCATGAAGGATAAGAAATGCTGGAATTGAAGTTTAACCTCCAGTTTGACCTCAAACTGGAGGTTAAACGCCAGAATGAAAAGCCTCACTTAAGGAGCATTCCACGTTTAACCTCCAGTTTGACCTCAAACTGGAGGTTAAACGCCAGAATGAGTATGCCACCCAGGGAGGAGTTCCACGTTTAACCTCCAGTTTGACCTCAAACTGGAGGTTAAACGCCAGAACCAGGAAGAGTACCAGGGGCCATTCCACGTTTAAGCTCCAGTTTGACTCAAACTGGAGCTTAAACGTGTTCGATAGTTTTTTCACTCCAGGGTTGCTCTCTCCATCTCCACGTTTAACCTCCAGTTTGACCCCAAACTGGAGGTTAAACGTGTTCGACACCTCCAGGGCCACCATTCCAAGCTTCCACGTTTAACCTCCAGTTTGACCTCAAACTGGAGGTTAAACGTGTTCGACCTCTAGGGCTGCCCTTCCTATCTCCACGTTTAAGCTTCAGTTTAACCTTAAACTGAAGCTTAAACGTGTTCGACTACATGACTCTCCAGGGCTACCTTCTTCCATTTCCACGTTTAAGCTTCAGTTTAACCTTAACTGAAGCTTAAACGTGCTTCTACAAATGGCATCACTGGAAGTGTCTGGCGTTTAAGTTGCAGTTTAAGCTTAAACTACAACTTAAACGCCACTCTTGAAAAAAGGTTTCTGGGCCAAAAATATTGTGATTTAAGTTAGTCTTTGAGCACAATTATTAACTTAAACTTACTTTGGTATGAAACCCAATTGAATATCATGGTTTATGGGATTGGGCCTGAGGGATTGATGAGTTTGAAATCTCATTTATTGAGTCATGTGCCATTATTTGATTATCACTAAGTTGGCTCAATAAATGTTACAGGATTTGGATCAACAACCTCATCAAGATTATGGATCATAAACCCAAGACAAAAGGAAAGCAAGGAGAGGCCTCAAAGCCCAAGAAGCACAACTGAAGCTCAATATAGAAAGTGTATAAATAGGATAGAAGTTAAGTTAGAAAGGGACTTTTACTTTCACTTTTAGCTAGTTTCTTTTTCTTTGTAATTGAATTCAGAGCTATGATTCACTAAACCCCCTTTCATTGGGTTAGGGAGCTCTATTGTAATTCAATGAATCAATAATAGTTTATCTTCTTCTTCAATCTTTTCTCTTGAATTTTGTTAGAAAGCTTCTCGATCTAATTCCATTGAGTAGTTGTCTTGGGAAAGAAACTACTCATACTTGGAATCCTTCGGAGCCTTGGGAAAGGAATGGAGGATTCATGCTAGAGAAGCTTTCTCACAGTGGATTGGATTGGGGTTTGGATGGATATTGTGACATGTAATCCTACCAAATTGTGGTTCATGAAATTGTGTGGTATAATCAGTGATCAAGCATCATCTCTTCTTATGAACATTTAAACCAAGGGATTGGGAATTTGTTTGTTTTTAGAGAGCATTGGTGAGCCAAGGAATTGGGATCCAATCATATAAGATTGCCAAGCAAAATTCAATGAATGCATTGGTTGAGGAAGAGATTTACATGTTTTGATTCGGAGATTTCAATATCTCCTAAACCCAATGAATTCCCCATTTCTGATTTCCACTTTCTCTTTACATTCTGCAATTCAATTCTTGCAATCATCCACATTCCCTTTTAATTTCAGCAATTTACATTCTGCTCTTTAATTCATGCAATTTAAGATTCAGCCATTTAATTTTCTTGTCATTTACTTTTTCCACCAATTTTACATTCCGCAATTCTCATCTCAAATCTTGATTCCGCTCAACTAGAACACACTTCTAATCCGAATTGCTCACTCAACCAATCCTTGTGGGATTCGACCTCACTCTATTGTGAGTTTTTACTTGACGACGATAACCGGTGCACTTGCCGGAAGGAATTTTGCCGATCGTGCAATTTCCTAAATCGTAGCATAACACGTTTATGCGCATCAGGGATCTTCTCAGAAAGGTATCCCACTTGAAACTCCAGCCTCTTGATGGTGTCTCCCTGATTCTTGATATTGGCTCGCACCTCCTCCTTGAACACCTTGTTATCTTGGATTTCCTTACATATGCCCTCAAGTAGAGTCTTAATCCTTGATAGTCTTTCTTTCGATGATGGAGAGTTGAGATTGGAAGGATGAGAAGGGCCATTTTAACTTTGGTATGGATGTTGAGAGGTGTTGTTAGGTGGGTGTTGATATGACCTCTGTGTGGAGTGTTGGTGAGCTGCATTGTTGTTGGGGTTGTGGCGTCTCTGATCTTGGCCTTGATCCTGTTGGTTTCCCCACCCAAAGTTTGGGTGGTTCCTCCAACCAGGATTATATGTTTTGGAGTATGGGTCATGGTGCTGCCTAGGTGAATTTCCAATGTAGTTGGCTTGTTCCTGATCACCCTCTGCTTCTTCATTCACTCCTTCTTGAGCTGCTGCTGAGGTGGTGATTGCTGCCACTTAATTCCTCTCCATCTTTTTGGTAAGGTCAGCCAACTGATTGGTAATAAGCTTGTTTTGAGCTAGTAGTGCATCCACATTGTTCAGCTTCATCACTCCTCTAGTGTTGCCTCTTTCAGAAGCATAGAAATAGTCATTCTCTGCTACAGTCTTAATGATATCTATGGCTTCTTCAATGGTCTTCTTCTTGTTCAGAGATCCCCCGGATGAGTGGTCTACTGCCTTCTTTGATTCATACGAAAGGCCTTCATAGAAAATGTGCAACTGCACCCATTTATTGAACATATCTGGCGGGCATCTTCTTGTCAGGTCCTTAAACCTCTCCCATGTTTCATATAGAGTCTCACTATCTTGCTGCCTGAAGGTTTGTACCTCAGCTCTCAACCTGTTGATTCATTGAGGAGGATAGAATCTTGCAAAAAATTTGTTCACCACGTCTTCCCAGGTTGCTAAACTCTCCTTTAGAAAGGATTCCAGCCATTTAGATGCCTTGTCCTTGAGTGAGAAGGGAAACAGAAGTAGTCTATAGGTGTCAGGGTGAACACCATTAGACTTCACAGTATCGCATATCCTCAGGAAGGTGGTTAGATGTTGATTGGGGTCTTCTTGGACACTTCCTCCGAATGAACAATTGTTCTGAACAAGGGTGATGAGCTGTGGCTTTAGTTCAAAGTTGTTGGCATGTATGGTTGGCCTTTGGATGCTACTTCCACAGTTTCCTGGATTTGGTTTGATGTAAGAACCCAAAACTCTTCTCTCTTGTCTAGCCTGATGCGCTGGGCCTTCTCTGCCATGGTTGTGAGCCTCTTCTTTATGATGGTTCTCCATATTCTCATCCATGTCTGGTTCAAAGTACTCCTCCTCTTCCTCAGCACCAACTACTCTCTTCCCTCTTGTTTCCCTCCTTAATCTAAGGAAGGTCCTCTCAGGCTCAGAATCAAAGGAAGTTGAAGCCCTACTTCTTCTACCTGTCATACACCCAATAAGGCATAAGCAAGAAAGGTAAATGCAGACAATATTTTCTGCAGAAATGCTGTTAGTGTGAGTGATGTAATATATCAAACAGTTAGTGGGTCAGTGAACCAAATATTAAAACAAAATGCAGGTGACACCACTAATGGGTGAAAGGTAAAGGGAAAGTAATAACTAAAACTGAAAGTAAATTACCCAGATGAAACTAAATCAAACAAAAGGAAAATGCTCAATCTAGTTATCCACCAATTTAATCATTGTTGATACAAAATCAATCCCCGAAAATGGCGCCATAAACTTGATGCACGGAAACTTGTCTCTTAACAAATCTCCCTCGACAAGTATACCGAATTGTCGTCAAGTAAAAACTCACAATAGAGTGAGGTCGAATCCCACAAGGATTGATTGGTCAAGCAACTTTAATTGAAAGAATGTTCTAGTTGAGCTAAGCAGAATTCGGTTTGAGAGTTGCAGGAAATTAAATGGCGGGAAAGTAAATAGCAGAAAATGTAAATGTTGGAAATGAAGAGCTGAAAATAGATGACGGGAAATAAATTGCAGAATCTTAAATGGGAATGGGGAAGATGATCATATAAGTAATTGGCAGAAATTAAAGAGAATGGGTAAGATCAGAAATGGGGAGTTCATTGGGCTTAGGAGATGTTGCATTCTCCGGATCAAGTTCATTTTCATCTCTTCCTCAATCAATGCATTCATTGATCTCCTTGGCAATCTTAAGTGATTGAATTCCAATTCCTTGGTAATTCAATCTCTCAAATCTTGATCAATAGTCAATTCCTTGGTCCAATTGCTCATGAGAAGAGATAAGGTATGGTCACTGATTATACCACATGTATTTCCAAATCAAAGTGTTGGTAGGATTATATGTCACTATATCCATCCAAACCGTAATTTGGTCCAATATGAGAAAGCATTTCTAGCATGATCTCTTCATTCCTCTTCCAGGGTTCCGAAGAGATCCAAGTATGAATAGCTTCTTTTCCAAGATAACTACTCAATTGGATGAAGATTGAAAGCTTTCTAGTAAAATCAAGAGAAAAGAAAGAAGAAGAATAATGAAAACTATTATTGATCCATCAAATTACAACAGAGCTCCCTAACCCAATGAAAGGGGTTTAGTTGTTCATAGCTCTGGGAATGGAAAACAAAGATGGAGAATGCATTCTGAAAATTTAAACTAGAAGTTGCAGAGAAAGTAAAAAATAGAGAGAGTAATTCTACTAATCCCCCAAAAGCCCCTTTCTAGTTCAAAGTTCTCCCTATTTATACTATTCTTCTGATCTTCTAGTTGCTTCTTCAAGTCTTGGATATGGGCCTTTGGATCTTGAGTTGAAGCAGTTATCTTCTTTAGTGGGCTCAACGTTACTTACAGAGAAAGTGTGCAGTAGGTATAGACTTTAGCTTGGGGCGTTAGTGGTGTTAACGTTAATTAAAACTGTGGGGTCGAGAACGTTAGTGACAATCACCTTTTTCACTAACGTTCCTAACCCAAAAATGGTCCACGTTAACTTCAATGTTAGTGGCACTAACATTGCTTCTTGGCCCTTCGCAAACGTTACTAGGGTTTACCTTTTCCAATAACGTTGAGAGTACCCCTTTCTCCCTACGTTAGAGTTCACGTTATTATAGTTAACGTGGCCTTTAATGTAGGCTTGCCAAATGTTCGAGAGCATTAGTGACATTTACCTTTGTCACTAACGCTTCAAAACGCCCCTACTTCTCACGTTAGAGTTCACGTTAACTAGGTTAACGTGACTTCTAACGTGGTATTGATAGCCATCTCTAATGTTAGTGACAAAGGTGAGTGTCACTAACGTTAGCTCATCATCCCTCTTGTCCACGTTAGCTTCCACGTTAATGTAATTAACGTGGCAACTAACGTGGCTCATAGTGGCTTAATCCAATGTTAGTGACAAAGGTGAGTGTCACTAACGTTGGTGATTCCTTGCTCCCTCCACGTTAGAGTCCACGTTAACTAGGTTAACGTGACTTTTAACGTGGCAAATATGAGCTTAGTCCAACGTTACTGACAAAGGTGAGTGTCACTAACGTTGGCATTATCTTCCTCATCCACGTTAGAGTTCACGATAATTGAGTTAACGTGACTCTTAACGTGGCCAGCTGCCACTTTGGAACGTTAGTGGCACTTACTTTTACCACTAACGTTGGAGTTCTACTTCTCCTCCACGTTAGCTTCCACGTTAACATAGTTAACGTGGCAACTAACGTGGGCTATGATGGCTCATGAAGGAGTTAATAGCGATCACTTTTCTCATTAACGTTGCAAGCTAGCCTCTATTCCACGTTAGTCGTCACGTTAGCTAGACTAACGTGGCTACTAACGTGGTTCTTCCTTGCTTCGTTTGTCCTAAAATCAAGCAATAAAGTGCATCAAAGCTCTAATCCAAGTTATGAGACATGCATTATTCAATTTTGTCATTTAATTCATGCATAATTCTCATGAAATCATGTAAAATTCACAATGTTTGCTTGAATCAAGATGTAAGTGATTACTTACCCAAAACTTGCTTATTTCCTAAGAAAATGCATGAAACTACCCTAAAATCATAAAGAAAAGGTTAGTGAAACTGGCCAAAATGCCCTGGCATCAGCTCCTCAGCCCCAACAATGGAGTTTAGAGACTCATGCCGTCAAAGAGTACAAAGTTCAGATCTAAAAGTGTCATGAGGTACAAAATAAATCTCTAAAAGTTGTTTAAATACTACACTAGTAACCTAGGTTTACAGAAAATGAGTAAACTAAGATAGATA
Source organism: Arachis ipaensis (assembly GCF_059453495.1). NCBI lineage: Eukaryota > Viridiplantae > Streptophyta > Magnoliopsida > Fabales > Fabaceae > Arachis > Arachis ipaensis. The sequence continues at coordinate 58,365,703 of NC_142442.1, forward strand.
GTGCAGAAATCCACTTCTGGGGCCCACTTGGTGTGTGCTGGGGCTGAGACTTGAGCTTTACACGTGCCTAGGCTGTTTCCAGAGTTAAACGCCAGGTTGTAACCTGTTTCTGGCATTTAACTCCAACTTGTAACCTGTTTCTGGCGTTTAATGCCAGAATGCAACATGGAGCTGGCGTTGAACGCCAGTTTACGTCATTTATCCTTGAGCAAAGTATGGACTATTATATATTTCTGAAAAGCCCTGGATGTCTACTTTCCAACACAATTGAGAGCGTGCCATTTGGACTTCTGTAGCTCCAGAAAATCTATTTTGAGTGCAGGGAGGTCAGAATTCAACAGCATCAGCAGTCCTTTTTCAGCCTGAATCAGATTTTTTGCTCAGCTCCCTCAATTTCAGCCAGAAATTTCCTGAAATCACAAAAAAACACACAAACTCATAGTAAAGTCCAGAAATGTAATTTTTATTTAAAAACTAATAAAAAATATAATAAAAAGTGACTAAAACATATTAAAAACTACCTAAAAACAATGCCAAAAAGCGTATAAATTTTCCGCTCATCACAACACCAAACTTAAATTGTTGCTTGTCCCCAAGCAACTAAAAACAAAGTAGGATAAAAAGAAGAGAATATACAATGAATTCCAAAAACATCTATGAAGATCAGTCTTAATTAGATGAGCGAGCCTATTAGCTTTTTGCTTCTGAACAGTTTTGGCATCTCACTTTATCCTTTGAAGTTCAGAATGATTGGTATCTATAGGAACTCAGAATTTAGATAGTGTTATTGATTCTCCTAGTTCAGTATGTTGATTCTTGAACACAGCTACTTTATGAGTCTTGGCCGTGGCCCTAAGCACTCTGTTTTCCAGTATTACCACCGGATACATACATGCCACAGACACATAACTGGGTGAACCTTTTCAGATTGTGACTCAGCTTTGCTAAAGTCCCCAATTAGAGGTATCCAGGGTTCTTAAGCACACTTTGTTTTTGCTTTGGACCTCAACTTTAACCGCTCAGTCTCAAGTTTTCACTTGACACCTTAACGCCATAAGCACATGGTTAGGGACAGCTTGGTTTAGCCGCTTAGGCCAGGATTTTATTCCTTTAGGCCCTTCTATCCACTGATGCTCAAAGCCTTGGATCCTTTTTATTACCCTTGCCTTTTGGTTTTAAGGGATATTGGCTTTTTTCTCTTGCCTTTTGGTTTAAAGAGCTTTTGGCTTTTTCTACTTGCTTTTTCTTTTTCTTGCTCTCTTTTTTTTCTTTTTTTTTTTCGCATTTTTTTTTGCAAGCTTTGTTCTTCACTGCTTTTTCTTGCTTCAAGAATCATTTTTATGATTTTTCAGATTATCAAATAACATTTCTCATTTTTCATCATTCTTTCAAGAGCCAACAATTTTAACATTCATAAACAACAAATTCAAAAGACATATGCACTGTTCAAGCATTCATTCAGAAAACAAAAAGTATTGCCACCACATCAAAATAATTAAACTATTTTAAAATTCGAAATTCATGTACTTCTTTTTCTTTTCAGAAAACATTTTTTATTTAAGAAAGGTGATGGATTCATAGGACATTCATAACTTTAAGACATAGACACTTAAATACTAATGATCCTGTAATAAGACACAAACGTAAACATAAAGCATAGTAAATGAGAAACAGAGAAAAATAAATAGACAAAGAGATTAAGGAACGGGTCCACCTTAGTGAGGTTGGTGTCTTCCTCTTCTTGAAGAACCAATGGTGCTCTTGAGCTCCTCTATTTCTCTTCCTTGCCTTTGTTGCTTCATCCCTAGTGATTTTGGTGCTCCTATCATTAGTTGCTCCCAATAGTTGTGTGAAGGAAAATGTATCCCTTGAAGCATCTCAGGGATTTCTTGGTGAGGGAATTCCTCATGCTCTTGTTGAGGTCCATGAGTGGGCTCTCTTGTTGTGCAGTCAAATGCTTTACTACTGAGCTATGGACCCTTGAGATGAATCTTTCCATCTCCCATGACTCGGAGGTAGAAGCTTTTGTCTTCCCTTGCCTCTTTCTAGAGGTTTCTCTAGCCTTAGGTGCCATAAATGGTTATGGAAAAACAAAAATCAATGCTTTTACCATACCAAACTTTGAAGGTTTGCTCGTCCTCGAGCAAAAAAAGAAAGAAGTGAGTTGAAGAAGAAGAAAATGGAGGAGATGGAGGTGTGTGAATGGTTTGAATTTGAGTATGTGGGTGTAGGTGGGTTGTATGATGGTTTTGGAGGAGTAATGGAGGTGATTGGTGAAGGGTATTTGGGGAAGAGTGTTATGAAAAGGTAGGAAGAGTAGATAAGAAGAGGTGGAGTAGGTGGGGATCCTGTGGGTCCACAGATCCAGTGGGGTCAAGGACTTCACATCCCTGCTCTAATTAGGCGTGTAAAATGCCCTTAGCATGCATTTCTGGCGTTAAACACCAGCTTGCTGCTTGTTTTTGGCGTTAAACGCCCAAATATAGCCTGTTTCTGGCGTTTAACGCTAGGTTGATGCTTGTTTCTGGCATTAAACACCAGACAAATGCTTGTTTTTGGCGTTTAAACGCCAGAGTGCTCCTCCTCCAGGGTGTGCTATTTTTGATTCTGCTTTTGATTTTTCAGTAGTTTTTGTGACTTCACATGATCATCAACCTAAAGAAAACATAAAATAGCAATGGAAAATAAATAGATATAATTAAATAACATTGGGTTGCCTCCCAACAAGCGCTTCTTTAATGTCTTTAGCTGGACCTTGCTGAGCTTTTAATCTAGCCTCAGCCTTAAGCATTCTTGCTCAACATTGCCTTCAAGATAATGCTTGATTCTCTGTCCATTAACAATGAACTTCTTATTAGAATCAATGTCTTGAAGCTCCACATAGCCATATGGTGACACACTTGTAATCACATATGCTCCCCTCCACCGGGATTTCAGTTTCCCAAGGAATAGCCTGAGCCTAGAGTTAAACAGTAGAACCTTCTGTCCTGGTTCAAAGACTCTAGATGACAGCTTTCTGTCATGCCACCTTTTTACTTTCTCTTTGTAAAGCTTGGCATTTTCGAAAGCAGTGAGTCTGAATTCCTCTAGCTCATTCAGCTGGAGCAATCTTTTTTCTCCAGCTAATTTGGTATCAAAGTTTAGGAATCTGGTTGCCAAGTAGGCTTTGTGCTCTAGTTCCACGAGCAGATGACAGGCCTTACCATACACAAGCTAGTATGGAGAGGTCCCTATAGGAGTCTTGAATGCTGTTCTGTATGCCCACAGAGCATCATCCAAGCTTCTTGCCCAATCCTTTCTACGGGTACTTACAGTCCGTTCCAGGATTCTTTTTAGTTCTCTGTTAGAGACTTCAGCTTGCCCATTTGTCTATGGATGATATGGAGTTGCCACCTTGTGGCTAATTCCATACCGGACCATGGCAGAGTAAAGCTGTTTGTTGCAGAAGTGGGTGCCTCCATCACTGATTAGTACTCTAGGGACACCAAACCTGCTGAAGATATGTTTCTGGAGGAACTTCAGCAGTATCTTAGTATCATTAGTGGGTGTGGCAATGGCCTCTACCCATTTGGATACATAGTCCACTACAACTAGAATATAAGTGTTTGAGTATGATGGTGGAAAAGGCCCCATGAAGTCAATACCCCATACATTAAACAACTCAATCTCCAAGATCCCTTGTTGAGGCATGGCGTAACCATGAGGCAGATTACCAGCTCTCTGGCAACTGTCACAGTTACGTACAAACTCTCGGGAGTCTCTATAAAGGGTAGGCCAGTAGAAGCCACTTTGAAGGACCTTGGTGGCTGTTCGCTCACCTCCGAAGTGGCCTCCATATTGTGACCCATGGCAATGCCATAAGATCTTCTGTGCTTCTTCTCTAGGCACACACTTTTGGATTATTCCGTCTGTACATCTCTTAAAGAGATAGGGTTCATCCCACAAGTAGTACTTTGCATCAGTAATTAATTTTTTCTTTTGTTGCCTGCTGTACTCCTTGGGTATGAACCTTGCAGCTTTATAGTTTGCAATGTCTGCAAACCATGGTGTTTAACAAATGCTCATCCAGAAAGGTTTCAGAGATCTCATTAGAGGGAAAGGACGCCCCTTCTACTGGCTCTATCCGGGACAGATGATCAGCCACTTAGTTTTCTGTCCCTTTTCTATCTCTTATTTATATATCAAACTCTTGCAGAAGCAACACCCATCTTATGAGCCTAGGTTTTGAATCCTGCTTTGTAAGTAGATATTTAAGAGTAGCATGGTCAGTGTACACAATCACTTTTGATCCTACTAAGTATGATCTAAACTTGTCAATGGCATAAACCACTGCAAGCAATTCCTTTTCTGTAGTTGTGTAATTTTTTTGGGCATCATTTAAAACACGGCTAGCATAATAAATGACATGCAGGAGCTTGTCGTGCCTCTGCCCCAATACTGCACCAATGGCATGGTCACTGGCATCACACATTAATTCGAATGGTAATGTCCAGTCTGGTACAGAAATAACTGGTGCTGTGACCAGCTTAGCTTTCAAGGTTTCAAACGCCTGCAAACACTCTGTGTCAAACACAAATGGCATGTCAGCAGCTAGCAGATTGCTCAGAGGTTTTGTGATTTTTGAAAAATCCTTTATAAACCTCCTATATAATCCTACATGCCCTAGAAAGCTTCTGATTGCCTTAACATTGGCAGGTGGTGGTAATTTTTCAATTACTTCCACTTTAGCTTGATCCACCTCTATTCCCTTGTTTGAAATTTTATGCCCAAGGACAATCCCTTCAGTCACCATAAAGTGATATTTTTCCCAGTTTAAAACCAGGTTAGTCTCTTGGCATCTTTTCAGAACCAGTGTCAGGTGATCAAGACAGGAGCTGAATGAGTCTCCATATACTGAGAAGTCATCCATGAAGACTTCCAGAAATTTTTCCACCATAGCAGAAAAAATAGAGAGCATACATCTCTGAAAGGTTGCAAGCGCATTACACAGCACAAATGGCATCCTTCTGTAGGCAAATACTCCAGATGGACATGTAAATGCAGTTTTCTCTTGATCCTGGGGATCTACTGCAATTTGGTTGTAACCTAAATAGCCATCCAAAAAGCAGTAAAAATCATGACCTGCTAGTCTCTCTAGCATCTGGTCTATGAATGGTAAAGGAAAATGATCCTTTCTGGTGGCTGTATTGAGCCTTCTGTAGTCAATACACATGCGCCACCCTGTAACTGTTCTTGTAGGAACCAGTTCATTTTTTTCATTATGAACCACTGTCATGCCTCCCTTTTTGGGGAAAACTTGAACAGGGCTCACCCAGGGGCTATCAAAAATAGGATAAATAATCCTAGCCTCCAGTAACTTGGTGACCTCTTTCTGCACCACTTCCTTCATAGATGGATTTAACCGTCTCTGTGGTTGAACCACTGGCTTAGCATCATCCTCCAATAGGATCCGTTGCATGCATCTAGCTGGGCTTATGCCCTTAAGGTCACTTATGGACCACCCAAGAGCTGTCTTGTGTGTCCTTAGCACTTAAAGTAGTGCTTCCTCTTCCTGTGAATTCAAAGCAGAGCTTATGATCACTGGAAAAGTGTCACCTTCTCCCAGAAATGCATATTTCAGGGATGGTGGTAATGGTTTGAGCTCGGGTTTAGGAGGTTTTTCCTCTTCCTGAGAAAGTTTCAGAGGTTCTTTCAATTCCTCTGAATCCTCCAGATCAGGCTGAACATCTTTAAAGATATCTTCCAGCTCTGATTTGAGACTCTCAGCCATGTTGATCTCCTCTACTAAAGAGTCAATAAGATCAACTTTTATGCAGTCTTTGGGTGTGTCTGGATGCTGCATGGATTTGACAGCATTCAACTTAAACTCATCCTCATTGACTCTCAGGGTTACTTCCCCCTTTTGGACGTCAATGAGAGTTCGTCCAGTTGCTAGGAAAGGACTTCCTAGGATGAGAGTAGCACTCTTGTGCTCCTCCATTTCCAGCACTACAAAGTCAGTGGGGAAGGCGAATGGCCCAACCCTGACAATCATATCTTCAATCACGCCTGATGGGTATTTAATGGAGCCATCAGCAAGTTGGAGACATATCCGGGTTGGTTTAACTTCTTCAGTTAATCCAAGCTTTCTGATAGTGGATGCAGGTATTAGGTTGATGCTTGCCCCAAGATCACATAAAGCTGTCTTGGTGCAATCACCCTCTAATATGCATGGTATCATAAAGCTCCCGGGATCTTTAAGCTTTTCTGGGAAGCTTTTCAGAATGACTGCACTGCATTCTTCAGTGAGGAGAACTCTTTCAGTTTCTCTCCAATCCTTCTTATGGCTCAAGATCTCTTTCATGAACTTGGCATAAGAAGGTATTTGCTCAAGTGCCTCTGTAAACGGAATCTTTATTTCAAGAGTCCTGAGATAGTCTACAAAGCGGGCAAATTGCTTATCCTGCTCCTCCTGGCAGAGTTTTTGAGGATAAGGTATCTTGGCTTTGTATTCCTCAACCTTAGTTGCTGCAGGTATATTTCCTACAGAGGTGGTTGGAGGAGCCTTTTTAGAAGGGTTGCTATCAGCACTTGTGTGTGTCTGATCCTTCATTGGCGTTTGGATGCCAGGGTTAGAAGCTTAATTGGCGTTGGACGCCAGCTTCTTACCTGTTCCTGGCATTTGAATGCCAGAACTGAGCTTCCATTGGGCGTTTAACGCCAGCTCCTTGCCTGTTTCTGGCGTTTGAATGCCAGAATTGTTTCTCTCTGGATTCTTACTGTCCTCAGAGGGATTTTGGATGATATTTTGCTCATCCTCTGTCAATTATTCTTTCCTTGGCTTTCTGCTGCTCTGAAGCAAGGTATTTAATATTTTCCCACTTCTTAATTGAACTGCCTGGCACTCTTCTGTTATCTGCTTTGATAACTGCTGTTTTGTTTGATTCAATTGTGCCTCCATATTTTTATTAGCATTTTTAGTGTCTTGTAGCATCTCCTTGAATTCTGCTAGCTGTTTTGTTAGAAAGCACAATTGTTGATTGAGTTCAACAACTTGTTCTGGAGGACCAAGTTCAGTAGACACTGCTTTGTCTTCTTCTTTTATGGAGGACCCATTACTTATGTACAGATGCTTTGTCTTCAATAAGCTCTTGAGCCTCTTCAATAGTTTTCCTCATGTGTATAGATCCATCAGCTGAGTGGTCTAAGGACATCTAAGCTCCTTCTGTAAGCCCATAGTAGAAGATGTCTAATTGCACCCACTCCAAAAACATTTCAGAGGGGCATTTCTTTAGCATCCCTCTGTACCTCTCCCAGGCATTATAAAGGGATTCATCATCCTTTTGTTTAAAGCCTTGGATGTCCAGCCTTAGCTGTGTCATCCTTTTTGGAGGGAAATATTGATTCAAGAATTTGTCTGATAACTGTTTCCATGTCCTTATGCTTGTTGTGGGTTGGTTATTTAACCACCTTTTAGCTTGATCTTTTACAGCAAATGGAAACAGTAACAGTCTGTATACATCTTGATCTACCTCCTTGTCACGTACTGTGTCAGCAATTTGCAAGAATTGTGCCAGAAACTCAGTAGGTTCTTCCTGTGGAAGACCGGAATACTGGCAATTTTGCTGCACCATGACAATGAGCTGAGGATTCAGCTCAAAGCTGCCTGCTTTGATGGGAGGTATATAGATACTACTCCCATATGCAGCAGTAGTGGGATTAGCATATGATCCCAGAGTCCTTCTGGACTGTTCATTTCCACTTAGATCCATGATGGAGAAAAGGAAATGATGCAGATTGCAAATAATTTTCTTTTTGAAAACCGAAAATAAAATAAAATAAAATAAATGAAAAATTGACTATAATTTTGAAAATTTGAAGAAAAAGAAATAAAAGAAAATTGAAAACTAAATCAATTAATTAAAAAGATTTGAAAAAGATGTAGGTGAGGATTTTCAAAAAAAAATTGAAGAGAGAGAAATTGGTTAGGAAGTTTTGAAAAAGATATGTCTTAAAATTAAATATACTTGTAAGAAAATAAAATAAAATAAATAAAAGGAAAAGATGTGAAAAAGATTTGAATTTAAGATTTGAGATTAGAAAAGATAAGATAAGCTAGGTAAGAGAAGATAAGAAATTTAAATTAATAAGTTTCGAAATTTAAATTTTAAATTTGAAAATTAAATTTTGAAATTTGAAATTTGAAATTTGAAAGTTGAAATTTGAAAATTGAATTTGAAATTTCGAAAAAGTCAACAATATAAGATAAGGATTTGAAAAATATTTAAATTTTGAAAAGATTTTATTTTTAAATTTGAAAATTAGATTTTGAATTTTAAATTTTGAAATTTGAATTTTGAAATTTTGAAAGTTGAAATTTGAAATTTGAAATAAGATAAGATAAAATTTTGAAAAAGATATGATTTTTTTGAAAAAAAAATTTGAATTTTGAAATTTTTAAAACTAAGATAAGATAAAATAGAAATTTTAAAATAAAAATCTGAATTTTTAAAGGAAAATTTCAAAAATCAATTAGAATAAAAAGGGAAAATATTTTTGAATTTAATGAAGAAAGAGAAAAACAATAAAAAGACACAAACTTAAAAATTTTTTAGATCTAATCCTCCTTATTTTCGAAAACTTTGAGGAAAAATACCAAGGAACACCAAACTTAAAAATTTTAAGATCAAAACACAAGGAAGACTCAAGAACACTTTGAAGACTCACAAGGATAAGAAGAACATGAAGATAGAACACCAAACTTAAAATTTTTAGAAAACCAAAATAAAATTTTTGAAAACCAAAGAAAAATTAACAAGAAAACACCAAACTTAAAGTTTGGCACACGATTTAATCAAAGAAAAATTATTTTTGAAAAAAGATTTTAAAAGGGAGATATCCAATTACCAAGAACATAAGCACAATGCTCTAGCCAATTGAGCTATAAATTTAACGTGTTTTAACAAGGTATTTAATAAATAAAAATTTTTTGAAAACTGATATTTTGAAAAAAGCACAAGAAAAACAAGAAAATACACAGAACAGGAAAAACTAAAGATCAAACAAGAAAAATAGCAAGAATAACTTGAAGATTAAGAAAGAACAATGAACACAAATTCGAAAATTTAACAGAAAATAAAAACATGCAATTGACACCAAACTTAAAATAAGAAACTAAACTCAAACAGAAAAAACTCAATTATTAGTTTATAAAAATTTTCGAAAAATATAAAAAGAGAAAATAAGGATTAAAAAGAAAATTTAAACCAAAAATAATAATAGAAGACGCAATTTTAGTGACTCTAAACTAAAAAGATAATTTTTTCCTAATCTAAGCAACAAAATAAACCGTCAGTTGTCCAAATTCGAACAATCCCCGGTAACGGTGCCAAAAACTTGGCGCATGAAATTGTGATTCACACTTTTCACAACTACGTACCACTAACCAGCAAGTGCACTGGGTCGTCCAAGTAATACCTTACGTGAGTAAGGGTCGATCCCACGGAGATTGTTGGCTTGAAGCAATCTATGGTTATCTTGTAAATCTTAGTCAGGAGATTAATTATGATTATCAGTCTGAATTGCGAAAAATAAAAGAGCATGAAATAAATACTTGTTATGCAGTAATGGAGAATATGTTGGAGTTTTGGAGATGCTTTGTCTTATGAATGTCTGCTTTCCCCTGTCTTCTTCTTCACGCACGCAAGGTTCCTTGGTGCGCAGAAATTGTGATTACACTTTGATTATGTAAAATTCATCGCTCTTTCTTTCCCTGGTAATGGCGCCAAAAACATGATGCCAATACCATGGTTCACAACTTCGCACAACTAACCAGCAAGTGCACTGGGTCGTCCAAGTAATACCTTACGTGAGTAAGGGTCGAATCCCACGGAGATTGTTGGTATGAAGCAAGCTATGGTCACCTTGTAAATCTCAGTCAGGCGGATATAAAATAGTAATGGGGTTTTCGAAAATAATTAATAAAATAGTGATAGAAATACTTATGTAAATCATTGGTGAGAATTTCAGATAAGCAAATAGAGATGCTTTCGTTCCTCTGAACCTCTGCTTTTCTGCTATCTTCATCCAATTAGTCTTACTCCTTTCCATGGCTGGCTTTATGTAATGCATCACCATTGTCTATGGCTACTTTCGGTCTTCTCTCGGGAAAATGATCCAAATGCCCTGTCACGGCACGGCTAATCGTCTGGAGGCATCACCCTTGTCAATGGTTACATCCTATCCTCTCAGTAAATATGGTCAACGCACCCTGTCACGGCCCGGCTATTCATCTGTCGGTTCCCGATCATGCTGGAATAGGATTCACCCTCCTTTTGCGTCTGTCACTACGCCCAGCACTCGCGAGTTTGAAGCTCGTCACAGTCATTCAATCATTGAATCCTACTCGGAATACCACAGACAAGGTTTAGACTTTCCGGATTCTCTTGAATGCCACCATCATTCTAGCTTACACCACGAAGATTCTGATTAAGAGATCTAAGAGATACTCATTCAATCTAATGTAGAACGGAAGTAGTTGTCAGGCACGCGTTCATAGGGAATGATGATGATTGTCACGTTCATCACATTCAGGTTGAAGTGCGAATGAATATCTTAGAAGCGAAATAAGATGAGTTGAATAGAAAATAGTAGTACTTTGCATTAATCTTTGAGGAACAGCAGAGCTCCACACCTTAATCTATGGAGTGCAGAAACTCTACCGTTGGAAATACATAAGTGAAAGGTCCAGGCATGGCCGAGAGGCCAGCCTTCAAAACGTGATCAATAGTCTCCTAAGATGAACAATGGATTAAAACTGAGACCAAAGATCTCTAATACAATAGTAAAAAGTCCTATTTATAATAAGCTAGCTACTAGGGTTTACAGAAGTAAGTAATTGATGCATAAATCCACTTCCGGGGCCCACTTGGTGTGTGCTTGGGCTGAGCTTGAGTGTTACACGTGTAGAGGTCATTCCTGGAGTTGAACGCCAGTTTGGGCGTTGAACTCCACTTTGCAACTTGTTTCTGGCGCTGGACGCCAGAATTGGGCAGAGAACTAGCATTGAACGCCAGTTTGCGTCATCTAAACTTGAGCGAATTATGGACTATTATATATTGCTGGAAATCCCTGGATGTCTACTTTCCAACGCAATTGGAAGTGTGCCATTTCGAGTTCTGTAGCTCCAGAAAATCCACTTTGAGTGCATAAAAGTAACTAGATCCTACTAAAAACATACTAAAAACAATGCCAAAAAGCGTATAAATTATCCGCTCATCACAACACCAAACTTAAATTGTTGCTTGTCCCCAAGCAACTGAAAATCAAATAGGATAAAAAAGAAGAGAATATACTATAAATTCCAAACTATCAATGAAACATAGCTTCAATCAGATGAGTGGGACTTGTAGCTTTTTGCCTCTTGAATAGTTTTGGCATCTCACTTTATCCATTGAGGTTCTGAATGATTGGCATCTATAGGAACTCAGAGTTCAGATAGTGTTATTGATTCTCCTAGTTCAGTATGATGATTCTTGAACACATCTATTTTATGAGTCTTGGCCGTGGCCCTAAGCACTTTGTTTTCCAGTATTACCACCGGATACATAAATGCCACAGACACATAATTGGGTGAACCTTTTCAGATTGTGACTCAGCTTTGCTAAAGTCCCCAATTAGAGGTGTCCAGGGTTCTTAAGCACACTCTTTTTTTGCTTTGGACCTTGACTTTAACCGCTCAGTCTCAAGTTTTCACTTGACACCTACATGCCACAAGCACATGGTTAGGGACAGCTCGGTTTAGCCGCTTAGACCAGGATTTTATTCCTTTAGGCCCTCCTATCCACTGATGCTCAAAGCCTTGGGATCCTTTTTATTTTCCCTTGCCTTTTGGTTTTAAGGGTTATTGGCTTTTTGCTCTTGCCTCTTGGTTTTAAGAGCTTTTGGCTTTTTCTGCTTTTTTTTTTCTATTTTTTTTGCCTATTTCATTTTTTTCTGCAAGCTTTGTTCTTTGCGGCTTTTTCTTGCTTCAAGAATCATTTTTATGATTTTTCAGATTATCAAATAACATGTCTCCTAGTCATCATTCTTTCAAGAGCCAACATATTTAACATTCTTAAACAATAACTTCAAAAGACATATGCACTGTTCAAGCATTCATTCAGAAAACAAGAAGCATTGTCACCACATCAATATAATTAAACTAAGTTCAAGAATAAATTCGAAACTCATGTACTTCTTGTTCTTTTGAATTAAAACATTTTTCATTTAAGAGAGGTGATGGATTCATAGGACATTCATAACTTTAAGACAAAGTTACTAACTACTAATGATCATGTAATGAAGACACAAACACAGATAAGCACTTAACATAGAAAACAAAAAACAGAGAATGTAAGAACAAGGAATGAGTCCACCTTTGTGATGGTGGCGTTTTCTTCTTGAGGAACCAATTATGTCCTTGAGCTCTTCTATGTCTCTTCCTTGTCTTTGTTGCTCCTCCCTCATTGCTTTTTGATATTCTCTTATTTCATGAAGGATGATGGAGTGCTCTTGATGTTCCACCCTTAGTTGTCCCATATTGGAACTCAATTCTCCTAGGGAAGTGTTGATTTGCTCCCAATAGTTTTGTGGAGGAAAGTGCATTTGAGGCATCTCCGGGATCTCATGGTGATGAGCTTCATACACCTCTTGAGCTCCATGAATGGGCTCTCTTGCTTGCTCCATCTTTCTCTTAGTGATGGGCTTGTCCTCTTTAATGAGGATATCTCCCTCTATGTCAATCCCAGCCGAATTGCATAGGTGGCAAATGAGGTGAGGAAAGGCTAACCTTGCCATAGTGGAGGACTTATCAGCCACCTTGTAGAGTTCTTGAGGTATAATCTCATGAACTTCCACCTCTTCTCCAATCATGATGCTATGGATCATGATGGCCCGGTCTATAGTAACTTCAGACCGGTTGCTAGTGGGAATGATTGAGCATTGAATGAACTCCAACCATCCTCTAGCTGCAGGCTTAAGGTCCAGTCTTCTTAGTTGAACCGGTTTGCCTTTTGAGTCAATCTTCCATTGAGCTCCTTCTACACATATGTCCATGAGGACTTGGTCCAACCTTTGACCAAAGTTGACTCTCCTTGTGTAGGGGCGTGCGTTCTCTTCCATGTTTGGCAAGTTGAACGCCAACCTCACATTTTCCGGACTAAAATCTAAGTATTTCCCCCGAACCATTGTAACATAGTTCTTTGGATCCGGGTTCTTACTTTGATCATGGTTCTTGGTAATCCATGCATTGGCATAGAACTCTTGAACCATTAGGATGCCGACTTGTTGGATGGGATTTGTTTGAACTTCCCAACCTCGTCTTTGAATTTCATGTCGGATCTCCGGATACTCATTTCTTTTGAGTTTGAAAGGGACCTCGGGGATCACCTTCTTCTTGGCCACAACATCATAGAAGTGGTCTTGATGGGCTTTGGAGATGAACCTTTCCATCTCCCATGACTCGGAGGTGGAAGCTTTTGTCTTCCCTTTCCCATTTCTAGAGGATTCTCCGGTCTTAGGTGCCATCAATAGTAATGGAAAAACAAAAAGCTTATGCTTTTACCACACCAAACTTAGAATTTTGCTCGCCCTCGAGCAAGAGAAGAAAGAATAGATGAAGAAGAAGAAGAAAAAATGGAGGAGAGGGAGAAGGGGTTGTGTTTCGGCCAAGAAGAGAAGAGAGGGTTGTGTTGTGTGAAAATAAGGAAGAATGGAAGGCTTTATATAAGGGAGGGAGGGGGGTTAAGTTTCGGCCATATAGGGTGGGTTTGGGTTAGAAATTGATTTTGAATTTTGAAGGTAGGTGGAGTTTATGAGGTAGGTTTATGGGGAAGAGTGGATGGATGTGAGTGGTGAAGAGGTGATGGGGAAGAGGGATGGAGGTGATTGGTGAAGGGTTTTGGGGAAGAGTGTTTATGGGATTGTGTGAAAGAGAGTGGTGAGGGATGAGAAGAAGTGAGTGGAGGTAGGTGGGGATCCTGTGGGGTCCACAGATCCTGAGGTGTTCAAGGATTTACAACCATGCACCAAATTAGGCATGTAAAATGCCCTTGCACACAACTCTGGGCGTTCAGCGCCAGGTTGGTGCCCATTTTGGGCGTTCAACGCCCATTTGTTGCCCATTTCTGGCGTTGAACGCCAGAACCATGCTTGTTCTGGGCGTTCAGCGCCAGCTCCTCTCCAGGGTGCAATTCTGGCGTTCAGTGCTCAGATGATGCCCATTTTGGGCGTTCAGCGCCCAGATACTGCCCATTTTGGGCGTTCAGCGCCAAAACCATGCTCTGTTCTGGCGTTGAACGCCAGGCAGATGCTTCCTCCAGGGTGTGATTTTTCTTCTGCTGTTTTTGATTCCGTTTTCAATTTTTATATTTATTTTGTGACTCTACATGATCATGAACCTATAAAGACATATAACTAAGAAAAATATAGTTAGATAAATAAAAATTGGGTTGCCTCCCAACAAGCACTTCTTTAATGTCAATAGCTTGACAGTGGACTCTCATGGAGCCTCACAGATGTTCAGAGCATTGTTGAGACTCTCCAACACCAAACTTAGAGTTTGGATATGGGAGTTCAACACCAAACTTAGAGTTTGGTTGTGGCCTCCCAACACCAAACTTAGAGTTTGACTGTGGGGGCTTTGTTTGACTCTGCTTTGAGAGAAGCTTTTTATGCTTCCTCTCCATGGATGCAGAGAAAGATCCTTGAGTTGTAAACACAAGGTTGTCCTTATTCAATTGAAGGATTAATTCTCCTCTGTCCACATCAATCACAGCTCTTGCTGTGGCTAGGAAAGGTCTTCCTAGGATGATGGATTCATCCTCTTCCTTTCCAGTATCCAGGACTATGAAATCAGTAGGGATGTAAAGGCCTTCAACCTTTACTAACACGTCCTCTACTTGTCCATAAGCCTGTTTTCTTGAATTGTCTGCCATCTCTAATGAGATTTTAGTAGCTTGCACCCCATAGATTCCCAGTTTCTCTATTACAGAGAGGGGCATGAGGTTTATTCCTGAACCAAGGTCACACAGAGCCTTAAAGATCATGGTGCCTATGGTACAAGGTATTATGAACTTTTCAGGATCCTGTCTCTTCTGAGGCAATGTCAGTTGATCCAGATCACTTAGTTCATTGGTGAACAAGGGAGGTTCATCTTCCCAAGTTTCAATACCAAATAATTTGGCATTCAGCTTCATGATTGCACCAAGAAACTTGGCAGTTTGCTCTTTAGTAACATCCTCATTCTCTTCAGAAGAGGAATACTCATCAGAGCTCATGAATGGTATAAGGAGGTTCAATGGAATCTCTATGGTCTCTGGATGAGCCTCAGAGTCCTTTGGTTCCTCAGAGGGAAGCTCCTTATTGATCACTGGACATCCCAGGAGGTCTTCCTCCTTGGGATTCATGTCCTTTCCTTCCCTAACAGGTTCGGCCATGGTGCTTATGTCAATGGCCTTGCACTCTCCTTTTGGATTCTCTTCTGTATTGCTTGGAAGAGTACTAGGAGGGATTTCAGTGATCCTTTTACTCAGCTGGCCCACTTGTGCTTCCAAATTTCTAATGGAAGACCTTGTTTCATTCATGAAACTCACAGTGGCCTTATATAGATCAGAGACTAAATTTGCTAAATTAGAAGTATTTTGTTCAGAGTTTTCTGTCTGTTGCTGAGTGGATGATGGAAAAGGCTTGCTATTGCTAAACCTGTTTCTTCCACCATTATTAAAGCCTTGTTGAGGCTTTTGATCCTTCCATGAGAAATTTGGATGATTTCTCCATGATGGATTATAGGTGTTTCCATAAGGTTCACCTAAGTAATTCACCTCTACTATTGCAGGGTATTCAGGATCATAAGCTTCTTCTGCATAAGAAGCCTCTTGAGTACTGTTGGATGTAGCTTGCATTCCATTCAGACTCTGAGAAATCATATTGACTTGCTAAGTCAATATTTTGTTCTGAGCCAATATGGCATTCAGAGTATCAACTTCAAGAACTCCCTTCTTCATAGGCGTCCCATTACTCACAGGATTCCTCTCAGAAGTGTACATGAACTGGTTATTAGCAACCATGTCAATGAGTTCTTGAGCTTCTGCAGGCGTTTTCTTTAGGTGAATGGATCTACCTGCAGAAGTATCCAATGACATCTTTGATAACTCAGACAAACCATCATAGAATATATCCAGGATGGTCCATTCTGAAAGCATGTCAGAGGGACACTTTTTGGTCAACTGTTTGTATCTTTCCCAAGCTTCATAGAGGGATTCACCATCTTTTTGTTTAAAGGTTTGAACATCTACTCTAAGCTTGCTCAGCTTTTGAGGAGGAAAGAACTTGGCTAAGAAAGCCGTGACCAGCTTATCCCAAGAGTTCAGGCTATCTTTGGGTTGAGAGTCCAACCACACTCTAGCTCTGTCTCTTACAGCAAAAGGGAAAAGCTTGAGCCTGTAGACTTCAGGATCTACTCAATTAGTCTTAACAGTATCACATATCTGCAAGAATTCAGTTAAGAACTGAAAAGGATCTTCAGATGGAAGTCCATGAAACTTGCAGTTCTGCTACATCAGAGAAACTAGCTGAGGTTTCAGCTCAAAGTTGTTTGCTCCAATGGCAGGAATGGAGATGCTTCTTCCATGTAAATTGGAATTAGGTGCAGTAAAGTCACCAAGCATTCTCCTTGCATTATTGTTGTTAGGTTCAGCTGCCATCTCCTTTACTTGTTCGAAATTTTCAATAAGGTTGTCTCTGGATTGTTGTAATTTAGCTTCTCTTAGTTTTCTTTTCAGAGTCCTTTCAGGTTCTGGATCAGCTTCAACAAGAATGCCTTTTTCTTTGTCCCTGCTCATAAGAAAGAGAAGAGAAAAAGAAAAGAAGAAGAATCCTCTATGTCACAGTAAAGAGGTTCCTTATTGTTAGTAGAAGGAGAGAAGAGGAAAAATTCGAACACAGATAGAAGAGGGGGTTCGAATTTGGTGAGTGATATGAGGAAGAGATGTTAGTAAATGAATAAATAAATAGAATAAGATGAGAGAGGGAGAGGATTTTCGAAAATAATTTTTGAAAAAGAGTTAGTGATTTTCGAAAATAGTTTTTGAAAAAGGTTAGTGGTTTTTGAAAATTAAGATTTAAAAATTAAAATAATTAGTTAATTAAAAAGAAATTTTGAAAAAGAGGGAAGGGATTTTCGAAAATGAGAGAGAGAGAGTTAGTTAGGTAGTTTTGAAAAAGATAAGAAATAAACAAAAAGTTAGTTAGTTAGTTGAAACAAATTTTGAGAAGATAAGAAGTTAGGAAGTTAGAAAAGATATTTTGAAATCATATTTTTGAAAAAGATAAGATAAGAAGATATTTTTGAAAAGATATGATTGAAATTTGTTTTGAAAAAGATTTGATTTTTAAAATCACAATTAATGACTTGATTCACAAGAAATCACTAGATATGATTCTAGAACTTAAAGTTTCAATCTTTCTTAACAAGTAAGTAACAAACTTGAAATTTTTGAATCAAAACATTAATTGTTATTGTTATTTTCGAAAATTTGATATAAAAATAAGAAAAAGATTTTTGAAAAATATTTTTATAATTTTCAAAAATAACTAAGAAAAATGAAAAAGATTTGATTTTTGAAAAAGATTTTGAAAAAGATAAGATTTTTAAATTGAAAATTTGATTTGACTCATAAAAACAACTAGATTTTAAAAATTTTTGAAAAAGTCAAATCTAATTTTTGAAATTTTGAGAGAGAAGAAGGGAAAGATATTTTTTTTATTTTTGAATTTTTAGTGAAGAGAGAGAAGAAAAACAAGAAAAATGATGCAATGCATGCAAGTTATGGATCAAAACAATGAATGCATGCAAGAATGCTATGAATGTCAAGATGAACACCAAGAACACTATGAAGATCATGATGAACATCAAGAACACATTTTTGAAAAATTTTTAATGCAAAGAAAACATGCAAGACACCAAACTTAGAATTCTTTAATGCTTAGACACTAAGAATTCAAGAATGCATATGAAAAACACCATACAACACAAAACAAGAAAACATCAAGATCAAACAAGAAGACTTACCAAGAACAACTTGAAGATCATGAAGAACACCATGAATGCATGAATTTTCGAAAAGTGCAAAATGAATATGCAATTGACACCAAACTTATAACATGACTCAAGACTCAAACAAGAACACAAAAATATTTTTGATTTTTATGATTTTATAAATTTTTTTATATTTTTTCGAAAATTATTTGAAAAACAAAAATAAGGATTCCAAAATTTTTAATATGAATTCTAGGAATCTTATACTTTTTAGTCTAAAGCTCCAATCAAAGGGTCAGGCATGGCTTAATAGCCAGCCAAGCTTTAGTATGTAACTCAGACATGACACGCCTGACATATCCTATCCAGAAGGATTGGGCATGGCTCCATTGAGGTGATTAATTGAAGACCAATCCCAAAGCAGTTTGGGTATGGCTTTACAGCCAGATAGGCTTCAACATGCTTCATGAAACACTAGAATTCATTCTTAAAAATTCTGAAAAAAAATATTTTTTTGAAAACATTTATTTAAAAAAAAATTTTTTTTTCGAAAACAAAGGAGAAAATTTTGAAAACTTTTTGAAAATAAAACAAAAAGAAAATTACCTAATCTGAGCAATAAGATGAACCGTCAGTTGTCCAAACTCGAACAATTCCCGGCAACGGCGCCAAAAACTTGGTGCGCAGAAATTGTGATTACACTTTGATTATGTAAAATTCATCGCTCTTTCTTTCCCTGGTAATAGCGCCAAAAACATGATGCCAATACCATGGTTCACAACTTCGCACAACTAACCAGCAAGTGCACTGGGTCGTCCAAGTAATACCTTACGTTAGTAAGGGTCGAATCCCACGGAGATTGTTGGTATGAAGCAAGCTATGGTCACCTTGTAAATCTCAGTCAGGCGGATATAAAATAGTAATGGGGTTTTCAAAAATAATTAATAAAATAGTGATAGAAATACTTATGTAAATCATTGGTGAGAATTTCAGATAAGCGAATAGAGATGCTTTCGTTCCTCTAAACCTCTGCTTTCCTGCTATCTTCATCCAATCAGTCTTACTCCTTTCCATGGCTGGCTTTATGTAATGCATCACCATTGTCAATGGCTACTTTCGGTCTTCTCTCGGGAAAATGATCCAAATGCCCTGTCACGGCACGGCTATTCATCTGTCAGTTCCCGATCATGCTGGAATAGGATTCACCCTCCTTTTGCGTCTGTCACTACGGCCAGCACTCGCGAGTTTGAAGCTCGTCACAGTCATTCAATCATTGAATCCTACTCGGAATACCACAGACAAGGTTTAGACTTTCCGGATTCTCTTGAATGCCACCATCATTCTAGCTTACACCACGAAGATTCTGATTAAGAGATCTAAGAGATACTCATTCAATCTAATGTAGAACGGAAGTGGTTGTCAGGCACGCGTTCATAGGGAATGATGATGATTGTCACGTTCATCACATTCAGGTTGAAGTGCGAATGAATATCTTAGAAGCGAAATAAGATGAGTTGAATAGAAAATAGTAGTACTTTGCATTAATCATTGAGGAACAGCAGAGCTCCACACCTTAATCTATGGAGTGCAGAAACTCTATCGTTGGAAATACATAAGTGAAAGGTCCAGGCATGGCCGAGAGGCCAGCCTTCAAAACGTGATCAATAGTCTCTTAAGATGAAAAATGGATTAAAACTGAGACCAAAGATCTCTAATACAATAGTAAAAAGTCCTATTTATAATAAGCTAGCTACTAGGGTTTACAGAAGTAAGTAATTGATGCATAAATCCACTTCCGGGGCCCACTTGGTGTGTGCTTGGGCTGAGCTTGAGTGTTACATGTGTAGAGGTCATTCCTGGAGTTGAACGCCAGTTTTGGTGCCAGTTTGAGCGTTGAACTCCACTTTGCAACTTGTTTCTGGCGCTGGACGCCAGAATTGGGCAGAGAACTGGCGTTGAATGCCAGTTTGCATCGTCTAAACTTGGAAAAAGTATTGAATATTATACATTTCTGGAAAGCCCTGGATGTCTACTTTCCAACGCAATTGGAAGCGCGCCATTTCGAGTTCTGTAGCTCCAGAAAATCCACTTTGAGTGTAGGGAAGTCAGAATCCAACAGCATCAGTAGTCCTTCTTCAACCTCTGAATCTGATTTTTGCTCAAGTCCCTCAATTTCAGCCAGAAAATACCTGAAATCACAGAAAAATACACAAACTCATAGTAAAGTCCAGAAATGTGAATTTAACATAAAAACTAATGAAAACATCCCTAAAAGTAACTAGATCCTACTAAAAACATACTAAAAACAATGCCAAAAAGCGTATAAATTATCCGCTCATCATTCCTCCTATGGCAAGATGTGTGTTGGTGGATCACCGTTGTCAATGGCTACCATTCGTCCTCTCAGGGAAAATGGTCCAGGTGTGCTGTCACCGCACGGCTAATCATCTGTCGGTTCTCACTCATGCTGGAATAGGATCCATTGACCCTTTTGCGTCTGTCACTACGCCCAACCCTTGTGAGTTTGAAGCTCGTCACAGTCATTCATTCCCTGAATCCTACTCGGAATACCACAGACAAGGTTTAGACTTTCCAGATTCTCAAGAATGCTGCCAATGGATTCTAGCCTATACCACGAAGATTCTGATTAAGGAATCCAAGAGATACTCATTCAATCGAAGGTAGAACGGAGGTGGTTGTCAGGCACGCGTTCATAGGTTGAGAATGGTGATGAGTGTCACAGATCATCACATCCATCATATTGAAGTGCGAATGAACATCTTAGATAGAAACAAGCGTGTTTGAATAGAAAACAGAACTAATTGCATTAATTCTTCGGGACACAGCAGAGCTCCTCACCCCCAACAATGGAGTTTAGAGACTCATGCCGTCAAAGAGTACAAAGTTCAGATCTAAAAATGTCATGAGATACAAAATAAATCTCTAAAAGTTGTTTAAATACTAAACTAGTAACCTAGGTTTACAGAAAATGAGTAAACTAAGATAGATAGTGCAGAAATCCACTTCTGGGGCCCACTTGGTGTGTGCTGGGGCTGAGACTTGAGCTTTACACGTGCCTAGGCTATTTCCAGAGTTAAACGCCAGGTTGTAACCTGTTTCTGGCATTTAACTCTAACTTGTAACATGTTTCTGGCGTTTATCGCCAGAATGCAACATGAAACTGGCGTTGAACGCCAGTTTATGTCGTTTATCCTTGAGCAAAGTATGGACTATTATATATTGCTGGAAATCCCTGGATGTCTACTTTCCAACGCAATTGAGAGCGCGCCATTTGGACTCATGTAGCTCCAAAAAATCCATTTTGAGTGCAGGGAGGTCAGAATCCAACAGCATCAGCAGTCCTTTTTCAGCCTAAATCAGATTTTTTGCTCAGCTCCCTCAATTTCAGCCAGAAATTACCTGAAATCACAGAAAAATACACAAACTCATAGTAAAGTCCAGAAATGTAATTTTTATTTAAAAACTAATAAAAAATATAATAAAAAGTGACTAAAACATATTAAAAACTACCTAAAAACAATGCCAAAAAGTGTATAAATTATCCGCTCATCACCACTCCCAAGTATCGACGCTCTGGTAGATGCCTCCTCCGGATATAAATACCTCTCATTTATGGACGCATACTCGGGATACAACCAAATCCCAATGTATCCACCCGACCAAGAAAAAACTTCATTCTTAACCCCAAAAGCAAACTACTGCTACATTGTCATGCCTTTTGGTCTCAAAAACGCGGGAGCTACTTATCAGAGATTAATGAACAAAATCTTTACCTATCAAATCGGAAAAATCATGGAAGTCTATGTGGACGACATGTTAATAAAGACACAAACTGAGGAGATGCTATTGTCCGACCTGACTCAGGTGTTCGACACTATAAGAAAGGATGGCATGTGACTCAATCCTGCAAAATGCACCTTCACAGTAGAAGCTGGCAAATTCTTGGGTTTTATGCTCACACAAAGAGGAATAAAGGTAAATCCAGATAAATGCCGGGGGCCATACTCGACATGAAGAGCCCGACTTCTGTCAAAGAAGTACAGCAACTCAACGGGAGGCTGGCAGCGTTGTCCAGATTTCTAGTTGGATCGGCAATAAGATCTCTCTCCTTCTACACTACTCTAAGGAAAGGAAAAAAGTTCGAATGGACAAAAGAGTGTAAGAAAGCCTTCCAAGATTTCAAAAGATTCCTGGGACAACCACCTATCCTAACTCAGCCATGGGAAGGAGAACCACTCACATTATACCTCGCAGTAGGAAGTCGGGCAATAGCGTCAGCACTAGTTCGAGAAGATGACAGTGGGCAACAACCCGTATACTTCATCAGTAAAGAATTACAAGGATTTGAGCTAAACTACCAAAAAATAGGAAAATTTGCATACGCCCTCATACTAACATCTCGATGACTTCGTCAATACTTCCAAGCCCACATCATTAGGGTTCAGACTAACCAGCCTATAAAAGGGATTTTGCAGAAAACAGATCTAGCGGGTAGGATTTTGCAATGGGCAGTCGAGTTGTCCGAATTTGATCTTCAATACGAAGCTCTGACAGCTATTAAGTCACAATACCTGGCCGACTTCATCGCAGAATTTATGGACACCCCGGAACCCCCCACAGAATGGAGTCTCTACGTGGATGGTTCCTCAAATAAAACTGGAAGCGGCGCAGGCGTGATAATCGAAAGCGATCAAGGAACCCAAATCGAACTCTCCCTCAAATTCGGGTTCCCTGCCTCAAACAACCAAGCAGAATATGAGGCACTACTAGCTGGTTTGAAGCTGGCTAGAGAGGTTTGAGCTCAAAAGCTTATCATCTTCAGTGATTCACAAGTAGTCACTTCACAAATAGCAGGGAGCTACCATGCTAGAGATCCCACCATGAAGAAATATTTGGACAAAACCAGGGAACAGCTTGGACAGATAGGAGAATATAAAGTCCGTCACATACCCCGAGAACAGAAAGCCCGAGCTGATGCACTCTCAAAACTAGCCAGCACCAAATCAGGGGGCAACAATAGAAACCTCATCCAAGAAATGCTGCATTCTCCGTCAATCTCGGAAAAAGAAAAAATCCTAACTATAACAGGTCAGGATCAAGGATGGATGACCCCCATAATTAAATACCTCAAAACAGAAACACTCCCCACAGGTGAAAAGGAGGCAAATAGGTTAAAACGGGAGGCACAACACTACACTATCATAAATAATACTCTATACTAAAGAGGGATCTCAATACCATTGTTAAAATGTGTGCCGACTTCCAACACAAAGGAAGTTCTAGAAGAAATACACAGTGACATTTGTGGCAATCATCTCGGAGCACAAGCACTTACTAAAAAAGTACTCCGGGCAGGATTTTACTGGCCAACCCTACAAAAAGAGGCCACAGAGTTCGTAAAGACATGTCCACCCTGTCAAAAACATTCCAACTTTCACATTGCCCCCCCAGAAGAGCTCATCAGCGTGACCTCACCATGGCCATTCGCAAAATGGGGACTCGACCTTCTCGAACCTTTCCTCAGGGATCGGGGCAAGTTAAATTCCTCATAGTAGGGGTAGACTATTTCACAAAATGGATCGAGGCAGAACCCCTAGCTAACGCCATTGCTCAAAGAAGTCGAAAATTCCTATATAGGAACATTGTCACAAGGTTCGGGGTTTCATACTCCATCACCACAGACAATGGCACCCAATTCACAGATACAGGCTTCAGAAAAGCTAGTGGCCGACTTGAACATAAAACACCAGTTCACTTCCGTAGAATATCCCCAAGCCAATGGACAAGCCGAGGCTGCCAACAAGGTCATATTGGCTGGACTAAAACGAAGATTACATGACACAAAGGGAGCCTGGGCTGAAGAGCTCCCACAAGTCCTATGGGCATATCGGACAACACCGCATTCCACCATAAAGGAATCACCCTTACGATTAGCATACGGAACGGAGGCAATGATCCCAGTAGAGATCGAAGAAGGATCGCCTAGAGTGATCCACTATAATGAAGAAGCCAACTCCCAGCTTCAAAGGGAAGAACTCGATCTACTCCCGGAAGTTCAAGAAAGGGCTCGGATCAGGGAAGAAACACTAAAGCATCGAATGGCTTCCAAATATAATCAAAAGGTGGTGCCACGAGGTTTTGCCAAAAATGACCTCATTCTAATCCGAAACGATATCGGAACAACTCGACCTGGAGAAGGAAAGCTGGCAACAAACTGGAAAGGACCCTACCGAGTTATAGAAGTACTTGGGAAGGGCTACTACAGATTGTACGAACTTGATGGATGAGAGCTTCCTAGGTCATGGCACGCCTGCAACCTAAGAAGGTACTATATCTAGGGATGGTAAAGGATCTTAGCATAAGATGCACTCTTTTTCTTGAAAAGGTTTTTTAATGAGGCACCAAGGCAAGAACCACAAATTATCCGACTTAAAAAGATAAAAACTCTGCATGTATATATTTGCATTTTCTTTTAAATAAAATATATTAGATGTTCTACAAGTTTTCAAGACGCATTAATCTGAAAAATTCAACGTCCGATTATAAAGCAACAGATCGGCAGAAAGTGAAAAACAAATTCACTGCACGATCATGATAAAGACCAACAGAGATAAAAAACAAATTCATCTAAAGGTCGACCAAACGAGGATTGAACCCAACTTCTACAAATCGGCAAAGACGAAAACAGAATAATGCAAGAAGTTATCGAAGGTGATCCGGAGAAAGGACCTGGCGAGGTCTTGATAAGATGGATTGCTAAATAATAACTTAAAGACTGGCCGATGTTAAGAAGTCGGACCAGTCGACCAAAGTTATAAGTAAACCCTGGAAAGAGGTCTGGCCAACCCAATAAAAGAGGATTACTATAACTTAGAAGGGCACGACATGACGAAGTCGGCCCAAAACATAAAAGTTATAAAAAGTAATCCCTGAAAGAGACCTGAGTAAGGTCCAAGAAAGAGGATTACAAAAATAACTTAAAAGGACCCGACATGACGAAGTCGGCCTAAAACATAAAAGTTATAAAAAGTAATCCCTGAAAGAGACCTGAGTAAGGTCCAAGAAAGAGGATTACGAAAATAACTTAGAAGGGCCCGACATGACGAAGTCGGCCCAAAACATAAAAGTTATAAAAAGTAATCCCTGAAAGAGACCTGAGTAAGGTCCAAGAAAGAGGATTACGAAGATAACTTAGAAGGGCCCGACATGACGAAGTTGGCCAAAAAATAAAAGTTATAAAAAGTAATCCCTGAAAGAGACCTGAGTAAGGTCCAAGAAAGAGGATTACGAAAATAACTTAGAAGGGCCCGACATGACGAAGTCGGCTGACGTGGCGGAAATTGGCAAGTTAAGAATTGTTATAAGATATGCGTTGCAAGTATAGTCCTCAACCAACCAGAAATCCGCTTATCAATTTAAAAGGATGTCACAGAAATTAAAATTAAAATACTGGGAGTATGAATCCCAGGTCGTCTCCCAACGAGTTGCAGGAAAGTGTGCTATTTTATTAATCAGATGGTTTTCAAAAAAGATTTGAGTTGAACGACAGGAAATTAAATCAGAGAATTAATGTAATTTAAATAAAAGCCTTGATTGTTTACTGGGAGTAGATTAGTTGGAAGCCCTATTCTTGTTGCAGTACTTTCAAGATTAATCGATAATTGGGGTTGTTCTGTTTAGTTATCCCTTACTAGTTAAGGGAAAGTCAAACAAGTTGGAATGCTGTTTCTATTCACAAGTCCCAATCCGCTTACTTGGAAGGACTGGCGTTAGTGACTAGAGAGCAAACCAATAATAAACCCAATTACAATTTCTCCCTTGAGCACTCCAACTCAAGGGTTCCTTTCAGTCAACTCCCCATCAAGTTAGGGAACTACTCGCTCATTGTGAATGTGAAATTCATAACATAGGAAAGGGAATTAAAGGAAGACATGATAAATAAAACTCAAAGGAATTAATTAAAAATAAAAATAACTCTTGTATTGATAAATTCTAAAATAATCCAACAGTAAGATTGAAATAAATTAAAGGACATGGAATAGTAAAGCCAGGTAAAGAAAACGAACTAGAATGATGAAGTCTTGATGAGGTAATAACTCTTCTCAATATCCCAATGCAAAAACTAATTAAAAATCCTAAGAACTATGAATGTGTGTAGAGAGAAAACCTAGAGGAGAGGAAAACTAGATCTGAAAAACTAAAACTATCTAGAATGAATGTTGTTGTTGGTCTCTGCATGTTCCCTGGCTCTAGTCTGCTTTTCTCGGCCGAAAACTGGGTCGAAACAGGGCCAAAAATCGCCCCCAGCGATTCTGCAGATTATGCAGATCGCGCATGTCACGCAATCACGTCATTCATGCGGACGCGTCATTCGGCGTTTTGCTTCTCCACGCGGGCGCGTCGTCCACGCCTCCGCGTCACTTGTGCTATTCCATCTGCGCGGTCGCGTGAGCCATGTGGCCGCGTCAATGCGATTTTCTCTCTTTCGCGCGGTCGCGTGATCCATGCGGCCGCGTCACTTCTTGCTGGTCATCTCCTCAATTTCTTGTGTTCCTTCTATTTTTGCAAGCTTCCTTTCCAATCTCCAACTCATTCATGCCCTATAAAGCCTGAAACACTTAACACACAGGTCACGGCATCGAATGGAATAAAGAAGAATTAAAATACATAATCAAAAGTCTCTAGGAAGCAAGTTTTCAATCATGTAATAAATTTAGGAAGAAAATATAAATGCATGCTAATCATATGAATAAGTGGGTAAAGATCATGATAAAACCACACAATTAAACACAATATAAACCATAAAATAGTGGTTTATCAACCTCCCCACACTTAAACATTAGCATGTCCTCATGCTTAGTTGAAGGAGATAATATGAATGAGTAGGAAAATGTAGAACTCATGCAATGCATTGCAACCTATATATGTGAATGCAACTATATGATTCTTGTCTACTTGATCAAAAGTAAATAAGCTCTTCAAAACAATTACAAACCAAGTTGCACTAACTCAATTCTTATACAGTAAGAACAGATAAAAATGCAAGAAGATAGCTCATGAAAGCAGAGAACATAGAAATTCAAGCATGGAACCCTCACTGATGATGTATGTACACTCTAGTCTCTCTAGTGTATAGGGTCATCACTCTATCCTTCTCTAATCATGCTTTCTAATTTTTGTTCTTCTCCTGACCAGTCAACAACATTTAATATACCAATGCAAACGTCATGAGGTCTTTTCAAGGTTGTAATGGAGCCAAGGTAAGGGTAAGGATACATATATGGCTAAGTAAGCTTATAACTTGAATCTTTAATTAACCCAAGCTTTAACATAACCTATATATATTCTATATAACTTTAGAATTCATACCTAGCTACCCAGAAATCTCTTTCACATTCCATACTCATGTTTCAACTTTTTATTTTAATTTTATCATACATGCATTGATCTTTGAATTCTTAACTTAGTATTGGCGTGATTTTGTCCCCTTATTTAATTATTGAATATTTTTTGAATTTTTTTTCATAAACATAAAAACATAAAAATAACATAGCTTATCAATGCACATAGATTTTTAATTCTTATAGTTTCACATGAGTAGGTACCCAAATTCCCATTATATTATCATGACACATTCCCTTATTATCTTTTGTTCCCACAATTTCCCATACTTGATTGACTCACACAATTCTATCTTAAGCTAACCAAAGATTCAATTTGGGATATATAATTGTTTTTCCGCTTAAGGCTAGTAATGTGGTAAAATATAGAACAAATGAGATTTAAAGGCTCAAAGTGGCTAACAAAGATAATTGAGAGGGTAGGCTTAATTTGGATAAGTGGGCTAAACAAATAATGGCCTCAATCATATGCAAACATATAAATATAATAAACATTGGACATATAAGATGAAACAAAATATAGATTACAAATCATAGAGAAGTAAACACACAAGAATAAAATAATTATGGTTAAATAATATAACCATTCATAAAGGCTCAATTCTCACAGGTTGTGTGTTCTTTAGCTCAAAAATCATGTTCCAAATACAACTTCAAGCAAATTTAACATAAAAGTTTTAATTAAAATTAGTGAAATTTTGTTCTAAAGATAGGGTCTTAGAAGAAACTTATTGTCTTTTTAATCAAGCAGAACATGCATGCAACTAATCTATTACTATGCAATTTATCCTATTCTACAAAAGAAAAACTAACTAAGTATCCTAATTTATTGGTGTTAGGGAAGAGAATTACCTCCGAAAGTCAGGTACTGACCGACCTTCCCACACTTAAAGCTTTGCACCGTCCTCGGTGCCATCTGTCAAGAACAAAGGTGGGCTGGTAGCAGTATCTCCACAATCGGGACCATCATGGCTCCCTGTGCTGGTAAAGGAAGTGGAGTCCGGGGTGTCTGAGTCCTTGAATTTTCCTATAATCAGCTCCTTGAGGTATGTGAATCGGCGCTTGTTACGACGCTCTCTCATCTTAGCTTGCTGTTCCTGCTGATGCAACTTTTCAAGTATCTGATGGAGCAGTTAGGCTGTTGTAGGTGCTTGTGGTGTTGAAGAAGGAATATCTTCAACTGGTTCAGTAGGCTGGCTAGTAGTGGCTGTTGGAAGTCTAGGGTGCTTCTCGTTAGGGACATACTGATCATTCCGGGGAAGCATGGCTTTGGTGTCCCCAGCTCTGTAGGAGACTCTGGCTGCTGAGGCAAGATCTGAGACCAAGGCGGGAAAAGGTAAGTTACCCGCAATTTGTACGTGTTCCATGGCATTCCGGATATTTCTTGGGAGATTCAGAGGTTGGTCTGTAAGGATGCACCATAGTAGAACGGCCATGTCTGCAGTGAAGGAGGACTCGTGAGTGCTCGGAAAGACGTAATGGAACATGATCTGTGCCCATACGCGAGCCTCCAAGGTAAGTGCTGAAGCTGATATTCCCTTAGGGCGGGTACGATGGTATCCGTAGATCCATCGGCTGCCAGGTAGTGCGATAACTCTGAGAACAGCGTCCCAGTCAAATTGGTACATCTGGCACTTGAGTGCGGCTTCTTGAAAGGTGTCTAATCCTGTTGGAATAGGGGGAAGACTTAGAACTTTTTGAATGGCCTCTTCTGTAATAGGGACTTATTTCTGATGGACATAGACAAACTGCAGGTTTGGCAGGTGGAAGTTTGAGTAGAACTCGACTACCCAAGAAAGATTGACCTGCCTTGGCTGTCTCTGTAGGAAATCCCATTGTCTTCGGGCAATTTGCGGCTCAACAAAGGTAGCAATATTGGGCGGGAGGAGAAGAAGGTATTCGTTGTTGTAACTCCTTTCTGCCAGGATGGGGAACATCTGTTCACAGTAACGATTGGAAAATCGCGCAGTGTCCTTTGCTGGGAAGGCTTTTTCTTTATCATCAACCTTTATAATCCTTTTAGATTTCTTTGTTGAGGGCTTTACTGCAGTTGAAGAGGGTTCTGCCACTAATACTCTCTTGGTTCCTCTTCTTGCTGGTTGTTTAGGAGTAGCTTTCTCCTTTCCTTTCTTGGTGGCCATCCT
Organism: Arachis ipaensis; assembly: GCF_059453495.1. Classification (NCBI taxonomy): domain Eukaryota; kingdom Viridiplantae; phylum Streptophyta; class Magnoliopsida; order Fabales; family Fabaceae; genus Arachis; species Arachis ipaensis. The sequence continues at coordinate 58,395,324 of NC_142442.1, forward strand.
GAAAAAGGAAAGAGAAAGTAAATTAAATTTAAAAAAAATAGAGCAAGGAAGAGGGAGGTATAAGTGATAATCGATGCACAATAAAAAAGAATGACGTTAACACATGGTCATGACTACATGTGGATAGTCATCAATGGAAATATAGCAAGTGCATTGGAGGACAATTAAATGCAAGAGGTTTATTGGCATGCAGGCAAAGGCATAAGTAGCATAGATCATGCATTTAAATTGTCAAATTGTTATTACTCGTGACAAACTAGCCATCATGTTTGTATTGACAATTAAATTCAATGAATATAATAGTAAAGGGAATTTGTGAAAAGCAAGCATTGAATAGTAGAGTAGAATAACGTGGAGAAGTGCATAATGCCATATGGGTTTTTTCACAAACACATAGCATGCATGTAGAATAAGCTCTTGAAAATAAGATTTTGAACATGCAAGCAACCCTTTTAAAAAGTAATATATAATTGCCAAACAAAGTCATAATAATTAGAAGCATATAATGGAAAACAATGACTCAAATAAATTTATAACACCAAGTAAAAAGGAAAAAGAAAGAAAGAAAAAGAAAATATGAGTAATGAAAGTAAAAAGAAAAGAAAAGAAGATAACATATAAAAATAGGAAGAATAATAGAAGAGTAAAGGGTAGAAGAAGAAAAGAAAAACCTTGTTAATGGGGATGAGAGAGAGTAAAAAGTGAGAAAGAAGGAAGAAGGAAGGAAGGGAGGGAGGAGAAATAAGGAGGGAAAAGAGAAAATAGGATTTGGGGAGAAAAAGATAAGATAGTTGGCAAATTAGGGTGTGCTGTGCGGCGCAAGCGATGCGGTCGCGTGGAGTACGCGGTCGCGCGACTTGCGCTTAAACTGATTGACTCGGTCGCATCGGTCACGCGGTCGCGTGACCCGTTTTAGGCTAATGGCGCGAGGGTAGCCTCGCACTCACACAACTCTCTGTTCAAAATCATATTAGTGCCAAATTTTGGGTGACGCGATCGCGTAGGGCATGACGCAGTCGCATCGCTCACGCGGCCGCGTGGGAAGGATTATGCGCTCAGCACCAATCCAGCACCACTCTAGCACAACTTTTGGTCGTGCACCCTTGTTACGTCGAAATCCAGGTCACGCGACCGCGTGGGCGGCCAAAATTCCCATTCAACACGGACGCGTCAGCGACGCGGTCGCGTGGGACGATTTGTGCCATGGGCACGCCTCTAGCCACGCTCCTACATGACTCTCTGTTCGTTTATTATTTTCTCCCATCTCCTTGCAACGCGGACGCGTCAATGATGCGGTCGCGTCGCGTAACATTTTTTTTAAATAAAAATATGCAAATGCAGAAGCACGAAATGTACTAATAAAGAGAAGAGTTATTGAATAAGAAAATTAAAAATAAGGAAAAGAACGATCATACCATGGTGGGTTGTCTCCCACCTAGCACTTTGCTTTAACGTCCGTAAGTTGGATGCTCCACTAGCTCAGTCTTCGGCTCTGTGGGGATCTTCCAAGAGGAAGATCTCGAGCTCCTTGTTTTTCTTCAACTGCTCGCCATGGTACAGCTTTAAACGATGTCCATTAACTTTGATAAGTTCAGAGCTTGAAGGATGGCTTAGGTGATAAACTCCGTACGGTTCGGCCTTCTCTACTCTGTATGGACCTTCCCATCTTGATCTCAACTTGCCCAGCATGAGCCTCAGTCGAGATTTGTAAAGGAGGACCAAATCCCCAGGTTAGAACTCTTTCCTCCTGATGTGCTGATCATGCACAGCCTTCATCTTCTCCTTGTATAGTCTTGAGTTCTCATAAGCTTCCAGGCGAAGGCTCTCCAATTCTTGCAGTTGCAATCTCCTTTCAACTTCGGCTTCCTCAATTCCCATGTTGCACTCTTTTACTGCCCAAAAGGCTTTGTGCTCTACTTCAATAGGGAGATGACAAGCTTTTCTATAAACTAAGCGGAAATGACTCATCCCAATGGGTGTTTTGTATGCTGTTCTATATGCCCAGAGTGCATCTTGTAGCCTGGTGCTCTAGTCTCTTCTATGAGGTTTGACTATCTTCTGCAAGATACGCTTTATTTCTCTGTTTGACACCTCGGCTTGCCCATTAGTCTGAGGGTGGTATGCTGTTGCCACCTTATGAATTATCCCATGCTTCTTCATTAATCCTGTTAGTCTCCTGTTACAAAAATGGGTGCCTTGATCGCTCACAATTGCTCGTCGTGATCCAAAGTGACAAATAATGTGGTTTCTCACAAAGGAAACAACAGTGTTAGCATCATCAGTGCGGGTAGGAATTGCTTCCACCCATTTGGAAACATAATCTACAGCTAACAATATATAAAAATAACTATTAGAATTTGGAAATGGACCCATGAAGTCAATGCCCCAAACGTCAAAAATTTCACAAAATAGCATAATTTGTTGAGGCATCTCATCCCTCCTGGATATATTACCAAATTTCTAGCATGGGAAACAAGATCTACAAAATTCAGCAGCGTCTTTAAAAAGAGTAGGCCACCAGAATCCACAGTCTAATATTTTTCTAGCAGTTCTTTGAGGGCCAAAATGTCCTCCACTCTCAGATGAGTGACAGGCCTCTAAGATGGACTGGAATTCTGATTGAGGCACACACCGTCTAATTACCTGGTCAGCGCCACATCTCCATAAATATGGGTCATCCCATATATAATATTTAGACTCACTTTTCAGCTTGTCTCTTTGATGCTTAGAAAAGTTCGGAGGGAAGGTGCGGCTAACTAGATAATTAGCTACAGGTGCATACCAAGGGACTATCTCAGATACTGCTTGCAGGTTGTCAAATGGGAAATTATCAGCTATAGGAGTGGAGTCATCTGTGATATGCTCAAGGCGACTCAAGTGGTTTGCCACTAAATTTTGGTTACCACTCCTGTCCTTAATTTCCAAATCAAATTCTTGTAATAGCAGTATCCGACGTATAAGCCTTGGTTTGGACTCCTTTTTAGCTAATAAATACTTTTGAGCTCCGTGGTCTGAATACACTACTACTTTAGTACCAAGTAAATAGGCTCGGAATTTATCCAGAGCAAAAACAATAACAAGAAGCTCTTTCTCAGTAGTAGTGTAATTCGACTGAGCGGCATCTAAAGTTTTAGATGCATAAGCAATAACAAAAGGATCCTTACCTTCTCGCTGAGCCAGTGCTGCTCCTACGGCATGGTTGGAAGCATCACACATTATTTCAAATGGTTGGCTCCAGTCTGGTCCTCTCACAATTGGAGTTTGAGTCAGGGCGGTCTTCAGCTTATCAAATGCTTGTTTGCAATTTTCACTGAACTCGAACTCAATATCTTTCTGCAGTAGTCTAGATAAGGGAAGTGCTACCTTACTGAAGTCCTTAATGAATCTCCTGTAAAAACCTGCAAGGCCAAGAAACGAATGGACTTCCCTCACAGAAGAGGGGTAAAGTAAACTAGAAATGACATCCACCTTTGCTGGATCTACAGAAATGCTAGTATTAGACACAACATGTCCTAGTATAATACCTTGTTTTACCATAAAGTGACATTTCTCAAAATTTAATACAAGGTTTGTACTGACACATCTATCTAATACTCTAGATAATCCATCTAAGCAAAGGCTAAAGGAATCGCCGTATACACTAAAATCATCCATAAAAACTTCCATACAGTCCTCAATAAGATCAGAGAAAAGACTCATCATACACCTTTGGAAAGTAGCTGGTGCATTGCACAAGCCAAAGGGCATTCTCTTGTAAGCATAAGTCCCAAAAGGACACGTAAAAGTGGTCTTTTCCTGATCCTCAAGAGCTATATAAATCTGGAAATAACCTGTGTAACCATCTAAAAAACAATAATGCAATTTACCTGATAGGCGATCCAGCATTTGATCAATGAATGGAAGAGGATAGTGATCCTTACGGGTTGCTTGGTTGAGGCGTCTGTAGTCAATGCAGAATCTCCAGGCATTCTGAACTCTGGGTGCCATGAGCTCTCCATGCTCATTCTTCACTGTAGTGACTCCAGACTTCTTTGGCACTACTTGTACTGGGCTCACCCATTCACTGTCTGAGATGGGGTAGATGATGTCTGCCTCTAGTAGTCTGGTCACTTCCTTTTTGACAACCTCGAGGATAGTGGGGTTCAGTCTTCTCTGGGGTTGACGGACAGGTCTTGCTCCCTCTTCTAAAAATATTCTATGCTCACAGACTTGAGGGTTGATGCCTACTATGTCTGCCAAACTCCAACCAATTGCCTTTTTGTGCCTCCTCAGCACACCAAGTAACTGCTCTTCTTGTTGAGAAGTGAACTCCCTTGCAATGATAACTGGAAACTTCTGCTTGTCTTCAAGGTAAGCATATTTGAGGTGTGAAGGAAGGGGTTTTAGCTCTAACTTCTGATCATGGTCAGGCTCTGGGTTGTCTGGAGCTGGTAACAATGGCAAAGCACTGTCATTGTCCTCTGAGAATGTCTCTACACTTGGACCTTGTCCTATGTACTTCTCTTTAAATTCCTCCTGGTGAACTTCAGCCACGGTCTCATCTATAATGTCACACTGGAGGATAGAGTGATCCTCCGGAGGATGCTTCATAACTCCATTCAGATTAAAGATTACTACTCTGCCATCTATTTCAAAAGAGTATGTTCCTGAAAAAGCATCTAATTTAAACTTTGAGGTCTTCAGGAATGGCCTTCCGAGTAGGATTGATGATGGCTTCTCTGAGTCATTTTGGGACATTTCCAGGATTTAAAAATCAGTGGGGAATGTGAGTCCCTTAATGCCCACTAATACATCTTCAGCAACTCCAACCACTGTAATAATGCTTTTATCTGCTAACACAAAATGAGCTGCCGACCTTTTTAAGGGAGGGAGCCTCAAAATATCATATATAGACAAAGGCATTATACTCACACATGCTCCTAAATCACACATGCAATCAGAAAATACTACACCACCAATAGTACAATTAACCATACAAGGACCTGGGTCACTACACTTTTCAAGTAAACCACCCATTAAAGCAGATATGGAACTTCCTAAAGGAATAGTTTCTAATTCATTAATTTTGTCTTTATGTATACATAAATCTTTTAGAAACTTTGCATACTTAGGTACCTGTTGAATAACATCAAATAGAAGAACAGTTACCTCAACCTTTTTGAATATCTCTACCATTTTTAGATCAGGTTTCAGCTGCTTCCTGGGATTCCTTGAAAGTTGTGGAAATGGAATAGGAGTGGTGTCTTCTGTAGTGTCTGCGCCTTTTAATGTTTCCTCCTGTGGTTGAGCTTCTTCTTTTTCAGCTATGTCCTGTATGTCTTCTTCCTCTTCAACATCTTCTATTTCCACTACCTCTTCAGCTGAGGCATGTTCTGGTGGGCTTGGCTCATCCTGAGTCCTCTCCTACAGTGTGGTTCCGGACCTTAGGGTGATGGCATTAATACCACCCTTGGGATTGGGTAATGGTTGAGAGGGAATTCCACTGGAGCTCAAAGGTTGGTTATTGGAATTATTCATTAATCCAATCTGGGAGACAAGAGCTTGCAAAGTAGCGTTCAGACCATTTAGAGTGGCATTAATGTTATTTTCTATGGTCTGCTGTCTCCGATCAATAGATTGTAGTAAGTCATCATTAGCAGAAGACGAAGGATAGGTAGTTTAAGAGGTTTGCTATTGGATATTCTGTGGTCCTTGGGATTGCCTCAGGTGAGGTGCTCTGTAAGGCTGGTACTGGTTCTGCTGCCTGTTGTTGTTGTTATTCTACCTCTGATTTCCCTAATTATCTCTGCCTCCTCTGTTGTTGTTGTCCCTCCAATTCTGGTTAGAATTATCCTGCCACCCATGGTTGTAATTGCCACTTTGATTGTACCCTTGGTTGGGGCGGTCATAGAAGTTATGAGTGGCTGCCACGATGTTGTCTTCCTGCTGGAGCTGCGGACATTCATTAGTATAATGGCTATAATCAGCACAAATTCCACAAACTCTTTGTGGGACTAACTGTTGGTTTTACTGTGTTGGAGAAGGTTGAGCTTGCTAAACTTGTTGATTCAATTACATCTGCTTCAGCAGGTTGGTCATTTCACAGATACTCTAAGTTAAAGCAGCAGTCTCTCTGCTAGAGGATACTTCTGCAATGGCTTTTGCACGTCCTTATTTCTGCCTGTGATTCCTAGTAGATTCAGCTAAGTCGCTGATCAATTGCCATGCCTCATCAGTGGTCTTGTACTTTTTCATAGACCCATTGCTAGCACTTTCCAATGTGGTCTTATCTTTGGGCCTCATGCCCTGTGTGACGTAGCCGAGTAACACTATCTTGTCAATCATATGTTGGGGGCAAGCTTCCAGAAAATTATTGAAGCGCTCCCAGTACTCATAGAGAGTTTCAAAATCATCTTGAACAATCATGGAAATATCTTTCCTCAGTTTATCAGTAACTTCAGCTGGAAAGAACTTTTCTGAAAATTCTCTTCTGAGTGTATCCCAGTTGGATACAGTTGCTGCGGCTTGAGTGTAGTACCACTCTCTTGCCTTTCCCTCAAGTGAAAATGGGAAGGCTTTCAGCAAAATTGAGGTTTCATCTGCACCATCATGCCTGATAGTAGAACAGGCTGCTTGAAAATCTCTTAGGTGCTTGATAGGCTCTTGAGCAGGTAAGCCATAAAACTTGGGCATCAAATTGAGCAGTACGGTCTTTATTTCAAAGTCTGTAGCCACCGCTGGATGATGCGCTTGAAATGGTTTCATTAAAAAATCAGGGGCTCCAGCCTCCTGTATAGTAACTCTCCTAGGTACTGCCATGTCACCTATACGTAAATCAAACGAATCAGTAGAACGGGGGCTGGTTTCTTCCTCAAATGACATTTCAGATCCGCCCTCAGAGAGGACTAACCGACACCGAGCTTGCCTTATTCGTGAAATAGTTCTTTCAATCTCAGGATCGAATACTGGCAAGCTTGGATCAGGAAGTGAACGCGTCATCTAACGAAAGAAACAAGCAGCTCATAGTAGCAAAATAAAATAAAATACAAATAAATAAAATCCAATCAATAACTTTAGCACTATATTGCAACTCCCTGGCAACAGCGCCAAAAATTGATGTGGCAGAAATTGGCGAGTTAAGAATTGTTATAAGATATGCGTTGCAAGTATAGTCCTCAACCAACCAGAAATCCGCTTATCAATTTAAAAGGATGTCACAGAAATTAAAATTAAAATACTGGGAGTATGAATCCCAGGTCGTCTCCCAACGAGTTGCAGGAAAGTGTGCTATTTTATTAATCAGATGGTTTTCAAAAAAGATTTGAGTTGAACGACAGGAAATTAAATCAGAGAATTAATGTAATTTAAATAAAAGCCTTGACTGTTTACTGGGAGTAGATTAGTTGGAAGCCCTATTCTTGTTGCAGTACTTTCAAGATTAATCGATAATTGGGGTTGTTCTGTTTAGTTATCCCTTACTAGGAAAGGGAAAGTCAAACAAGTTGGAATGTTGTTTCTATTCACAAGTCCCAATCCGCTTACTTGGAAGGACTGGCGTTAGTGACTAGAGAGCAAACCAATAATAAACCCAATTACAATTTCTCCCTTGAGCACTCCAACTCAAGGGTTCCTTTCAATCAACTCCCCATCAAGTTAGGGAGCTACTCGCTCATTATGAATGTGGAATTCATAACATAGGAAAGGGAATTAAAGGAAGACATGATAAATAAAACCCAAAGGAATTAATTAAAAATAAAAATAACTCTTGTATTGATAAATTCTAAAATAATCCAACAGTAAGATTGAAATAAATTAAAGGACATGGAAGAGTAAAGCCAAGTAAAGAAAACGAACTAAAATGACGAAGTCCTGATGAGGTAACAACTCTTCTCAATATCCCAATGAAAAAAGCAATTAAAAATCCTAAGAACTATGAATGTGTGTAGAGAGAAAACTTATAGGAGAGGAAAACTAGATCTGAAAAACTAAAACTGTCTAGAATGAATGTTGTTGTTGGTCTCTGCATGTTCCCTGGCTCTTGTCTGCTTTTCTGGGCCAAAAACTGGGTCGAAATAGCGCTCAAAATCGACCCCAGCGATTCTGCAGATTATGCAGATTGCGCACGTCACGCGATCGCGTCATTCATGCGGACGCGTCATTCGGCGTTTTGCTTCTCCACGCGGGCGCAAACTTTAACTCAAACTTTTTGGAAGAGTTGAAAACACCCTGGATGGAGCAAAAGCTTGCGCCAACGTTTGCCTCAAGCTTTTTGCCAAACGTTGGCACCACACAACAACACCCTGGAAGAGAAAAGCTTGTGCCAACGTTTGCCTCAAGCATTTTGGCAAACGTTGGCGCCTCACAACCTAAAGGGGTATACTTCCAACAAGAATAACTTGAGCTACAGAGCTCCAAATGAGGTGATTCAAAAAGCAATGGAAAGTAGGAATTGAGAGCTTTCCAAGCATATATGGCACTGCATGGTGGACACTAAAATTGAGGAAGAAAACTGCCCCGCAATGTGCATAAACGAACATGGTGGCAACCTGCAGTGAGGCCAACTGACCTCTGCAACTTCGACGGAGTATAACAAGAGCTGTAGAGCTCCAAATGATGCGCTTCCAACGGCATTGGAAAGTAGACATTCAGGCCTTTCCAACAATATATAATAGTATGGAGTGGACTATACATTTGAGCCTCCAGAACTGACATTTTCGACCACGTTTGTGGCAAACTTTACCTCAAACGCTGCACACCAAAGCCAGCGACCTTGTCCTCTTCAAATGAGCATAACTTGAGTTGTAGATGTCCAATGGAGGTGATTCCAATTGGGTTAGAAAGCTGACATTCAGAGCTTTCCAACCATATATAATAGTCTATAGTGGGCATGAAATGTTCAACGTTGACAAGCAGATAAAGTAGTACCCCACAAGGCATACAAGAAGGCTCAACGTTTGGCTCAAAGTTTGACCTCAAACTTTGGCCCAAACGTTGGTAGCAGCAAAAGGAGGTAGCTGATATGAAAAGTTTGAGTAAAAGTTTGCCTCAAACTTTTACTCAAGCTTTTCTGGTTCATGGCCCGGTTCACAAATGGGTTTCTCTCCAACTCCAAGAGCAATCAACAGAGGCTTTTGTTAGCCCAATTCTATCAAGAGCGAGGGCTCAATTGACACCACTCAAAGGAACAAGAGATAGTTAGAATAGAAATTTCATTTTAATTGTAATTTGTTTTGCATTTCATTTTTATTTGGTAAAAATGCCTATAAATAGGCATCTGTTTCATTTTATTGGGAGGCTGGCTCCAATAGGGAGCAAGTAGAATAGAGAGCTCACTTTTACACCTTAGCTTGAATTGGAGAATTGAAGGAATTCTGTTTCAATTCTCATTCTGAAATCTCTTTGTTCTTCTTCTAGATAATTCAAATTTCATTTGCTGTTTTAAAATCTTCTTCTTCTCCGATTGTTTCTTTTAACTTCTCTGCAATTATTCTCTTGTTGGATCTAGGAAGGGAGTGAGATCTAGACTTGTTTTCTAGTCTCTTGGAGTCCCTGAGATCTTCAATTTTGTTTGCAATTGAGTTGAATTTAATTTCTGTTTGCTTCTTCAAGCAATTCTGTTTAAAATCTACTGCATTTGATTTCACATTCTGGTTCTCGGATTGATTGCTCTCTATTCTAATTGTTCCCAATTTACTTTCCTGCACTTTTGTTCCTCTGCACTTTACTTTTGAGTTGTTGTGATCTTGATTTATTTTTTCCTGCAATTTACAATTCCTACAATTGTTTTACTTCTTGGATTATTGCTTTCTCTAATTTCCCTGCACCCAGCCCCCCTCTACTTTTCATGCAATTTACATTTCTTGCTCTTTAAGTTACTTGCCAATTTACATTCTGCAACTTTAAATTCATTGTCATTTACTTTCTGTTGGCTACAATTTCACCCAATCTCACTTAAATGTTAGCTTGACTAAACTAATCACCCACTAAAGTTGCTTGATCCATCAATCTCTGTGGGATCGACCTCACTCATGTGAGTTATTATTACTTGATGCGACCCGGTGCACTTGCCGGTTAGTTTTGGGTGTTTTGGAAATTCATTTTTCCACAAAAATATCCATCAAGTTTTTGGCGCCGTTGCCGGGGATTGATTTAGATCAACAATGATTAAGTGGTTGAGAAGTCTAGATCAAGTATTTTCTTTATTTTCGTTCTCTGTTCTAAGTTGAAACCAAGGTGTTTGAGTTATTGCCTCACTAAGAAATTCATCTCTGAGATATGAATTTCAATTTTCCTTGGTATTGTGTTTTACAAAATTCAAATTGAGTTCAACTCATCTGGTGATCAAACAAATTTTCTGGGATATCACCCACCATCACAAATCTCTAATGGTGGCTGGGAATATCATCAAGAATTTACAAATTCTAAGCACTCAAATCCATGGAGACTTGCTCCAGAGCCACAAATTGATCAAGCTGAGCACATGAGATACTGTCCAGAACCACAAAATGACTTATATCATTATTCTCATGGTGTCTGGACATATCAAGAAGAATGTGAACAATCAGTTAAAAAGGGACACCTCCTAGAGACACAATATGATCCAGATTTTGATGATTCTAACAACTACTCATATTGTGGCTGGGAAAGTCAAAATCAACGAAATCTTAGTAATTCATACTGTGATGAGTTCAATAATTCTTCAAATTGTGATTCAGAGGATCTCCTTCAAAAGTCCAGAGGATTTTTTGAAAGACAAGAACAAGCCTGGAAAAGGGAAGAAATCATCCGTCAGAGGACGAATGAGTACCTGGAGAACATAAGGAAACACTTAGAACCATCAAACAGTAAAAATCAATCTGTGGGAGAGGAAGTAGAAAAACAAGAACAAAAGGTCCTTATGTCAAGTGAAAGTGCAATGAAGAAGGAGGAAAAACAAGAGGAAGAGGCTACTGAGTCAAGTGGATTTTTAATGAAGAATGAGGTGGTTGAAAATGAAACTGCACTTGAGGTGACAAAGGAACATGAACATTCACAACCCTCACAAACTTCCCTTGAATCTGTGATAAAAAATATGAAGAGGAGATGAAGAAATCTTGGGAAGAACAACAAACCCCCTCCATAAAGAACTATTAAGTCAAATGTTGAGTACAAAGAAAGGAGTGGAGGAACAAAAAAGTGAGGAAGTCATTCAAGAAAATTCACACTCAAGTGGGGCAGAGAAGTACATGAAGGAAGAGCTCATGGAACCACCAATTCAAAAGGCTCTGGATGAATACAAAACTCCAATAATCACACAGCAACCAAGTCTTAAATCCAAAGAAGTGAAGGCAACTAGCAAGAACACCAATTCGGTCCCTAATCCAGCAAGCAAGATCAATCAAGCCATTTGCAAAAGGAAGCTTGCTGAGGAAAGGCCAAGACAAGGGACACTAGCTGAATCCTTCCCTCCTTTGAGGTCATTCCTCTTAACAAACTGGAAGAAGAGGAAGAAAGTGAAGAACAACATGTCAAGCTAATGACACTAAAAGAGCACTTGTTGGGAGGTAACCCAACCGTAGGTAACATTTCTTCTCTGCTTTGTTTTCTTTTTCTTTGCTTTGTTTAAATTCAATAAATTGGCATATGGTTGCATTCTAAGTTTGGTGTTGCTATGCAAAAAAATTTGGTTCTAATCCTTACAAGATACTTGCATCAATTCCAAGTGAAAGTGTCACACTAAGTTTGGTGTGTCACTTATCTTTTATGCAATGTATTGTGCACACCTTCTTATCTATGCAATCAAAATGTCTCTGTCTCTTGTGTTTTGATATCTTTAATTTTGCTTGTTTAAAACACATGTGTTACTAACATTTCATTGTGTAAGACATTCATGATCCATCTTAGCCCCATAGCCATTGTTCTAATTGTTGCTTGAGGATGAGCAAGCATTCTGAGTTTGGCAAGGGAAGGAGGAAGAATAGAGGAAAAAGGACAACAATAATGAAGATGAACTACAAGGTTGTAGAGTTCCTTTTCTCCTCATTTGTTTCAAGCACTATAAACTGCATGATTGTCTTTACCTTCTCTGTATGCATGTGTGTATGAAAAGGCATAGTTTGATTTCTAAATTGCAACATGGTGCTGTGCCATTATGATTACCAACTTGAGTTTTGTGAATTCAAAAGCAGTAAAGCATCATGATCATAAACAAACAAGGAATTAAAGAAGAGTTTAGCATGAGCATACAAGTATTGGAAAGCTAGTATGATTAATTGTTGCTCAATTGCATTGGATTTTATTTAATTGAAGTTTTCAACTAGGACATTTTGTGAAATCTTTTGAAAATCATGAAAACCCTGAAGAAGCAATTAAAGCAAGAAAAGAAAAAGGGAAAGAATGAGAAAGCTGAAGGCTCTGAGTACCAATGGCAATTTATTTGCTAAGTACTTGTGGTGTTTATGTATCAAGCCAAAGGCTTGAAAACAAAACACTTAGAAGTCAAGGTTAGGCTCAAAGTGCAAAAAGCACTCCCTCAAAGCTCAAGGCTCTGAGCATCAATGATTAGAGAGTCAAGAAAAGAAAAGAAAAAAATGAGCTTAATGAAGTCCTCTAATCAAATGCTTGTGGTGCTTATGTATCAAGTGGTAATACTTGAAAACAAAGCATTTAGAAGTCGTAGCTTTGTTATCAACTCATGGGGCAAAGCACCCAAAAGGAGAAGCTAATAAGAAAAATCGAAAGCTTGTTTCAAGGAAGAAATATAAGAGAAAGATTTCATAAATTGAGCTAGATAGAAACATCAATCATTTACATCTCTTTTGTGATTGTAACATGCTTAGAAAACTAGCTTACCATGAAAATTGAGTTGCTACTCTTCTTACCTTGGATTGTCAATCTTTAAATGCATGATTCTTTTCTTGCTTGTGGGCAAGCAAGGTTTAAGTTTGGTGTTGTGATGACATGTCACCATGTCATGTTTTTCTATGCTTTTTCATACAAGAAATTTATGATTAGTGCTTAAATATTGCATTCTTTGGTGCTTAAATGGTATATTTCTTTGATCTTTTGATTTGATAAACTTTGTAGGAAATAAGAAGAAAAAAAAGCAAAAAGAGCACAAAATAAGCTAAAAAGAAGAAAAGAGGAATTTTGGGCACACTTTGAAGTTGGAGCACACTTTGGAGGCTTAGGCCACGCTTCTAAAAGCGTGGCCCATGATCAAATCAAGGAAGAGAAGCGTGGCCCAAAGGAAGAAAAGCGTGGCTCAAAACAAAGAGCAAGAGAGGACAAAAAGCTTGAGCCAAAGTTTGTCTCAAACTTTAGCTCAAACTTTTTGGAAGAGTTGAAAACACCCTGGATGGAGCAAAAGCTTGCGCCAAAGTTTGCCTCAAGCTTTTTGGCAAACGTTGGCGCCACACAACAACACCCTGGAGGAGAAAAGCTTGTGCCAACGTTTGCCTCAAGCTTTTTGGCAAACGTTGGCGCCTCACAGCCTAAAGGGGTATACTTCCAACAAGAATAACTTGAGCTACAGAGCTCCAAATGAGGTGATTCAAATAGCAATGGAAAGTAGGAATCGAGAGCTTTCCAAGCATATATGGCACTGCATGGTGGATACTAAAATTGAGGGAGAAAACTGCCCCGCAATGTGCATAAACGAACATGGTGGCAACCTGCAGTGAGGCCAACTGACCTCTGCACCTTCGACGGAGTATAACTCGAGCTGTAGAGCTCCAAATGATGCGCTTCCAACGGCATTAGAAAGTAGACATTCAGGGATTTCCAACAATATATAATAGTATGGGCTGGACAATACATTTGAGCCTCCAGAACTGGCGTTTTCGACCATGTTTGAGGCAACTTTACCTCAAACGCTGCACACCAAAGCCAGCGACCTTGTCCTCTTCAAATGAGCATAACTTGAGTTGTAGATGTCCAATGGAGGTGATTCCAATTGGGTTAGAAAGCTGACATTCAGAGCTTTCCAACCATATATAATAGTATATAGTGGGCATGAAATTTGCAACGTTGACAAGCAGACAAAGTAGTACCCCACAAGGCATACAAGAAGGCTCAACGTTTGGCTCAAAGTTTGACCTCAAACTTTGGCCCAAACGTTGGTAGCAGCAAAAGGAGGTAGCTGATATGAAAAGTTTGAGTAAAAGTTTGCCTCAAACTTTTACTCAAGCTTTTCTGGTTCATGGCCCGGTTCACAAATGGGTTTCTCTCCAACTCCAAGAGCAATCAACAGAGGCTTTTGTCAGCCCAATTCTATCAAGAGCAAGGGCCCAATTGACACCACTCAAAGGCACAAGAGATAGTTAGAATAGAAATTTCATTTTAATTGTAATTTGTTTTGAATTTCATTTTCATTTGGTAAAAATGCCTATAAATAGGCATCTGTTTCATTTTATTGGGAGGCTGGCTCCAATAGGGAGCAAGTAGAATAGAGAGCTCACTTTTACACCTTAGCTTGAATTGGAGAATTGAAGGAATTCTGTTTCAATTCTCATTCTGAAATCTCTTTGTTCTTCTTCTAGATAATTCAAATTTCATTTGCTGTTTTAAAATCTTTTTCTTCTGCGATTGTTTCTTTTAACTTCTCTGCAATTATTCTCTTGTTGGATCTAGGAAGGGAGTGAGATCTAGACTTGTTTTCTAGTCTCTTGGAGTCCCTGAGATCTTCAATTTTGTTTGCAATTGAGTTGAATTTAATTTCTGTTTGCTTCTTCAAGCAATTCTGTTTAAAATCTACTACATTTGATTTCACATTCTGGTTCTCGGATTGATTGCTCTCTGTTCTAATTGTTCCCAATTTACTTTCCTGCACTTTTGTTCCTCTGCACTTTACTTTTGAGTTGTTGTGATCTTGATTTATTTTTTTCCTGCAATTTACAATTCCTGCAATTGTTTTACTTCATGGATTATTGCTTTCTCTAATTTCCCTACACCCAGCCCCCTCTACTTTTCATGCAATTTACATTTCTTGCTTTTTAAGTTACTTGCCAATTTACATTCTGCAACTTTAAATTCATTGTCATTTACTTTCTGTTGGCTACAATTTCACCCAATCTCACTTAAATGTTAGCTTGACTAAACTAATCACCCACTAAAGTTACTTGATCCATCAATCCCTGTGGGATCGACCTCACTCATGTGAGTTATTATTACTTGATGCGACCCGGTGCACTTGCCGGTTAGTTTTGGGTGTTTCGGAAATTCATTTTTCCACCAAAATATCCATCAAGTTTTTTAGGCAAACTTTTACTCAAACTTTTTTCCCCTGGGGTGTTTTCACTTCTTCCAAAAGTTTGAGCTAAAGTTTGAGGCAAACTTTTGCTCAAACTTTTTGTTCTCTCTTGCTCCTAGCCATTCCTTCTTGCTTCAACCTTTCTCCAAGCTTTCTTCACCTATCATCAATCAATCAAACACATCAAAGCTATGCTCAAAATCATGAAATATTCATTCTTTCATGATATATGATAATTATAGCATAAAACCTCATGAAATTGCATTAATTCATCTATGGTTGATTGAATCAAAGGAAACATGGAAATCTACCCAATTGGCTTGCTTATGGCTTAAGAAAGTGTATAAAATCAATTGAAAATAAAAGAAAAAGGCTAGTGAAACTAGGCTAAGATGACTTGTCATCACAACACCAAACTTAAAGCTTGCTTGTCCCCAAGCAAGAAAGGAATTATGCTCAAAGGTTCTTTCAATCAGAATGGAATTGAAAAATTACATGTACTATCCTGTGAGTGAAGTGATCAAGTGACAGTGGGGTGAACTCTAAATTATATGCTTATGCAAGGGCTTCAGTGCTTACTAGTCCCTACATCTTGGGAGTCTTAGGTCTTAGAACTTTCATCCAAATAGTATCATGAAGATCTCTTTATATGTAGTCACCTTGAAGCAGCTTATAGTTTCTGTCATTTGGCCTTGACTCTAAGTGTCATGTCTCAAAGCGACTCTTTAAATAAGCTTTCAATCAATACTCCTAAACCAGTTGGTTTTAAGGTATTAGGTGTTAAAGCACCCCTAAGGATTTACTTACGCAAGCCTCTCTCTTTGACACAATTCGACCACAAGCATTTACTAGGATAACAACTCTTTGAGTTCTTGTTTCTTTCTTCTTTTCTACCTAGTAATTGATGCTCAGAGCCTTGGGCCATGTTCTTTTTGTTTTTGTATTTTCTTTATTTTCTTTTGTTTTGTTTGCTGCTTCTTGGATCAATAAATGTTTGAGAATCTCCACAACACTTCTTTGAACTCTATGTCCCGCCTATGAGCTCCCATGCAAGTTTTCATAAGCATGCAACCTCAATGCATAATCACACAACCAGAACCACCACTTCTCCTAATCTTTTGCTTGCCTCAAAATTGTTTAATTCCTCAATCCTTCTTTTCTAAGAACTTTCATGTGATGCTTTTCTGAAATATTGAGTGCAAACAAGTTTTGGAGAGTATAGTGTTGTAAATGATCAAGCATCTTGATTATTGAATTGCAGAAAAACTATACTAGACAGAAGGACAGATAGGGGTATAATATAACTTTCAATCACAGCAATATCTGATAATGAATAATATAACCTTTTGGAGTTTACTTGCTGTCCTCTTCCTCATCATCATTGTTGGTCTTCACATTCCTCTTTCATCTCTTTGATTGATGATGCTAAATCTTCCCAAAAGTTTGTATGATGCTCTGCAGTGATATTGAAAGTTGCTTGTTTCCCAAGCACTTAGAAACAATGGTTAGCATGCATGATTTATTTGTGGGCCTTTGAACTTACTTTGGTGTGGAAACACCAAACTTAGTCCCTTGCCAATGGTTCTCATGCATCAGATTAACCATGTATGAAACTATTTTTCTTTTTTTTAAAGCAATAAAACTGAAAGCTTAGGAAACAACAGAACAGTTAACCAGTTTATCTAAATGCTTGAAGCTAGCATGATGCAGAAGGTGAGAATATGTTTTAAGATGAGATTTTGGTGGAACACCAAACTTAGAACCCTTCATTCTCCCTTAGATTATTTTGGTGTGCAACACCAAACTTAGCCTCTTGCAATATAGATAAAACTAATTAACCTTTTTATTAAAATAGCTATGAAACGAAAACTACCTCAGGTTGGGTTGCCTCCCAACAAGCGTTTCTTTATTGTCATTAGCTTGACATCCTCCATTCTTTGATCATGGAGGTTGAAAATCCTGTTGCCTTTGATTTTCTCCTCTCACTATGGACTTCCTTCCGGTCTCCTCCATTTTTTTTGTGTCCTTCTTCAGAAATTCCAGAGGTGGAGAACTCTCTCCTGGTTCATGTCATACAACCAAAACAGCAAAGATATACAGAGCACTCTGTAGCTTGAGTGCAGTGAGAGTTAGTAGAGACAAAGTCTCGAACAGTTAGTGTGCTAGTCCAAAAATAAAAGAAAATACTTAATCTAGATCACCACCTCACTTAATCATTGTCAATCTATTTCAATCCCCGGCAACGGCGCCAAAAACTTGATGGTGTATTTTCGGAAAACAAATTCCAAACACACAAAACTAACCGGCAAGTGCACCGGGTCATATCAAGTAATAATAACTCACGTGAGTGAGGTCGATCCCACAGGGATTGAAGGATTGAGCAATTTTAGTTTGGTGGTTGATTTAGTCAAGCGAATCAAGATTTGGTTGAGTGATTTGTGATTAACAGAATTTAAATTGCATGGAAAGTAAAGGGAATGGGTAATTTGCATGAAATTAAAGAGAACAGAAAATAAAGTGCTGAATCTTAAAGAATAAGAAATTAAATGGCAGAAACTTAGAATGCAAGAAATGTAAATTGCAGAATCTTAAAGTGCAAGAAATGTAAATGGCTTGAATTGTAAAGGGAATTGGGAATGGGATTTGCAGAAATCAAACAAGGAAAAGTAAATTGCATTGATCAGACAAGTAGAAGGTAACTTGAATTGAACCGGATCTAAAACGGAAATGTAAATGAACTTGGAAAGCTTTAAACAGAGAATTTAAAATGCAAACTTCAGATCTCAGGACCCAAGAGACTAGATAACCGAGTCTAGATCTCAATGCCTTCCTAGATCCAGTAAGAGCAATTGCAAAGGAAATGAAGAGATGTAAATTGCAGAGAAAGTAGAAGAAGAAGCGATTAATAGAAATGGAAACTCAATGCTGAAAATTAAATAAGATCCCAAGGTGAGATTGAAACAGAATTTCTTCAATTCTCCACCCAAGATCTAAAACAATAAAAGTAAAAAGTGCTCAAACAAGAACAAGGAAGAAGAGAGATCAATTCTCCTCCCTAATTCTCTTGAATTCTAAAAACAACAATGCAAAAATGTAAAGGTGCTCTCTACTGTAAGTGTTCTAAAAATTTCCCCCGAAAAGCTTAAATCCTAATCTATTTATACACTTTCTTCAAATGGTCTTCAAGCCTTGAATTGGGCCTTTGCTCTTGATGGAATTGGGTTGATAGAGGCCTTGGTTGATTTCTCTTGGAGTTGGAGAGAGAACCAATGTGAACCGGGTTGTGAATCTTAAAACCTTGAGTAAAAGTTTGAGTAAAAGTTTAAGGCAAACTTTTACTCAAACTTTTTACACCAGCTGCCCCATTCTTGCTGCTACCAACGTTTGACCCCAACAAAAACTTGATGGTGTATTTTCGGAAAACGAATTCCAAACACAAAAAACTAACCGGCAAGTGCATCGGGTCGTATCAAGTAATAATAACTCACGTGAGTGAGGTCGATCCCACAGGGATTGAAGGATTGAGCAATTTTAGTTTGATGGTTGATTTAGTCAAGCGAATCAAGATTTGGTTGAGTGATTTGTGATTAACAGAATTTAAATTGCATGGAAAGTAAAGGGAATGGGTAATTTGCATGAAATTAAAGAGAACAGAAAATAAAGTGCTGAATCTTAAAGAACAAGAAATTAAATGGCAGAAACTTAGAACGCAAGAAATGTAAATTGCAGAATCTTAAAGTGCAAGAAATGTAAATGGCTTGAATTGTAAAGGGAATTGGGAATGGGATTTGCAGAAATCAAACAAGGAAAAGTAAATTGCATTGATCAGACAAGTAGAAGGTAACTTGAATTGAACCGGATCTAAAACGGAAATGTAAATGAACTTGGAAAGCTTTAAACAGAGAATTTAAAATGTAAACTTCAGATCTCAGGACCCAAGAGACTAGATAACCGAGTCTAGATCTCAATGCCTTCCTAGATCCAGTAAGAGCAATTGCAAAGGAAATGAAGACATGTAAATTACAGAGAAAGTAGAAGAAGAAGCGATTAACAGAAATGGAAACTCAATGCTGAAAATTAAACAAGATCCCAAGGTGAGATTGAAACAGAATTTCTTCAATTCTCCACCCAAGATCCAAAACAAGAAAAGTAAAAAGTGCTCAAACAAGAACAAGGAAGAAGAGAGATCAATTCTCCTCCCTAATTCTCTTGAATTCTAAAAACAACAATGCAAAAATGAAAAGGTGCTCTCTACTGTAAGTGTTCTAAAAATTTCCCCCGAAAAGCTTAAATCCTAATCTATTTATACACTTTCTTCAAATGTTCTTCAAACCTTGAATTGGGCCTTTGCTCTTGATGGAATTGGGTTGATAGAGGCCTTGGTTGATTGCTCTTGGAGTTGGAGAGAGAACCAATGTGAACCGGGTTGTGAATCTTAAAAGCTTGAGTAAAAGTTTGAGTAAAAGTTTGAGGCAAACCTTTACTCAAACTTTTTACACCAGCTGCCCCATTCTTGCTGCTACCAATGTTTGAGCCAAAGTTTGGGGTCAAACTTTTGCTCAAACGTTGGCCCCCTTGTGCATATATGTGGCGCCAACGTTTGCCAAAAAGTTTGAGGCAAACGTTGGCGCAAACTTTTTCTCTCCAGGGTGTGTTGCTGATGGCGCCAACGTTTGCCAAAAAGTTTGAGGCAAACGTTGGCGCAACCTTTTGTCCTCCAGGGTGTTGATTTTGTGATGCCAACGTTTGCCAAAAAGTTTGAGGCAAACGTTGGCTCAAGCTTTTCTCCTAAAAGTTTGAGCTAAAGTTTGAGGCAAACTTTTGCTCAAGCTTTTTCTCCCTGGGGTGTTTTCACTTCTTCCAAAAGTTTGAGCTAAAGTTTGAGGCAAACTTTTGCTCAAACTTTTTGTTCTCTCTTGCTCCTAGCCATTCCTTCTTGCTTCAACCTTTCTCCAAGCTTTCTTCACGTATCATCAATCAATCAAACACATCAAAGCTATGCTCAAAATCATGAGATATTCATTCTTTCATGATATATGATAATTATAGCATAAAACCTCATGAAATTGCATTAATTCATCTATGGTTGATTGAATCAAAGGAAACATGGAAATCTACCCAATTGGCTTGCTTATGGCTTAAGAAAGTGCATAAAATCAATTGAAAATAAAAGAAAAAGGCTAGTGAAACTAGGCTAAGATGACTTGTCATCACAACACCAAACTTAAAGCTTGCTTGTCCCCAAGCAAGAAATGAATTATGCTCAAAGGTTCTTTCAATTAAGACGGATTGAAGAATAATTTGTAAGGTCCTGTGAGTGAAGTGATTAAGTGACAGTGGGGTGAACTCTAAATCATATGCTCATGCAAGGGCTTTAGTGCTTACTAGTCCCTACATCTTGGGAGTCTTAGGTCTTAGGATTTTCATCCAAATGGTATCATGGAGATCTCTTTATATGTAATCACCTTGAAGCAGCTTATAGTTTCTTTGCTTTGGCCTTGACTATAAGTGTCATGTCTCAAAGCGGCTCTTTAGATAAGCTTTCAATCAATACTCCTAAACCAGTTGGTTTTAAGGTATTAGGTGTTAAAGCACCCCTAAAGATTTACTTGCTCAAGCCTCTTTCTTTGACACAATTCAACCACAAGCATTTACTAGGATAACAACTCTTTGAGTTTTTTTTGTTTCTTTTTTCTTTTCTACCTAGTAATTGATGCTCAGATCCTTGGGCCATGTTCTTTTTTGTTTTTTATTTTCTTTATTTTCTTTTATTTTGTTTGCTGCTTCTTGGATCAATAAATTTTTGAGAATCTCCACAATACTTCTTTGAACTTCATGTCCTGCCTATGAGCTCCCATGCAAGTTTTCATAAGCATGCAACTTTAATGCATAATCACATAACCAGAACCACCACTTCTCCTAATCTTTTGCTTTCCTCAAAATTGTTTAATTCCTCAATCCTTCTTTTCTAAGAACTTTCATGTGATGCTTTTTTGAAATATTGAGTGCAAATAAGTTTTGGAGAGTATAGTGTTGTAAATGATCAAGCATCTTGATTATTGAATTGCAGAAAAACTATACTAGACAGAAGGACAGATAGGGGTATAATATAACTTTCAATCACAGCAATATCTGATAATGAATAATACAACCTTTTGGAGTTTACTTGCTGTCCTTTTCCTCATCATCATTGTTGGTCTTCACATTCCTCTTTCATCTCTTTGATTGATGATGCTAAATCTTCCCAAAAGTTTGTATGATGCTCTGCAGTGATATTGAAAGTTGCTTGTTTCCCAAGCACTTAGGAACAATGGTTAGCATGCATGATTTATTTGTGGGCCTTTGAACTTACTTTGGTGTGGAAACACCAAACTTAGTCCCTTGCCAATGGTTCTCATGCATCAGATTAACCATGTACGAAACTATTTTTCTTTTTTTTAAAGCAATAAAACTGAAAGCATAGGAAACAACAGAACAGTTAACCAGTTTATCTAAATGCTTGAAGCTAGCATGATGCAGAAGGTGAGAATATGTTTTAAGATGAGATTTTGGTGGAACACCAAACTTAGAACCCTTCATTCTCCCTTAGATTGTTTTGGTGTGCAACACCAAACTTAGTCTCTTGCAATATAGATAAAACTAATTAACCTTTTTATTAAAATAGCTATGAAACGAAAACTACCTCAGGTTGGGTTGCCTCCCAACAAGCGCTTCTTTATTGTCATTAGCTTGACATCCTCCATTCTTTGATCATGGAGGTTGAAAATCCTGTTGCCTTTGATTTTCTCCTCTCACTATGGACTTCCTTCCAGTCTCCTCCATTTTTTTTTGTGTCCTTCTTCAGAAATTCCAGAGGTGGAGAACTCTCTCCTGGTTCATGTCATACAACCAAAACAGCAAAGATATACAAAGCACTTTGTAGCTTGAGTGCAGTGAGAGTTAGTAGAGACAAAGTCTCGAACAGTTAGTGTGCTAGTCCAAAAATAAAAGAAAATGCTTAATCTAGATCACCACCTCACTTAATCATTGTCAATCTATTTCAATCCCCGGCAACGGCGCCAAAAACTTGATGTTGTATTTGCGGAAATTTAATTCTAAACACACAAATCTAACCGGCAAGTGCACCGGGTCGCATCAAATAATAATAACTCACGGGAGTGAGGTCAATCCCATAGGGATTGAAGGATTGAGCAATTTTAGCTTAGTGGTTGATTTAGTCAAGCGAATCA
Organism: Arachis ipaensis; assembly: GCF_059453495.1. Lineage (NCBI taxonomy): Eukaryota > Viridiplantae > Streptophyta > Magnoliopsida > Fabales > Fabaceae > Arachis > Arachis ipaensis. The sequence continues at coordinate 58,417,761 of NC_142442.1, forward strand.
TGATTTGGTTGAGAGATTTGTAATTAACAGAATTTAAATTGCACAGAAGGTAAAGGGAATTGGTAATTTGCATGAAATTAAAGAGAACAAGAATTAGAGTGCTGAATCTTAAAGAACAAGAAATTAAATGGCAGAAACTTAGAACGCAAGAAATGTAAACTGCAGAATCTTAAAGTGCAAGAAATGTAAATGGCTTGAATTGTAAAGGGGATTGGGAATTGGATTTGCAGAAATTAAACAAAGAAAAGTAAAATTCAACTAACAGAAGAGTAGAAGATAACTTGAATTGAATCGGATCTAAAACGGAATTGTAAATGGGCTTGAAAAGCATTAAACAGAGAATCGAAAATGGGAAATCCAGATCTCAGGACTCAAGAGACTAGATAACCAAGTCTAGATCTCAATGCCTTCCTAGATCCAGCAAGAACAATTGCAAAGGAAATGAAGAAATGTAAATTGCAGAGAAAGTAGAAGAAGAAGCAATTAACAGAAACTGAAATTCAGTGATGCGAAAAATTAAACAAGCTCCCAAGGTGAGATTGAAACAGAAGTTCTTCAATTCTCCACCCAAGATCCGAAGCAAGAAAAGTAAAGAGTATTCAAGCAAGAACAAGGAAGAAGAGAGATCAATTCTCCTCCCCAAATTCTCTTGAATTAAAACAACAATGCCAAAATGTAAAGGTGAGCTCTCTACAAAACTACCCAATCAAAACCGAAAAGAAAAGCTCTCCGAAAAACTTAAATCCTAATCTATTTATACACTTTCTTCAAATGGTCTTCAAGCCTTGAATTGGGCCTTTGCTCTTGATGGAATTGGGTTGATAGAGGCCTTGGTTGATTGCTCTTGGAGTTGGAGATAGAACCAATGTGAACCGGGTTGTGAATCTTAAAAGCTTGAGTAAAAGTTTGAGTAAAAGTTTGAGGCAAACTTTTACTCAAACTTTTTACACCAGCTGTCCCATTCTTGCTGCTACCAACATTTGACCCAAAGTTTGGGGTCAAACTTTTGCTCAAACGTTGGCCCCCTTGTGCATATATGTGGCGCCAACGTTTGCCAAAAAGTTTGAGGCAAACGTTGGCGCAAACTTTTTCTCTCCAGGGTGTGTTGCTGATGGCGCCAACGTTTGCCAAAAAGTTTGAGGCAAACGTTGGCGCAAGCTTTTGTCCTCCAGGGTGTTGATTTTGTGATGCCAACGTTTGCCAAAAAGTTTGAGGAAAACGTTGGCTCAAGCTTTTCTCCTAAAAGTTTGAGCTAAAGTTTGAGGCAAACTTTTGCTCAAGCTTTTTTTCCCTGGGGTGTTTTCACTTCTTCCAAAAGTTTGAGCTAAAGTTTGAGGCAAACTTTTGCTCAAACTTTTTGTTCTCTCTTGCTCCTAGCCATTCCTTCTTGCTTCAACCTTTCTCTAAGCTTTCTTCACCTATCATCAATCAATCAAACACATCAAAGCTATGCTCAAAATCATGAGATATTCATTCTTTCATGATATATGATAATTATAGCATAAAACCTCATGAAATTGCATTAATTCATCTATGGTTGATTGAATCAAAGGAAACATGGAAATCTACCCAATTGGCTTGCTTATGGCTTAAGAAAGTGCATAAAATCAATTGAAAATAAAAGAAAAAGGCTAGTGAAACTAGGCTAAGATGACTTGTCATCAGTCGTCCACGCCTCCGCGTCGCTTGTGCTATTCCATCCGCGCGGTCGCATGAGCCATGCGGCCGCGTCAATGCGATTTTCTCTATTTCGCGCGATCGCGTGATCCAAGCGGCCGCATCACTTCTCGCTGGTCATCTCCTCAATTTCTTGTGTTCCTTCCATTTTTGCAAGCTTCCTTTGCAATCTCCAACTCATTCATGCCCTATAAAGCCTGAAACACTTAACACACAGATCACAACATCGAATGGAATAAAGGAGAATTAAAATATATAATAAAAAGTCTCTAGGAAGCAAGTTTTCAATCATGTAATAAATTTAGGAAGGAAATATAAATGCATGCTAATCATATGAATAAGTGGGTAAAGATCATGATAAAACCACATAATTAAACACAATATAAACCATAAAATAGTGGTTTATCATCAGCCCAAAACATAAAAGTTATAAAAAGTAATCCCTAAAAGAGACCTGAGTCAGGTCCAAGAAAGAGGATTACGAAAATAACTTAGAAGGGCCCGACATGACGAAGTCGGCCCAAAACATAAAAGTTATAAAAAGTAATCCCTGAAAGAGACTTGAGTAAGGTCCAAGAAAAAGGATTACGAAAATAACTTAGAAGGGCCCAACATGATGAAGTCGGACCAAAACATAAAAGTTATAAAAAGTAATCCCTGAAAGAGACCTAAGTAAGGTCCAAGAAAGAGAATTACAAAAATAACTTAGAAGGGCCCGACATGACGAAGTCGGCCCACATAAAGAAGGACCCGACATGACAAAGTCGGCCCACAAAAAAATGCTAAAAGTAATACCTGGCAGAGACCTCATAAAAGGTCTAAACAAAACAGGATTACTAGAAATAACTTCAGAAGCCTCAAAGGAATCAAAGCCACAAGTACAAAAGCAATCTAAAGAGGTTGAGCAATAAGGCTCCAACACTACCAAAACCTAAAAAAGGTACCAAAATAGATAAAGACTGACATGATATTAAAAGCATGAAGTTATAATAAAAACAATTTTAAAGAGGCTACCCAAATCAGCCCCAAGAACTTGAAAGCTATTTTTTGTTTTCCAAAATAAAGTTGCCAAACAAGCAACTGAAAAAAGTGTCAACAGTCAGCAACACTACAAAAAGAAAGTTTTAAAATCCCACAGGTCGGGCTATCTACACAAAACATTTTACATAATCAGGGAAGATCTGAAGGCTTCACGGCAGCACAAGGTGAAGGAGAGCGAGTCTGAAGGGGCACTGCATCCACCGTCCCGTCATCCTGATTTAATATCTGACAGTCAGGCTCTGGTTTGGGATTACTAACCCCAGTGGGAGGACTGGTGCACGAATTGTAAATAACACTTTTCACAACTCGTACCACTAACCAGCAAGTGCACTAGGTCGTCCAAGTAATACCTTACGTGAGTAAGGGTCGATCCCGTGGAGATTATTGGCTTGAAGCAAGCTATGGTTATTTTGTAATTCTTAGTTAGGAAATTAGTAATAAAAATGATTGGGTTTATGAAGAGTAAATAGCATAAATTAAATAATACTTGTTATGTAGTAATGGAGAACAGATTGAGGATTTGGAGATGCTTTGTCTTTTGAATATTTGCTTTCCTACTATCTTCTTCTTCACGCACGCAAGGCTCCTTCCATGGCAAGATGTATGTTGGTGGATCACCGTTGTCAATGGCTACCATCCATCCTCTCAGTGAAAATGGTCCAAATGCGCTGTCACCGCACGTCTAATCATTTGTCGGTTTTCACTCATGTTGGAATAGAATCCATTGATTCTTTTGCGTCTGTCACTACGCCCAACACTCGTGAGATTTAAGCTCGTCACAGTCATCCCTTCCCAGATCCTACTCGGAATACCACAGACAAGGTTTAGTCTTTTCGGATCTCAGGAATGGCCGCCAATAATTCTAGCCTATACCACGAAGACTCTGATCGTGAACCAGGAGGCTAAGAGATACACAATCAAGCTAATGCAGATAGAACGGAGGTAGTTGTCAGGAACGCGTTCATAGGTGAGAATGATGATGAGTGTCACGGATCATCACATTCATTGAAACAAGCGTGATTGAATAAAAAGCAGCAGTAATTGCATTAATTCATTGAAACACAGCAGAGCTCCTCACCCCCAACCATGGGATTTAGAGACTCATGCCGTCAGAAATACAATATGGAACGTGTAAAAAATGTCATGAGATGCAAAATAAATCTCTAAAAGTTGTTTAAATACTAAACTAGTAACCTAGGTTTACAGAAAATGACTAAACTATGATAGATAGTGCAGAAATCCACTTCCGGGGCCCACTTGGTGTGTGCTAGGACTGAGACTTGAGCTTTACACGTGCCTAGGCTGTTTTTGGAGTTAAACGCCAGGTTGTAACCTGTTTTGGGCGTTTAACTCCAACTTGTAACCTGTTTCTGGCGTTTAACGCCAGAATGGAACATGAAACTGGCGTTAAACGCCAGTTTACGTCATTTATCTTTGAGCAAAGTATGGACTATTATATATTGGCGGAAAGCCCTGGATATCTACTTTCCAATGCAATTGAAAGCGCGCCATTTGGACTCCTGTAGCTCTAGAAAAGCCATTTAGAGTGCAGGGAGGTCAGAATCCAACAGCATCTGCAGTCCTTTTTCAGCCTCTGAATCAGATTTTTGCTCAGGTCCCTCAATTTCGTCCAGAAAATACTTGAAATCACAGAAAAACACATAAACTCATAGTAAAGTTCAGAAATGTGAATTTTGCATAAAAACTAATAAAAACATAGTAAAAACTAACTAAATCATACTAAAAACTACCTAAAAATAATGCCAAAAAGCGTATAAATTATCTGCTCATCACAAAACCAAACTTAAATTATTGCTTGTCCCCAAGCAACTGAAAATCAAATAGGATAAAAAGAAGAGAATATACTATAAATTCCAAAATATCAATGAAACTTAGTTCTAATTAAATGAGCGGGACTAGTAGCTTTTTACCTCTGAACAGTTTTGGCATCTCACTTTATCCTTTGAAGCTCAGAATGACTGGCATCTATAGGAACTCAAAATTTAGATAGTGTTATTGACTCTCCTAGTTCAGTTTGTTGATTCTTGAACACAGCTACTTTATGAGTCTTGGCCGTGGCCCTAAGCACTTTGTTTTCCAGTATTACCACCGGATACATAAATGCCACAGACATATAACTGGGTGAACCTTTTCAGATTGTGACTCAGCTTTGCTAAAGTCCCCAATTAGAGGTGTCCAGAGTTCTTAAGCACACTCTTTTTGCTTTGGACCTCGACTTTAACCGCTTAGTCTCAAGCTTTTCACTTGACACCTTCACGCCACAAGCACATGGTTAGGGACAGCTTGGTTTAGCCGCTTAGGCCAGGATTTTATTCCTTTGGGCCCTCCTATCCATTAATGCTCAAAGCCTTGGATCCCTTTTTTTTATTATTATTACCCTTGCCTTTTGGTTTTAAGGGCTATTGGCTTTTTCTGCTTGCTTTTTTTTTCGCAAGCTTTGTTCTTCACTGCTTTTTCTTGCTTCAAGAATCAATTTTATGATGTTTCAGATTATCAATAACATTTCTCCTTTTTCGTTATTCTTTGAAGAGCCAATAATTTTAACATTCATAAACAACAAATTCAAAAGTCATATGCACTATTCAAGCATTCATTCAGAAAGTAGAAAGTATTGTCACCACATCAAAGTAATTAAGCTAATCTCAAGGATGAATTTGAAATTCATGTACTTCTTGTTCTTTTGTAATTAAAGTATTTTTCATTTAAGAAAGGTGATGGATTCATAAGACATTCATAGCTTTAAGACATAGAGACTTGAACATTAATGATCATGGAATAAAGACACAAACATGAATATACATAGAGCATAGTAAACGAAAAATAGAAAAATAAAGAACAAGGAAATTAAAGAATGGGTCCACCTTAGTGATGGCGGCTAGTTCTTCCTCTTGAAGATCTTATGGAGTGCTTTAGATCTTCAATGTCTCTTCCTTGCCTTTGTTGCTCCTTCCTCATGGTTCTTTGATCTGCAGTCAAATGCTCTACCATTGAACTATGGACCCTTGAGATGAACCTTTCCATCTCTCATGACTCAGAGGTGGAAGCGGCTGCCTTCCTTTTCCTCTTTCTAAAGGTTTCTCCGGCCTTAGGTGCCATAAATGGTTATGGAAAAACAAAAAGAAACGCTTTTTTCCACACCAAACTTAAAAGGTTTGCTCGTCCTCGAGCAAAAAAAGAAATAAGAGAATAGAAGGAGAAGTGGAGGAGATGGAGGTGTGTGAATGGGTGGGTCTGGGAAGGGAATGGTTTGAATTTGAATGGTGAGGTAGTGGGGATCCTGTGGGGTCCACAGATCCTGAGGGGTCAAGGACTTATCATCCCTGCTCCATTGAGGCGTGCAAAAACGCCCTTAGTGTGCAATCCTGGCGTTTAATGCCTGACTGCTGCTTGTTTCTGGCATTAAACGCCAGTTTTTCTCCCTTTCTTCACGTTAAACGCCAACTTGATGCTCTGTTTTGGCGTTAAACGCCAGTCTGGTGCTTGTTTCTGGCGTTTAACGCTAGCTTGATGCTTCTTTCTGGCATTAAACGCCAGTCTGATGCTTCTTACTGGCGTTTAAATGCTAGTAAGCTCTTCCTCTAGGGTGAGCTATTTTTAATGCTATTTTTCATTCTGTTTTTGATTTTTTAGGTGTTTTTGTGACTTCATATGATCATCAACCTAAAGAAAACATAAAATAGCAATGGAAAATAAATAGATATAATTAAATAACATTGGGTTGCCTCCCAACAAGCGCTTCTTTAATGTCAATAGCTTGACAGTGAGCTCTCATGGAGTCTCACAGATAATCAGAGCAGGGTTGGGGCCTCTAAACACCAAACTTAGAGTTTGGTTGTGGCCTCTCAACACCAAATTTAGAGTTTGGTTGTGGCCTCCCAACACCAAACTTAGAGTTTGAATGTGGGGGTTTTGTTTGACTCTGTATTGAGAGAAGCTTTTCATGCTTCCTCTCTATGGTTACAGAAGGAGAACCTTGAGTCTTATAGTTTGTAATGTCTACAAGCTACGGAGCTTCCTGAATAGCAAACAATTGCTCATCCAAAAAGGTTTCAGAGATCTCAGTAGGAGGGAGGGACGCTCCTGCTACTGGTTCTATCCGGGACAGGTGATCAGCTACTTGATTCTCTGTCCCTTTTCTGTCTCTTATTTCTATATCAAACTCTTGCAGAAGCAACTCCCATCTTATGAGTCTGGGTTTTGAATCCTGCTTTGTGAGGAGATATATTAGAGCAGCATAGTCAGTGTACACAATCACTTTTGATCCCACTAAATAAGATCTAAACTTGTCAATGGCATAAACCACTGCAAGCAACTCCTTTTCTGTGGTTGTGTAATTCTTCTGCGCATCATTCAAAACACGGCTAGCATAGTAAATGATGTTCAGAAGCTTGTTATGCCTTTGTCCCAATACTGCACCAATGGCATGGTCACTTGCATCACACATTAGTTCGAATGGTAATGTCCAATCTGGTGCAGAAATGATAGGTGCTGTGACCAACTTAGCCTTCAGAGTCTCAAAAGCCTGCAAACACCCTGTGTCAAAGACAAATGGTATGTCAGCAGCTAGCAGATTACTCAGAGGTTTTGTGATTTTTGAAAAATCCTTTATAAACCTCCTATAGAATCCTGCATGCCCCAAAAAGCTTTTGATTGCCTTAACATTGGTGGGTGGTGGTAATTTTTCAATTACCTCTACCTTAGCTTGATCCACCTTTATTCCCTTGTTCGAAATTTTATGCCCAAGGACAATTCCTTCAGTCACCATAAAGTGACATTTTTCCCAATTTAAAACCAGGTTAGTCTCTTGGCATCTTTTCAGAACAAGTGCTAGATGGTTAAGACAGGAGCTAAATGAGTCTCCAAATACTGAGAAGTCATCCATGAAGACTTCCAGAAATTTTTCTACCATATCAGAGAAGATAGAGAGCATGCACCTCTAAAAGGTTGCAGGTGCATTGCATAGACCGAAAGGCATTCTTCTGTATGCAAATACTCCAAATGGACATGTGAATGCTGTTTTCTCTTGGTTCTGAGGATCTACTACAATTTGGTTGTATCCTGAATAGCCATCCAAAAAGCAGTAGTATTCATGTCCTGCTAGTCTCTCCAGCATCTGGTCTATGAATGGTAAAGGAAAATGATCCTTCCTGGTGGCTGTATTGTGCCTTCTGTAGTCAATACACATATGCCACCCTGTAACTGTTCTTGTAGGAACCAGTTCATTCTTTTCATTATGAACCACGTTCATTCCTCCCTTCTTAGGGACAACATGGATAGGGCTCACCCAGGGGCTATCAGAAATAGGATAAATAATCCCAGCCTCTAGTAACTTAGTGACCTCTTTCTGCACCACCTCCTTCATGGCGGGATTTAGTCGCCTCTGTGGTTGAACCATTGTCTTAGCATCATCCTCCAATAGGATCTTGTGCATGTATCTGGCTGGGCTAATGCCCTTAAGATCACTTATGGACCACCCAAGAGCTGTCTTGTGTGTCCTTAGCACCTGAATTAGTGCTTTCTCTTCTTGTGGTGCTAAAGCAGAGCTTATGATTACAGGAAAAGTGTCACCTTCTCCCAGAAATGCATATTTCAAGGATGGTAGTAGTGGTTTGAGCTCAGGTTTAGGAGGTTTCTCCTCTTCCTGAGGAGTTTTCAGAGGTTCTTTTATTTCCTCTGGTTCCTCCAGATCAAGCTGAACATCTTTAAGAATGTCCTCTAGCTCTGATTCGAGACTCTCAGTCATATTGATCTCTTCTACCAGGGAGTCAATAATATCAATGCTCAGGCAGTCTTCTGATGTGTCTGGATGCTGCATAGCTTTGACAACATTCAACTTAAACTCATCCTCATTGACTCTCAGGGTTACCTCCCCTTTTTGGACGTCAATGAGGGTTCGTCCAGTTGCTAGGAATGGTCTTCCTAGAATGAGAGTTGCACTCTTGTGCTCCTCCATTTCTAGCACTACAAAGTCAATAGGGAAGACAAATGGCCCAACCTTGACAATCATGTCCTCAATTATGCCTGATGGGTATTTAATGGAGCCATCAGCAAGTTGAAGACAGATCCGGATTGGTTTGACCTCTTCAGTCAAGCCAAGCTTTCTGATAGTGGATGCAGGGATTAGGTTGATACTTGTCCCAAGATCATATAGAGCTGTTTTGGTGCAAGCACCCTCTAATGTGCATGGTATCATAAAGCTTCCGGGATCCTTAAGCTTTTCTGGTAAGCTTGTTAGGATGACTGCACTGCATTCTTCAGTGAGAAAAACTTTTTCTGTTTCTCTCCAATCCTTCTTATGACTTAAGATCTCTTTCATGAACTTAGCATAAGAGAGTATTTGCTCAAGTGCCTCTGCAAACGGAATCTTTATTTCAAGAGTCCTGAGATAGTCTGCAAAGTGGGCAAATTGCTTATCTTGTTCCTCTTGGCGGAGTTTCTTAGGATAAGGCATTTTGGCTTTATATTCTTCAACCTTAGTTGTTGCAGGTTTATTTCCTACAGAGGCAGGTTGAGAAGCCTTCTTGAGGGAGTTATTATCAGCACTTGCAGGTGTCAGATCCCTCACTGGCGTTTGAACGCCAGAACTGAACATGGATTGGCCGTTGAACACCAGATTCCTACCCTCTTCTAGCGTTTGAACGCCAGACTTATTCCTCTCTGGGCTCTTACTATCCTCAGAGGTATTTTGGGTAGCAGGTTGCTCATCTTCTGTCAGTTGTTCTTTTCTTGGCTTTCTGCTACTTTGAGTTGAGGTATTTAATGTTTTTCCACTTCTTAATTGAACTGCTTGGCTTTCTTTTGTTATCTCTTTTGATAACTGCTGTTTTGTCTGATTCAATTGTGATTCTATATCCTTGTTAGAATTTTTGGTTTCTTGTAGCATTTCCTTAACTTCTGCTAACTGCCTTGTTATAGAAGATAGTTGCTGATTGAGTTCAGCAACTTGTTCCTGAGGACTAAAGTCAGTTGATACTGCCTTGGCTTCTTCTTTCATGGAGGACTCATTACTTATGTACAGATGCTGATTTCTAGCAACTATATCGATAAGCTCTTGAGCCTCTTCAATAGTCTTTCTCATGTTTATAGATCCACCAGCTGAGTAGTCTAGAGATATTTGAGCTTTTTCTGTAAGCCCGTAGTAGATGTCTAACTGTAACCACTCTAAAAACATTTCAGAGGGGCATTTCCTTAGCATCCCTCTGTACCTCTCCCAGGCATTATAAAGAGATTCATCATCCTCTTGTTTAAAGCCTTGGATGTCCAGCCTTAGCTGTGTCATCCTTTTTGGAGGGAAATATTGATTCAGGAATTTCTCTGATAACTGTTTCCATGTTCTTATGCTTGCTGTAGGTTGGTTATTTAACCACCTCTTAGCTTAATCTTTTACAGCAAATGGAAACAGTAATAATCTGTAGACATCCTGATCTACTTCCTTGTCACGTACTGTGTCAGCAATTTGTAAGAACTGTGCCAGAAACTCAGTAGGTTCTTCCTGTGGAAGGCTGGAATACTGGCAGTTTTGCTGCACCATGACAATAAGCTGAGGATTTAGCTCAAAACTGCCTGCTTTGATGGGAGGTATACAGATACTACTCCCATATGCAGCAGTAGTGGGATTAGCATATAACCCCAGAGTCCTTTTGGACTGTTCATTTCCACTTAGATCCATGATGGAGAAAGAGAGATGATGTGGATTGTAATAAAAAACAATTTATTTATTTTTTTAAATTATTTTTTTTGAATATTGAAAATTAAAAGGAAAATAAAATAAAATAAAATAAAATAAATTAACTATAATTTCGAAAATTAGAAAAATAGATAAAAAGGAAATTGAAAATTAAAATAAGTAATTAATTAAAAAGATTTGAAAAAGGTAAGATTTTAAAATTCGAGATTGGAAAAGATAGGATAAGATTTTGAAAAAGATATGATTTTAAAAATTTTGACCAAATCAACCTAATGAATTCGAAAATTATGAGCAATTAAAGGAAAGGATATATATATATATATTGAATTTTATGAAGAAAGAGAAGAACACACAAAAGACACAAGACTTAAAATTTTTAGATCTAATGCTCCTAAAAAATTTTGGAGGGAAAACACCAAGGAATACCAAACTTAAAAATTTTAAGATCAAAATATAAAGAAGACTCAAGAACACCTTGAAGACTCACAAGAACAACAAGAATAAAATTCAAAGACTCAAGAACATAAAAAGAACACCAAACTTAAAACTTTTAGAAAACTAAAAATAAATTTTCGAAAATTAAAGAAAAATAACAAGAGAACACCAAACTTAAAATTTGACACAAAATTTAATCAAAGAAAAATTATTTTTGAAAAAGTTTTAAAAGGAAGATACCCAATTACCAAGAACATAAGCACAACGCTCTAGCTAACTGAGCTATAAATATAACGTGTTTTTTTTTTAAAAAAAAGGTATTTAATGTATATAAAAAAAATTTTTGAATACTGATAATTTGAAAAAGCACAAGAAAAACAAGAAAAGACACAGAATAGAAAAAACTAAAGATCAAACAAGAAAAATAGCAAGAACAACTTGAAGATCAAGAAAGAACAATGAACACAAATTTCGAAAATTTAAAGGAAAATAAAAAATATGCAATTGACACCAAACTTAAAATATGAATCTAAACTCAAACAGAAGACTCAAAGAAAAATTAAAAATTAATAAAGAAAAATAGGATTTTTGAAAGGAAAATAGCAGATGCAATTCTAGTGACTCTAAACCAACAAAAATAAATTATTCCTAATCTAAGCAACAAAATAAACCGTCAGTTGTCCAAACTCGAACAATCCTCGGCAACGGCGCCAAAAACTTGGTGGACAAATTGTAAATCACACTTTTCACAACTCGTACCACTAACCAGCAAGTGCACTGGGTCATCCAAGTAATACCTTACGTGAGTAAGGGTCGATCCCACGGAGATTGTTGGCTTGAAGCAAGCTATGGTTATTTTGTAATTCTTAGTCAGAAAATTAGTAATAAAAATGATTGGGTTTATGAAGAGTAAATAGCATAAATTAAATAATACTTGTTATGTAGTAATGGAGAATAGATTGAGGATTTGGAGATGCTTTGTCTTTCGAATCTTTGCTTTCCTACTGTCTTCTTCTTCACGCACGCAAGGCTCCTTCCATTGCAAGTTGTATATTGGTAGATCACCGTTGTCAATGGCTACCATTCATCCTCTCAGTGAAAACGGTCCAAATGCGCTGTCACCGCATAGCTAATCATCTGTCGGTTCTCACTCATGTTGGAATAGAATCCATTGATTCTTTTGCGTCTATCACTACGCCAACACTCGTGAGTTTTAAGCTCGTCACAGTCATCCCTTCCCAGATCCTACTCAAAATACCACAGACAAGGTATAGACTTTTCGGATCTCAGGAATGGCCGCCAATAATTCTAGCCTATACCACGAAGACTCTGATCGTGAACCAGGAGGCTAAAAAATACACACTCAAGCTAATGCAGATAGAACGGAGGTGGTTGTCAGGCACGCGTTCATAGGTGAGAATGATGATGAGTGTCACAGATCATCACATTCATCAGAGTGAATTATGAGTGAATATCTTAGAATAGAAACAAGCGTGATTGAATAAAAAACAGTAGTAATTTCATTAATTCATCGAAACACAGCAGAGCTCCTCACCCCAACCATGGGATTTAGAGACTCATGCAGTCAGAAATACAATATGGAACGTGTAAAAAATGTCATGAGATGCAAAATAAATCTCTAAAAGTTGTTTAAATACTAAACTAGTAACCTAGGTTTACAGAAAATGAGTAAACTACGATAGATAGTGCAGAAATCCACTTCTGGGGCCCACTTGGTGTGAGCTGGGGCAGAGACTTGAGCTTTACACGTGCCTAGGCTGTTTTTGGAGTTAAACGCCAGGTTATAACCTGTTTCTAGTGTTTAACACTAGAATGGAACATGGAACTGGCGTTAAACGCCAGTTTACGTCGTTTATCTTTGAGCAAAGTATGGACTATTATATATTGCTAGAAAGCCCTGGATGTCTACTTTCCAAAGCAATTGAGAGCGTGCCAGTTGGACTCTTGTAGCTTCAAAAAATCCATTTCGAGTGCAGGGAGGTCAGAATCCAACAGCATCTGTAGTCCTTTTTCAGCCTCTGAATCAGATTTTTGCTCAGGTCCCTCAATTTCGTCCAGAAAATACCTGAAATCACAGAAAAATACACAAACTCATAATAAAGTCCAAAAATGTGAATTTTGCATAAAAACTAATAAAAACATAGTAAAAACTAACTAAATCATACTAAAAACTACCTAAAAACAATGCCAAAAAGCGTATAAATTATCCTCTCATCAAGGTGCTGAAGAAGTCGGCACAATAGTGGCTTTGATAACCGGCACAGAAGGAGGTTCAACATCATCGTCATCAGGGTCATCAGGGACAATCTTGCCGTCCTTTACAACGTTGTCCAGGCTAAAGAGAGTAAGGTCAAGCTCGGGGGCAAGAACTCGAACCTGCTCCTTCAGGTTCTCATAAGCAGCGTTGATAAACCCCAATTTCGTGGTTTATCTTGTGCTTATTTTGGGGGATTTTATCAATATTTCTCACACTTATTCACAAGAAATGCATGGTTTTGTGTTCACTTCCCAATATTGCTCTATGATGAAAAACATGCTTGTTTTACCTTAAATTTGCCATATTTCAACCCTCTTCTATTGTCATTCGATGCCGTGATATCTTTGTTGAGTAATTTCAGGAATTATAGGTTAGGATTGACTCAGAAGAGAGGGAGAAATCATGTACAAAAAGGGAGGAGCATGAAGAATTGAAGTCTTGGGAGCAGCAGCATCGGCGCGCCCGCGCACTACACGCGCTCGTGTGGATGGAACTGACTAGAAGCGGCGCGTAAGGATAGACACATCCGCGTAGATTGGAAGATTTCTACCGACGCACACGCACAACTGGCGCGCACGCGTGGATCACAAAAGTAATCGGTGCGCGCGCACGCATAGCGCGCACGCGTGGGAAGCTACACGTGACCTCATTAAGAAAAATCGTGCCAGGCAATTTCTGAGGCCAAGGAGGCCCAATTTCAAGTTGTTTCTGCATGGAAAAGACCCAAGGATGCTGAGGGGAAAAAGGGGATGACTCATTTGGAGACTAGGAAATAATTTTGAGTTTTTAGGTTCTTTGGTGATTCTAGAGAGAGAAACCCTTGTTCCTTTCTAGATCTAGTTTCCATTTTGATTTTTCCTTGTTGATTTGTGAATTGGATTTTGTTGATTACAGTTTTAATTGGTCAATTTAATTTCCTTGCTACAATCTTGCTTACATCTAGTGATAGTTTTATGATTCTTGTCAATTGTTATTTTACCCATTTCATGAATGTTGTGAATCTTATTTTGTTGATGTTACATTGATGATTTCTATGTTTAATCTTGTTGATTGTTTGATTGTATGTTGATCATTGTTAGTGGGTATTTGTAGAATTCAATTTAATTACTATTTTGAACATGTATTTTGTTAGCGCTTACCAAGTGTTTGATGAATTTTTTACTTTGATTATGGAGTAGTTCTTTCTCACTCTTGGTCTAGGTCAAGGGAATTGGGTAAACTTGAGTCATTGGGTCTAATGGATTTGATGATTCGGGAGCCCTAGGTGGTCAATTTGATACTCATTGATGCCAACCCACTATTAATCTAATTAGTAGGTAGGTTGGGACTTATAGGTTGATGTGATCAGGGCCATTTGACGTACTCCAAGTCTAGGAGTAGACATCACGTACTTAAGACTTGAGAGTAGACTTAATGAGCTTAGTTCCTCATAATTGTCAAGATGAAGCGTTGGACAAGGATTGTGACCCCAATTCCCATGCCTAGCCAAGAGTTGTTTTTGTCATTCATATTCAAAAAACCAATTTCCAATTTCAATTGTCTTAGTCATAGTTATTCGTTTAGCTTAAGGTAGAATTAAGTAGAATATTGCTTGCTCACTAGAATTGCTTAGTTTTTGCTTACGTAGTTGAATTCGTTTATTGTAATTTAAGATTACCTGCTTGTTGAGTTTTCTATTTATTTTCATGCTCATAACTCTCAACCCCGGATTTCTAACCAATGTCGAAGCACATGTTTGCCCATTCTTCGTGAGACGACCCGAGGTTTGAATACTTCGGTTATTTCTATTGGGGTTGAACTTGTGACAACCAAATCCCTCTTCTAAATTTGACCCCCGAGGATTGTTGTTGGTAGGCTATACTCACAAGAAGGTGAAATTAAAGAGAAAAATCTTACCAATATAACATCCCTTGGTTGTGCATCGTCAAATTTATGGCGCCGTTGCCGGGGAATGGTTGCAACGTATACCTTGATATTGGTTATGTGAATATGTGAATATTGTAGATATTTTGCTCTTTCAATACTTAGCTATAGTTTAAATTTCTTTTGCATTTGTACTATGACTTTCAAGTTTGATGACTCGGTCTCAACCGAATTCTAGCTTAGCCAATTTTGATCCTGAGATTGAAAGAACTTTGTTGCACGCTCGGCAAGCTAGAAGGAGATTGGACTACACGCCTAGTACTTCGGCCTCTCTTGAGGAAAACACCGAATTACTAGACGCCACCGAGGGTGACTTGGAGTCTGTTACTTCCTATTCCTCTGTTGACACTGCTAATACATCTTTGCATCCTACAGGTGAGCGACACATGGCGGAGCCACGCCGGATCACTTTGCATGAGCAAAGAGCTCCGGATATCATACTTCAACCGTTACAAGCAAGGTATCCTAACCTTGATCCAAACTTTGAGTTGAAGAGTAGCTTGATAAATCTACTTCCTAAGTATCATGGGTTGCCGGGTCAAGACCCCATCCGACATTTGAAGGATTTTCATGTTGCTTGTTCCACGGCTCGAAGGCATGGAGCCGATGAGGTAGCCATCATGGTTTTTGCCTTTCCTTTTTCTCTTGAAGCACAAGCAAAAACATGGTTTTATTCGCTACCGGATGATATTGTGACTAATTGGGATTTCCTGAGAAGAGAGTTTCTTGACAAGTTCTTCCCACCGGAGAAGACCGAGTACATCCGGAAAGAGATTTCGGGCATAATGCAAAGAGACCAAGAGAGCATGTATGAGTATTGGTCTCGGTTCAAGAGGCTATTGGAGTCATGTCCACATCACGAAATGACCACTCGCTTGCTCATTAGCTACTTTATCGGAGGTCTTTGTGCGGAAGATAGAAGATTGCTTATCGCCTCTAGTGGCGGATCCCTTTCGAAAAACAAGACGGAAGGAGAAGCTTGGGATTTGATAAAGGATGTCGCCAAATCTACGCAACACACAAGAGTGAGGAATAACCCCCTTAAGGGTGTGGTAGAACCGTCCCCCTCCGAAGCAAGTCTAACCAAGGCACTTGGGGATATGGCCACCATCCTTACACAAATTCAAAGAGATCAAAGGGAGTATTACTCCATCAAAGCCATCCAAGCCCCTCCTCCAGTTGCTCAACTTGAAGGCCCTCCTAGGATTTATGGATTGTGCTCTAGCACTACACATTACACTGACCAATGCCATCAAATTCAAGAGGAACATGCCCTTGTGGTAGCCAATGTGAATTACAACAACCGTCCACCATATCCTTCTCAAGGCCAAAACAACTACCATCAAGGTAGCAATCAATATCAAGGGTGGAGAGATAATTCACAAGGAAGCAATCAGAACCAAAGATGGAACAACCCTCCTTCTCATCACAATAACAACCCATCTTCATCCCAATACCACCACAATAACACCAACTACCAAGCCAACCAAAACCAAAACAACTACACCAAGTACCAAACACCACACCATAGACAACAAAACCAAACTCCTACATCTTCCAACAATCAAGTTGATGAGCTTAGAGCCGCTATGGAGAAACGAGATGAGATCAACAAGGCTCAATTTGAGGCCTTGAACACTCAATTGGCTAACCTCACCAACATACTCTCAAAGATGAACATGTCAAACCAACCACCAACTCCCAATAACAACACCACCCAACCCTCAAGTTCATCCAACCTTCCATCCCAACCCCAACCAAACCCAAGAGGCGGTCTCAATGCCATCACTCTACGGTCGGGGACTACATTGGAGGAAATACCCCCAAGATTCATGGGAGAGATGCATGAGGAAGAGGTAGTCGTTGGAATTCCACATGAAGAAGAGGTGGTAGACAAAAGGCATGAGGAAGAAGGAGTAAACCTCAAGGAACCCAAGAGGAAAGCCGTAGTCGATGAATCAATTCCTTTTCCATTTCCTTCCATGGTGAAGAAAGCAAAGAAGACACCGGAATTTGATTTAGACATGCTCTAAGTGTTCAAAAAGGTCGAGGTAACCATACCACTCCTTGACGCTATTCAAAAAATCCCCAAGTATGCAAAATTTTTGAAAGACTTGTGTACACACAAGGGTAAAATAGGGGAATTGGAGACACTATCCTTGGGTAGCTTGATTTCTTCCTTGATGGAGCCTATTCCAAGAAAATGTGGTGACCCTGGACCGTGCTTAGTGTCTTGTTGTATTGGTGGATACACTTTTCATGATTGTATGTGTGACTTGGGAGCTTGTGTTAGCATCATGCCGCTTTCCATCTATGTGCGGTTGAATTTAGCTCCATTGAAGAAGTCGGCGACGAGGTTTGCCTTAGCCGATAAAAGTGTGATCACAGTAATGGGAATAGCTGAAGATGTACTTGTGGCAATTAAGGATTTGGTTTTTTCGGTTGACTTTTACATCCTTGAGATGCCCCCAACGGAAGGTAGAAGCTCATCCTCCGTCCTACTTGGTAGACCTTTCCTCAAAACCTCCAAATTCAAGCTAGATGCCTTCACCGGTATATATTCCTTTGGATTTGGAGACAAGACTATCAAGTTCAATTTAGAGGAAGCTATGAAACATCCTCCCGAAGAACATTCTATGCTCCGATGCGATATAATTGATGAAGTGGTAGCGGAAGTACAAGAAGAAGATCATGACAAGTCGTGCTACCCCACCGATGAGGAGATAGATGACCAAGAGGATGAACTTAAAGAAGTTGCCAAGAATGAGTCCCATGAGCTTGATGAAAAGGAACCTCATCTTGAGGTAGCAAGTGAACTGAAACCCCTTCCCTCACATCTGAAATATGCGTTCTTAGAAGACAACTGTGGGTTTCCGGTTATAATTGCTAGTGAACTCTCAAGTGAAGAAGAGGAAAAACTCCTAGACGTTCTAAGAAAGTACAAGAAAGTGATAGGATGGAGCCTTGCGGATATTGTGGGGATTGACCCGCATAAGTGCATGCATATGATATTTCTCTAAGATAGAGCCAAGCCGGTTCGGCAACCGCAAAGGAGGCTCAACCCAACCATCCTCGACGTAGTGAAGAAAGAGGTCACCCGACTACTGGATGCGGATATCATATACCCTATTTCCGACAGTGAGTGGGTGAGCGTGGTTCAAGTTGTTCCCAAGAAGTCGGGCATTACAACGGTCAAGAAGGAAGACGGAGAAATGGTCACTAAAAGGGTGCAAAATGCGTGGCGAGTATGTATTGACTACAGAAGATTGAATGCCGCCACACGGAAGGACCATTACCCCTTACCCTTCATCGATCAGATGCTAGACCGCTTGGTAGGTAAATCTCACTACTGTTTTCTTGATGGATTTACTGGATATTTTCATATACATATTGCTCCTGAAGATCAGGAGAAGACCACGTTTACATGTTCGTTTGGCACCTTTGCCTATAAAAGGATGCCATTTGGACTATGTAACGCACCCGCCACTTTTCAGAGGTGCATGATGAGTGTCTTCTCTGATCTAATGGAGAATTGTCTAGAGGTTTTTATGGATGATTTCAACGTTTATGGTGTCTCATTTGATTGTTGTTTGGAGAGCTTGGCCAAGGTCCTAGCTTGATGTGTTGACACCAACCTTGTCTTAAATTTTGAAAAATGTCACTTTATGGTACGACAAGGCATAGTGTTGGGACATGTAGTATCTCATGAAGGCATTTCTGTGGACCCGGCCAAGGTCGATGTTATTACTACTCTGCCTCACCCCTCATCCGTGAGGGAGGTCCGCTCGTTTTTGGGACATGCAGGATTTTACAGGCGCTTTATCAAGGACTTCAGCAAGATTGCCTTGCCATTGTCGCGCTTACTCCAAAAAGAGGTAGATTTTGAGTTTGACAGTGAATGTGTAAAAGCTTTTGAAGAGTTGAGGAAAATTCTCACCATAGCACCGATTGTGCGAGGCCCCAACTGGACGTTGCCGTTTGAGATAATGTGCGATGCGTCAAACTATGCTGTGGGTGCCGCGCTTGCACAGCGTGAGGGTAAACTCCCTTATGTCATTGCTTACTCTTCTAAGACACTAGATGCCGCACAATCCAACTATACCACTACCGAAAAAGAACTCTTAGCCATTGTTCATGCCTTAGTTAAATTCAGATCTTATCTGCTAGGTTCAAAGATAGTAGTATGCACGGATCATGCAGCTTTGAAGTATTTATTGACAAAGAATGAGTCAAAGCCTAGACTCATACGTTGGATCTTGCTTTTGCAAGAATTCGACATTGAGATTAGGGACCGGAGTGGATCTCAAAACCTGGTTGCGGATCACTTAAGCCGCATTGATAATTTAAAAACTGATCCATTTCCGATCAATGATTCATTCCCATTGGAAAGTTTGCATGATGTGTCAGCTAGTTCTCCTTGGTTTTCCCCAATGGCGAACTACTTGGTCGCAAGAATCTTCCCTCCCAACTTTTTGAAAAATCAAAGGGACAAGTTGAGGAGTGATTCCAAATACTACATTTGGGATGACCCTCACTTGTGGAAGAGAGGTGTAGACCAAGTAATCCAAAGGTGTGTCACGGAATCCGAATTTCAACCAATTCTGGAAGCTTGTCATTCGTCCGACTGTGGTGGCCACTTTGGCCCACAAAGGACCACCAAAAAGGTGTTGGATTGCGGATTCTGGTGGCCAACCTTATTCAAGGATGCTAACCGGCTATGTGTGTCTTGTCATCAGTGACAAAAGTCAGGAAACACATCCCAAAGGGATGAAATACCTCAGCAACCTATGTTGTTCTGTGAGATATTTGATGTGTGGGGCATTGACTTTATGGGACCGTTTCCTAACTCTAGTGGGTATCTGTACATTCTGTTAGCAGTTGACTACGTGTCAAAGTGGGTGGAGGCCGTATCTACCCGCCTTGACGACGCCAACACCGTTGTTTCTTTCATTAGGAATCACATTGTATGCTGTTATGGGTCGCCACGAGCAATCATGAGCGACCAAGGATCCCACTTTTGTAACAGGAAGGTAGAAGCATTGCTCAAGTGCTATGGAGTATCGCATAAGGTTGCTACTGCTTATCATCCGCAAACAAATGGGCAAGCAGAAGTTTCCAACCGGGAGATCAAAAGAATCTTGGAAAAAGTGGTCAATCCACAAAGAAAGGATTGGAGCCTCCGGTTAGGAGATGCACTATGGGCTTACAGAACGGCCTACAAGACTCCGATAGGAATGAGTCCCTTTCGGATCGTCTATGGTAAGGCATGCCACCTTCCGGTGGAGATTGAGCATCGAGCATACTGGGCGGTAAAGCAGTGCAACATGGATTTGGCCAAGGCAGGTGAAGCTAGGAAGTTACACTTAGAAGAGCTTGAGTGTTTGAGGAACGAGTCATATGAAAATGCCCGAATTTACAAGGAGAAGACTAAGGCATTCCATGACCATCACATTCGGAAGAAGGACTTTAAAGAAGGAGATGAAGTCCTCCTCTACAACTCAAGGCTCCGATTTATGCCTGGCAAGCTCCGTTCTAGGTGGGAAGGACCTTTTAAGGTGAAAGAAATGAAGCCCTACGGAGTGGTGGAATTGTTTGATCCCAAAGGTGAAGCGACTTTCAAGGTGAATGGGCATAGAGTGAAGAAATATCATGGTTGCAAACCTCCAAGGGAGCTAGAGGTGTACATATTGGAGGATGCACCAAGTAGAGATGAAGCTTGAGAAGAGGACCGTCCAACTTAAGGACGTTAAAGAAAAGTGCTTGGTGGGAGGCACCCCACCGTGGTAAGATCTTCCTTGTTTATACCATCTTGTAGTATCTTTAGTTCCTTGAATTTTATGCTCTTTTAATGATTGATTGAGTGCTTAGGGATGCTAGCTTTGTTGATTCTGTTAGATAGGTAGAATGTTCATTTAGATAGGTTGTGAAAGAGATAAAGAAAACACAAAATTTTTTCTTTGAAAAAGAGCACCAACGCGCAAGCGCACCGTGCGTGCGCGCGCCGGTTGCGAATTTCCATTTTCAGGCCAAAAACCCGAGAGTCAGGCCAACTTTGTGCCCAACTCGCGCCAGGAACCCACGCGTTCGCATACATGCCGCCTGCGCGCACCATTGCCAGTTAACCATCAACGCGCAAGCGCACTATGCATGCGCACGCCGATGGAGCTATATGAAGTCTCTGGTACAAAAACCAAAGAGTTGTGCCACGATTATGCCAACTTTGTGCCGAAACTGACGCGTCCGCGCGTAGTGCGCGCCCGTGCCAGCTCTCGAATACCACAAGCACGCGCTCGCGCATTCTGCGCATCCGCGCGCATGCCTCCCTGGGTCACCCTGGTACAAAAACCAGAGACTTGAGCCAGATTTATGCCACTTTTGTGCCTGGGGCACCGCTCCTCTCGCACGCGCGCGCCACTGACGCGCATGCGCCCTCAGCTAGTACCTTCACCGACGCATCAGCGCACCTTGCGCGCGCGCTGTCTGCGCGAATCAGTTTTATACTTTGCGCCGTTCCACCCTTCTCACTCACCCTTCTTTTTCTTTCTTAGCTCTCACTCCCTTCATCACTTCTCTTCTCTTTTCTTCTTCTCCTTCTTCCACAACTCACCTCCATTGTCTCCGGCCATTCACCGGTGACAACAACCACCTTTTCCAATGGCGCTACACTTCTCTTACTTCCTCTCTCATCTTCACAAAAGAAGATTCAACCTTGCTTTTTCATACTCTTCAAGGTTTAACTTCTCCCTTCCCTTTACCTTTGCTTTTTCTTATGCTATTTCTTCTAATTAAATGCTTCCTATTGTCTTACTTAGTTTCTCTTCTGCTTGATAATGATATTTCTTGTTTTTGTTTGCTTATTTGCCCTATCTTTTCTTTGTTTCTCCATGGATGTTGAACTTGAACTTAATTTGCATTACTACACCTTTTGTCACTCTTTTACCATTGTGTGATGTTTATGTGGTGATTGATGTTCCATTTTGGGCTTTGAATTGGTTTAGTATCTCATAATTGCTCATTGCCTGATTATTGCACGCTAAGTGTTCGAGGAAATGCACACATACCATTTTGGCTCCATTTAGCCATGTATTTTCAATTTGGTGCTCCCTCCTCATTCACTTGCTTCCTCTTAAATGCATTGAGTCTAATTTGTGTGCTTAAGGTTCATACTTGCCAATTCCATATTAATTGAACATGACTTGCTTTTTACTAAGGATGCTTGAGACTACTCTTCTCATGCTTTTGCATGCCTTACCTTCTCTTGCATCACATGCTAAGTGATATAACCCTTGCTTTCATATTCATCATGGGCGTGACAAATCACTTGCATGTTTTCATCAATTTGTTTCTTGGGTTTAATGTTTTCCTTCCTCCCCTTTCTTTTTAGGATGGCCACCAAAAAAGGCAAGGAGGTAGCTTCGAGGAAACCGGCCGCAAAAAGAGTACCCCAAAGGTCAAATTCTAAGGCGCGTTCTTCAATAGGAGCCAAAACCTTATCAAAGAATAGAAAGACACCCGCTCCTATTGATGAGGATAACAAGGGCAAACTGGCACGAAACCCTTCAAGGTTCCCCAACCGCTTTTGTGAACTCAAGTTCCCTTCCATAGCCGTAAGGAACTATCATCCTGAGCACTTACTCACTCCGCCAGATAAGGTTGCTCCTTATATTTTACCCCGTATCGAAAGGCGAGGATGGGAGTTTCTTTTGAGGAAACCAAGGGAAATCAACCTCTCTTGGGTGGAAGAATTTTACACTAACTACCATCTTTCCTCTCTTCGATCGGTATATTTGCGCTGGAAGCAAGTTTCAGTTTTAGAAGAGGCTATTCAGCAGGTGCTCAATGTCCAACCAGTGCCAAATGACATGGATGGCTACCAAGAAGTCTTGCGTCAGCGAGTGGAGTACGGATTTAATTGGAACTCAATTCTCCAAGTCATCGCTGAACCTGAGGCATTTTGGATCCATGGTAGTCAGCGGATGAGGCCCAAGAGTATCAACGCTCGCTTCCTCACTGTGGAAGCTAAGGGCTGGGCCCAGATCCTTTCTCACTATGTGCTACCTAGCACTCACAGGTCGTCCATCACGGCGGACCTTGCCTTGCTTGTTTGGTGTATTCTCACGGAAAAGCCGGTGAACATCCCACCTCTTGTCAAGCAAGCAAAGAGTCAAGTTCACGACCGGGGTAACCTGCCATTTCCAACCTTGGTATCTGACTTAGTTGCTGCTGCAGGTGTTTCTTGTGAAGCCAAGGATAAGAAGATCATGGTTCCGGCTAAGGGCGATGTGGTCCCAAGCGGAAAATACCTATATCTTCCCATGAACAAACCAAGCCTTGACATGGCCCCGCCACTTCTTTTTCCCTCAAGCTCATCATCACCACCACTGGGATCCACATATCAAAGGATAGAAGATCTTCACCAGAAGCTGGATAGGTATGAGCGGCGCAACCACCGCCGATACACCCACCTCAAGAAGCTTTTGAGTCTTGTTGCCCCTAGCATGGAGGAGCCTGAGATATTCACATCCACCTCGAACCCAAGCAATGAAAGTTCTGATAGAGGGGATAGTGAAGACTCCGGTCCCAACCGTCCCTTGAGTATCATTCGTAGCACGGAGGACCGTGCTAAATTCTAAAAGTGTGGGGAGGTCGTTCGACCGATCTCCATGGGTTACACTCTCTTCTCTTCAATAACCATGGATTTATCTTTTGCATAGATGTTAGCATATTGCATGCGTAGTTAGTTTTTCTTGTAAATACCCTTGCATGATATTTAGTTTTATAGAATTACTTGGTCAAAGCAATAACTTTCTCTCCCAGAAACTGTGTTCTGGGTGACCTACCAAAATTTTGAAAATTTTTGCAGTGAACGTGCTTTAAGAATGTATTTTGGAACATAGTGATTGTGTTAAGAACACAAGCATGAAATTTTTGAGCATGTTGCATGGTTACATCTTTTAACCATTATTTCTATTCTTGTGTGCATATCTCTCTTTCTATGAATGTGATCCTTGATTTGTCTAATTCTATATGTCCATTGCTTTGTGTATGAATGCATTTGCATGATTGAGGCCATCATTTCAACAATCACTTTTCTCAAATAGCCTTAACCCTTATATCTACCATTGCTAGCCAATTTTGAGCCTTTGATAAACCCTCTTGTTCTTAAATGGAACACGTCAACAACCCTAAGTGAAAAAACCATGAATGTCCCTGAATTTGAATCCTTGATTAGCTTAGGTAAGTTAGGATGTGTATCATTCACATAGGAGGGGTATACTTTGGAAATTCGGGTAGATATATAGGCATGAAATTGTAGTGTAGCTGAAAACTCTAGGATTTTGGGAACATACTCATGTGCTAAATGATTGCACCGTATGCATTAACACTTTAGTTCACTAAGAAACCCCAAGGAAAAGGGGATGATGATAATGTCATATATACAAAAAAAAAAGAGGGGACAAAAATGCCCCAAGATAAAGTAATAAAAACAATGCATATAGTAGGTGGACTGAAAAGAAGGCATGAGTATGCAAAAGGGTAGAAATTCAAGGGTAGCTAGGAATATATTGTAGTTGTATAGGTTGTTTTAGGTGTCTAGTGGGATCCGAGGTTGATCAAGGACTCAAATTTTAAGCCCACTTAGCCATATACATCCTTACCTTCACCTTAGCCCCATTACAACCCATGAATAAGACCTCATGATACTTGTAAGCAGGCATTAAGTAATTGTCGATTGATTAGATGAAAGACAAATCTTGGAAAGCATGATTAGGAGGAGATTGAGTGATGAACCCTAGACACTTGAGCGATTAGAGCGGATACACTTCCGGTGAGGGTTCAATGCTCAATGCTTGTTCCCGGCTTTCACAAGCGTTCGCTTAGCAAGTCATATGCACTCTTTAGTGATGTTCAGTTTGGTAGGATTCGTGAACTGCATACTATCTTCACCCTATATGCTCACATGTATTCTTGAAGGATGGATTCACTTTTGACCAAGTAGGTAGATGACTTTACATTAGTTACATGCATCCGTTTAGATACTTAGCATTTCATAAACCCTTTCCCATCATAATCTTTGGTCTTTTTATTTTAAGCATGAGGGCATGCTTGGTTTAAGTGTGGGGAGATTTGATAAACCCCGATTTCGTGGTTTATCTTGTGCTTATTTTGGGGGATTTTATCAATATTTCTCACACTTATTCACAAGAAATGCATGGTTTTGTGTTCACTTCCCAATATTGCTTTATGATGAAAAACATGCTTGTTTTACCTTAAATTTGCCATATTTCAACCCTCTTCTATTGTCATTCGATGCCGTGATATCTTTGTTGAGTAATTTCAGGAATTATAGGTTAGGATTGACTCAGAAGAGATGGAGAAACCATGCACAAAAAGGGAGGAGCATGAAGAATTGAAGTCTTGGGAGCAGCAGCATCGTCGTGCCGGCGCACTCCACGCGCTCGCGTGGATGGAACTGACTAGAAGCGGCGCGCAAGGATGGACGCATCCGCGCAGATTAGAAGATTTCTACAGACGCACACGCGCAACTGGCGCGCATGCGTGGATCACAAAAGTAATCGGCGCGCGCGCACGCATGGCGCGCACGCGTGGGAAGCTGCACGTGACCTCATTAAGAGAAATCGTGTCTAGCGATTTCTGAGGCCAAGGAGGCCCAATTTCAAGCTGTTTCTGCATGGAAAAGACCCAAGGATGCTGAGGGGAAAGAGGGGGATGACTCATTTGGAGACTAGGAAATACTTTTGAGTTTTTAGGTTCTTTGGTGATTCTAGAGAGAGAAACCCTTGTTCCTCTCTAGATCTAGTTTCCATTTTGATTTTTCCTTGTTGATTTGTGAATTGGATTTTGTTGATTACAGTTTTAATTGTTCAATTTAATTTCCTTGCTACAATTTGCTTACATCTAGTGATAGTTTTATGATTCTTGTCAATTGTTATTTTACCCATTTCATGAATGTTGTGAATCTTGTTTTGTTGATGTTACATTGATGATTTCTATGTTTAATCTTGTTGATTGTTTGATTGTATGTTGATCATTGTTAGTGGGTATTTGTAGAATTCAATTTAATTACTATTTTGAACATGTCTTTTGTTAGTGCTTACCAAGTGTTTGATGAATTGTTTACTTTGATTATGGAGTAGTTCTTTCTCACTCTTGGTCTAGGTCAAGGGAATTGGGTAAAGTTGAGTCATTGGGTCTAATGGATTTGATGATTCGGGAGCCCTAGGTGGTCAATTTGATACTCATTGACGCCAACCCACTATTAATCTAATTAGTAGGTAGGTTGAGACTTATGGGTTGATGTGATCAGGGCCATTTGATGTACTCCAAGTCTAGGAGTAGACATCACGTACTTAAGACTTGACAGTAGACTTAATGAGCTTGGTTCCTCATAATTGTCAAGATGAAGTGTTGGACAAGGATTGTGACCCCAATTCTCATGCCTAGCCAAGAGTTGTTTTTGTCATTCATATTCAAAAAACCAATTTCCAATTTCAATTGTCTTAGTCATAGTTATTCGTTTAGCTTAAGGTAGAATTAAGTAGAATATTTCTTGCTCACTGGAATTGCTTAGTTTTTGCTTACGTAGTTGAATTCGTTTATTGCAATTTAAGATTACCTGCTTGTTGAGTTTTCCATTTATTTTCATGCTCATAACTCTCAACCCTGGATTTCTAACCAATGTCGAAGCACATGTTTGCCCATTCTTCGTGAGACGACCCGAGGTTTGAATACTTCGGTTATTTCTATTGGGGTTGAACTTGTGACAACCAAATCCCTCTTCTAAATTTGACCCCCGAGGATTGTTGTTGGTAGGCTATACTCACAACGAGGTGATATTAAAGAGAAAAATCTTACCAATATAACATCCCTTGGTTGTGCATCGTCAAGCGTTCACGCTACCCACAAGGTGACCCTGGAGCTCGGCATAATCAGCTTGGGCATGCTCCAACTCCTCCCTGAGATGCATCACTTCCCTGTAGGACGTGACATAGCTCTCCTTGTGCCTCAATGCTGTGTCTTCAGCCAACCTCACAGAAGCCGCTGATGAGAGAACTTTTGCGTGGTCTAGAAATTTGCGGATAAATCCTCGTTGCAAGTATAGTTTCTAAACTTCAAAAGTCCTTTCATACAAAAGTATTGGTTGTCACAAGTAACAAACCCCTTTAAAATTGATAACCGAAGTATTCAAACCTCGGGTCGTCTTCTCAAGGAATTGCAGGGAGGTATGTTCTTATTATTGGTTATGAGTTTGTAAATTGGGGGTTTTGAAAGTAAGGAAGCAGTATGTTGAACAAAAAGAATAAAATAAAATAGTAATAATAAAATAAACTCTTGGCAAGGTATGAAAACTGGAAGTCCTATCCTGGCTATCCTTATCAATTGTAATGAGAATTGGATTTTTCTCCCACTTTGTTAACCTCTAACTATGAAGGTGAGTTAAGTGGATGAATTAATTCTGATTCCTCAAGTCCTAGTCTTTCCTTGGGAAAAGTTAGAGTTATTGGAACCTGAATTAATTCTTGAAGAATTCCAATTTTCAATCAACAATGAGTTTGATAACTCAAGTGTCTCCAATTACTCAACCAAAGCCAAAAGGGAAGAGAATCTACTTGAATGAAAATAATTTGAATACATAAATTAAAGAGAGCAATCGTAATTCTGAAATACCTCAATTAGCACTAATAAAGATATCAAATGTAACATGGAAGAGTTTATAAATTAAATTAGAAAAATAAATAAAAGGAACATTGAACCTGGGATTGAAAGTCACTCCTAAAACTAAGAGAAATCCTAAATCCTAATCCTAAGAGAGAGGAGAGAACCTCTCTCTCTAAAAGCTACATCTAAATCCTAATAATTGTGAATTTGAAAGCTTATTCATGAATGGATGCATTCCCCCACTTTATAGCCTCTAATCTTTGTTTTCTGGGCCGCAAACTGGGTTGGAAACAGCATAGAATTTGCTGGTTGCGAATTCAAACACGCTGATTTTTCGTCATTGCGATGCGTCCGCATGAAGCACGCGGTCGCGTTGCCTAGCGTCAGGGCAACTATGGCATATTATATATCAAATCGAAGCCCCAGACGTTAGCTTTCTAACGCAACTAGAACCGCATCATTTGGACCTCTGTAGCTAAAGTTATAGTCGTTTGAGTGCAAAGAGGTCAGGTTGGACAGCTTAGCAATTTCTCCAACTTCTTGTTTTCCTTCCACTTTTGCATGCTTCCTTTCCATCCTCTAAGCCATTCCTGCCCTGTAATCTCTGAAAACACTTAACACACATATCAGGGCATCTAATGGTAATAAGAGAGGATTTAAAAATAGGGAACTTAAGGCCAAAGAAGCATGTTTTCAATCAAAGCACATAATTAGGAAGGCAAATGTAAAACCATGCAAATAGTATGAATAAGTGGGTAAAGATTGATAAAAACCACTCAATTGAGCACAAGATAAACCATGAAATAGTGGTTTATCAACCTCCCCACACTTAAACATTAGCATGTCCTCATGCTAAGCTCAAGAGAAACTATAAAGGTAAAGAGGAATGGTAGAATGTATGAAATGCAACCTATCTGTATGAATGCAACTACATGCAGAATGTTTCTACCTACTTGGTTAAAAATAAATAAATTCTCCAAGACAAATATAAATCAAATTCCACTACTTCAAACCATACAGTAAAAACAAGTAAACTTGTAAGAAGATAGCTCATGAAAGCAGGGAACATAGAATTAAGCACTGAACCCTTACTGGTAGTGTATATCACTCTAGTCTCTCAAGTGTATAGGGTAATTCACTCTACTCTTTTCTAATCATGCTTTCTAAACTTTGTTCTTCATCTAACCAATCAACAAATATTTAATGTACCAATGCAAACATCATGAGGTCTTTTTCAAGGTTGTAATGGGGCTAAGGTAAGGGTAAAGGTATATATATGGCTAAGTGAGCTATAAATTGAATCTTTGACTAACCTAAGCTCTCACCTAACATACATACACTCTATATATTCTAATTCATGCCTAGCTACCCAAAATTCCCACTTTTGTATGATTCCCATACTCATGTACCAAAATTTTGATATTTCTTTACTTTTATCACATGTGCATTGATCTTTTTATTAACTTAGCATTGGGGTAATTTTATCCCCTTATTTATTTACTTATTTATTGAATATTTTTGGATTTTTATCTCTTCTTTTTTTTTTGTAGAGAAATAAACATAACTTATCAATGCACATGAATTTTCTATTATTTTTCTATTTTGGTTTTTCATGAGTAGGTTCCCAAATTCCCAATATTCAAATAAATTAGAAACATGATACATTCTCTTATTAACCCATATTTCCACAATTTTTCACACTTAGTTGATGCACAATCTCTAATTTAAGCTAACCAAAGATTCAATTTGGGATAAGTAATTTGTTTTTCTGCTTATGGTTAGTGATGTGGTAAAATACAGAACAAATGGGGATTAAAAGGCTCAAAGTGGCTGACAAGGGTGATTTAAAGGGTAGGCTTATTTGGGATAAGTGAGCTAAAATCAAACAATGGCCTCAATCATATGCAAGCATATAAATACACTAAATAATGGACATATAGAATGGAACAAAGCAAAGATTGCAATTATAGAGAAGAAAACACACAAGAATAAAAATTTATGGTTAAATAATGTAACCATGTAAATAAGCTTAAATCTCACAGGTTGTGTGTTCTTTAGCTCAAAAATCATATTCCAAATAAAACTTCAAACAAATTTAACACAAAAATTTTGATTTAAATTAGTGAAATACTATAAAATTTCTTGAAAAAGAAAATATTACTTCAACCAAGTAGTAACTAAATGCATAAAATCAAACAAATATGCAATCAAATATGTAGATGCAACAATAAACAAATAAAGAAAATAAAGCAATGGTGTTGAAAAGAAGAATATGGCTAACCCATGGAGATCGGTATCGACCTCCCCACACTTAAAGATTGCACCGTCCTCGGTGCATGCTAAGATGTACAAGTGGACGGGCTGCTCCAACTGGCGCTTTTCTCCAAAGATTGTGCAGATGGACTTGTCTTGTTTCCCTATGTAAACGTCTTCCGCTTCCCTTCCGGGTGGCCATCCTGAAAGAAAAAGGGAAGAAAGGTAACCCAGTAATAGAGATAAGAAAATAAGTGAAGTATGGGTGGGTTAATGCCTAAATGAAAAGGGTCTCATTTACATGGAAGCTTCAACATGTACGTGAGAAAACAGTAGAAGTACATGGCAAATCAAGAATGCAAAAATTTACAAAAGTAGGGAAGAGAATGTGGGTAAGGAGAGATAATATAAATTCATGTCAATGTAAAAGTAATACAGGTATAAAAGATTGGCATTGATATAAATAATATTACCTATCCAGAATAAAACAAGTCACTAAGCACTAGGATAATACCAGAAAAGATATAACAGTTGAATAAGAACATTTGAACACCAATGGTAAAATAATAAATTTAGAAAAGAAAATAAAAATATACAAAATTAAAATACAATGAATGAAAGTATGCAAATGAATAAAATAAAATAAAAGATAAGAAGAATGAGAAGGGAAAGAAATAAAGTAAGAAAGAAAGAAGAAAGAAGAAAAGATAGAAGAAATTAGGATTGGGGAAGAATATAATTGGATGATCTGGATAAGCTGTGCGGTGCAAGCGATGCGGTCGCGTGAGGCACGCGGTCGTGCGACTTGCGCTGAAACTGATTGGCGCAGTTGCGTCGATCACGTGGTCGCGTGACCCGTTTTATGCCATTGGCGCGAGGGTAGCCTCGCACTCGCACAACTCTCTGTTCAAAATCATATTAGTGCCAAATTTTAAGTGACGCGATCGCGTGGGGCATGCGATCGCGTGAGTGGGCTTTAAAATGATATGACGCGGTCGCGTAGCTCACGCGGCCGCATGGGAAGGATTATACGTTCAGCACCAATCCAGCACCACTCTCTCACAACTTTCGGTCGTGCACCACTTTGACGTCGAAATCCTGGTCACGCGGCCGCGTGGGGCACGCGGTCGCGTGGGAGGCCATTATTCCCATATGACACGGTCGC
Source organism: Arachis ipaensis (assembly GCF_059453495.1). NCBI lineage: Eukaryota > Viridiplantae > Streptophyta > Magnoliopsida > Fabales > Fabaceae > Arachis > Arachis ipaensis. The sequence goes on from NC_142442.1 coordinate 58,448,922, forward strand.
GTCAGCGATGCGGTCGCGTGGGACAGTTTGTGCCATTGGCATGCCTCCAGTCCTGCTCCTGTGTAACTCTCTGTTCATATTATTATTGTCTCTCATCTCCTTGTGACGCGGACGCGTCAATGATACGGTCGCGTCGCGTAATGTTTTTTTTTTAATGCAATTATGCAGTATGCAACGCTAATGTAGATGCTATGAATAATTCCAGGTTCAATTAAAATAAAATAAAAACAAATAGCATGAAATAAAAATGAAAAAGAAACGATCATACCATGGTGGGTTGTCTCCCACCTAGCACTTTTAGTTAAAGTCCTTAAGTTGGACATTTAGTGAACTCCCTGTTATGGTGGCTTATGCTTGAACTCATCCAGGAATCTCCACCAATGTTTGTGATTCCAATATCCTCCGAGGTCCCAAACTAGGCATGTAAAGCCCTTAAGTAGCTTCAAACAGATTTTTAAGCTCCCGAGGTGACAAATGTCAGAGCAGATTCCAGGATCCCAAACCTTGCTTTTACACCCATTTTTGTCGGGATTTGTATTTTTCTAGCCGGGTGATAAGTAACTTGAATTCTCACTGCAGCTACCACACAGCTTCCTAGACCCATTCAATTGAGCTCTACACCAACCTTTGCGTTTAAACTTAAAGCTTCCAACCATAATGAACCTTGCAGGACAATTCTTACCACTGACCATCTTCCTCTTACTCTTAATGCCACAAAGAGTTCTAAGTTGACCATCTGTCTCCAGTAGCCCATATTCAAGTGGGATTAGAAAGCTAAGGGATATGAATTTTACCCACTTGAATGTTGTGAAGGATGATGGCAACTTAGGGGGAGGGGTTTCCAATGAATTTGCAAGCTCTACTTCCTTGTGCTCTTCTCTGACAACTTCCACCTCTTTGCAAGTTTCTTCAATATCAACCTCTTCCTCTTGGTAGCTTTCTTCCAGTTCAATCTCTTCTTCATTGCTCACCAAGGGCATGGGAGGTTGTGTTTCTTTTTCTTGAATCTCCATCTCTTGATCGACCTCTTCCAAGTCCTTAACCATGACATGCCTTAGAGGTTGTACACCCTCCTCAACATCAAATGCAACCATCTTGGAAGGAGGCTCTATGTCTTGACTTTCCCATGGAGGTTCAGCATCTCCCAAGTCTTCAACCACTTCTTCCTCTGTAACTATTATGGCTTCCTCCACTTGTTCCAATACAAAGCCATGTTCCTCATTGTCCACCGAAGTTTCTAGTGTCTCCTTCATGCTTTGCTCTTCTTTTGATTCTCCACATGTAGCCATGGGAGTTCTTTGAGTGCTCAGATATTAGGAAGCTATTATATTTACGAACTCGCTTAAGGCGGCCGCAAAATTTAGCACACTCTTATTCATCCTTTCTTGCCTTTGAAGAATAACACGAAGTCTGTCATCCATTGGAGGTTGGGGTGGATATGAAGGTTCATTGGTTGGGAGAGAGGGTTCATAATAGGAAGGTGGTTCATCTTGATAATGATATAGAGATGGTGAATATTGAGGTGGTAGTTCAAGAGAGTAGTTGTGTTGGAATGGTGGTGGTTCTGTGTATGGTTCATTTGGCTCATAAGGTGGTTGGTATGGTGGATACGGGTTAGGATCATATGAAGGTGAATGGTGGTAGTTGGCTTGTGAGTGTGGTGGTTCAAAGGTATGTTGAGGAAAGAGTTCATAGGCATATGGTGGTGGTTGTTGATAGTCTATTGGAGGTGGTTGTCGCCAAGAGGGTTGATCAAATCCTTGTGGCTCCTCCCATCTTTGATTGTTCCAACCTTGATACCTGTTCTCATTGTAATTTCTTCTTCCTGCAACATAATTGTAACCAGACTCATAGCACGGGGGTGAGAACTCATGATAGCAAATAAAAATTCAAAAAATGAAAATAAAAACAAATTGAAATTAAAAGGTTATTGAAATTTAAATTTTAAATTTTAAAAATTGAGATTTGAATTTTAAATTTTTAAATTTGAATTTTGAAAATTGAAATTTGAAATTTTGAAATTTGAATTTTACTTAATTTTTTTTTAATTTTGAATTTTGAAAATTGAAATTTGAAATTTGAAATTTGAGTTTTAAATTTTGAATTTTTTGAATTTAATGAGGAGAGAGAAAAATAATAAAATGACACTAAACTTAAAATTTTTAGATCAAAACGAAGAAAATAACTAAGAACAACTTGAAGGTCAAGATGAACACAGAACAAATTTTTGAAAAAAATTTAATAACTAAATAAAAACCAATAACCTCTTAATTTATGAAAAAGCAAAAATAAAAACAAATAAACAAGCAAAAATCAAATATTTACAATAACCAATAATAAGGCACATGTTTGCAATTCCCCGGCAACGGCGCCATTTTGATGAGAGAACTTTTGCGTGGTCTAGAAATTTGCGGATAAATCCTCGTTGCAAGTATAGTTTCTAAACCTTCAAAAGTCCTTTCATACAAAAGTTTTGGTTGTCACAAGTAACAAACCCCTTTAAAATTGATAACCGAAGTATTCAAACCTCGGGTCGTCTTCTCAAGGAATTGCAGGGAGGTATGTTCTTATTATTGATTATGAGTTTGTAAATTGGGGGTTTTGAAAGTAAGGAAGCAGTATGTTGAACAAAAAGAATAAAATAAAATAGTAATAATAAAATAAACTCTTGGCAAGGTATGAAAACTGGAAGTCCTATCCTGGCTATCCTTATCAATTGCAATGAGAATTAGATTTTTCTCCCACTTTGTTAACCTCTAACTATGAAGGTGAGTTAAGTGGATGAATTAATTCTGATTCCTCAAGTCCTAGTCTTTCCTTGGGAAAAGTTAGAGTTATTGGAACCTGAATTAATTCTTGAAGAATTCTAATTTTCAATCAACAATGAGTTTGATAACTCAAGTGTCTCCAATGACTCAACCAAAGCCAAAAGGGAAGAGAATATACTTGAATGAAAATAATTTGAATACATAAATTAAAGAGAGCAATCGTAATTCTGAAATTCCTCAATTAGCACTAATAAAGATATCAAATGTAACATGGAAGAGTTCATAAATTAAATTAGAAAAATAAATAAAAGGAACATTGAACCTGGGATTGAGAGTCACTCCTAAAACTAAGAGAAATCCTAAATCTTAATCCTAAGAGAGAGGAGAGAACCTCTCTCTCTAAAAACTACATCTAAATCCTACTAATTGTGAATTTGAAAGCTTATTCATGAATGGATGCATTTTCCCACTTTATAGCCTCTAATCTGTGTTTTCTGGGCCGCAAACTGGGTCGAAAACAGCCCAGAATTCGCTGGTTGCGAATTCAAACACGCTGATTTTTCGTCATTGTGACGCGTCCACATGGAGCACGCGATTGCGTCGCCTAGCTTCAGGGAAACTATGGCATATTATATATGAAATCGAAGCTCCATATGTTAGCTTTCCAACGTAACTGGAACCGCATCATTTGGACCTATGTAGCTAAAGTTATAGCCGTTTGAGTGCAAAGAGGTCAGGCTGGACAGCTTAGCAATTTCTCCAACTTCTTGTATTCCTTCAACTTTTGCATGTTTTCTTTCCATCCTCTGAGCCATTCCTGCCCTGTAATCTCCGAAAACACTTAACACACATATCAAGGCATCTAATGGTAATAAGAGAGGATTTAAAAATAGGGAACTTAAGGCCAAAGAAGCATGTTTTCAATCAAAGCACATAATTAGGAAGGCAAACGTAAAACCATGCAAATAGTATGAATAAGTGGGTAAATATTGAAAAAAACCACTCAATTGAGCACAAGATAAACCATGAAATAGTGGTTTATCAGCCCCCAAGGGAATAGAGCTAGCCTTTTCACCCTCCAACTCTTTCTCTACCTTTGCCAACTTTGCCTCCAGCTCCTCCTTCAAGCCCTTAATACGATCAAACTCTAACTTAGCCTCCTCCATAAAAGATTTTGTAGCATGAACCAAGATATCCTGAGCAGTTCGAAAAAGAGCCGCACCCATATGTGCCATCTTCAGACTACTCCTAGTGATGAAATCCAGATGGTGAAGAATGGACACATCATTCATCGACAGTTGACCATAGGGGGCGATCTGATTGTCGACAAACCCCACAGCATCAAAATCGGGGGCATCGAGGTCAAAAGGCTCAACAGACTTCTGTTTCTTTATAGGAGGACCCGTAGTTTGAGAGGAGGCAATAGCAGAGGATTGGGGTGGATCAACCAAATGAGTCGGAGGAGTAGGGATTATCCTCCTCGGACCAGAAGCAGCTGAGACTGGTATTTTAGGAGGAACCTGAGAAGACCCCTCCCCAGCAGCCTTGGACGATGCAAGTTGAGCTGCGGTGGCCTTCTTGGCCTTCTTGAATGCCTTCATTGAATCCGAAGTCCTTGCCATTTCTGAAAATTAACAAAAACCAACAGAGCCAAGTTATATACAAGAGAACAAAATAAATAAAGCAAAGAAGGCAAAGAAAGGAAATCGATCACTACCCAGCTCGGCTCAGAGAAGTGAGGGGTCCTCTAAGAATTTCTTGGTATCAAGATAGGGAGGCTCCCGCCAATTCTCCTCCAACACAATCACAAAGGCCTGCTCGACCTCGTCCAACATCTCCCATGAATACCTCGACACAACAACGTTCTTTTGCCACTCTAAAGGAAAAGTGGGCTCATTATTCTCATCTAGAAAAAAGGGTCGAGCTCCTTCAATAGCTCGGACCTTGAAGAAATAGTTCTTAAAATCACGAAACAACTCGTCATACATAGAAAAAACTTTCTTCCCTTGTGAAGCTCGGAAAGAAATCCAGGCAGCCTTTTTCTTCACTACCCTAGGTTTTGTCAAGACAAACAAATAAAAGAAAAGGGATTGCAAAGCAGGAACGTCAAGTTCACGACACAGCAATTGAAAGATCTTTATAAAGCCCCAAGAATTGGGGTGAAGTTTGGATGGAGCTACATTGCAAGACCACAACAGATTGGTCTCAAAAGGAGTAAAAGGAATGGTGATATTCATCTGGCCAAAAAAGAAATCGTATGCATAGAAAAAAGGACGGTCTCCAGCAACTCGAGTAGAGAAACAAACTCTCTCTTCAGAAGTGGGGGGGTACAAGCTCGTAATTCTTTTCCTCACTACCACTACTACAAACCCTATGAAATTGCCTAAGCTGCTGACAAAATTCAGAATCAACCAAAGAAACACACAAAAGAACCATCGAATCCACCCAATCAGCCATGCCCTCAGGGACTTGGGAAGATGTCTCAACAATGTTCTTGCGAGAAGACATGAGGTCAACTAGTCCTACAGTAAGAAAAGAAGAAAATAGATTACTAACTCAAACATCTCGAACAAAATCAAAAACAACCTATAGCAGAACACGACTCAAGCATGCAAACAGATAAAAAGGAAAACCCTAAGACAAGGTCCAGGGGCATCCTTTGGAGGTAGTGACAGAGTAAAGACTCAGGAAAAATCTACAAGGCTAACATCTTGACAAAAACCCTCAACGAAGAAAAAACCCCCTTCCAGACAAACAGCAACACGAAGAGAAAGACAAAGTAAATATAAGAAAGAACATTATCTGCTACAAAGTCTACCAGTAAAGAAAGTTACAAAAGGTGCAGTCTTTTTTACCAAAAGATTATCAAACAGTTCATCGACCCAAAATTCCAAAATATGAAGGCGACAGTCGCAAACAACAAATTGAGCATAACAACGCAAAAAGGTTCAGATTTTCCAGCATGCATTTCAAACGAAAATTAGAGTTTTATCAAAAACCGAAGGCAAAAAGTAAAAAAGCAGAAAGTAGAAACCAAACCTGGAAAAATAGGAGAAAACCCTGAAGAAAGGTTGAGATCAGAAGTGACAGGGAGAAGAGCCACCCCTCGAACAGAAAAGCCTTACAAAAGTAGAAAACAGAAGGCGAAATCCAGAGTCACCCCTCTTCCACAGCCAGAAGGAAACAATAACCAAACAATGTCGCAAGGAAAGAGGCAAAAGCTACAAACTCCAGGCGAAAACAGAAATAGAAAAAGAACAGGGAGGTTACGGAGAAGAGAAATCATTTTCCTGAAATGTGAAATTCAAAATAAAGAGGCCAAGAGAAATGGGGTAATTAAAACCAATTAATGAGGGTATTAAACCCTCACACGTTCCCAAGAACAGAGCGCTAATACGAAAGCGTGCACTTTCAGAAGAAAACATTCCACATTCAAAAAGGAAGATTCTACAAAGAAAGAAGTCGACAAGTGCTCGAGTTCGGCTTCACCCGAGAAGGATCGAAGTCCTAAGACTAAGACTCGATCTCAGAAAGAAAGACCGAGCTCGAGTAGGGGCACTGTTCATACCCTGGGTCGAGCTGTCCGACCCGGGATATTTAGCGATAAGGCGACCGACCTCTTCATGTCCGACTATCCGACCTCTTCTCAAAAAGCTCGGCCAAGCCGACAGGAAAGCCCAAAAGGGGCCCAACTCAAGGAACACGACCCAGACCATAAGGCGGCCCAAGCCTATAGGGATAAGGGCGGTTCCCTTGAAGATAAGCTGACCTCACCCAAAGGATAAGATAAAGATAAGATAACTAACTTATCTTATCTAAAAAGGTCACTCTACACCATTATAAATACACTGGAGCACCCAGGTATAACTCATACTCTGATTCTACATAAAAACCTGCTAATACCCTTGCTAACTTAAGCATCGGAGTCCCTTACAGGTACTTCCATCCTCTGGTGACGAATGATCAGCAGTGCAGCTAGTCCCACAAGTCGGACCCGACAGCTCTGGCCGCCACCAACCAGCCGGACACGTCATCTCCAACCAACATAGAAGATCTCGTCCGAGATCGACCTATAGTTTCAGGTAACCCCCAGAACAAACGGGAACCCATGAAGAAAGAGGATCAAAATGCAGAAAAGCCTCGAAAGTACCACAACTACACTCCTCTAAGGGTTTTCCTGGTCGATGTTTACAGAGGGATATGTCAAACAAAGAAGCTTCCACCACCTTGTCCGATTAAGCACAAGAAAGCTGGAAGTCAGGTAGAGTATTGTGAGAATCATAAGCTATATGGCCATTCCACCAATGAATGCTATGACCTAAAAAACGTCATAGAAAAGTTGGCCAAAGAAGGCCAACTTGATAGATACCTGGCAGACAGGTCGGACGACCCGAGAAAGAGAAGAAGGGATGAAGAAGGGGGACTACCCGAACATCCTTCTCACACTCCGGAATGACAGATCCATATGATTAATGGAGGATGCGCAGGAGGAGGAATGTCAAAATCCTCCCAGAAAAAACACCTCAAAGAAGTATACCAGGTCGGAAAAAGCAATCAACTAATCGACTTGCCCACCATCTCTTTCACTAAAGGAGATGCACAAGGCTTACTGCCCGGGCACGACAACCTAGTGGTGATAACACTGATCCTGACCAATTCTAACCTTCATCGCACCTTGATAGATCAAGGAAGTTCAGCTGACATCCTGTTCAAACCTGCTTTTAACAAGCTCGGGTTAAAAGGAGAAGACCTAAAGGCCTACCTTCATAGCATGTACGGACTGGAAGACACCTCGATCTGACCTCTTGGTAACATCCCATTATACACCACCTTTGGAAAGGGTATCAGGTCAATGACCTTGAGTATCGACTACATTATAGTCCACATGAACTCAGCCTACATTTCTCTAATAGGTTGGACCACTCTAAATAAAATTGCAGCTGTTGTCTCTACTCCTCACATTTGCATGAAATTTCCTACCCTCGAAGGGATTAACACCATCAAAGAAGACCAAAAGCAAGCTAGAAAGTGCTACAATTAAAGTCTCACTTTGAATGGTAAGTCAGGAGGCAAGGAAGTCAACACCATCGAATTGGGAAGAGTACGAGTCTGTGAAGAATTACATCCTCAACCCGAAGGCAAAATTGAACAGATACAAATCAGAGACCATCCTAGCAAGACAACGAGTATAGGGCAAACTTAAGGGAGAGCCTGAAGAAGCAGCTTGTTGACTTGTTAAGAAAAAATTCTGACCTCTTTAACTGGAAAGTTTCAAACATACCCGGCACAGATCCTGAATTGATGTGCCATAAGTTTGTTGTATACCCAAGTTCCCGACCTATTCAGCAGAAGCGTAGGAAGCTTGGGCCAGAGCGAACACAGGTCGTAGAAGAGCAGGTGCAGGCCCTACTGATGTGTGAGCATCTTTCCTATCTTTATCTAGTGAATTTGCATTTAAATTGTCGAGTTTAATCAAGAATTAATTATCTTTTAGCCACTATGGATGCTACTTTAAGTCGTGTGCAATTCTGTTTATTTCAGGTAGCATTCGGATGGATTTGATGGACTTTCTGTAGAAAAATAGAAGAAGGTGAATGATGCTGTCAACCCTGACTTCTCTGCACTCTAACCTGAATAAATCGAGCTACAGAGGTCCAATTGATGAGCTTTTAGTGGCATTGGAAAGCCAACTTTCAGAGCTTTCTAACGATGTATAATAGTCCATACTTCTTCTCTACCAATTCAGCAAGGGTGGCGCCTAACTTGAGGTTTCTCAAGTTAGGCGCCAAGATCAACTATATACACGAATCCAAGGCTGCACAAGTCACTACAAGAAAATGGAACATTTGAAACAAAAACTTTGTAACAAATTTAAAATTGTTACAAAAAATTATTTTTTTGTAACAAAAATTAGTAATTGTTACATAATAATAATGTTTTGTAACAACAATATAATTTGTTACAAAACATTTTGATATTTTATAACGACTTGATTTTTTTTGTTACAAATTATATTGGCTTTTGTAACGAACCAGTGTTTTGTAGGAAAATTTTAAAATATTTTGTAACAAAAGATGAAGTTGTTGCAAAAGTTTAAAATATTTTGTAACAAAATATCCATTTGCTTCAAAAACTCCAATTATTTTGTAACAAAAAATTAATTTGTCACAAAATTCAATATTGTTTGTAACAAGTTATTTGTTTATCACAAAATACAAAAATTTTTATAACTAAAAAAATTATTTTAAAATGTTAAAATTTTTAAGATAATTTTATTTTATTTTAAAAAAGTTTATTTTTAAAATATTATTTGTGTTAATTAATTATTTTTTATAAAAAAATTAAAGATTAAATGATTTATTTTTAAAAATGGAATATATTATTTTATATTTTTTAAAAAATTAATATATAATTTTACTAATAATTAAATTTTAAATGTTGATTAAAAATTAATTTTTTAAATTAAAAAAATTAATTATTAAACATAAATAAAAATAGTTAAAATTTAAAAATAAAAATAAATATAAAAATAAAAAAGGAAGTATAGGGAGCCAATGGAGTATCTGTACAATGTGTACAATGGGGGTTTATTAATGTTCGATTCAGTAAGATATCAGATGTTTATTATCCCTGGTACCCGGATGGTTATTCGGGATAGTATGGGTGTATTGTGTTTGAGAAATTAGTAGTATTTTACCCTGGATGTTCATTTTTTAACTCATATTAGGCCTAATAAATAGTTCATTGTACAAATTGTACAAATATTCCATTGGCTCCCTAGCGGGATTCAAAATAAAAATCCTAATTCTAACCTGTGAACCGACTGGATTAAAACTCGGACCGGTTCATTGCTTTTCTTATTTTGCCCCTCTCCCCAATGAAACTACGTCGTTTTGGCCTTCTGAAGGGAAAAAGTGAAACCTAAAAGCTACCCTCTCCCTCTTCGAGTAGTAGTAGCCCCCATCCCCCTACCTTTCTCTCAATCTCACTCAAGAAGGAGAGCCTCTGACTTTCACACTCCCAAAAAAGCACCACCCACTTACCACCGCTGGGGTACTCTACTTCGTCTCGTGACTCTCGCGTTGGCCCATGTGCATCTCCTTCTTAGCTCGTCGCCTCCTCTGCTGACAGCGTCTCACGTCATCGTCGTCGTCGTCGTCGTGCCCTCGTCCGGCGTGGCTCACCGTCGCTGCTCCCTTCCCCTTGCCAGACTCTGCTTCGCCGTGCTTGGTCTCCCTCTTCTCAGGTATTTTTTTTAATTTTTTTATTTATTTAGTTATTGACTTATTGCCTCATTAGGTTATAATTTGATTAACTGAGGAACTGATTAATGATGTTGATTAACAGAATTAGAAACACCATCCTCCCAAATTTTGTTGGCAGATCATTCAAATTTTGTTGATACATTGTAATATATGTCGGTTTAGTGGTTGATTGATGCTTTTGTTTTTCTGATTATTAGTGTTTAGGGTTGATTTGTTGCTATTTTTATACCATTATGGTGAATTGGAGAAGCAGACTGATGAACGGAAATTGTTGTGTCGGTATAGAATTTCACAAATGAAATCTCGATGCAAGTATAGTTCTAAACCAACAAACAATTCCCCAATAAAAATTTTTTTTGTCACAAGTACAAATCCCAATAAAAATAACCGAAGTATTTAAACCTTGGTTCGTCTCTCAAGGAATTCCAGGGAAGTGTTCTTGTTATTAGTTAGGAAGTACATTTTGGGGTTTTTGAAATAAGGGACAAGAAATGTAAATAGCAAAAGAGATAAACTAACAACTAAGAAAGCTCTTGGCAAGGTATGAGAACTAGAAGTCCTATCCTTGTTATCATTATAAATTGTAACAAGAATTGTTCATTGCTCCACTTAGTTAACCTCTAACTATGAAGGAAAGTCAAGTGGATATCAACTTGAGATCACAAGTCCTAGCCAAATCATAATGAAAGACTAGCTTTAGTGACATTCAAGTCAACTAGCAACTTCCAATTATCAATCAACAAGAGAGTTTGATAACTCAAGAGTCACCAATTACTCAACACAAACCAAGAGGAGAAAAATCTACTCTAACATCCTTCCTAGCATTTTGTCAAATACTTGGAAGGCATAAAAGGAAAGTAAGATAAAATTGAAAGAAATGTAAATCTACAACTACCAATTGCAAGGAAATTAACAACAACAAAGCAAATCAACAATAAAAGAAATCAAACATAGATTGCATTAAAGGAAAATAAAAGGAACAAGAGTGCATCAACAACAAGGTAAACAAATACAAGGAGTAAAATGCTAAACTAGGAAAGCAAAGATAAAGGAACAAGAAATTGAAAAGGAAAAGTAAATCAAGGCATGAATTAAACCTAGATCTAAGAAATTCTAATCTACATCTAACCTAATTCTAGAGAGAAGAGAGAGCTTCTCTTCCTAGAAACTAACTAAAGCATGATGAAAACTCCACTATGTGCTCCCCCCTTTGCTCCCTCTTGAATTCTGCATGTAAGAGCCTCAGAATTGAGTTGGATATGGGCCTGGGAAGCTCAGAAATCGCCCCCAGCGTTTTCACTTTAATGATGTCACGTGCAAGCAACGACGCGTACGCGTGGGTCACGCTTACACGTCGCTTGGAATTTAACTTTCCACGCGTACGCGTCATGTCACATGTACACGTCACCACGCGACTTCATCTTCTACGCGTGCGCGTATGTCACGCGTGCGCGTCGATGCATGCACTCCAAATCCTTGATTTTCCATGAGTTCTCCACTTTGCATGCTTTTCTCTTCACTTTTTTGATCCATTCCTAGCCTTTTCAACCTGAATTCACTAACAAACACATCAAGGCATCTAGTGGAATTAAAGGTGGATTAAAATTAGCAATTAAGGGCCTAAAAAACATGTTTTCACACTTAAGCACAAATTAGGAGAGAATCATGAAACCATGCTATTCCATTGAATAAATGTGAGAAAAGTTGATGAAATCTCCTAAATTGACCCTAAAAATGGGGTTTATCAACCTCCCCACACTTAAACCAAGCATGTCCTCATGCTAGAATCAAGAAAGAAACAAAGGGTATCAATATTTATTCAATGTAAACTAATTGAATGCAACCTATCTAGATGCAATCTATCTAAATGAATGCAATTACTTGGTCAAAATAAATCAATTTCCAAGAAAACATATATAAGCATAAAGGCTAAAGTAATAGCAATCAAATCAAATCCACAATTCAATTGAGTTACTGAAAATTTTACAAACTTGCAAGAAAAGATGATCATAGGTGGAGACATGTAATTGAGCAATCGAACCCTCACCGGATGTGTATCCGCTCTAGTCACTCAAGTGTATAGGGTTGATTCACTCAATTCTCCCCTAATCATGCTTTCCAAGATTTGTTTTTCATATAACAATCAACAATTATTTCATACATGCATACAAATATCATGAGGTCCTTCCACAAGGTTGTAATGGGGCTAGGGTCAAGGTAGGATGCATATAGTCAAGTGAGCTTGCAATTTGAATCTTTGATTAACTTAAACTTTCCACCTAACCTATGACAACCTATACAATTTAAGTGCTAACCCAACTACCCATTCTTCACTTTTTCATATACTCATGCATTCTTTTTTTGATTACCACACATATGCATTGATTATTATTGGACTTTACTTTGGGGCATTTTGTCTTCTTTTTATTATTTTTTTTTCTTTCTTTTTCTATTTTTTTCTTTTCCATATTTCTTTTCTTTTGTTTCTCTCTTTTTCTTTTTGATGTAATTATATACAAAGGTATCAATGCATATGGTTTAAACATTTAATTAACACATGAGTATGTACCCAATTCTCAATATTTTCAACAAAATACAAAAACACCCTTTTACCTCAACTAATGTCTCAAGTTTCCCCACACTTGAATGATACACACACTCACTAGCCTAAGCTAATCAAAGATCCAAATTAAGGATATTTATTGTTTTTCACTTAAGGCTTGTAATGTGCTAAATTAAAGAACCAAGTGGGTTAAAATAAGCTCAAAGTTGGCTAACAATGGTTGATGAAAGGTAAGGCTATTTGGGTAAGTGAGCTAAATGAAATGATGGCCTCAATCATATAAATGCATATATACACAAAATAATGGACAAATAGAATCAAACAAATCAAAGATTACAATCATAGGGAGAGAATAATGCACACAAAAAGGAAAATAAGTGGTTATAAGATGTAACACGCAATTAGGCTCAAAACTCACAAGCTTGTGTTCTTAGATCAAAAACATGATCCACAATATATAATTCAAGCAAGTTCAATGAAATTTTTTTTACTCAATTCAATTGGGATGTCAATGCCCTATTGAGAATGTTTTTCTTGGAGAATTTCATTATTTTAACTAAGCTTCTTATATATATATATATATATATATATATATATGCAACTAAAAATCCTAAAAGACCTAAAAGTGAAATACAAAAGTGTTGGGATTAGAAACTTGTCACCCAAAAACACCGACTGGTCGGACGACCTCCCCACACTTAAAGTTTGCACCGTCCTCGGTGCATTCAAAGATGAGCAAGGGGGTTCGGCGACTCTTTGAGTTGCTACCTTCAGCTGGTAGGTCAACCGGTTGCTGCGTGTTCTTTCTCCCTCTTCTATTTTTGCTTATGGTGACTCATCCTGAAATTAGAAGACAAGATAGTGAGAAAAGTAAATGCAAAAGCAAGGAAGCATATATTATTAGAATGAGGTAATAGTCACTAGAATGAAGTGAGTGAGTTAGTGTGACATTAAAGAAAAGAGTGTGTGAGTTCTAAATTGCATGCGATTTTAGAACACGCGCGCACTAGCATAAAAAGCTTTGTCACAATTTACACAAAAGAAGCATGCACTTTACTCATTTTAGTGTGCTTGAAATACTTCAAAGTGACTTGTGGGTTAAGATAACCAAACAAGTAGTAAAGAAGCATAAAAGCACTCAAGCAATTAATCAGGTAAATGTGAAATTGGATAATGCATGGACATTGGTTGATGTGTAAGTAACTTTAATGAACAAAATGGAATATGAACTTATACATCAATCAATGACACATTTTGAAGTTATTGCAACACCTAAGTGACATAGAAGTGGAACACATGGATGCTATGGAACTTAGGGAAAAGAAGATAGAAGTTAAACTCAATCACATAGCAAAAATGGTCCACAAAGCTTAGAAAGCTAAAAAATATGTCACTAGGTAAGCTTTCGATCCAATTTTCACAATTCCAAAATCTCAATGCATGAAATAGGTGATGTGAATAAATGTCAATTAACAACAAACACCACCTAAAAAATGCATTGATAATGTACAATTGCCTAACAATAGATGCTGAATGCATGGTGGCCAAAACATGCAATTCAAAAGATTTAGAAAGCTAAGAGGCAATGTAACATGTACTTGGTATTCAAAAGTGCTAAGCATGAAAAATTCAAAACCATGTAATAATGTATATCTTCAACAAAGAATCCAACAATCAATATAGTAATCGGCAGCAATCAATAGTAAACAAGATTAATAATCCAACACTTATCATGAAAACAAAAGTTAAACTAACTAAATAACTAACAAACTAACCAATGGTTGATGGTGTATGGTAGTGTTGGATGATGGGTGAGAGGTGAAAAGAAAAGAAGAGAAGAGAAGAAATGGAAAGAATTGTAAAGAGAAGAAGAAAAGAAGAGTGGTGAACAGGGCAATCCACGCGTCACACAACGTGGATAGATGAAATGGAAGTGACGCGTACGCGTGGATTATTCAGAGAGGCGACGCGTAAGTGTGGGTCGACGCGTACGCGTGGGTGGACTTTGTGCAAAGGCACAATTCCAGCCCAAAACTTGCACAACTCTCGGGTTTGTTGTATGGAAGGTGGAAATTTTGGATCCACGCGTACGCGTGGGTGATGCGTACACGTGGATGGCTGAAAATCTTGGGGTCATGCATACACGTAGGTTGGTGCTATATTTTTCAAAATTTTTCTAAGTTCTTGCACCAAACTAAGCATTCCAAACCTCCAAACAGCTACCAAAACACCATAAAACCTTATTCAACAAACCAAACTACTAAATAAACTCAACAAACTAAACAAAACATAAAATCAAACTAGTTTTTACCAATATGTACAAAAGAGAAAAATGAAAAGATTTTACCATGGTGGGGTGTCTCCCACCTAGCACTTTTTTCTATTGTCCTTAAGTTGGACATTTTAGGAAGCTCTTTGTCATGGTGGTTTGTGCTTGTATCCATCCTTGAACATCCACCAATACTTGGACTTCAAATAAGCTCCATCATTCACAATTAATAACTCCAAGCTTTGATGGAGTTCCACACATGCTAAGGGCTCTCAAAATTGATCGTCATGTATGCCGGGATCCCGAATCTTATTTCTATGCCCGTCTTCAAGTTGATCATCATTAATCTATTTGGGTACCATAATCTTGGAATTCTTACTCAAGTGACCAAACATCATCCTAGACCCAAGCAATCTAGTACTACACCAACCCTTGCAATTAAGTTTTGAACATGCAACCATCATGAGCTTTGATTTACAATGCCAACCAATAACCATCTTCCTCTTGCTCCTCAATCCACAAATATTTCTAGGTTGACCATCCGTTTCAAGCAAACCATATTCAAGTGGGATAATTAAGCTTAGAGATGAGATATTTACCCACTTGAATGGAAGGATAGATGGTGATGGCTTGGGGAAAGGTATCTCCAATGTCCTTGCAAGCTCTACTCCCATGTGTTCTTTCTTGACAACTTCCACCTCTTCACAAACTTCTTCAATTTCAATCCTTTGTTCGTCAATTTCATCTAACTCTTCTCCATCACTCAAATCATAAATGGGAGGATGAGAGAAATCTACCTCCATATTGCTTTCTATCTCATCGGGAGAAGGTTCTTTAAGTTCAAAGGATTCACCACCAAGAAGGTTTGAGGCATGATCTTCATCACTAAGGGAACTCAATTCTTGCTTCATTCCCCCAAATCTTCATTCAAAAATTGTTTTGGAGGTTGTGCACTCTCCTTCTCAACATCAAATTCAATTTTCTTGGAGGAACTTTCCATGACTCTAGGTTCCCATGGAGGTTTCGCATTTTCTAAGTCTTTAACCACTTCTTCCTCTTCTTCAACAATCATGGCTTCCTTCAATTGCTCTAATACAAAATCTAACTCCTCATTCTCCACCGGATTTTTCAATCTCTCCTTTATGCTTTTCTCTTCTTTTGATCCTTCACATGTGGCCATGGAAGTACTTTGAGTGAATGGGTCTCGGGAGGCCAAAGTGTGCACTACCTTGGTCAAGATAGTCACATATTCAAGTGCACTCCCTTGCATATCCTCTTTCCCTTGAAGTAGCAAAGTGAGAGAATCATCCATTGGGGCTTGGGGTGGATAAGAGGGTTCATTATTTTGGAGAAAGGGTTCATAATAGGAAGGTGGTTCTTCTTGGTAAGGGTATGGAGATTGTGTGTATTGATGTGGTTCTTAGGAGTAATTATGATGGGATTGTGGTGGTTCCATATATGGTTCATATGGCTCATAAGGTTGTTGGTTTGGTGGGTATGAATTAGGGTCATATGGAGGTGTTTGGTAAAAAGGGGCTTGTGAGTATGGTTGAGGGCTATGTTGAGGGTATGGCTCATAGGCATATGGTGGTGGTTTTTGATAGTCACAAGGATGTCCACCATAGTCACTGGATTGATATGCATCATGGAATGGCTCTTGCTCATAGTGCATTGGTGGAGGTTATTGCCAAGAGGATTGATCACATGCATATGGCTCCTCCCAATTTTGATTGTTCCATCCTTGATGCATCTCCACATTGTAATCTCTACTTCCTACAACATAATTGTAACCAAACTCATAGCTAAAACACTACAAGAAAATAGCTCTATTGCCATGCTTTTAAAGCGTGGCGGAAAGCTGAAAAAAGTGTGGCGATAGCTTTTCGCCACGCTTTTTGAGCTACCGCCACGCTTTTGGTGACCTATCGCCACACTTTTTCTTTTGCCACGCTTTTTATAAATGGTCACCCGTTAAAGCGTGGCCGTATGTGGGAGATATGGTCACGCTTTAAAAGCATGGCCATATGGGAGATATGGCCACGCTTTTGAAGCGTGGCGATAGAGAGAGATATGGCCACGCTTTTTAAGCGTGGCGATAGCAAGATATGGCCACGCTTTCAAAGCGTGGCAATAGCCTTATAAAATTTAAAAAAAAAATCCTTTTTCTAATTTTTACCTTCATCGATACAAAATATAAAATTTTCAGTTCTTTTTTATTACCAAACTTATAAATATAGAAACTTATAAATATAGTATACAATTTTTATTATAAGACAAATCAAATAATAATTAGTGATATATATAATTTTTGCTATAATTGTTTTATACATTAAAAAACTAATACTCAAATACAAAATAAATCTCGAGTTCAAATTCCAAAACTAAAAACTAAAGAAAAATACAAAAACAATACAACTTAAATCCTAAGTCCTTTGCTGTTCCTCCTTCTTCTAGCCCTCTTAAACTTCCTTCCCTTAGATCATACATAATTGTTCAACTTGTTCACTCCCTAAACCGCTCTCCATGATCTCTTCTTTCCCTCGCAAGATCCCGTCTTCTTCCTTCTAAAACCACACAAACTGATTAAACAAGAAGCAATAATAATTAAGGTGAAGAGAAAGGCTTGTTTTGTGTACCATGGTGGGAAAAGAGTGATGGAAATGCATGGTAGGCATGAAGGTGAAGCTGTTGTTTTGGATCGGAGAAGAGAAAAGTGTTTTGGATGAGTTTACAACTACGTTGCCTCCCATTGTAGACATTACTTGGCAATCCCCATACATTCTTGCTGCTGCTTCTTTCTTTCTTATGTTGAGGAGAAAAAGTTTCTTTAGTTGAGGCAAACCTGTTTTGTCACCCCAAAGAAAAAATATCAAAATCAGAATCCAACTAGCAAAAACAATAGCTGAGCTAATGACGAAAGCTAACGAGACATTCTCATTTCACTAACCCAAAGTACAACAATAAGGGAAGATTCCTTTCACAGACAAATAGGCAAAATCTCAGGAGTGTATGAAAGGAAACAAAATAGAATAATGTCCCTCACAATCTTTGGAAGATTTATTTTCTTCTTTCTTTCTTTTATAACACACATGTAAAAAATGTAAAAAATAAAATAAGCAAAAAGAGTAGTAAATATTATAGAGAATAGAGAGCATGACCATGGGGAAAGGTTGGAAGCTATGGTTTTGTGACGTTCACAGAAGACACACCCACTACTAGAAGAGTGTGGTGGAGTTGTACTAAGTCGGTTATAGTGGTAGTAATTTATTTTACTGGTGGGAAAAGGGTAAATGCGGTTGGACAGAAACTGATCAGCGCCACTTATTGCGTCGGCTATTACATTCCACCGGCTTCTTTCTTAATGGCTGGTTGTTCTTATTGGCACAGATCAATGGGGCAAAATTTTCATATTAATTGCAAATTGCACCATGCACATATTATATAAGGTCAGCTGGTAGTAGTAAGGACGTTGTTCTCACTAGTTCTTTTTTATGTGAAAAATGTAGTTTATGATTAAGTTCTATTTTTTACATGGAAAATGCAGAGTATTAGGTAAGAAAAAATCAAGTGAGATTTAGTTTGCTGCTAATATTGACATGTTTGAATGAAAGTTATAAAATTTCTTGAAGCAGTTCTATGTTCAAGTAATGAGATGCATTTGAATTTTCTTTTTTCCTTTTTCCATTAATGAGATATTTTTTAATTCTAAAAATGACATCGGAATGAATTTATACATTTGCTATATATGATGAATACAACTAATTTTAAATTGTAATTCTCTCAAGTAATATTTTCTTTTGTTTTTCTATGTATTTTGGAAATGATTTGTTTTCAATTTTATTTTTATATTCTTACATTCATCTAGATGCTTTATTTGAATTGTAGGCTACAACTATGATTTATACAACATATATCAAGCACAAACGAAAAGTTTAATAGAAAATAACTTCAGCAAATTAAAAAAGTATAAATTATAGTCACATTCAGTTTTTATAAATTTTAATCAACTCACATTGGAAAATCCAAGAGTAACATGCATTGATCTTCATCTGTAATGCCAAGTCTCCATCTTATTCTTTGTTCAAATAACCTAAAAGTCATAATGAAAGAAATAATACTACTAAAAGATTTGCCTAGTGAAAGCAATAGCTTGAAGTGTGAATGAGTTGATGGCTTGCTTACATATGGGGGCTGAGATGAACCAGTTTGGCTTCGTTAATATGATTACTCGTAAGCTTGAGAGGTAGCAGTGACAGAAATATGCTTGATATGCTTAAGTTGTGGCCAATTAAACAAGAATAATAATAATAGTAATAATAATAATAATAATAATAATAATAATAATAATAATAATAATAATAATAATAATAATAATAATAATAATAATAATAATAATAATAATAATAGTAAGTTAGTAACTAAATTAAACAAGAATAATGAAAAATAAATTAAATATGAAATTATCTAATCAAGTTTCTAAGAAAAGGAAAAAGTAGAATTCAATCTAAGATATGACAATTAAAAAAAATAGTAAAAGAATACAATTTGAACAGATTATGGCCAGGGATCTCTGCTAGTCTGCTAGTTTGCTAGGTACACACGAATAATTGATAATAGTTGGTCAAACATCACAACAAGCATATGTACCCAAAGGGCTAAATCTAAGTTAGTACTTACAAATCATAAAATTTGACAAGTACACTATTTGGTTTACTTTTAAATGAAATAAAACACTACTTCATTTCTTCAAGTCTTATTCCTCTTAAGATGTTGCTTTCTTTCCTAATATTTTGATAAAAACTTGAAGTTACAACATCATAAAAATTGCATATAATATGCTTCAATTACTTTATTGTTTACTGTTTTACATTTTATATAATATACACACACATACATACCCTACCTCGTGCAAAATGACCATACTATGTACCCATATCTATGCTACATTTTCCTGAAGCATTAATGAATCCAACATTATTATAAACTACAGTCCACTTCGATCAAGAAGAGAATATCAACTTTGAGTAATTGAATTCATAAAAGTAAGACGTACTTGGCATGTGGCAAGGGTATCCTTACAGTTTTGAAGACTTCTAGAAAGAAAGAGCCACAGAAAGAAGTTTAGGCTCAAATTATATCTTCACAGCAATCTGAACACAGTACAACTAAGATTTTGTTATACCTCTCACGAAGAGACAATATCATTCCAGTGGTTACACCAGAAGCAGCTTCTTCAGCCTTTGATTTTGCCTGAACCAATAACAAATAGAACAGAGTACAATTTTAGAAAACAAATATCCAACCTTCAACGAGTCATGTACAATTGACGAACGTATTCCATTTTCCACATAGAACATTCTAATTAGAGAACATGTAACGCATAATCACATAGAATAAACTAAACTATAGTGGATTATATTTGATTACCTTCTTGGGTGCGAAAGGGTCATTATCGTAATATTCGTTGTCATAATCGGGAGAGGGCCTCTTCTCACCAGAACACGTTCCAGAAAATCCACCTTAAAAATCGAAGTCTTGCTGCGTTTGACAAAATTGAAGTGAGGGCCGAGATTCATAGATAGAAAGGGGAAAGAAAAAATAAAATTCGAAAAGGATGAGTGTCTTACATCATCAAAATGAGGAGAGGAAGCCATTGGTTTCAAAAACCCTAGATAGGGGAGGAAAAGATTGTTCACAACAGGTGATTCAGCAGCTAGGGTTCCTAAATTCGACCCCTTCGGAGGTTTATCTGAACTCTTCATCACGCTGCATTGCGACTCAGTTTCGCAAGGCGATTCGCTAGCTCGTTGTTAATTATACAATCAAAATGATCATGGTAACATCAATGCAATGAGTTTAATCAGAAAACGTGCACAGTACCATGTACACTGCAAAAAAGAATCAAACGAATCCAATGCCTAAATTCAAATAAGTTGGTAAGAACATAGATCAGGTTCCTTATTCCTACTACTATTTATTTCATTCAGGTTCTAGCCAACAAGGTAACAAACCAAGAAAGCCAAGTTACTATATCCAATTGCCATAAAAAACCAAATCCCTTTAAAACAAACTCTAAATCAGAAAAATTATCAGTTTAATTGAAATTGAAACATACCAATCCATAAGCTCCTGAAAATCCAGAACTGCTCTTCTCATCGTTCATAGATCTCAAAACCTTGGCGTCGGAGTCAACGTGTACCGCAACTAATTCCTTCTGCTCCTCAAGATCTGTGGAAGAATTCCCACTCTTGCCTCTGCCATCAACTACTCCCAAGTCCATATATAACACGAGACCAACGAAGAATGCATAAACCCTACAAATCCAATCGCCTGCCATAGGAAGATCTCCGCGCTAAGATACACGTAGAAGAGGAACATCGCTGCCGTCAAGTAGAAGAGCACATCTCTGACGAATGGTGCGGGGTCGAGGGAGAAGGGAGCGGCGTAGATGGCGACGAATCCGACAATAAGGGCGGAGACGAAGGTACCGGCGGAGAGGATGGTGCCGAATCCAGTGCGGTACTGGCCGGAGCAAAGCGCAGCGAGGGAGGAGAAGACGTCGGGGGAGCCTGATACGACATCATTGGCTGCGTGTGCGGCACAGACGCCAGAACCGCAACGCCACTGGCAGCAGAGGTGACGCCGGGAGCCATTGCAGCTGCAGAGCTAACACCAGAAGGTGGAATCGACAGATTCTGGTAGGCAAGGCTGGGCGGAGCGGCGCCTCCGGATGGATTTGGCAGCGGGGAGAAGTGCGGTGCCTAAGGAGACAGCGGCCGGAAGGAGGGGGCGGCGGGAGGCGCGAAGGGAGGTCTAGTGGAGACCTGAGGCAGCACATAGGAGAAGGTGGGATGATGCTGCTGCAACGTCGGTGGGGGCGGTGGCGTGGAGAGCATAGTCGGATTAGGATTAAGGTTTGCGGGAGCTGGAGATTGAGATAGGGATGTGGAAGGTGGAGTGTGAGGGGTTATTAGGTTTAGGAGTTGTGAGTGATGGAGACTGAGAGAGTCTCGAAGCTTTTGAAGTTTCAGGGTTATTGGGTTTGGGGTTATTAGTTTTTTTTTTTTTTAAAAACCTTTTGGCCACGCTTTTAAAGCGTGCCAAAAGAGTACCAGGATATGGCCACATTTTGTAAGCTTGGCCATAATGAAACTCTGTCGCCACGCTTTTAAAACGTCTTTGTTTCTCTCTATGGCCACGCTTTTGAAGCGTGGCAGAAAAAAACGTGGCCGTTTCTCTAATCAATTGCCACCCTTACAAAAGCGTGGCCGTTGATCCTTTTCGCCACACTTTTGAAGCGTGGCAAAAAAAAGTGGCCAAATATCTAATCTATTGCCACCCTTATAAAAGCGTGGCCATTGCCTACTTTTGGCCACGCTTTTGAAGCGTGGCAAGAAAAAAGCGTGGCCATAGGCCTTTTTTTCTTGTAGTGAAAGGATGAGAATTCATGGTAGCAAGGGAAAATAAAAACAAAAACTAGTAACAAATAAAGAGAACAAACTCCTACAACTACCAAAAACTAACAAAGAAACAAAAGGCAAACATATTCACAATATTCACATATATACAATAACCAATAACAAGGCACACAATTGCAATTCCCCGGCAACAACGCCGTTTGATGAACAAAAATTGTTGTGTTAGTATAGAATTTCACAAATGAAATCTCGTTGCAAGTATAGTTCTAAACCAACAAACAATTCCTCAATAAAAAATTTGTTTGTCACAAGTACAAACTCCAATAAAAATAACCGAAGTATTCAAACCTCGGGTCGTCTCTCAAGGAATTGCAGCCAAGTGTTCTTGTTATTGGTTAGGAAGTACGTTTTGGTGTTTTTGAAATAAGGGACAACAAATGTAAATAGCAAAAGAGATAAACTAACAACTAAGAAAGCTCTTGGCAAGGTATGAGAACTAGAAGTCCTATCCTTGTTATCATCATCAATTGTGACAAGAATTGTTCATTGCTCCACTTAGTTAACCTCTAACTATGAAGGAAAGTCAAGTGGATATCAACTTGAGATCACAAGTCCTAGCCAAATCATAATGAAAGACTAGCTTTAGTGACATTCAAGTCAACTAGCAACTTCTAATTATCAATCAACAAGAGAGTTTGATAACTCAAGAGTCACCAATTACTCAACACAAACCAAGAGGAGAAAAATCTACTCTAACATCCTTCCTAGCATTTTGTCAAATACTTGGAAAGCATAAAAGGAAAGCAAGATAAAATTGCAAGAAATGTAAATCTACAACTACCAATTGCAAGGAAATTAACAACAACAAAGAAAATCAACAATAAAAGAAATCAAACATAGATTGCATTAAAGGAAAATAAAAGGAACAAGAGTGAATTAACAACAAAGTAAACAAATACAAAGAGTAAAATGCTAAACTAGGAAAGCAAAGACAAAGGAACAAGAAATTGAAAAGAAAAAGTAAATCAAGGCATGAATTAAACCTAGATCTAAGAAATTCTAATCTACATCTAACCTAATTCTAGAGAGAAGAGAGAGCTTCTCTCTCTAGAAACTAACTAAAGCATGATGAAAACTCCACTATGTGCTCCCCCCCCCCCTTTGCTCTCTCTTGAATTCTACATGTAATAGCCTCAGAATTGAGTTGGATCTGGGCCTGGGAAGCTCAGAAATCGCCCCCAGCTTTTTCACTTTAATGATGTCATGTGCGAGCAATGACGCGTACGCGTGGGTCACGCGTACGTGTCGCTTGAAATTTTACGTTCCACGCGTACACGTCATGTCACGCGTACGCGTCGCCATGCGACTTCATCTTCTACGCGTGCGCGTATGTGATGCTTGCGCCTCGATGCATGTACTCTAAATCCTTGATTTTCCATGAGTTCTCCACTTTACATGCTTTTCTCTTCATTCCTTTGATCCATTCTTAGCCTTTTCAACCTGAATTCACTAACAAACACATCAAGGCATCTAATAGAATCAAAGGTGGATTAAAATTAGTAATTAAGGGCCTAAAAAATATGTTTTCACACTTAAGCACAAATTAGGAGAGAATCATGAAACCATGCTATTCTATTGAATAAATGTGAGAAAAGTTGATGAAATCCCTTAAATTAAGCACAAGATAAACCCTAAAATTGAGATTTATCACAAACGGAACTAGCATCTGCTCCCTTGAGTGGTGGTGGTGGTGTTCTTCTTGTTTTGGCCATTAGTTCAGTCGGTCAGCTTCCTAAGTGAGATCCCTTCGACCTAGTTCTTTTAGATTTTCAGTGTCAATTTTGGTGTATCTTAGGGTTTGAAATTAGAATTTTATGATGGTGGACTGGTTGTTGTAGTATTTGGTATTTTAGAATCATTACTGAACCTGAGCAATTTTTTTTGTTGCTGGATAACATCACTGAGTTGAATTTTGTTACTGGATAACATCACTGGGTTGAGTTTAATACATGAATAGTTGAATTTGTTGTTGTGTTGCTTAATAAATCACTTAGCTAAATCTTTTGTTGTTGTAAATTTTTTTGTTCCTTTGCCAAGTATATTGATTTTTTTTGTTGAATGGAAAATTTAGGATGGGAGTCTAGTTTCTGTGATAAGAAAATTGATGCTTTGATAAGCATGTGCTTATGCCTTTGGTTGGTTGGTGCGTGGTAGAAGTTAGGCCAATTAAGAGATTGTAATGTAAGAACAACGTTGCGAGTATAGCCCTTAACCAGCTAAAATCCGCCTTACCAATTTAGAAAGGTGTCACAAAAATTTAGAATAAAAATACTGGGAGTATGAATCCCAGGTCGTCTCCCAACGAGTTGTGAGAAAGGATGCTATTTTATTAATTAGGAATTTTCCAGAGAGTTTGAGTTTGGATAATGAATAATTGAATAATTGTAAATTAAAGCAATAAAAAATAAGAATGATTATTAATATTCTAGATAAAAAATCCTTGATTGGGGGAATGATTAATTGGAAGTTCTATCCTTGTTGGGGTCTCTTAAGTGTAGTATTAAAAAGGTTGTTGTTTTCACTTAGTTAACCCTTACTAAATAAAGGAAAGTCAAGTGATTGAGATAACTCTTATTCGCAAATCCTAGTCCTCTCCCTTGGGAAGGTCTAGCGTTAGTAAATACAGAACTAGCCAACAACTTCCAGTTTAATCAGCACTTAAGCCTTCCAACTCAAGTGTCTCCTTTTAATCAACCCCCATGTCAAGTATGGAGTTTACTCCATTGACATGAATATAATGCTCATAAAAATATAAGAAGAAGACATGATAAATTTAAATAAAATAGGGATTTAAAAGTAATTAAAAGTAAAAGTAATCCTTTGCACTAACAATTCATGAAAATAATCCAATTACTACTTTAAACAAGAATTAAGAATATGGAATAAATAAAAGAGTAAGTAAGGAAACAAACTAGAATAGTATATTCAACGGAGGTAATGACTCTTCAATATCCAAAAGCATAAAACTAAAATATGAATGTAAAGAGAACTTAGAGGGAGAGTAATCCTCTCTAAATTCAGCTCTAAAAACCTAAGACTATCCTAATGAGAATGTGTGAATGTCTGTAAAAGTGTTGTGTTGAGTCTCTGCATGTTTCCTGGTTTTATTCTGTGTTTCTGGGCCGAAAATTGGGTCAAAACGCGACCCGAAATCTTCCCCATTGTTTTCTGTTAATTCTGTAGATCGCACAGGTCACGCGTATGCGTCCGTCATGCGTGCGCATCATTTAGCGATTTTCCTTGTCACGCGTACGCGTTGTCCATGCGTTCGCGTCATTTGTGCAGACTCCAATCCACGCGTACGCGTTAGGCACGCACACGCATCGCTGCAATATTCTCCATTCCACGCGCTCGCGTGAGCCATGCGCGCACGTCGGTGTTCGCTGGTCATCTCCTTAGTTTCTTGTGTTCCTTCCATTTTTGCAAGCATCATCTTCATTCTCTAAGCCATTCCTGTCCTATAAAGCCTGAAACACTTAACACATGGATCACGGCATCAAATGGTATAAAGGAGAATTAAAATATACTAATTAAAGATCTCTAGGAAGCAAGTTTTCAACCATAAAACAATACTAGGAAGGAAAATGTAAAATCATGCAATTAGTATGAATAAGTGGGTGAAGACTTGATGAAACCACTCAATTAAACACAAGATAAACCATAAAATAGTGGTTTATCATTGGTAATGCAATAGGGTTTTGAATTTCAGCAGATTGTTGATATTGGCAAAACTCTGCCATTGTTCATGGAGCTTCAAACCTTAGTGTTGCTTCTTATTGTGTTGCAATATTATGCTTACTATCTCAGATTTTGTTTGTAGCTCCTTTAAAGCGCATGAGTAGCTTGTGTTTCGATGAAAAGCTATTTTTTCCTGTCACTTTACAAGGTGATTTAATTTTCTTAAACTTCTATTATCTCATATTTGATAACAACCTACTTTGTTAGATAGATTTTGGAAAAAGAAGTTCTAAGAACATTTTCTTTGTGCTGGTCTTGGTTTCTATCTCAGAAACTACTCCCATCATTTCATACATTAGAGATGTTGAGAGGCTTCTTTTACAATCACTAAGGTTATACAACTTGATACATGATGCTTCACTGTCTTTGAAAATTGGTAGGTATTTATCCTTTTTCGTGCTCTTATTGACAAAGAATCTAAGTTATAATTAGTGTTATATCTTGTTTCTAATTTTTATTTTGGTTTTTTATATCTTTTTTTTTATATCTTGTTTCTTATGTTAAACAGTGACAAGTGATTTGTAACACCCTAATTAGCCTAAGCCTTACCTCACGTCGTAAAGAAAAAGTTAATCAAAGGTTACGACAGTTCTAAGCTCATACGTATAATATATAGAAGAATAATATAATATCTAGAAGCCCGATGAAAATATAGCTCAATTATTGGATTTCAAATCGCAAAGCGTACTATCATAAGGCATAAGAAATAGAAGTGATATAAACAAGGTAATAGTATAATAGTATAATATCATAAGAAACTAGCCTCGACTCGCGGAGTTTAAGCCGGCTAGCCATATACAGACCATATAGAAACCTGACAGCTTTAAAACAGCTTATACAAGTTTTTCTCTAATAATACAAGCCTCTAGGCTAAACAAAATACAAAAGAGAGATGTATAAACAGATAACCAAAAAGACTCCAAAATAATCCAGGATCCTCCGCTTCTGTCACCATCCAACGCAACTCACCGAGCTAGGTTGCGACCTACATCTGAAAAAACACAACAAAGATATGGTATGAGAACCGGAGGTTCTCAGTATGGTAACAGTGCCCGGTGATGTAGGATATAAGACCCCGGGACGCTAAAGGCAATTCTAAGCTCCATATCCATCACAAGATTCAAGCTTAAAGCATTCTAAAAACAAATAAGCATAATAATAACCTCATCATAAATAAACCGGGTAATCTATCTTAAGAGATTTCTATTCTAACCAAACACCACTGTTCCACAGCCTTCACCAACCTATCTTCCATGCGATCCCATTGCCACCGCCTTTCAAACCTCCTCAATCCCAGTAGAAAGCACAATTAATAACAATGCAAGTAATTCACAAGTAAAAAGCATACAAGGCAAGTAGATCAAGTAAGTAATTAGACATGTTAATCAATTAGGCATACAAAATTCAAGTCGACAAAGCAAGAAAACAGATAGAAAATGCATATGATGAATGCCTGCCCTACTGGCTATGATATCACATTGTCGGTTCAACTGCCAACCCGACACATGTCCATGGAGACGTCGCCCTTTGGATTTCTCGTATGGGAACCCCCGAGATATAGTGCCTGGATCACTGTCCAGGTACCGGCGCTTGCTCGCCTATGGTCCGAAGGGATGCGAGCGGGATACTCTTGCCACAGACCTCACATCTCAACGTAAGCGGGACGAACCACCGCCCTTATGCCGCCGCCGCTACCTTGACAGGCGGGATCCAACCGCCGTCCCTGCCGGGCGCATAGCGTCTCATATTCTCAGTAAAAACAATATCTCAGTGGTTTTTCAGAAAACATTTTCAATATACAGAGATCCATCGCCTCAATTTGAGTCCTCGACTCATCTCAACTGCTGTCCATTCATAACTCAGTTTCCAATGTCCAAAGTTCATCATTCCTTATCTCATATATCACTCATCCTTCACCCAACGTCAAATCATTCTCAGTACGCCAGAAACCTAGGCCTCCATTTTCTAAGTTATCATAAAACCATGTATTAGGACTCTTAAGTTATATCCCATGTTCTAATACTCAAAACTAGTCCCAAAAGTCTTAAAATGGTGTTTTAGAAACTTACGACCTCGTTGGGAAGGTAGAATAATTGAAAAATAAGAAAATTTTAAGAAACAGGACGTGTGCGGCCGCACAGGGGTGTGTGCGTGCGCACGCCCAGGAAGTTTTAAGATGTGTGCGTACACACAGGGGTGTGTGCATACGTACAGGTGACAAAATTTCTAAAATATATTCCCTCGCACAACCTGTGCCAGCGCCCCCAACAGATTGACCTTCCCAACGTGTGCGTCTGCACAGGTTGAAGTTTTTACATAGATGTGTGTGCGCACAAGCTGTGCTGGCGCTGCGAACAGAATGCACTTCCCTGCCTGTGCGTGGGCATAGGTGTGTGCGTCCGCACAGGTCGACATACTGGCAGGGGTGTGCACCCGCACGAGAGTGTGTGCCCGCACACATCAGCAAATCTTGAAATTCTGCAACTTTGCAGAATTTCATATTTTTAACACTAACTTTGAAGGATCATAACTCCCTCTACACCTTCATTCTCTTAGTTTGTAGTGTTAATTTCCTTTTATGTTGGATTTAGCTTTCCTTTTAATGCAATTATGTTTTATGTTCTTTTATTGTTGATTTGAGTGCTATTGTTATTTTCTTGCAATTGGTAGTTGTTAGATTTTATCTTTTCTTGCAATTTATTATGCTTTCCTTTTATGCCTTTCAAGTGTTTGACAAAATGCTTGGTTAGATGTTAAAGTAGATTTTTGAGCATTCTTGGCTTGGAAAGAGGAATTAGGTAATCTTGAGTCATGAATACTGATGATCAAAAGATTGATGGTTTAGAATTCTCGTTGCAAGTATAGTTTCTAAACCAAGCAATCATCCTTTCATACAAAAGTTTGGTTGTCACAAGTAACAAACCCCTAAATAAATTGATAACCGAAGTATTTAAACCTCGGGTCGTCTCTCAAGGAATTGCAGGGAGGTGTTCTTATTATTGGTTATGAGTCTTGTAAATTGGGGGTTTTTTTAAAATAAGGAACAGGTAATTTAAATGACAAGAAAAATAAATTAATAAAAATAAAATCTCTTAGCAAGGTATAAGAAATTGAAGTCCTATCCTAGTTATCCTTATTAGGTATGATGAGAATTGGATTCTACTCTCACTTTAATTAACCCTTGCTAAACAAAGGAGAGTCAAGTGGACTAATTAATTTGATCCTCAAGTCCTAGTCAAATCCTATGGAAAGACTAGAGTTATTGGAGTACAAATTAACCAGCAAGGAATTCCAATTTCAATCAATAGCTGAGTTTGATAACTCAAGTGTTGCTAATTACTTAACCAAAGCCAAAAGGGGAAAATATCTTAAGTTAAATTAAAAGCTTTCATAAATAAATTAAAGCAAAATCAAATCTGAAATACCTCAAATTGCATTAATAAAAGAAAGTCAAATTAAACATGAGAATTCATAAACTAAATTGGAAAAATAAATAAAAGGAACATTGAACCTGGAATTTGAGAAGCAATCTAATCATAACAGAAATCCTAAATAGAAATCCTAATCCTAAGAGAGAGGAGAGAACCTCTCTCTCTAAGAACTACATCTGAAACCTAAAATTATGTGAATCTCCAAGTCCTCCCTTGAATGAATGGATTCCGCTGCTTTATAGCCTCTAATCTGTATTTTTTGGGCCAAAAACTAGGCCAGAGACAGTCCAGAAATTGCTGATTGCGAATTCTGTCACGCTGATTTTTGTCACTGCGATGCGTCTGCGTGGAGCACGCGTTCGCATCACCTAGCTGTATGGCCACTATGACAAATTATATATCAAATCGAAGCTCCGGACATTAGCTTTCCAACACAACTAGAACCGCATCATTTGGACCTCTATAGCTCAAGTTATGACCGTTTTAGTGCGAGAGGGTCGGGCTGACAACTTTGCAGTTCCTTCAATTTCTTGTATTCCTTCCACTTTTGCATGCTTCCTTTCCATCCTCTAAGCCATTCCTGCCCTGTAATCTCTAAAAACACTTAACACACATATCAAGGCATCGAATGGTATAAAGGGAGGATTAAAATTAATAAAATTAAGGTCAAAGAAATATGTTTTCAATCATAGCACAATATTAGGAAGGAAAACGTAAAACATGCGATTTCTATGAATAAGCGTGAGAATAATGGATGAAAAACCACTCAATTTAGCATAATATAAACCATAAAATAGTGGTTTATCAACCTCCCCACACTTAAACATTAGCATGTCCTCATGCTAAGCTCAAGAGAAGCTATAAAGAATGAATGGGGAATGGTAGAATGTATGAAATGCAACCTATCTATATGAATGCAACTACATGCAGAATGCTTTTTCCTACTTGGTTAAAAGTAAACAAATTTTCTAAGACAAACATAAATCAGATTCCACTAATTCAAATCATACAATAAAAGACAAGTAAACTTGTAAGAAGACTACTCATGAAAGCAGGGAACATAGAATCAAGCATTGAACCCTCACTGGTAGTGTATATCACTCTAATCTCTTAAGTGTGTAGGGTTAATCACTCTACTCTTCTCTAATCATGCTTTCTAAGCTTTGTTCTTCATCTAACCAATCAACAAATATTTAGTATACCAATGCAAACATCATGAGGTCTTTTCAAGGTTGTAATGGGGCTAAGGTAAGGGTGAGAATATATGTATGGCCAAGTGAGCTAAAATATGAATCTTTGACTAACCTAAGCTCTCACTTAACATACACATACTCTATGTAATTCTAAATTCATGCCTAGCTACCCATAATTTTCACTTTTTCATCTCATACTCATGCATCAACTTTTCTTTTAATTTTATCACATATGCATTGATCTTTTTATTAACTTAACTTTGCATTGGGGTAATTTTGTCCCCTTATTTATTTACTTATTTATTGAATATTTTTTTTCTTTTTTCTCTTTTTTTTTCTTTTTTTAGGAAAATAGAAAAATAAACATAACTTATCAATGCACATGGATTTTTAATTTTTCTGGTCTCACATGAGTAGGTACCCGAATTCCCAATATTTTATCAAAGTAAAAACATAACACATTCCCTTATTAACCCATGTTCCCACAGTTTCCCCACACTTAATTGTTACACAATCCCTATCTTAAGCTAACCAAAGATTCAATTGGGATATTTAATTGTTTTTCTACTTAAGGCTAGTGATGTGGTTATAGAACAGAATAAATGGGGAATAAAAGGCTCAAGGTGGCTAACAAGGGTGATGTAAAAGGTAGGCTTATTTGGGATAAGTGAGCTAATAACAAATAATGGCCTCAATCATATGTAAGCATGTAAATACACTAAATAGTGGACATATAGAATGGAACAAAGCAAAGATTACAATCATAGGGAAGAAAATACATAAGAATAAAAATTTATGGTTAAATAATGTAACCATATAAATAAGCTCAAAATCTCACAAGTTGTGTGTTCTTAGCTTTTTAAACTGTGTTCCAAATACAACTTCAAACAGGTTTAAAAAAAATTTCAATTTAAATTAGTGAAATACTATAAAAAATTTCTTGAAAAAGAAAATATTACTTCAACCAAGTAGTAACTAAATGCATAAAATCAAACAAGCATGCAATTAAACATGCAAATGCAACAACTAATTTAACAAAGAAAATTTAAACATTGGTGTTGAGACAGGAAGGTACTAACCCACGGAGATCAGTATCGACCTCCCTACACTTAAAGATTGCACCGTCCTCGGTGCATGCTGAGATGTGCAGATGGACGGGCTGTTCCAACTAGCGCTTTTCTCCAAAGATTTTGCAGATGGACTTGTCTGTCTCCCCATGTAAACGTCTTCTGGTTCCCTTCCGGGTGGCCATCCTGAAAGAAAAAGGGAAGAAAAATAACCCAGAAATAAAGATAAGAAAATAAATGAAGTATGGGTGGGTTAATGCCAAATGATAAGGGTCTCATTTACATGGAAGCTTCAACATGTACATGAGAAAATAATAGAAGCACATGGCATACCAATGGTGCAAAATTTGCAACAATGGGGAAGAGAGTGGCTAAGGAGAGATAATATAAATTCATGTCAATGCAAAAGTAATACAGATATAAAAGATTGGCATTGATTTAAATAATATTATGCAATCAGAATAAAACAAGTCACTAAGCATCCAAAATAATTCAAGAGAAGATGCAACAGTTAAATAAGAAAATTCAACACCAACAGAAAAGTAATAAATTTAGAAAAGAAAGTAAAAATATGCATAAAATTAAAATACAATGAATGAAATTATGAAAATAAATTAAGTAAAATAGAAAGAAGGTGAAAAAGAATGAGAAGTGAAATAAAGGAAGAAGAGATAAGTAAGAAAGAGGAAAGGAAAAATTAGGATTGGGGAAGAAAAGATAAGATTTTGGCGCTGATCTGGATAAACTGTGCGTCGCATGCGACGCGGACGCGTGGGTCACGCGATCGTGTGAGTTGTGATATTTTCAAGTGACGTAGATGCATCAGTCACGCGGACGCGTGACTTGATTTGTGCTAGTGGCGCGAGAGCAGCCTCGCGTTCGCGCAACTCTCTGTCTTAAGCGCGTATTGCCAAAATTCAGGGTGACGCGTGTGCGTGGGTAACGCGATCGCGTGAGTTGCCTTTCTTTTAAAAATGATGCGCACGCATGGGGCACGCGTTTGCGTGGTACGACTTATGCTTCTAGCATGGTTCCATCCCCACTCCATCATAACTTACTGCCATAAACCCATTTACGTCGATTTCACAGGGCCACGCATTCGCGTGGGTGACGCAGATGCGTGGGGAGGCTATTTCGCAAACGACGTGAATGCGTCAGCGACGTGGTTGCGTGGGCGTGTTTTTGCCTAAGGCACACCTCCAGCCACGCTTTCGCGTGACTTTCTGTTCAATTCTTTTTTCTTCCAAATGCACCTTATGACGCGGTCGCGTCAGCGACGCTTACGCGTCGCGTGCGTGTTTTTTTTTTTAGTGTGGGGAGGTTGATAAACCACTATTTCATGGTTTATCTTGTGCTCAATTGAGTGGTTTTTATTAATTCTTTACCCACTTATTCATACTATTTGCATGGTTTTACGTTTTCCTTCTTGATTTTGTGGTATGATTGAAAACATGCTTCTTTGGCTTTTATTTTCCTATGTTTAATTCTCCCTTTATACCATTCGATGCCTTGATATGTGTGCTAAGTGTTTTCAGAGATCATAGGGTAGGAATGGCTTGGAGGATGGAAAGGAAGCATGCAAAAGTGGAAGGAATACATGAAGTTGAAGGAACTGCAAAGCTGTCAGCCTGACCCTCTCGTACTAAAACGATCATAACTTGAACTACATAGGTCCAATTGACGCGGTTCTAGTTGCATTGGAAAGCTAACGTCCGGGCTTCGATTTGATATATAATTTGCCATAGTGGCCGTACAGCTAGGCAACGTGAACGCC
This sequence comes from Arachis ipaensis, assembly GCF_059453495.1. Taxonomy (NCBI): domain Eukaryota; kingdom Viridiplantae; phylum Streptophyta; class Magnoliopsida; order Fabales; family Fabaceae; genus Arachis; species Arachis ipaensis. The sequence continues at coordinate 58,482,468 of NC_142442.1, forward strand.
TGCTCCACGCAGACGCGTTGCAGTGACGAAAATCAGCGTGGTAGATTTTGCCCCCAGCGATTTCTGGGCTGTTTCTGACCAAGTTTTCGGCCCAGAACACACATATTAGAGGCTATAAAGTGGGGAAATCCATTCATTCATAAATCATACTTTCATAATCTTAGGATTTAGGATTATGATTTCTATTATGTTTAGGCTACTTCTCTTCATCATAGGTTCAACATTCCCTTAATTTATTTTCTACTTATATTGATTCTATTACTTTAATTGTCATTTAGCTTTTCAATTTAGCTTATGAACTTTCCCATGTTAAGATTTGAATGTTCTATTTAATATATTTTGAGGTATTTCAGAATTATGATTGCTTTCTTTAATTTATGTATCCAAATTATTTTCATTCGAGTAGATTTTCTTCCCTTTTGGCTTTGGTTAAGTAATTAGTAATACTTGAGTTATCAAACTCAGCTGTTGATTGAAATTGGAATTCTTTGCTGATTAATTTGTACTCCAGTAACTCTAGTCTTTCCAGGAGTTGACTAGGACCTGAGGATCAAATAAATTTGTCCACTTGACTTTCCTTTGTTTAGCAAGGGTTGATTAAAAGTGGGAGCAGAATCCAATTCTCATCACACCTGATAAGGATAACTAGGATAGGACTTCAATTTCTCATAACTTTCCAAGACACTTTTATAATTATTAATTTATTTTTCTTGCCATTTAAATTACTTGTTCCTTATTTCAAAAACCCAAAAATACACTTTTACTCATAACCAATAATAAATCATACCTCCCTGCAATTCCTTGAGAAGACGACCCGAGGTTTAAATACTTCTGTTATAAATTTTATTGGATTTTGTTACTTGTGATAACCAAACTTTTGTACGAAAGGATTCTCTGTTGGTTTAGAAGCTATACTACCAACGTGATCATATTTTGTGAATTTCTTTACCGATAGAAACCCCCAACTCATGTTGGCGATCTAGGGTTGTTAGTTAATATTGTTTCCATTGACTCTAATCTCTTGCTAATTCAATTAGTGAGTTGAGTAGGACTTTTGGATTGAGATTAACTAGTCTTATTTGACTTTCTCCCTATGTTGAAGATAACATTGTACCTTCTTCTGATGTTGGAGATGACGAAATAGGATAAACTCTTGTTAATTATTGTTATGATTAGTGACTAGGATAGAAAGCCTATGTCCTTAATCCTTGCAATGAATGTCTCTCTTTATTAATTGCTTTCTTTAGTTGCTTGCCTTATTTTTTTGCCATTTATTTTCTTGCCCCTTTTATCAAATCAAACCTCCCTTGTTCCCTCATAGCCAATAATTGAACACTTCATTGCAATTCCTTGTGAGACGACCCGAGGTTTGAATACTTCGGTTAATTCTTATTGGGGTTTGTACATGTGACAACCAATCTTTTAAAACTTTGATTGGGCATTTCTTGTCGGTTGAGAACTATACTTGCAACGAAGTTATTTTCCTCTTAACTGAGAAGAAATTCTTAGCCGACGGTTGTGTTCTTTTCAGTGGTCTTTTCAGGTGTGTGGCACTTATTAGAAGCTTCTCCATGAGAAAGGAGATATATGAACATGATGGAGTTTGTAATTTGTAGTTTATATTTTAGATATTTATAATTCCTTATTTTTCTTGTCCTATGTATCTATCTAGATCATTAGGATTCTTCAATGTGTCTTGTTAGTTTGTACTTTAAAGTTTATATGTTGAAGATTTATAAAAAAATATTAGTTAAATATTTGAACTATCTATGTTGTTATATATTATATAAATGTTGACTTGTTGAGTAAATTATTTAATATATTAATTAATTAAAAAATAATATAATTTGGCAAATTATGCGTGTAATTTGTATTAAAAAAATTATTACAAAATAAATAGTGTTTCGTAACTAAAGAAAAACAAATGTTATAAAATCAAGTTACATTTTGTAACAAAATTTTATGATAGGAAAAAATATATTGTCACCAAAAATATTTTGAAGATCAAAATTTGTTATTACTTTTGTAACGACTTTTGGTTTTTTGTATCAGAAAATTTTGTTACAAAATATTACTTTGAATTGTAACAGTTCCATTTTTTTTACAAAAACTTTTTGTAATGGGACATACTGCAATGGCCCCTTTTGCTTCAAAAATTTTGATTTTTTGTAACAATTTTTTTTGTTACAAATATTGCTTTTTTTGTAGTGAGTGGCGCCTAGCTTGAGATTTCTCAAGTTAGGTGCCAGACACAACATCAACACGCAAATTGGTTCTGATTCCTTCAAGTTAGGCGCAATTCCTTCTCAAGTTAGGCCCAGCAACACACACACCAAGTGCCCAAACCACTCTGCCCCCTCCAAGTTAGGTGCCCCAATTACCAACTTTGGCGCCAACATTAACGAGCAAAATGGTCCCCACGCCTAAATTGCAGAGCCACGAAGATCTCTTTTAATTCTGATTAAACTTTAATTCATTTAAAAATAGGAAAAGATATTATTTAGTTTTAGAAAATATATTTTATGTTAATTAGGTTTAGATATAAAAGGGAAAAGAATCAGCCCTTCGGGCACTCTTCTCTTCTCTCTACCTCATTCTGTAATTTAAAGTTTTTCAGAATCCTTGTTTTCTCTCTGAACCATGAGCAACTAAACCTCCACTGTTAAGGTTAGGAGCTCTGTCTATTGTCTGGATTGATACTATTATTTTTTATTTTAATTCATGTACTGATTTCTATTTCAAGAATTGTTTTTGTTCTTTATCTTATGAATCTGGGTTGAACAGAAGTATGACGCTTATTCTAATTGTGTTCTTGTAAAACTTAGAAAAGCTCTTTACTTGAACAACAACTTGAAAAGAATTTCTCCTAAATTTCTAATTATCTGGACTTAACGAGATACGTGACCTCTTATATTTGGGTAATTAGGGTTTTTGTGGCATATAAACTAGAATTGAACTTCAACCTCTAATTGGAATTAAGTGACCCAGGAATTGGCGATTGATGAAGGTTAGATGAGACTAAAAAGTTCTAAGGAATTAGGGTTTAGTCACATATAGTTTTCCATGAATTGAATCTTGGATGATTAAAATAGTTAGTTAGAAAAGTCAATCTGGAAGATAGATATCTCTGAAGCCTTAACTGTTTCTCCATATATATTTCACAACTTGTTTATTGCTTGCTTTCTGATATTCTGAATTTACTGTTAATGCTTTTGAACTCTCGTAACACCATTTTCTATTTGTCTAACTAAGTAAATCACTTAACCATTGCTGCTTAGTCCATCAATCTTCGTGGGATCGACCCTCACTCACCTGAGGTATTACTTGGTACGACCGGGTGCACTTGCTGGTTAGTTTGTGGGTTATAAATTCCGCACCAAGTTTTTGGCACCGTTGCCGGAGATTGACTGTGATTGACAACTATTAGTTGTTTAATTGCTTAGATTAGGCATTTTAGTTTTAATTTTGTTTAATTTTACTTAGTAATTTTCGAAAATTAAGTACTTGTATTTTTCCTATTTTCTAAAATTAAGTTTGGTGTTACTTAGTTGATTTTATTTTAATTTTCTTAGTAAATTTCAAAATTTTTTGCTTAATTTCAGTCATCATTTTCGAAAATTTTTTTTCATTAATTAGTAAGTGTTTTTATTTTATTATTTTGCATAGGTTATCTCATTGGGAATTTTCTACACTCTGACGTAGAGAGTCCCATCTTTTCTTATCTTTTGTCTGTTTATGAGCAGGAACAGGGACAAGGAACCTCTTATAGAGTTTGATCCCGAACCTGAAAGGAATTTGAGGCAGCGCTTACAACAAGCTAGACTTTACAAGGCTAGTAAAAATCTGAGTGAAACCTCTATGGATTATAATCGTGATGTGAATGCCAATATGGCAAATCTGAATGAGAATAAGCAACCTAGAAGAGTGCTTGGCTCATACACTGCTTCCAATGAAGATCTCTATGGCAAAAGTTTTATGGTGCCTCCTATAGCTGCAAACAATTTTGAACTAAAGCCTCAGCTAGTCACTCTTGTGCAACAAAATTGCCAATATCATGGACTTCCTCATGAAGACCCAAATCAGTTTATTTCTAATTTTCCACAGATTTGTGATATTGTGAAAACTAACGGAGTGAATCCTGCGGTATATAAACTCATGCTCTTCCCATTCGCTGTGAGGGATAGAGAAAAGCTGTGGTTAGATTCTCAACCCAAGGAGAGTCTGGATACTTGGGATAAGGTGGTCACTAGATTTCTGACTAAATTTTTCTCACTACAAAAGTTGACAAAGCTGAGGGTGGAGGTTCAGACCTTCTGACAAAAAGATGGTGAGACCCTTTATGAAGCTTGGGAAAGATTTAAGCTACTGACTAGGCAATGCCCTCCGAACATGTTTTCTAAATTGACTCAGCTGGATATCTTTTATGAGGGCCTATGTGAAATATCCAAGATGTATTTAGATAATTCTGCAGGTGGTTCACTACACATGAAGAAGACACCAGAGGAGACCACTCAGCTTATTGAATTGGTTGCTAAAAACCAATATTTATACTCATCTAACAGGAATCCTGTGAACTATGGAACTCCTTAGAAGAACGGTGTCATGAAAGTAGAAGCTTTTGATGCACTTTTTACTCAAAACAAAATCTTGTCTCAGCAGATGAATTTACTTACTCAACAATTGAGTGGGATGCAGGTTTCATTAGTCAACACTCAGACTGCACCTCAAGAGGCCCCTTATGACATAACTGGTAACTCTATGCAAGGTGAGAATTATGATTATGTTCAATCTTCTACTGAACAGGTCAATTACATGGGGAATGCTCCTAGAAACACCAATAATGATCCATACTCTAAGACCTATAATCAAGGATGGAGAAATCACCCAAATTTTAGGTGGAGAGAGAAACCTCAAAGATCACAGAATTTTAACAATAATTCTCAGGGCAATTTTCAATAGAACAATCAAAATAACCGCCATTTTCAATCTTATCAATAACAACCACCTCAGTACGCAAATTCTCAGCCCCAACAGAACACTAATTGGGAAACACTACTGAATAATTTTATGCAGGAAACTCAAGCTTCCATCAGAAACTTGGAGGTACAAGTAGGCCAGTTGAGCAAGCAATTACCTGAGAGGCCTCCAAGTACATTTCCTGGTGATATAGTGGTGAATCCAAGAGAAGACTACAAGGTCAAACAATTGAGAAGTGGTAAAGTAGCTGGTTCTGAGACTAAGGTCAATGAAGAACTAGTTGAAAAAGGGGCTCCAGAGGAGAAGAAAGAAGAAGAGGAGCAAGCCTCTCCTAGGCGTGCAGATAACCATTCCCAGTCTCTCTTGACACTCATCCTACATTGCCAAAGGTGCCTGAATACAATCCTAAAATGCCATATCCTCAGAGGCTTTAGAAGGCTTCCAAGGACAAGTAATTTTCTAGATTTTTAGAAGTCTTCAAGAAGCTGCAGATCAACATTCCTTTTGATGAGGCTCTTGAGCAAATGCCTCTTTATGCTAAATTCATGAAAGAACTGTTGACTAACAAGAGGAATTGGAAGGAACAAGAGACAATGGTGTTAACTAAGGAATGCAGTGCTATTATTCAACATAACCTTCCTGAGAAGATGTAGGATCCAGGGAGCTTTGTAATTCCTTGCACCATTGGGGATGTCACTATTCAGAGAGCTTTGTGTGATCTTGGAGCTAGCATCAATCTTATGCCATTTTCAGTGATTAAAAAGCTCCAAATTGAGGAGGTAAAACCTACTCCTATTTCTCTTTAACTTGCTGATCTTTCTATTAAATTTCCTGTGGGGGTTGTTGAAGATTTACTTGTAAAAGTAGGGCCATTTATTTTTCTTGATGATTTTGTTATATTGGATATGGAAGAGGATAAAAGGTCCTCTATTATTCTTGGAAGATCCTTTTTAGCTACAGGTAGAGCTCTGATTGATGTACAAAAGGGTGAATTAACCCTGAGGGTCAATGAAGAACAGGTGGTCCTTAATGTATTTGAAGCCCTCAAACACCCTAATGATTCTGAAGGGTGTATGAGAGTTGATGTTGTTGAACCACTTGTTCAAGAGGTACTAGAAGTTGAGGTACTTGATGATATTCTGGATCGTCTTTCTGAATATGAATTACTTGAGATTAATGATTCACCACCCCAGAAGAACTTGGTGAACACGCCTAAGGTGGAGGAAGAAGTCCCCAAGCTTGAGCTAAAGCCTTTACCTCCTTCTCTGAAATATGTGTTCTTAGGTGAAAATGATTTATATCCAGTGATTATTAGCTCTTCCTTGAAGCCTGGAGAGGAAGAGGTGCTTATTACAGTGCTCAGGAGCCATAAATTAGCTCTTGGATGGACCATTGGTGATTTAAAGGGGATTAGTCCAACCAAGTGTATGCATAAGATCCTTCTTGAAGATGATGCTAAATCGGTTGTGCAACCACAAAGGAGACTTAATCCAACTATAAAAGAGGTGGTCCAAAAAGAGGTAATGAAATTATGGAAAACCGGCATTATATATCCTATTTCTGACAGCCCTTGGGTGAGTCCTGTGCAGGTAGTTCCCAAGAAAGGAGGGATGACAGTGATCAAGAATAAAAAGAATGAGTTAATTCCTACAAGAACCATAACAGGATGGAGAATGTGCATAAACTACAGGAGGTTCAACACTACTACAAGGAAGGATCATTTCCCCTTGCATTTCATTGATCAGATGCTTGAGAGGTTAGCTAGTCATGCTTTTTATTATTTTCTAGATGGATATTCTGGATATAACCAAATTGCAGTAGACCCTCAAGATCAAGAGAAAATAGTATTCACATGTCCTTTTGGAGTATTTGCTTACAGGAGAATGTCATTTGGACTTTGTAATCCTCCAACAACTTTTCAGAGGTGTATGCTTTCAATTTTTTCTGATATGGTTGAAAAGTCCATTGAGGTGTTTATGGAGGATTTTTCTATTTTTGGTAATTCTTTTGAATCCCGCCTTAAGCATTTATCTCTGGTCTTGAAACGGTGTCAACAATCAAACCTTGTTTTAAATTGGAAAAAAAATGTCATTTTATGATTACAGAATGTATTGTTCTTGGACACCGGATTTCAAGCAAATGGATTGAGGTTGATAGAGCCAAGGTGGAGTTAATTGAAAAACTACCACCACCATCTAATGTTAAGGCAGTTAGGAATTTCTTAGGTCATGCAGGATTTTACAGAAGATTTATAAAGGATTTTTCTAAAATTGCTAAACCATTGAGCAATCTCTTAGTTACTGATGTTCCTTTTGTATTTGACACTGAATGTCTGCATGCTTTTGAAACTCTAAAAGCAAACCTTACCTCTGCGCCCATCATAGCCCCCCCACGGAGATTTACCATTTGAATTGATGTGTGATGCTAGTGATTATGCTATAGGAGCTATTTTAGGACAGAGGCATAGCAAGCTTATACATGTCATTTATTATGCTAGTCGTGTGTTAAATAATGCTCCACGATTTGATATATAATTTTCCATAGTGGCCATAGAGCTAGGCGATGCGAACGCGTGCTCCACGCGGACGCATCACAGTGACAAAATTCAGCGTGGCAGATTTCGCCCCCAGCAGATTTCTGGGCTGTTTCTGGCCCAGTTTTCGGCCCAGAAAACACAAATTAGAGGCTATAAAGTGGGGGAATCCATTCATTCATAAAAAAGCTTTGATATACACAATTTTAGGATTAGATGTAGTTTTAGAGAGAGAGGTTCTCTCCTCTCTCTTAGGATTAGGATTAGGATTAGGATTAGGATTAGGATTGCTTCTCAATTTCCAGGTTCAATGTTTCTTTTATTTATTTTTCCCAATTTAATTTATGAATTTCCATGTTAGATTTGAATATTCTATTTAATATAATTTGAGGTATTTCAGATTTAAGATTTCTTTCTTTTATTTATGTTACTGTTGCTTCCCATCTGAAGGCATTTTTATTCGAATAGATTTTCCTCGCTTTTGGTTTCGGTTAAGTAATTAGTAACACTTGAGTTATCAAACTCAGCTGTTGATTGAAATTGGAATTCTTTGCTGGTTAATTTGTACTCCAATAACTCTAGTCTTTCCATAGGAGTTGACTAGGACTTGAGGATCAAATTAATTAGTCTACTTGACTTTTCTTTGTTTAGCAAGGGTTAATTAGTGTGGGAGCAGAATCCAATTCTCATCACACCTGATAAGGATAACTAGGATAGGACTTCAATTTCTCATACCTTGCCAAGAGATTTTATTAATTATTAATTTATTTTTCTTGTTATTTAAATTACTTGTTCCCTATTTCAAAAAAAACCCAAAAATATATCTTTTTACATAACCAATAATAAATCATACCTCCCTGCAATTCCTTGAGAAGACGACCCGAGGTTTCAATACTTCGGTTATCAATTTTATTGGGTTTGCTTTAGTGACAAACAAAACTTTTGTACGAAAGGATTCTCTGTTGGTTTAGAAACTATACTTACATTGTGATTATATTGTTTTATATAAAATCTCTTTACCGATAGAAAATCCGATCGTCAAAATGGCACCGTTGCTGAGGAATTGCAAACGTGTGCCTTATTATTGGTTATTGTAAATATTTACTTTTAAATTGATTTTTTTTCGGAAAAAACAAATTCAGATTTTTATTTTAAAATTTTTATCTTATCTTATCTTAGTTTATATTTCAAAATTCAAAACTTTTTCAAAAAATCATATCTTTTTCAAAATCTTATCTTATCTTATTTCAAATTCAATTTTCAAATTTCAATTAAATTCCATAATTCAAAATTCAAATTTTAAAATTTAAATTTAAAATTTAAAAAATCAAACCTTTTCAAAATTTAAACCTTTTTCAAATCTTTATCTTATATTGTTGTCAGTGTTTCTAGTTTTAGGAGTTTATTTTCATAATTTTTTTATTAGTTTTTGTTTTTATTTTGTTTTGCTACTATGAATTCTCACACCTTTGGTTTCAAGTTTGGTTCCAATGTTGTTGTAAGGAATGGAAACTATAATGAAAATAGGCATCAAGGTTGGAAGAATTAAAGATGGGAAGAGCCACAAGGATTTGATCAACCCTCTTGGCAACAACCCCCTCCAATGCGCTATAACCAACAACCATTCTGTGATGTATACCAAGACAATAGTTATGGTGGATCCTTTCGTGACGAACAACCTCCACCAAATTACTATAGTCAAGAGCCATTCCAGAGAGCGTACCAAGATGATGGATATGGTGGACCCCCTTGTAGTTACCAACAAAGCCCACCATATGATTATGAACTGCCTCCTCAACACAACTCACAAGCCCCCTACTACCAAACACCATCACATGATTCTAACATTTATCCACCATATCAACCATCCTATGAGCCATATGAGCCATACATAGATCCACCCCAATTCCAACCCAGTTACTCCCAATGACCACCACCTCCATATACACCACATCCATATCCATCAATCCAAGAGCCTTATGATCCTACTTATGATATCCGAGTAGAATAAGAATCAAGGGATCCTCTCAAGGAAACAATGGATCGATTTCAAGTAACCCTGTGTCAATTGGACCGAGCGATAAACCAAACAGCACCCGAAGCTTTCATGGCTAAGGAATCTCAATTTGAGAGCAAGGAATTGAAGTGTGCTGTGCAACAAGTGGAAAAGATGGAGAGTGATGAACCACCCTCTTATCATGAACCTTTCCTCCCAAATAATGAGCCCTCACATCTACCTCAACCTTCAATGCATGATACTATTGGTGTTCTTCTTCAAGGGCAAAGAGAGATGAAATGGGGAGTACTAAAATTCGTGACTGCCTTTACCGAGGTAGTAAATCGATTAGCTTCCCAACATCGGAGTACTCAAAGTAATCCCATCGCTACATGTGGAGAATCAAAAGAAGAGCGTAGCATAAAAGAGACACTAGAAACTCTGGTGGACAACGAGGAACATGGCTTTGTATTGGAAAGAAACTCTGGTGGACAACGAGAAACATGGCTTTGTATTGGAACAAGTGGAGGAAGCCATAATAGTTGCAGACGAAGAAGTGGTTGAAGATTTAGGAGATGCTAAACCTCCATGGGAATCTAGAATTGTAGAGTACTCCTCCAATAAGATTGAAATTGATGTCAAGAAGACCAGTGCACAACCTCCATGGCATATTCCTTATGAAGACTTGGATGGGATAGATCAAGAAGAAAGTTCCCTTGGTGATGTGAATCATGCATCAAGTCCTCCTAGTGATAAATCTACATCCACAAACGAACTCCTTGAGTATGAAGACTCTTCTCTGATTGAGTCTGCAAATGATGTGGAAGTAGAAGCCCTTCGAAAAGGATGGACGGGAGTTATGTACGCTTTGTCAAGAACGTTGGAGACTTCTCAACCTAGGTTGTCGTCTACTCCTTCACTTGAGTGGGTAAAACTTATCTCTGTTCGTCTTCCTATCCCACTTGAGTACGGTATTCTTGAAACGAACGGCCAACTTAGGAACCTTTGTGGCATAAAGTGTAAGAGGAGACTGTTTAGTGGTTGGAGTTGCAAATCAAGGCTCATCAAAGTTGATATTTCAAGGGCTAGATATAAGGGCTCAACTGGTGATAATTTAGTTAGATCTAAAAGAAGAATTTGGTACTCCGTAGAGAATTCAGATTGCTTACCACCCGGATGGAATCATCATGTTCCACTTGAAGACGGGTGCAGAAACAGGATTTGGGATCCAGGCATACATGAGGATCCACTTTGGGAGCTCAAGACTTGTGAAGAACTCCCTCAAGGCTTGGCAAATTCACTTGAGGATAATGAAGATTATTGGAAGTCCAAGCATTGGTGGCAGTTTCAGGATGAATTCAAGCTCAAGCCTCCATGACAAAGAGCTCAACAAATGTCCAACTTAAGGACTTTAACTAAAATTACTAGGTGGGAGACAACCCACCATGGTATGATCATTCTCTTTCAGTTTTAGTTTTATTTTAATTTGTTGATTGCTTATTTTTATTAGTGTTCATTCATAATTCCTACATATTCATCTGCATTTGCATTTGCATTCTGCATAAAAAAAAAGCACGCAGGCAACGCGACAGCGTCGCTGACGCGTCCTCGTCACCAGTGCGATTTGAAGAAAAGAGAATAGGACAGCAAGTCACACGAAAGCGTGGCTGGAGTCGTGCCTTAGGCACAACCATTACCACGCGACCGCGTCACCCATGTAGCCACGTCATTTGAAAAATAAGCCTCCCACGCATCCACGTCACCCACGCGAACGCGTGCCCTTAAAAATCGACGTAAAAGAGGTGTATGGCAGCAAGTTATGATGGAGTGGGGCTGGAGTGATGCTAGAAGCACCAGCCCTATCATGCGACCGCGTGCCCCACGCATCCGTATCGTCCTCCAAACATGGCCATCCACGTGATCGTGTCAACCACGCAATCGCGTCACCTAAATATTTTGGCAAAATGAGTTTGAGACAGAGAGTTGCGCGAACGCGTCGCTGCCCTCGCGCCATTCGCACAAATCAAGTCACGCGACCGCGTGACCCACGCGTCCGCGTCACTTGACAAAAATCACACACCACGCGATCGCGTGACCCAGGCGTCCGCGTCATATGCAACGCACAACTTATCCAGATCAGCCAAGATATCTTATCTTTTCTTCCCGAAATCCTAATTTCTTTCTTCTTTCTTTATTTTCTTCTCCCCCTTTACTCTTCTATCCCTTTAATTTAATGCATTTATTTGTTCTTTTTTTCTTCTCAATTTCATTTTAGCTTAATTCCTTTTGGTTTCTTTTTCAATTCTTTTTCATGCATTTTTATGTTGGTGTTGGAGTTTTATTTGGATAGTACCTTATTTTATTTGAGCATGTGGCTATTCTGAGGAGAGATTTGACAATTGACATTTACTTATGGCTCTCATATACATTTGGATTACATTATTTTCATCCTTATTTTAACTTGCACACCCAGTGTTTATGAAAAAGATTTTATGGCATTTTGAATCTTATTTTATTTTACTCTTTCACTTGCATACCTCTTTTTCACAACACTTGTGCTCCACATGTATTTAGGATTATCATTCACAATTGTCATCATTACACATGCTCTTTAATTTGACACATTTTATTACTTGATGCTTGAGCTATGCTTCTCATGCCTATTATTTGCATGTTTTTACCCTCTTGCATCTAATTATTTTGAATTGCCCTTTTTTTATCTTTATTGTGGTCTTCCCTACATGTTGTAGCTACCATGTAGTTGGGCTATCATCTTTTCTTTGGCATTCCTTATCACTTGGAATTTCCTCCCTTCCAGTCTTAGTTTTCTATATTTCACACTATTCCTTTTTGTTCTTCCTTAGGCATGGGTACCAAGAAAGGAAAAGAAAAGGCCACTGACAAGACACCGGCACGGAGAGGAACCAAGAGACCTCCAGCTAAGGCGCCTCTATCTACAAGCATCAGTTGTAGCAACCCGTCCACTTGTACATCTCAGCATGCACCGTGGATGGTGAAATCTTTAAGTGTGGGGAGGTCGATACCGATCTCCATGGGTTCGTTACTCTTCTATCTCAACACCAATGTTTTATTTTCTTTATTTGTTCATTGTTGCATTTGCATATTTGATTGCATATTTGTTTGATTTTGTGCATATTTTACCACTTGGTTGAAGTAATATTTTCTTTTTCAAGAAACTTTTTATAGCATTTCACTAATTTGAAATAAACCTTTTGAAAAACTTGTTTGAAGAAATTTTAATTTGGAACATAGTTTAACAAGCTAAATAACACACAACCCGTAAGATTTTGAGCCTAATTACATGGTTTCATTATTTAACCAAAAATTTTTATTCTTGTGTGTTTACTTCCCTATGATTGCAATCTTTGCTTTGTTCCACTCTATATGTCCATTATTTAGTGTATTTACATGCTTGCATATGATTGAGACCATTATTTATTTTTGCTCACTTATCCCAAATAAGCCTACCCTTTCAATTACTTTTGTTAGCCATTTTGAGCCTTTTAATCCCATTTGTTCTATATTTTACCACATCACTAGCCTTAAGCGGAAAAATAAGTAATCACCCCAATTGAATCATTGGTTAGCTTAAGATAGAGATTGTGTATCAATTAAGTGTGGGAAAACTGTGGGAACATGGATTAATAAGGGAATGTGTTATGTTTTTACTTTGATAAAATATTGGGAATTTGGGTACCTACTCATGTGAAACTAGAAAAATTAAAAATTCATGTGCATTGATAAGTTATGTTTACTTTTACTTTTATTTATAGATTTAAAAAAAATCCAAAAATATTCAAGTAATTAAGTAATTAAATAAATAAGGGGACAAAATTACCCCAATGTTAAGTCTAATGAAAAATCAATGCATATGTGATGCAAGTTAAGAGAAAAGTTGATACATGAGTATGTGAAATATGAAAAAGTGGGAAAATTATGGGTAGCTAGGCGTGATTCTAGGGTTATATAGAGTGTATGTATGTTAGGTGATAGCTTAGGTTACTCAAAGATTCAATTTATAGCTCACTTGGCCATACATATATCCTCACCCTTACCTTAACCCCATTACAACCTTGAAAAGACCTCATGATGTTTGCATTGGTGCATTAAATAATTGTTGATTAGTTAGATGAAGAACAAAGTTTTAGAAAGCATGACTAGATAAGACTAGAGTGGACTACCCTATACACCTGAGAGATTAGAGTGCATATACACTACCAATGAGGGTTTAATGTTTAATTATATGTTCCCTGCTTTCATGAGCTATCTTCTTACAAGTTTACTTGTCTTTTATTGTATAATTTGAATTAGTGAAATCTGATTTATGTTTGTCTTGAAGAGCTTATTTACTTTTAACCAAGTAGGTAGAAATATTTTACATGTAGTTGCATTCATATAGATAGGTTGCATTTCATATTCTTTACCATTCCCCTTCACTCTTTTAGTTCTCTTGAGCTTAACATGAGGACATGCTAATGTTTAAGTGTGGGGAGGTTGATAAACCACTATTTTATGGTTTATATTGTGCTAAATTGAGTGGTTTTTCATTCATTATTCTCACGCTTATTCATAGAAATCGCATGTTTTACATTTTCCTTCCTGATTTTATGCTATGATTGAAACCATGCTTCTTTGGCCTTATATTTGCTAATATTAATCCTCTCTTATTACAATTCGATACCGTGATATGTGCATTAAGTGATTTCAGGATTACAGGACAGGAATGGCTTGGAGGATGGAAAGGAAGCATGCAAAAGTGGAAGGAATACAAGAAATTGAAGGAACTGCAAAGCTGTCAGCCTGACCCTCTCGCACTAAAATGCACATAACTTGAGCTACATAGGTCCAAATGATGCGGTTCCAATTGCGTTGGAAAGCTAACGTCCGGGGCTTCGCGAACGCGTGCTCCATGCGGACGCGTCGCAGTGACAAAAATCAACGTCCCAGTTTTCGGCCCAGAAAACACAGATTAGAGGCTATAAAGTGGGTGAATCTATTCATTCATAAAAAAGATTTAATATACACAATTTTAGGATTAGATGTAGTTTTAGAGAGAGAGGTTCTCTCCTCTCTCTTAGGATTAGGATTAGGATTAGGATTTAGTATTTCTCTTAATTTTAGGATTGCTTCTCAATTTCCAGGTTCAATGTTCCTTTTATTTATTTTTTCCAATTTAATTTATGAATTTCCATGTTAGATTTGAATATTCTATTTAATATAATTTGAGGTATTTCAGATTTAAGATTTCTTTCTTTTATTTATGTTACTAGTGCTTCCCATCTGAAGGCATTTTTATTCAAATAGATTTTCCTCCCTTTTGGTTTCGGTTAAGTAATTAGTAACACTTGAGTTATCAAACTCAGCTGTTGACTGAAATTGGAATTCTTTGCTGGTTAATTTGTACTCCAATAACTCTAGTCTTTCCATAGGAGTTGACTAGGACTTGAGGATCAAATTAATTAGTCTACCTGACTCTCCTTTGTTTAGCAAGGGTTAATTAGAGTGGGAGCAGAATCCAATTATCATCACACCTGATAAGGATAACTAGGATAGGACTTCAATTTCTCATACCTTACCGAGAGATTTTATTAATTATTAATTTATTTTTCTTGTTATTTAAATTACTTGTTCCCTATTTCAAAAAAACCCAAAAATATATATTTTTACATAACCAATAATAAATCATACCTCCCTGCAATTCCTTGAGAAGACGACCCGAGGTTTCAATACTTCGGTTATCAATTTTATTGGGTTTGCTTTAGTGACAAACAAAACTTTTGTACGAAAGGATTTTCTGTTGGTTTAGAAACTATACTTACAACGTGATTATATTATTTTTATAAAATCTCTTTACCGATAGAAAATCCGATCGTCAGGCACCTAACTTTGCAAACTTGAGTTAGGTGCTACATTCATGCCAGGATTGGAATTCCTCTCGGGAGGGGTGGCGCCTAACTTGAAGTTTCTCAAGTTAGGTGCCACATAAAGCGTTGAGCACCATTGTCTGGGAGTAACTGAAAGAATAATTAAAACTTAAAGAGAGTTCCCCAGTTAAGTGCTTGTGGTGTTTTTCTGTCAAGTGAAGCTTGAGACAAAATATTTAAAGTCACGGCTAGGCTCAAGGTGCAAAGAACCAAAGAAAAGAGAATTAATGGAAAATTGCTGTGTTCAAGGATTAAACTGAAGTATAAAAGATTAGAGAATTCATAATATTATCTGGATTCTAACTCCGAATGACAGTGACATTCCTTTGATTCAAAGGATAGTGGGATGCCAAAACTATTCAGGATTGCAGTGTGTAAACCCCACTTTAAGAAGAGACGTGAGCCTAACTGAACTATCACTTCTCATGCAAATTCACATTTTAAACCTGTATTAGTTTTGGTTGTTTGAGGACAAGCAACAATTCACGTTTGGTGTTGTGATGCGTGAGCATCTTTCCTATCTTTTCCTAGTGAATTTGCATTCAAATTGTCGAGTTTAATCAAGAATTAATTATCTTTTAGCCACTATGGATTCTACTTTGAGTCGTGTGCAATTCTGTTTATTTCAGGTAGTATTCAGATGGATTTCATGGATTTTCTGTAGAAAAAGAGAAAAAGGCGAATGATGCTGTCAACCCTGACCTCTCTGAACTCTAACGAAAATAAATCGAGCTACAAAGGTCCAATTGATGTGCTTCAAATGGCGTTGGAAAGCCAACTTCTAGAGCTTTCCAACGATGTATAATAGTCCATACTTCTTTTCCACAATTTAGCAAGGGTGGCACCTAACTTGAGGTTTCTCAAGTTAGGCGCCAAGATCAACTATATACACGAATCCAAGGCTGAACAAGTGGCGCCTAACTTGAGATTTCTCAAGTTAGGCACCAGGACAAAGCAAGGGGCGTCCAAGGAGTCTGCCAAGGTGGCGCTGATGAACGGATAATTTATACGCCTTTTGGCATTGTTTTTACATAGTTTTTAGTATGATTTAGTTAGATTTTAGTATATTTCTATTAGTTTTTAAATAAAAATCACATTTCTGGACTTTACTATGAGTTTGTGTGTTTTTCTATGATTTCAAGAATTTTCAGGCTGAAATTGAGGGACTTGAGCAAAAATCTGATTTAGAGGCTGAAGAAGGACTGCAAATGCTGTTGGATTCTGACCTCCTTGCACTCAAAGTGGATTTTCTGGAGCTACAAGAGTCCAAATGGCACGCTCTCAACTGCGTTGGAAAGTAGACATCCAGGGCTTTCCAGAAATATATAATAGTTTATACTTTGCTCAAGTTTAGATGACGAAAACTCGCGTTCAACGCCAGCTTTCTGCCCTATTCTGGCGTTAAACGCCAGAAACAAGTTGCAAAGCAGAGTTAAACGCCAGAAACAAGTTACAAACTGGCGTTCAACTCCAAGGAGGACCTCTACACGTGAAAGCTTCAATGCTCAGCCCAAAAACACACCAAGTGGCGCTGGAAGTGGATTTCTGCATCATTTACTCATTTCTGTAAACCCTAGTTACTAGTTTAGTATAAAAACTACTTTTAGTGATTTATTTCACATCTCTGGAACACATTATGTAACTTTTACGTTCTGAGACCTCCATGGGAGGCTGGCCACTCGGCCATGTCTACCCCATTTTCACTTATGTATTTTCAACGGTAGAGTTTCTACACACCATAGATTAAGGTGTGGAGCTCTGCTGTTCCTCATGAATTAATGCAAAGTACTATTGTTTTTCTATTCAACTCAAGCCTATTTCTTCTCTAAGATATTCATTCACACACAAGAACATGATGAATGTGATAATTATGTGACGCTCATCATCATTCTCACTTATGAACGCGTGCCTGACAACCACTTCCGTTCTACATGCAAACAAGCTTGAATGCATATCTCTTAGCCTCTTGATCTACGATCAGAGTCTTCGTGGTATAGGCTAGAATTATTGGCAGCCATTCTTGAGATCTAGAATGTCTAAACCTTGTCTGTGGTATTCCGAGTAGAATCTAAGAAGGGATGGCTGTGACGAGCTTCAAACTTGCGAGTGCTGGGCATAGTGACAGACGCAAAAGAATTACTGAATCCTATTCCAGCATGATCGAGAACCGACAGATGATTAGCCGTGCAGTGACAGCGCATTTGGACCATTTTCACTGAGAGGACGGGATGTAGCCATTGACAACGGTGATGCCCAACATACAGCTTGCCATGGAAAGGAGTATGAAGGATTGGATGAAAGCAGTAGGAAAGCAGAGGTTCAGAAGGAATAAAAGCATCTCTATACGCTTATCTGAAATTCTCACCAATGAATTATATAAGTATCTCTCTCTTTATTTTACGTTTTATTTATCTTTTAATTATTAAAACTCTATAACCATTTGAATCCGCCTGACTGAGACTTACAAGGTGACCATAGCTTGCTTCAAACCGACAATCTCCGTGGGATCGACCCTTACTCACGTAAGGTTTATTACTTGGACGACCCAGTGCACTTGCTGGTTAGTTGTGCGAAGTTGTGACAAAGAACAAAAATTATGAACGTGCGCATGAAGTTTTTGGCGCCGTTACCAAGGAATGAACGATCACAATTTCGTGCACCAGGCGCCTAACTTGAGATTTCTCAAGTTAGGCGCCAGACACAACATCAACACGCAAATTGGTTCTGATTCCTTCAAGTTAGGTGCAACTCCTTCTCAAGTTAGGCTCAGCAACACACACACAAATTGTCCAAACCACTCTGCCCCTTCCAAGTTAGGTACCAACATTAATGAGCAAAATGGTCCCCACGCCTAAATTACAGAGCCACGAAGATCTCTTTTAATTCTGATTAAACTTTAATTCATTTAAAAATAGAAAAATATATTATTTAGTTTTTAAAAATATATTTTACATTAATTAGGATTAGATATAAAAGGGAAAAGAATCAGCCCTTTGGGCACTCTTTTCTTCTCTCTACCTCATTCCGTAATTTACAGTTTTTCAGAATCCTTGTTTTCTCTCTGAACCATGAGCAACTAAACCTCCACTGTTAAGGTTAGGAGCTCTGTCAATTGTATGGATTGATACTATTATTTTTCTATTTTAATTCATGTACTGATTTCTTTTTCAAGAATTCTTCTCGTTCTTTATCTTATGAATCTGGGTGGAACGGAAGTATGACCCTTATTCTAATTGAGTTCTTGTAAAACTTGGAAAAGCTCTTTACTTGAACAACAGCTTGAAAATAATTTCTCCTAAATTTCTAATTATCTGGACTTAACGGGATACGTGACATATAATCCCATTATATTTGGGTAATTAGGGTTTTTGTGGCACATAAACTAGAATTGAACTTCACCCTCTAATTGGAATTAAGTGACCCAGGAATTGGCGGTTGATGAAGGTTAGATGAGACTAAAAAGGTCTAAAGAATTATGGTTTAGTCAAATATAGTTTGCCATGAATTGAATCTTGCATGATTAAAATAGTTAGTAAGAAAAGTCAATCCGGAAGATAGATATCTCTGAAAGCCTTAACCGTTTCTCCATATATATTTCACAACTTGTTTACTGCTTGCTTTCTAATATTCTGAATTTACTGTTAATGCTTTTGAACTCTCTCAACACCATTTTCTGTTTGTCTAACTAAGTAAATCACTTAGCCATTGTCTTAGTCCATCAATCCTCGTGGGATCGACCCTTACTCACTTGAGGTATTACTTGGTACGACCCGGTGCACTTGCCGGTTAGTTTGTGGGTTATAAATCCCGCACCACCTACTAGAAGTAGGATTTTTAAGGGAGGTAAAATATCCTCTTTGGCTGGCCAACATCGTATTGGTTAAAAAGCAAAATGGTAAATGGAAAATGTGTGTTAATTACACTGACCTCGACAAAGTCTGCCCTAAAGATCCTTACTCACTCCCCAGCATTGATACTCTGGTCGACTCAGCCTCAGGCTATAGATATCTTTCCTTCATGTATGGCTACTCAGGGTATAATCAAATCCCAATGCATGAATCAGATCAAGAAAAGACCTCGTTCATAACTCCAAACACAAACTATTATTACGTGGTAATGCCTTTTGGGCTGAAAAATGCTAGAGCTACATACCAATGATTGATGAATAAAGTATTTTTCACCCACATAGGAAAACTAATGGAGGTATTTGTGGATGACATGCTTGTCAAGACCCAAGAAGAGGAGACACTACTATCTGACCTCTCTGAGGTATTTTCCACCATAAGGAAGCACGAAAGGAGGTTAAATCCCTCAAAATATACATTCGCAATAGAAGTTGGAAATTTTTTGGGATTTATGCTAATCCAAAGAGGCATAGAAGTGAACCGGGACAAACGCCAGGCTATACTTAACATGGAGAGTTCGACTTGCATCAAAGAAGTTCAACAGTTAATAGAAAGTTGGTAGCTCTATCCAGATTCTTAGCTGGATTAGCCTTAAAATCATTTTCCCTCTACACAATCCTAAGAAAAGGGAAGCAATTTGAGAGCACCCCAGAGTGTGATCAAGCCTTTCAAAGCCTTAAAGCATTCTTGGGACAACCATCATACTTACCCGACCTTTTAAAGGGGAAGAACTCGTGTTATATTTGTTAGTTGGTAGTCGGGCCATTGCTTCAGCCTTGGTCTGAGAAGACGAAGAAGGGCAATGACCCATCTATTTCATTAGCAAAGCCCTACAAGGGGCCAAGTTGAATTATCAAAAGATAGAAAAATTTGCTTACGCCCTCATTCTCACATCCAGAAGGCTCCGGCCTTACTTTCAGGCTCACACCATTAAAGTCCACATTTACCAGCCCATAAAATATATCCTACAAAAAATGGACTTGGCTGGAAGGATTCTACAATGGGCGGTAGAACTGTCCGAGTTCGACCTCAGGTACAAAACTCAGACAACCATTAAGTTGCAATATCTGGCCAACTTTATTGCTGAATACAATGAAAGCCCAGGAAATCACATCGTGTGGAATTTATATGTAGATGGGTCGTCTAATAAAGCCGAAAGCAGAGCTGGTATCATCCTAGAAAGTGATCAAGGAACTCAGATAGAGCTATCTTTAAAATTCGAGTTACTTGCCTCTAATAACCAAGCAGAGTATGAACCCTTACTTGCTGGCTTAAAGCTGGCTAAGGAGATTAGAGCAAAAAAAGGTGATAGTTTTCAGTGATTCACAAGTAATCACTTCGCAAATCAATGGCACCTACTAAGCTAAAGACCCCACTTCGCAAATCACACACTTTACAGAAAGTGAGGTACAACATATAGCTCGGGAATCCAACGCCTGATCTTATGCCCTTTCAAAATTAGCCAACACCAAGCTAGGGGGCAACAATAGAATCCTCATTCAAGAGACTCTACAATCACCATCAATATCAAAAGAGGAAGAAGTACTAACTATATCCAATCAAAATTTAGGATGGATGACTCCCATAGTCAACTACCTTAAATTCGATGTACTTTCCAAAGAGGAAACAGAGGCTAGAAAATATATAAAAGAAGCCCAAAATTACACGCTCGTACACAATGTCTTGTACAAAGGAGGGATTTCAACACCCCTCTTAAAGTGCGTCCCGACCTCCAACACAAAGGAAATATTAGAGGATGTCCACAACGGCATATGTGGAAACCACCTTGGAGCTCGAGCACTAGCCAAGAAAGTGATCCGAGCCGGCTTCTTTTGGTCGACCTTACAGAGGGAGGCGGCCAAGTTTGTCAAAACGTGCTCACCTTACCAAAAGCATGTAATTTTCATGTGGCGCTTCCTGAAGAGCTCATCAGTGTTACCTCGCCATGGCCATTTGCAAAACAGAGCCTTGACCTGCCCGTACCATTTTCATAGGCCCCAAGGCAAGTCAAATACTTCATAGTATGGGTTGACTAGCTACTTCACTAAGTGGATTAAGGTAGAGCCATTGGCAACTATCACCGCACAAAGAAATCGAAAGTTCTTATAAAAAAACATTGTCACAAGGTTTGGAGTTTCTCACTCTATCACCACGGATAATGGGACTTAATTTACCGACTCAACTTTTAGGAGCTTGGTGTCCGATCTAAAAATCAAACACCAGTTAACCTCAGTAGAGCACCCTCAAGACAATGGACAAGCTGAAGTAGCAAATAAAGTCACATTGGCCAGGTGGTGCACGAATTCCCACACTTTTGTATTGCTATACCAACAAGTGCACTGGGTCGTCCAAGTAATACCTGAGCGAGTCAGGGTCAATCCTATAAGGATTGTGGTTTGAAGCAAGTTATGGTTATCCTGCAGGTCTTAGTCAGGCGAGTCAGAATTCAGTTGGATTGATGCAAGGGCAATTAATAATAGGAATAAATTGTATAAATTAAAATTAGTAATAGAAATTTAGTTGAAGATTGGAGTTGCTTTGTCTTTTTGAATTAACTCTGGTATCACTGTCTTCTCTGCTTGTGAATAATCTCTTCTATGGCAGGTTGTATGTGATCAAAGCCATTACCCGTGGTCATTGATCTCCTCCGCTCCAGATCAAACGCCATTGCCCATGGTCATCCAATATGACAGAGGGTGAAGCTATAGCAGTTCATTTTCTTGGCGATCCTACTTAAAATGCCACAGACAAGGTCGAATCTTCCAGATCAGAGAATGCTGCTTCTTTGGATTCTAGACTATCCCACAAAGACCCTAATCTCCCTTGAAATCGGCTGAACTAGTGTCTGAGAAGTCCCCAACAAAGTTGTGGATTAGCCGTCTGAGAGATGTATAAACATAGATGTTGGTTCGCGCTTTCCGGCCACGTATTCACACGAACCCAAGTAGACGCGGGTGTTTGTCAGACACGTTCGTCTTAGTATGATGAACAGAGTTGATTGTCACTGATCATTCTATTCACCATGTTGAAGAACGAATATACATCTTAGAAATAAATCTGACATAGATCGAAGAAGAAACAGTAATACTTTTATTAATTCATAGGACTCAGCAGGGCTCCTCCCCTCAACATAGGAGGTTTAGAAACTCATAGTGATGTGAAAAACAAAGTGATACACAAAAATATGCTGAATGATGGTAAAAGATGTTCAAATAACATAAATCAAATCCCTTAAATATTAAACTAATGACTAGTAAGGGTAAAATAGACTTTTTAGTGCTAAAATTCACTTCTGAGGCCCACTTGGTGAGTGTTTGGACTGAGCTTAAATGAGAGCCAGGTTCTATGAGGTCTTTTGGGCATGAAATGCTGGTTAGGGGGTCCTCTCTAGGCATTTGGATGCTGGGCTCTACTCCTTGGGTGCTGGACGCCATAAAGGGGGCAGGAGGCTGGCATTGGATGCCAGTTTTGGGCCTTCTAATTCACAATAAAGTATGAACTATTATCCATTACTGGAAAGCTCTGGAAGTCATCTTTCCATAGCCATTGAGAATGCTCCATTTGGACTTCTGTAGCTCCAGAAAAGCTCTTCCGAGTGCAAGGAGGTCAGATCTGGACAACATCTGCAGTTTTTTCTCTCTCTCTAAATTAGACTTTTGTTCCAGCTCCTCAATTTCAGCCGGAAAAATACCTGAAATGGTACAAAAACACACAAACTCAAAGTGGAATCCAAAAATGTGAATTTAACACTAAAACCTGTAAAAACTTAATAAAAACTAAACAAAACATGTTAAAAACTTCATGAAAACTAGGCCAAAAAGCGTATAAAATATTCGCTCATCACAATACCAAACTTAACTGTTGCTTGTCCCCAAGCAGCTAAAAATATAATAGGATGAAAAGAAGAGTAGGATGCAATAAATCTCTGAGTTTCCAATGAGCTCAGTTTCAATTAGATGAGCGGGACTTAGTAGCTTTTTGCTTTTGAATAGTCTTGGCATCTCACTATCCATTGAAAATCAGAATGGCTGGCATCTTTAGGAACTTAGAATCTGGATGATATTATTGATTCTCCTAGTTCAGCTCTTTTTGATTCTTGAACACAGCTTTTTAGAGTCTTGCAAATCCGCCATAGATCTACCAAATGATTGAGAAAGGAGTTGAAACCAATTTGATTTAGGGAGGATTACAGTACCTCCAATCCCTGATGAAGTACTTTTTCTTTGAATTCCTTCCACTGTGATTTCTCTACACTTGCTGCAATTTATATTCACTAGTTCTGTTTTGATTTCCAGCACCCAAATCCTTTTATTATTCATGCAATTCAAGTTTCCTTGCTATTTAATATTCCTACACTCTTAATTCCAGCACTTTAATATTCAGTCATTTACTTTTCTTGCAATTTAAGATCTAGTTCTTTTAATTTCTTGCACCTTAAGTTTCAGTCAATTTAGCTTTCTACCATTTACTTTCTTGTCAATTTACATTCTGCCTTTTTGAATTCCAGCTATTTCCTTCTGTTAATCTAATTCATCAATATTAGCTTAACTAAATTCATCACTTGAGCATACTTTTAATTCATTCATGCAAAACTATCGAACCTCACCTCACAGTTTCTCATTTGAAAATTCTTCATCATCTGACTATGCCTCAACACAAAGTTTCTTCCAAAATCCATACAACTCATTTCACCAACCACAAAATCCATTACACTACACAGAAGACTCACTTCAACATTCACAAAATTCATTCCATATCCCTCAACACAACTTCACCACAACACATCCATGTCACCAAAATTACTCTCAACCTTCATCTCTTGAGCTAGCAGTTGAGGATTACCTTCAATGGTCCAAAGAATCTTTGGAAAGCCGAGACCAAGTCCTTAAAAGACAAGAACAACTCTTGGAAAGACATAAAAAATCCTGGAAAGAAATCCTCCTCCAGAAGATTGATGGGCACTTAGAGCAAAGTAGGAGAAACATAGGATTGCTAAGCAAAGAAGATGAAGACCAATCTGTAGGTATAAAGGAGGAAGTAGAAGAGCAAGATGAAGAGGCCCCTGTATCAAGTGAAATTTCAATGAAGAATGAGGTGGTGGAGGTATTTGAACCTGTAGCTCCATATTCACAGAAGCTAATTGAGGTGACAGGGGAACATGAAACTTTACCCCAAAGGACTCAATGGAGTATCATGTAGAAGAAGGGGAGGAAGTCAATCAAGGAAGTTCACACTCAATGGAAGTAGAGAGCTACATGGATGAAGGGCTCATTGAACCACTAATTCAAGAGGCTTTTGGTGAAGAGAACACTCCAATAATCACATAATTACCAAGTCTTAGAATCAAAGAAGTAAAGGCAACTGACAAGAGCACCAAATAGGGGATTGTGACCAAGCTACAAAGGACAACATTCATGAAGCAAGAAAGGTCAACTGAAAATAATCCAGCCCCTAAACTACCAGCAAGCAAGGTTAATCAAGCAAATAACCAAAAGACGCTTGCTGGGAAGAAGCTAAGAAAGGGGGCATTGACTGGCTCTTCCTTCTACCAGAGGTCACTTCTCTTAACAAACTGGAAGAAGAGGAAGAAAGTTGAGCACAACATGTCAAGCTAATGACATTAAAAGAGCACTTGTTGGGAGGCAACCCAACCTTAGGTAACATTTCATTTCTCTGCTTTGTTGAAAATAAACAAAGTTTGGTGTTGCCCTGCAACAATCTGTTTTCAATATTTTTGGATAATTTCATCAATTTCAAGAAAAAGTGTCACACTAAGTTTCTAAGTTTGGTGTGCCACTTATATTTTTTTTATGGAATGAGTTTAGCAACACCACTTGTTTGTGTAATCATAACGCCTCTGCATTGTTATCTTTCTTTTGGTGTGGCATTCTTTTTCTTTCTTTTGGTTTTAGTCATTATTTTGTTTTTGATACTTTCTTTTATTTTGCTTTTCAACTGTTGTTGTTAATACCTCACCAAGAAATCCTTATTCGTGACAAATATTTCTCTTGGTGATTGTGTTATTAGCATAGAACAGGTTCTTTTATTTAGTTGTATTTCAAATAAATTGACATATGATTGCATTCTAAGTTTGGTGTTACTATGCAACAAAATTGATTCCCAATCTTCACTGGATACTTGCATCAATTCCAAGTGAAAGTGTCACACTATGTTTGGTGTACCACTTATCTTTTATGCAATGTATCATGCACACCCTCTTATCTTTGCAATCACAATGTCTCTGTTTCCTATGCCTTCATTGTTATTTTTCATTTTGCTTGCTTAAACACCTGTGCTACTGACATTTCATTGTGTAAGACACTCATGACCCATCACAAATCCCATAACCATTGTTTTAATTGTTGCTTGAGGATAAGCAATCATTCTAAGTTTAGTGTAGAAAGGGGAAGAATAGGAGGAAAATGACAACAACAGTGAAGATGGACTACAAGGAGGTAAAGTTCCTTTTCCTCTTATTTATTTCCAATACATTCAATTGCATGATTGTCTCTTATTTTCTCTGTATGTATGTGTGTTATGAATAAGCATAGCTTGAATTTTGAATTGTAACATGTTGCTGTGATATTATGACTACCATCTTGAATTCTGTGAGTTCAAAGCAATTTAGTATCATGATCATAAACAAACAAGGGCATTAAAGAAGAACTTACCATGGGCATATGAGTACTGAGAGGCTAGCATGATTAATTGTTATTGCTCAATTGTATTTGGCACTACAAGAAAAACACCCATTCAGGTACACTTGGAAAGTGTAGCTAAAAGTGAAAAAAATGATGCCTTAGGCTACGGCTATGCTTTTTGGGCTACGGCTGCGCTTTTTGGGGTGATTCCTATTCGGCCGTTGCCTATTCTCAAAGGCTACGCTTTTCTGCACCAAGAGCTACGTTGTTGGTGTTTGGGAATAGGCTACGCTTTTCAAGTGATGCTGTTCAGGACCAAAGGCTACGCTTTTCAGCTTTCATTCTTCCAGAATAGGCTACACTTTTCAACGCTACTGCATCACTTGTAAAGCGTAGCCCCATTGTATACCATAGCTACTTTTTATAAGCGTAGCCTTAGGTCCCTCTTTTTTTTTTGTATACTATAGCTACTGTATATAAGTGTAGCCTTAGATCTCTTTTTTTTCCTCTATATTATAACTACTGTATATAAGTGTAGCCTTAGATCTCATTTTTTTTTCTGTTTGTATATATATATATATATATATATATATATAATTTTCTAATAATTATTAATACAACATAATAATTAATAATATGATTACATGTATAATAATTTTGTATTTTTATTTAAATAAGTTAAATATTATAAAATAAAAATAAATACATAATTATACTAAATAATTTCTTTAAATAATAAAAATCTCAGTGCAGGACTTATGTAGCAAAAGGAATCCAAGCTTTTCAAATATGACAAAGGTTGCACTCCCTGAGGAATCAATAAGTTTCACCTTAATTCTATACCTATTTTTATAATATATACAAATGAAATAATCAACATAAATAAACCTCATACTAACACTATAACTTCAAGGAAAACAAATCAACATGCTTTGAAGACTTTTCACAATAGTATGACCCAAGCTTCAGAACAACTTCAGTGCCACATCTACATTAAGCAACAAACCAATCAGGTCCACCAATCACTCCCATAATTGTACCATACATAGCATAATCACCATCCTAAAAGAAAAGTAATAATAAAAAGGGCATTAGTATTTTAATTTGGACTTGAATGATGAACATAAAAAGAAAATAAAAAATAATAAAAAAATAACTAACCTCTTTACATTCCTTCAATTCTCCAATTATCTTCTGAGGTGTAATCTCGAGAAAATCTTCCGCAAGTGAGTAATAGTGATCACGTTTTTGAGCACTATTTGATTTTAAAGATCATATAAAGAAAGCAAAATTTTAGATATTATGTAAAGGAATATAGTAATACTATAGCATAGCCATGAAGCTTTAAAAAAAGGTTGAACCTCGTATTAACGTTGGAAAGGGGTTTCTGACTAATCAGAAATCTATCAAAGTTTTGTTTATGCTTAATGGTGCTATCAACCTGTTGCAACAATTCGGTACAACAAAAGGGAAATAGAAAATTTAGTTAGCAAAGACAGTAAACTTTAAGATTAAAAGAAACAGAGGAGTGGCGGCAAAGACAGTAGATGCTGGTGGCGCTGGGTGAGTAGTGAGAAGCAGTTAGAAGATGATGGCAACAGAAAAATCACGCAGTATAGAAATCATAGTAACAACCTAAATAGAAAATCATAGTTAAAAAAATATGGAAAAAGAAAAATAACAAGAACATGAATCAACTAATAGAATCAACCAACAGAATAGAATCACAGTAATAATAAGTTAACTACAATAATTAAAAAAGAAAACTCAAGTAATAACAACATAAATTAGATATGGATAGCACTCAAGATATAAGCAGAAAGACAGCAAATCAGAAATCTATGGGAATCTGCAGGCTGTGTTTATAGAAATGGATAGCACTCAAGATATAAGCATAAACCTTCAAACCTTGTCCCAATTAAAACTATTTGTGCTGACCTAACTTAGAATTTTAGGAACATGAAGCACAAATCAAAACACATGAAATTAGTTAACAGATAGAGTGAAGAGGAGGTACCTGTCACAAATTTGAACCTATTCCATCATGGATGCCATTCTTTGCTGATCAGCTTCTAGAAGTGATTCAAAACCAGCTAACATGCTCTTATCCATGATTCAACCAGGGATTTTGGAGAAGAAACTCAAACCCAAGGAACGAAATTGAAACCAGTTAACTAATAATAATATAGGATGAAACTAAAGTCCAAAAAAAATAGAAAGCAAACAAAACTTAACTAAAGATGAAGCAGAATTTTGTGCAGAAGATGAAGCCTACTAGTTCTTCTGGGAATTTGTGCAGCTTCCTCTGAATTCATGTTTCCTCTAATAAAATCAACAATGGAATAATCAATTTGGAATCAAAAGTGATCAGAAGCATTAATAAAAAATAAATAAGCACGAGTGACCAGAAGCACTAATAATATGCCTTATAATAAAAAATAATATGCATAATAAACTAAATTCACTAATGAATCCAGCAAGAGTGATTAGAAGCACTAATGAAACAGAAATAATAGAGTTGTTGTACAACAACAAAAAATATTCACTAACCCTTCGGCAAGCTTTAACTATATCTGACTCTGGGAATTGAGCACCACCTCGAATGTCCTATCACCATAAATAAAAGCAAATAACTCAGCCTCACTAAATGGAAGTAGAAAGAGGGAATTTGGATGCACAAAGTATACCTTGCTATAGTACCGCTTCAGCAACATTTCCTTTGCCACCCTGCACATGCCACAAAAATAGAGTAAATTTGACATGACTTGCATATGTTACCAAAATCATAAGAAAGAAGTAACATTTATTTTTACAAGACAACATAGTGTTTTAGGTATAGAAAAAGAACCTTGTTGCACAACCACTCAGTCCAAGATGGTTCTTTGCATAGAGGTGAAACAAGTATCAAACCAAGTACACGTTGTCTATACTTCATCTATTGTAAACAGTAAACACATAAAAACATTAAAAAAATTGAACGATCCATCATTGAAACTCTAATGTAATTTAAAAAGGGGAGAGGCTGTATAGCACCAACATAATAACTTACAGCAAATAAGGTAAGAATGTAAGCCCCGGAAGCTACTCCCATGCACATTACTGCACTAAGACTGCAGACAAAAAGAATGTTGGGGTTAGATTGCCTTCTCAAAACAAATAACTGCCAATATTCAAAGCCTAATGGAAATTGGTGTAAACTAATTTTCTTTATGTCATTAAATGGAAATCAATTACAGATTAAGCTTGAACTTACTCACCCAAAAAAGTTGAGAACATCAGCTATTTGATCTGCTAGGTCGTCAACAGAAAGAATTGGATAATCTGGAACAATCTCAGGAGCTCCCAACTGTAACAACTCTTGAACAAAGTACAAGATGATAAGAAAGCAAGAACTTAAAATATTATCAATGAAGGAATTTATAACAGTGAGGAGATATATACATCAAGTAATACTGCAAAACAATCAAACACAGCTTAACATGATGAGCACAAAACAATCAAACACAGCTTAACATGATGGAAGCAGGAAATGAATGCTTAAATTACAAAATGTTGAAGAAACTGGGATCAAAAAACTTCAAAATCAAGAGAAGTAACATATTAAACCTTTTTTCTCAACCTTGTGCCTGCCATTCATGGCACTTTCCTGAAACAAAAATCACGAAAATATCAACAAGAGAATTTCAAGTCAGAAAAAATCGTGTAATCCAATGTCAATCATATAACACACGTTGAAACACCGAAGCAAATCCTTGGCCTGTTCCGCATTATAATCCTCAGCCAGAGTAGTCCATAAACCAACAACCCCTTAACCCAGCAGCCACATACCTGAAAACCTGAAAATAATTTGGAAACATCAAAACCAAAAACAAATTAAAAATAGAACATGATGCTTCTTAATTAAAAAACAAATAATCACAGAACCTCCCCTAATCAGAACAATAATCAAAACCCTAATCAGAAGTTCCAATCATCAAAATCCCTAATCAAAACAATAATTATTTACCTGAGCTTGAGTAGAGGTTAAAGAAGAGAAGAAGAAGAAGACTAGCGGCAGAGAAGAAGAGGACGACTGGGGACAACACCGTCGTGACCGAGACAGGAAAACTAGTCTTCGTCTTTGAGGGTCAGAGAAGCGCCGTCGCATTTTGCGTTCGTTGTCGCTGAGGGTCATCAACTCGTCATCACCGAGAGGCGAGAAGCAGCGCAGCACCGTCGTGACTCTGAGGCTGGTGAGTGGTGACGGAAGCCATGACGGTGGCTGGTGAGAGACAAATAGAGGGTTGAGAAGAAAAGGGTGATGGCAGATGGTGAGACGCGCAGTAGAGAGAGGGCTGAGAGAGGAAAGGTGGTGACACCGTTCGTGAGCCGTGAGGGGGACCGATGGTGCATGGCTACATCTTGTGGTGCTGAGAGAAGAGGGATGTGTGCAGACCCTAGAGTGTAGTATGTGATTTGATGAAAAGGAAACAAAAAATTACTAAGTTTTTGTGAGTTGTGTTAAATTTTTTTGCACTAGATACATTAGGCATCACTTTTAAAATGCACCCAAAACTTAACAAATAGGCTACCCTCTAAAAGCGTCTCCTTTGATACGAAAAGTGAACCTATAGATATCAACCTACGGCTACACTTTATAAGTGATTTCTATAATACCTAAGGCTACACTTTTTAAATGATGCAACAATTGTGTATCCTTTTTCTCTTATAAAAAGGCAACACGGAGAAAAGCATAGCCTATTCATAGAATAGGCTACGCTTTTCAAATGTAGCTTAAAAAAGTGTGGCTGAATGGGTATTTTTCTTGTAGTGTGGATTTGTTTAATTGAAGTTTTCATTTAGGACATTTTATGAAATCTTTGAAATCTTGAAAACCTTGAAGAAACAAATGTAATTAAGGCAAGAAAAGAAAAAGGGAAAGAATGAGAAAGCTAAAGGCTCTGAGTACCAATGACAATTGTCAAGTACTTGTGGTGTTTCTGTATCAAGCAAAAAGCTTGAAAACAGAACACTTAGAGTCAAGGCTAGGCTCAAGTGCAAAAGCACTCCCTCAAAGCTCAAGGCTCTGAGCATCAATGATTAGAGAGTAAAGAAAAGAAACAAATGAGCTAAAAAGGACCTATAATTAAATGCTTGTGGTGCTTATGTATCAAGTAGTAATACTTGAAAACAAAGCATTTAAAGTCGTACACTACAAGAAAAATACCCATTCAACCACACTTTTTTTAAGCTACATTTGAAAAGCGTAGCCTATTCTATGAATAGGCTACGCTTTTCTCCATGTTGCCTTTTTATATGGGAAAAGGATACAAAATTGTGGCATCATTTAAAAAGTGTATCCTTAGGTATTTTAGAAATCACTTATAAAGCGTAGCCGTAGGTTGATATCTATAGATTCACTTTTCATATCAAAGGGGATGCTTTTAGAGAGTAGCCTATTTATTAAGTTTTGGGTGCGTTTTAAAAGTGATGCCTAATGTGTCTAGAGAAAAAAATTTGATGCTTAGTAAATTTTTTCCCTCTTCTCTTAACTTTTTCCCGGTGTAAAGCACACACACTGTAAGCTAACACTTAGTGAAAATTTTCATTCCCTCTAAAGCTCAGAATTGAAGTCACCCTTTCAGTAGAGAAGAAAACCCTCCTGCACTCCTGCACCGCGAGAAGGAAACCCTACCTCCTGCACCGCGCGAAGAGCGTGAAGCCTCATCGTCGTGAAGATCATCGTACCCCAGTGCCCACTCACCACTCAGCGCCACACCGTCGTGAAGATCGTGAAGCTCACACCGTCGTGAACCCTCCTGCACTGATCATCGCGCGCCGCCCATACCACCGTCGTGAACCCTCCTGCACTGATCTCCGCACCACTTACGACTCCGCCACTCACCGTCACCTGCGCCCTCCTGCATTGATCATCAGCTGCGCCCTCACCATCGTCGTCTCTGTGCTCAGCTCATCCTATCTACACTCACATCGTCGAGAAGGTATTCTATAGATTTCCGTTTGGTTCTGAAATTTGGGTGGTTTAGAGTTCTAATTTTAGGGTTTTTAATTTGGGGGTTTGGTATAATAATCTGGTTTATATGCAATTGTGAAATGTGAATTGATGAACAAGCCATGTATTGTTGATGAAAATGTATACTATTTATTTATTTCTATCCGCGTCTACTCGTTCTTCTTGCCTCTGCGCATTCTGGTTCCTTTCTCCTTTGAATCTACTGCTGCTTGTGCAATTTGATAATGAGGATTTTTTTTAATGGTTGAGTATATGGCTAAATTTATTGCTTTAATCACTAGGTGCTGTGTTAAGGAAGAAACAAATTTTTTTCTGCAACCCAGCATGTTTAAGGAGAGTCGCAAGCTTCTACTGCTGTCTCTGGATGAGAAATCCACAGGCTGCTGTTAGGGAGGTCTAGAAGACGATGGAGGCATAGGATGCCAAATGCTGGCAGGTAAATTCGGAGATGAACTACATAGATATGGGGAGTAAGCTTCGCTTCTGCAATAGTGTGCCAGATACCTTGGCATGGCTTGTTTTGTTGCTTCTGCATTATTGTGCCAGATACCTTGGCATGGCTTGTTTTATTGCTATGCCAAATGATTTTTATTATTTAATTAGCAGAGTATAGAAGTTGAGACCCTGTTCTAGTTATATTACTATCTTATCTGTCGACTGATATTTGCATCACTTTACTAGCTTCTTTTAGCTTTTCGAATTAATTGTTTTAAAAGGCAATGCAATTTCATGGCGCTCACTGCCTCCTTGATTTCTAGGTTTAGCATATCAATGTCATTATTATTTTAGATCACATAGGTTTGGACTGGCTGGCTGTCATTAGATCACAAAAAATGATCAACTGAATAGGGTATTTACTGAAATTATTTTTGTGATAGAAAAGAATTTCAAATTTGTTTGGGACAATATGCAAAAGAGAAGGTTGTTACTTGTTAGTGGATTAGCAACTTATTTGGAAGGTGAAAATATCCTGGTAGCTTTCTCATGTAATTTCACCTGAAATTCGAATGAGTTCTATTGCACTTTGCTACTTGCAAGGTGGGACTGTTTTGGCTATGACATTAGATATGGGAATACTTCTTGGGGCAAGCATTTCAACAGGAATAGAGAAAGAATCTGAAAGTCTCAATTTTAGGTGTATGAAACAAGACTGAGCTAGTTTTTAAGGAGCCTATTGTCTCTGCTGAATAGGAATAGAGAAAGAATCTGTGTTGGTTCAATATTCTATTAAGGAATGTCAAACAAAGAGAAGGGGTTGCACTCCCCGGAGAGAGATATTGAGAGCTATTTCAAAGAAAAATGATGAAATAATTAAATTAAGAACTAGCTAGATTTGTCTCAAATTGGTTTAATGAAAATGTTAACAAATTATAAGTAAAACTGACCAGCCATTAAATTGTAAATTGATAAAGTTTGAACTGAGGGCTTTTCAATAATTTATAAGTTAACCTCATAATTGAGGCGTCTTAGCACCACCAAGGCGAATACTTTGCCAACTTAGTTTATTGAAATTCGATTGTTTTTAGGTTTTTTTATACTACAATATCTAGGAATATCAATATGTATCATTTCTCCTTTTGTTCATAGTTAGTTTTTTCATTAGCTTATTCATTAAGACTGAATCCAAATGCATGTTGAGGATTAATAATTTTTTTCGTCCGAAATTGTGTTTCCTTTTCAGGAGCAAAATTTGGTGGCTGCCATGAGCTTTAGATTATTTTGATCACTCTCTTTCTGGCTCTTTGATCTCAACAAGAAACGCAGCGTTTGCTCAGTGAGCCAGGTAACTTCTCATTTCTCAGCTCCATTATTGTGGTTGCATGCATAATTTGAAGTTTCCCTTCTTGTGTGTATTTGAGTAGGCACACTCGTCTCAATAAACTTGCTCATTCTGGTAAAGCTTTTTTCCTTTTTAATTTTCCCCACTTAAATCACCTCAAGTTAAGATATTTCTGGTACTTTCTCCAATTTTAATATGTACCCCGTACTGGGTATTTCAATTTGATTCATTTATTTATTTTTCTTATATTAATATAATAATAATAATAATAATAATAGTTTTTTTTATTATGGTTATGAAATCTAGGTTCTGATTTTCTGGTCTTCTGAAGGATATGTGTGTGTGTGTGTGGCTTTTTTCCCTTTTTTCTGAATTACTTAAAATGCACAAGTGTTAGCTTGGATCTTTATCTTTTGGTTGGTCATCCTAATAAATGGGGTTGCTTGGTGGTTTAGTATTGAGGGTTGTTCTAGCTGCTCTGTTTAATTGTTTTGAGCGTACGGTTTATAATATTAGGAGTATGTACGGTCTATTCCAAAGAAATTTCCTTATTATGATTTTGCCCATGAAATTTTCTAACTCCAGTTTCTTTTCACTGGTTTAGGTGGATACCTTTTTGGATTACGATAATTTATCAAAGGAAATTGTCTTTACTATAGATCGGCCGTATCAACCAGGTGAGCAGGTAAACATAGATTGAAAGATTGGAATTTATTATCTAGGATAAAGTTAGCACAAAGCAAACAAGTTCCAAACAAATGATAAGCTATTAATTGATTAAAGGTTTATTTGATCATGATATTTTTCACCAGTATGGCATCATTGGAGTAGTTTAAGTGTTAAGTCCAAAGATTATATTTGACTGCTTGTATCATACTACCTAGGTGTTCATTTCATATGGAAAAAAATCAAATGGGGAGCTTCTATTATCGTATGGGTTTGTTCCAAGGGAAGGCGCCAATCCTTGTGATTCAGTTGAGTTGTCAGTGTCACTCAAGAAATCTGATCAATCCTACAAGGAGAAATTAGAACTCTTGAAGAAGTATGGATTATCAGGGTGAGTACCTAGAACTCCAAAATTTTACCACCATTTGTATATGGTTGAAGTTCCTTCTTTTTCAATAAGATATTTCCAAAACAATTCTATTTTGATCCGTAGTTATTTGACATTTTCTAATTTACATAATAGCTTTTCCCATGACAAAAGTAACGTCCAAAATATCCATTTTTGAACTGTGGAACACTAATGAAAAATAACTAAATGTACTACCATTTTTTAAGCAAATTCGTTATTTATTAGAATTTTATTTATTTACTGATATAGCTTCTGTTTTCATAATGGCCATAAGCCATAACCTTTCGTTTCTTACTCTCTCTTGATGACTTTATATTATCTGATATGCCTTTAAGATATCATTCCGATGAATACTTTTAACTTTAATTGTTACCAACTTATTTTGTTCTATTTTTGGTCAAATCTCAATGTTTTCCAATACAGATTACTGGTTGGCCATTAGAGTTAATGGCTTATGCTTATTTAGCTGTTAGTCCTCCAAGCATGATAGCGTGATTTGAAGAGGTATGAACTAAACTAACTTTTCTGATATTGTTGTTGTAGAACTCAACTAGTGATTCTTTTGACAGATGGCTGCAGCAGCATCAAATAAAATAGAGGAGCAAGTATTGTGCGAATCCAGTATATCAAAATACAACAATTTCTTACAGGTAAGAAACCTTTTGATGCCTTCATCTCTTACTTTTAGAACGGTCATAGCTTTTGAGAACCTTGTGTTTCTTTGGTGATAAATCGAGTTAAAATTAAGATAAAAAAAAGGTGATTTCTTTGGTGGTCTTTTTATAATTACGAATGTCATTATGAATATTTTTTTAACTACTTTTCTATATAATTATGCAGGGTAACAATGAAGATTAAGCTGACTATTATTGTGGTTTATTGGCTAAGATAGAGTGCTATTTAGAATCTTTACATGTATTTGACTAATGACTTTTATTATAAGATACTATTATTGGCTAAGTGATATTATGGTTTTGAGATGGCTATGCTTACTTTAGGTTGAGATGTATGAATTTTTACAGTTAACTTCATTCTAGTACTTTTGGATCAATATTATAAATATATTTTGGTTAGAAATAATTTTTATTATATAAAGAAATTATTTAGTATAATTATGTATTTATTTTTATTTTGTAATATTCAACTCATTTAAATAAAAATGCAGAATTATTATACATATAATCATATTAACTATTATATTGTATTAATAATTATTAGATATATATATATATATATATATATATATATATGTAATATATATACATATATATATATCTAATAAACCCTAAACCCTAAACCCTATACATATAATCATATTAACTATTATATTGTATTAATAATTATTATATATATATATATATATATATATATATAGATAGTTTCATGTCGGATTGCACACTAGCTTTGCCTTTCAGTCGAATGAGTTTCACTATTCGTTTCAAATGAGTGTAACTATGTGAAACTAAGGGAGAGGAACTGCCGCATACAAAGCCCATATGGTAAGGTTCTCTTCGAAGGTGAAAAACAACAGCTTGCCCGCTGAGAAGCCTTGACTTCTATTCGGGGCTATGGAGCGCGAACTTTCACTCATGAGCAGTGGGATATGGAAAATGGGAAGTGTTTTAGCCAGGTATGAATGAATAGATTGATTGTCGGTATATATATATATATATATATATATATATATATATATATATATATATAGACCTAAGGCTACACTTATATACAGTAGCTATAGTATACAAAAAAAAAGAGGGACCTAAGTCTACGCTTATAAAAATTAGCTATGGTATACAATGTGGCTACGCTTTACAAGTGATGCAGTAGCGTTGAAAAGCGTAGCCTATTCTGGAAAAATGAAAGCTAAAAAGCGTAGCCTTTGGTCCTGGACAGCATCACTTGAAAAGCGTAGTCTATTCCCAAACGCCAAAAGCGTAACCCTTGGTGCAGAAAAGCGTAGCCTTTGAGAATAGGCAACGGCCGAATAGGAATCACCCCAAAAAGCGTAGCCGTAGCCTAAGGCATCATTTTTTTTTTCACTTTTGGCTACACTTTTCAAGTGTACCTGAATGGATATTTTTCTTGTAGTGGTAGCTTTTCAACTCATGGTGCAAAGCACCCAAAAGGATAAGCTAAGAAGAGAATTAAAAGCTTGTTTTAAGGAAGGAACATAAAGAAAAGATTTCATAAAATGAGCTAGATAAAAGCATCAATCATTTCAATTTCTTTTGTGATTGTTGCATGCATAGAAAACTAGCTAACCATGAACATCAACTTGCTATTCTTCTCACCTTGGATTGTCAAACTTCATTGCATGATTCTTTTCTTGCTTGGGGACAAGCAAGGTTTATGTTTGGTGTTGTGATGATTGCGCATCATGTTAGGTTTTTCTATGCTTTTTTATACAAGAAATTGATGATTAATGCTTAATTATTGAGTATTTTTATGCTTAAATAGTATGTTGCTTTGATCTTTTGATTTTATAAATTTTGTAGGAAATAAGTAGAAAAAGAAGCAAAAGAAGGACAAATTAAGCTCAAAAAGAGAAAAGAAGAATTTTGGGGCACACTTTGAAATTTGAGCACGCTTTGGAACCTTAGGTCACGCTTTAAAAGGGTGGCCCATGACCCATGAAGCCTTGGCATTAGTAACGTGATACATTAATGCCTTATGCATGCATTATCATTGAATTAATAAATAAGGCATGCATGCATTTAATTATTAATGCCAATTGGGAATGAATGAAACAAATGAAGCTTTACGTTAATTAAGTAATGCATTGGCATTACTAATTAATGTAATAAAGCCAATGAAAGCGTGCATGCAATATTATTAATGCCATCAATTCATGAACCATGCGTTAATATAATATGCAAGCTAAGGCATTAATAATATTTATGCATGCAATGAGCCATTTAATTTGCTAGCATGGGGCCATTAATAAAAAGGAAGCTTAGCGTGAATAAAGCAAGGAACGCTGCGCTCTTTCAAGAACGCTCCATCAAGAGCGCTATGTTCATGAAAAGAACGCTACGTTCTCCCATTCAAGAATGCATGGGACAAGTGGAGTGGGAAAATTCAGCTAGCGACGCATACGTATGGGTTACACGTACGTGTCGATGAGCCAAAACACCAGAGATGCGCACGTGTATAGCACGCATACGCGTGGGTGCCCGAACGCTCCGTTCTTCAAATGAACACTACACTCTCCTGGAAGTGAATTTTTGCTAAAGTTAACTTCATTCCAAGCCCATTTGAACTACAAGCCAAGCAAGAGAAGTACATCCAAAATCTCTATTAATGGAAGAATATATTCCACACTACTAAAGAGCATAGGTATCTGGATCGAATAGAGTATGACATAGAGACTCAGGCAAAGCTCAACTACATGTTTGTGGCATGCCAGTGATCAACTGAGAGATCAAAACCATTTGTTGAATGTCATGAATTAGTCAACCATCAAGATGAAAGAGTTAAAAGAAATGTAGATAGAATGGAGAAAAGGTTGAAGGAGGCTGGACTCTAGGATCAGATAGACCAGTCTTGGGATCGGAGATGCCCTGCTGAAGAACAACAAGAAACAAGAAAGAAGAAGAAGCAGGAGCCGAAGAAGAAAGGAGAGTCCAGCAAAGGAAAAGAACACAAAAACTAGAGGTGGTGGAGTTCCTTTCGTAACCTTAGTCAATAAGGAAGATGCATATCTGAAAAATGATATGCCTTCCAAGTTTTCATGTGTTGCACATTTATGATTAAGTGTTTATGTTCTGCACCTTTATGTTTGGTTATTTTCTGATTTTAAATTGTTTGTTCAGCATAGTTTTCTTGTGGCTTAACAATAATGATTGCTTGATATTTCACAATACTATACTCTTGAAAATTTGCTTGCACTCAATATTTCAAAAATGCATAAGAGAACAGTTCTTTGAAAAGAAGGA
Source organism: Arachis ipaensis (assembly GCF_059453495.1). Taxonomy (NCBI): domain Eukaryota; kingdom Viridiplantae; phylum Streptophyta; class Magnoliopsida; order Fabales; family Fabaceae; genus Arachis; species Arachis ipaensis. Next base: position 58,521,268 of record NC_142442.1, read on the forward strand.
TTCAGGAATCAAAAATTTGTTTTGAGGCAAGCAAAGGATTAAGAGAAGTGGTGGTTCTAGTTGTATGATTGCGTAATGAGGTTGCATGTTTATGAAAACCTGCATAGGAGCTCATAGGCAGGAAATAGAGTTCAAAAAAATGTTGTGGAGATTCTCAAACATTTATTGATCCAAGAAGCAGCAACAAAATAAAAAAAAAAGAAGCAGAAAACAAAAGAACAGGGCAAAAGGCTCTGAGCATCAATTACTAGGAAGAGAAAAAGAAGAAATAAGAACTCAAAGAGTTACTATCCTAGTTAAATGCTTGTGGTAGAATTGTGTCAAAGAGAGAGGCTTGGGCAAGTAAATCCTAAGTGGTGCTTTAACACCTAATACCTTAAAACCAACTGGTTTGGGAGTATTGATTGAAAACTTATCTAAAGAGCCGCTTTGAGACATGACACTTAGAGTTAATGTAACAACCCTGATTTTCGAGTATACAAGATCTTTTTCGAAGGCACGGAATCCTCCGGAAGATCAGTAAGGGGAGAACCTCTTCTATATCATCAAGAATTTCAATCCTCATTGTCATTATGTCATCTTTAAGGTAGAACCCTTTTTGAGGCAAGCTCAATAACGCAGTCATGTAGAACCTAGTTTTTGAACCGTATCGGTTAGGAGTTTTTCTTCTAGTTTTCGTAAATAGTCTCAGTTTGTCGAACCGGACTCGATTCATGAGAGAAGAGAGATAATAGGATAATATTATCATTATATTAGTATTAGAAAATACTTGAATGATATTATAAGGTTACCTGGTCTGTTTTAGTTAAAAACAGAAAACCGGTTTAACCGGGTTCACAATTTACTGGTGCAACTTAGCACCAGCACTCTCTGATGACTTTAGCAATGCTAAGGCCTCATTATTCATGTTTTATTCTCATAATAAATATGTTACTAGTGTCATTTATTCTAGTAGCTCAGAAAATAATTTTTAGAGATGTTTTTGCAAGTGTTCCAATACATCTAGTTTTAGTAGTTATACACCTGAGATATTTTAATATTATTTTAATCCACCTCCAAGCCAACCAATCACAACTCACCTTATACCCCCAATACCCCCAAGGCTGCCTCATTTGCTCATTGTGGCCGAAATTGAAAGGAGAGAAAAGAGAGAAAACTTCATGAACACTTAATCTTCAAAGCTTGATTTCTTCTGAACTAAAACTCAAATCAAAATTCCGATTTCACCAAAATGATCCTCTCTTCTTCCTCTACATAACTATATAACATATCAAGGCTGGAAATAAGGTGAGATGGCTGTCTCCCTCCCTCTTCAATTCGGTTTTCAAGGAAAACCATGCAAAACATGTGTTTTCTTGATGTTTTTCCTTAGGAATCATGCTTAACTTGACTTGAGGGCCAAGAAACGTGAATTTACAGCAAGTCTAAGGTTAGAAATCACTTCCTAACATGCTGAGGGAGATTTGGTTTGTTGAGGGTTTTTGGATTTAAAGTTGTTCTTGATGTGATTTAGGAGGAAAAAGTGCTTAAGGACCACCTGAAAGTCTAACTGAATTAGGAGTAGCAAAACTAGGTAGGGTGTCACGAAATTAATCTTGATTATTTGTGTTTGAGTTGTGTGAATGTTGTATAAATTGGCTGTGCTAAAAATTGGTTGCATATATGATTGATTCTTGGTGAAAATTTGGTGAAATTTTGATGAAATTTGATGAAATTCAAGCTTTAAAGTTCATGTTCTTGGGCAGCTGAAAAAACGAAACCCTAAGCTTAAATTGAGGTTCAATTTGTTTTGAAATCATGTAGAAAAGATGGGGTTTTAGTGGCTGCTAATTTATTATGAATTATAGTAAAAATCGGTTACTGAAAAGACTGAAAAACGGGTAAAAACAGAGAAGGAATCTGAAGAATTTATGAAGAACATGAAGAACACTTTGAGTGTGATGAAGAACAATGAAGAATACCTTTTTTATTCATAAAAGGGCAAGGAAGTAATTAATTTGGTGTTTGGGGGGTTATTTGGTAATTTCTGAAAGTTAGGGTGGTAAAAGTAGAAATATTAAAAGTTACGGGTGGTAAAAAGTGAATTTTAAAGGTTAAAAGTAAAAGTAAGTTAATTTTCGAAAATTTAATGATAAAATAATAAATAATAATAAAATATTAAATAATAATATTTAATTAAAAATATTATTTTAATAAAAATAATAAAATAATGCGAAAAATGCAGTTTTCTGTAAAAGCTTTAGAAAGACAACTTTAAGCACAGAATCTCATAATTACTTTCATAAAACACTTAGGGAGTGGTAAAAACATATTAGTGAGGCAAAGATAAATAAAAGATAAAAAGTTGAAGAAAAGATAAAAATCAAAGAAAAAGTCTGTAAAGTTTTAATGACAGAAAAACAGACAGAGACTAGTGAACGAACTAGGGCAACATAGTTAGTCCTGGAATTGCGAATAGGGTTAGGTATTATATGAAAAGTTAAACTGTTTCAATATATACTTAATGAACCTATACTTGGGACAGACTAACTATTCATACCGAAATTTACATAAGCTTTAAATACATACGTTAAACAGAGAAATCAGAGCAGAGTAAAGAAACACAGAGAACAGAGTAATCAGAGCAGAATAAAGGGATACAGAGAAAAGAGTAATCAGAGCAAAGTAAAAAGACAAAGAGAAAAGAGTAATGTGATAAAGAGAAATGGTTTGAATTAAGATGTTGTAAAAGTAAAAGCTGTAGAGTTTGTATAGCATGATTGAACAGAGAAAGAAAGAAGTACTGCATAAGAATGTGAAATTGACGATGAATAATGAGAATGTTAATGAATGATGATAATGAGACTGATTATGTAAGAATCTGCTGCAGAGAGGCAGTCATATAGATGGTGGTACGACCACTGAGAACGCTTTCCTGGGATACCTTGCTATAATGCTTTGCTGTAAGACAGAGGTTGCTTACAGAGGTATCGAGATGAGTGTGCTCCTGTAAGACAGAGGTTGCTTATAGTGGGTGTGTTGTTGCTCCTGTAAGACAGAGGTTGCTTACAGTGAGTATGTTGTTGCTCCCTTCCCCCTTCAGATGGAAGCTTGGGTACACTTCCGTAGTTCGCTGATGACCGTTCACAAAGAGAATTCCACTCTAGGTAGTCTTCTGAGTCTAGGGTGAATCCCGTTCTCTGTTCATATCTATATACGGTGAGACCAGCCAACGTCTGCACCCTACTTATCTACAAACTTTAACCTAAGTCCTCCGTACGATGTTGCTGTTATGTGGCCACTCGATGAAGTACTTGAGAGACGCTCTTTGATGACATATGATCATGCAAAGGATTAGTAGACGACCTTCCACCTTTTGATGACGATCCACCTGACTTGAGTTTTGAAGACATAGAACGTACTTTCCCTCGCTTTAGTAGTTTAGAGGGACTAGGTGAGTATAGAGTCTAGGCTAGCCTGGGTGCCAGCTTAGGGACTTCTTGAACAGGTCAGGGCCTGGGATGTTGTATGTATATATATATATATATATTATTTAGCTATATCTAGGGGTGTTCTAACTAAAAGGCTATACTCTAATAAAGATGGATCACAGAATGTTATCAACTGCTTGAGATGTATTTATGTGTGGTTGTTTATAACCATTTTATCTATTATTATTTGTGAATTGCTTATGAATGATTCTATTTATTAATCCAAACATTTAAAAAAAAAAGTACCTCGCAAACTAATTACGCTTTTAATAACGAATAAGGCTCATATAATAAATAATAGATAATAATTAGGTAGACAAGTTGGTAGCGCTCAGTTTCTAGTATGATCATGACGTACCAGAAATTGGGTCGTTATAGTTAATGCCAAAACACAGAAACCATGAGCTGCTTCAAGGTGATTACCTATAGAGAGATCTCCATGATATCATTTGAAGGAAAATCCTAAGATCTAAGACTTCCAAAATGTAGGGACTAGTAAGCACTGAAGCCCTTGCATGAACATATAATTTAGAGTTCACCCCACTATCACTTAATCACTTCACTAACAAAGCATTACAAGTTATTTTTCAATCCATTCCAATTAAAAGAACCTTTGTGCATAATTCTTTTCTTGCTTGGGGACAAGCAAGGTTTAAGTTTGGTGTGGTGATGACAAGTCATCTTATGCTAGTTTTACTAGCATTTTTCCTTGCTTTTATTAGGTTTATTACACTTTCTTGCACAATAAGTGATTGGAGTGGTATTTTATGTTTATCTTGACTCAATCAAACATTGTTGATTTTATGCAAAATCATGAGGTTTATGCACAATTTAGTTGATTATTATGAACCTTATGATTTTGATGAGACTTTGATTGCTTGTTTGATTAATGGCAAGTGCAAAATTGATGAAAAGAAAAAGCAAAGAAGCAAGGTGCAGATGAACGCTGCGTTCATTTGATGAACGCTACGTTCACACGCGACGTGCACGCGTACAAGACTCCTCCGCATGGGAAGCAACTTTGGAAATTCACGCGTACGCACGCATGGCGCGCACGCGTGGATAGAGGATCAGCATTTACCAACAACGAATGCTACGTTCATTTTAAGTGAACGCCTGCGATACTTTCAGAATTTGAATTTGAAGGTAGCATCGATGCGCACGTGTGTATGACGCGCACGCGTCGATGTGACAAAAGTGGTGATTGGCGCAGACGCATACATGACGCTGGGACGCAGAAGTAATCTTTCATCATCCACGCGCACGCGCAAAGGACGCGTATGCGTGAAGAGCATTCATAGCGCGAACATAGCATTCAGTCAATGAACGCTGTCAAGGGATGCGCACGCATGTAGTACACAAATGCGTCGATGGGGAAGAATGCAAGGGACGGGCACGCGTCGGTGAAAGAATGCTACGTTCATTTTGAGAATACTACGTTCACCTGATGCTGCATGGAAGTATCACTTTCTGACCCACTTCATCAGAAGGCCAAAAAGCCCATTCCAACTACTTGATGACCAAATTAGAAAGTGAATAAGTAGGAGAACATTTGATTTCAGAGGGGAGAGCTCTTCTTTTTACCTTTTTGCCTTCTCTTTTGCGCTTCTTTGGAAATTTTAGATCTGAGTTAGTTTTCTTTGGTTTTTCTTCTGCTGCATAATTTTCTTTTTTGTTTTGGGTTTTACTTGAGCTATGATGAACTAATCCCCAAATTCATTAGGGGGAGGAGCTCTATTGTAATTCCAATGAATCAATGAAACTCTTCTTCTCCTCAATTCAATTTAGTAGCTATTGGATATCTTCTATTTTGATTTAGAATTTTTCACTCCGGAAGGGGGTTAAATTCCATTGAATGCTTGTGTGAGCTTCGGAAGGGGAATCACTTGCATTAGTATTGGAGCTCTATTCTTCACTACTCTCTTGATCAACACCATTCGGAAGGAATTGGGATCTTGAGAGTTAGTGTGGCTTATGGATGAGTGATTTGCACTTAACCTCTTCTCATGACAATTAGATCTAGGAATTGGCAAGATTGATTGTGATTTGAGAGATTGGATTGCCAAAGAATTGGGATCCAATCAATTTCAATGCGCCATAGATCTACCAAATGATTGAGAAAAGAGTTGAAACCAATTTGATTTAGGGAGGATTATAGTACCTCCAATCCCTGATGAAGCACTTTTTCTTTGAATTCCTTCCACTGTGATTTCTCTACAGTTGCTGCAATTTATATTCACTAGTTCTGTTTTGATTCCCAGCACCCAAATCCTTTTATTATTCATGCAATTTAAGTTTCCTTGCTATTTAATATTCCTGCACTCTTAATTTCAGCACTTTAATATTCAGTCATTTACTTTTCTTGCAATTTAAGATCCAGTTCTTTTAATTTCTTGCACCTTAACTTTCAGTCAATTTAACTTTCTGCCATTTACTTTCTTGTCAATTTACATTCTGCCTTTTTGAATTCCAACTATTTCCATCTGTTAATCCAATTCATCAATATTAGCTTAACTAAATTCATCACCTAACTAAAGTTGCTCAATCCTTCAATCCCTGTGGGATCGACCTCACTCTTGTGAGTTATTACTAATTGATGCAACACGTTGTACTTGCCGGTTAGTTTGTGTGAAGTCCATTTTCACGCCATCAGCCGTGGCCCTAAGCACTTTGTTTTCCAGTATTACCACCGGATACATAAATGCCACAAACACTTTACCTGGGTGAACCCTTTCAGATTGTGATCCAGCTTTGCTTGAATCCCCAGATAGAGGTGTTCAGAATTCTTCAGCACACTCTTTTTGCTTTAGATCACGACTTTAACCGCTCAGTCTCAAACTTGTCACTTGACACCTTCACGCCATAAGCACATGGTTAGGGACAGCTTAGTTGAGCCGCTTAGGCTAGGATTTTGTTTCCTTTGGGCCCTCCTAACCACTAATGCTCAAAGCCTTGGATCATTTTACTCTTGCCTTTTGAATAGAAGAGCTGTAGGCTTTTTGCTCTTGCCTTTTGGTTTAAAGAGCTAATGGCTTTTTTTTGCTGCTTTTTCTTTCTTCAAGAACCAAATTGTTGGATTTCTCAGATCATCAATAATATTTTTCCTTTTTCTTCATTCTTTCAAGAGCCAGCATCCTAAAATTCAACTTCAAATATGCACTGTTTATTCATACATTAAGAAAACTAAAGTAATGTCACCACATCAAAATAATTGACTATTCTTCACTGTAAAATCGAAAATTCATGCATCTTTAATCCTTCTAAAAAAAATCTACTATTTTATTCATGTTTAATGATGATAAGAGGAATAATTCATAGCTAATTGGAAAAGTAAAAATTAATTAAATACTACTAATGCTTATGTTATCCTAAAATTTAAAATGAATAAAAACTTAATTACTACTAGTAATCATGTAAACCTAAATGTAAGATAGAGGAATTAAAATAACAGAAATATAAGAAATAGGAATTAGAATAGCCACAGAGTTGAAACTCAACAACCTTCAGCTTAAGGGATGATGGGCTCTTCAGGTTGTGGGACGCATGGCTCTTCAACTTGAGGGGCACGGGGCTCTTCAACTTGAGGGGCACGGGGCTCTTCAGGGGAGAGCTTCTGGCGTTTCAACTCCTCCAGCTCATGCCCTTGCTTCTCTTGCTCCTTGATCAGTTTGTAAATCATGCTAGTCTGATCTTTCAGCTCCTCTCTGAGCTGATCTAAAGTGCTCTGCAAGTGTATTACAGACGCCTTTAGCTGGTCCTAATACTAAATTAGAGGGATCTCTTGGGGAGGCTCAGGTGTCTTCCTTTTAGGGTGGTATTCTTCTATCTTGGGATTCTCCATCACCCACTTGGTGATTGGGCCTTTCACTGGAATAAAGTTGTCCACTTGGATCAGAACCTTAGCCTCTTGACATAGGCAAAAGATGAGATTTGGATAAGCCAGCATGGCATTAGTAGGCACCTTGTTTGCCAGCTTGTAAATTTCACGGGGAATTATTTGGTGGACTTCCACCTCATTCCCCATCATGATGCAGTGAATCATCACAACTCTTGGAATATTGACTTCAGAGCGGTTACTTGTGGGGAGTATAGAACGCCCAATGAAGTTTAGCCAACCTCTAGCAACTAGCTTGAGGTTCGCCCAATGGCTGGCCTTTTGTGTTTTCAATTCATTGAGTTCTAGGCAAGCATATGTCCTCTAGGACTTGATCCAGCTTTTGGTTGGCTACAACCCTTCTGTTGTAGGATTCATGGTCATCTCTCTACAGGGGTAATTTGAAGATCTCTCTCACCCTATCCAGATGAAAATACATGATCTTTCCCCTGACCATAGTGCAAAAGGTATGGAATGTTGTTCCATCTTTCTTTTGCTTATCTGTCATCCACAGATTTGCATAGAATTCACGGATCATGTTGTATCCAATATTTAATTTAGGATTACTTAGAATCTCTTAGCCTCTCCTTCGAATTTGCTCTTGGATCTTTGGGTATTCTTCTTCTCCTAAGTTGAATCCCACTTTAGGGATTACTGGCCTTCTACTCATTATCTTGTGGTAATGTTATTTATGTTGCTTGGTAAGGAATCGAACAGGTTTGAAAACAACTGTTGAGTTGTCTTTGATACGTAAAAAAGTAGATTTCACATATAACTATCGGCAAGTATACTGGGTCGTATCAAGTAATAAAACTCACTAAGAGTGAGGTTGATCCCACGAGGATTAAAGAATTAAGCAATCAATAGTTAGTTGATTATTCTAGTTAGACGGTTCAGAATAGAGTGATAAGCAAACAATGGATGTAAATGGCTAGAAATTAAAAGGGAGCAATAAAATGCAAGGAATGTAAATGACGTAAAAGAAAAGTGCAGGAAAGTAAAGTGCTGGAAAATTAAAGAACAAGAAAGTAAGGTACGGGAAAGTAAAGTGCAAGAAATAAAAGTACAAGGAAATAAATTGCAAGAAAGTAAATGACGTAAAGTAAAGATGGCAAACATAAGGGATTGGAGATGTTAATTTCTCTTGAATCAATGGGTCTCACTCCTTCTCAATCATGTAAGATAGATTCATGGCAGATTGTAGATAATTGGGTCGCAATATCTTGGTGACTCAATTTCTCTCAACACAATCAATTTCCACTCTCGTGATCTAATTGGTCATGAGAAGAGATGAAGCTCAATTTCTAATCCAAAAGCCACACAACCCTCAAGACCTCAACTCAAAGAGGTTACATCTCACATACCAACTAAGAGTGTATTAATCAGGAGGATTACGAGATAAGAGCCTCAAACTGAATTCCATGATCCCTTTCTTAAGGCTCACATGTAAATCAAATAGATCCAATTCCCCTCTCGGTAGTAATTGGATCTTTGAAGCATATAAGCTCTTTCTTAGAAAAAAAAAGATGTCTAATCTCATACTACATAAATCCAAAGACCCCAATATTAGAGTTATTATATGCATGTACCAACTCTAAATCAAGAATCAACTTTATTATGCCAAGAGAACTCAAACTGAAACCCATGATTTCTCTCTCGAGGTTCTCAATAGGATTCTAATAGATCCAAGGATCTTTGAAGAACAAAACTCTCTTGCAAGGATTCTAATAGATATCCAAGTATGAAAATAGAATGAAGAAGAGAAGAAGAAATAAACATCAATTCAATCAAAATTGAAACAGAGCCCCTTTCCCAAATGTAGAGGGAATTAAGTGGTCATTGCTCTCAAATAAAAATCAAATGGCATGAAACTAAAGTGCATGAAAATAAAAAGTAAGAATTCAAAACAGAAATTGAAAATTTAAGATTCATAAATAAAAAGTATCAACTAAGAAATAACCACTACTAGGGAAGAAAGAAGAGAAAATAGAGAAGAGTGTATGAGGGGAGGGGTCCGAAGACCCACTCCCCTTGGAGTACCAATTCACAGAATTTCAAATTGGTCTTCACTCTCTCCTCAGAATCCAGAGTATCTCCCCAATTCTATGAAACAAAGGCCTTTATATAGGCTTTCCTAAATTACAAATTAAAAATGAAATTGAAAACAAATTACACTCAAATAAAAATTAACTATTCTAGATGATTCTTATGGCCTTGATTGAGTGATATGAGTGGGCTTGCTTGCTTGTAGTTTAAATGGGATTGGAATGAGATTAATCCAACCAAAATTTTTCTCCCAGGAGAACGTAGCACTCTCCAGACGAGCGTAGCGCTCTTTTTCTACTTGTGCGTACGCACACTGGGTTGTGCGTACGCACCCAGCGCTCTTTTGGTCCTCCTGTGCGTACGCACATAGAATGTGTTTCTTCCAGAAGAGCGTAGCACTCTCCATGACAACGTAGCGCTCTTCCTCCTGTGCGTACGCACACTGAGTTGTGCGTACGCACTAGTGCAAGACTGTCCTTTGTGCGTGGGCATCCGGCTCTGTGCACGTGCATACGTCCCTTTTCTTCCTCCCGTGCGTACGCACACATGGTTGTGCATACACACACTAACAAATTCTCATGCTCACTTAGGAAATTATCGTAGGCGCTCTTGATGGAGAACGTAGCGCTCTTCCTGGGAGCGCCAAGCTTCTTGATTTAGTCATGGGCCACGCTTTTAAAAAGCGTGGCGTAAGGTTCCAACACATGCTTAAGCTTCAAAGTGTATCCAAAAATTCTTCTTTTCTTCTTTTGAGCTCAATTTGTGCTTTTTGCTTCTTTTTTCTACTTATTTCCTACAAGATTTATCAAATCAAAAGATCAAAGCAATATCCTATTTAAGCACTAGATCACTCAATAATTAAGCATGATTAATTAACTTTAAATGTGAAAAAGCATAGAAAAACCTAACATGATGCGCAGTCATCAGTCTTCTTTCTTGGTCTTTGGGGCGATCTTGCCACTTCCTGGAGACATGGGATTGAATTCTTGATGAGAGAACAAGGCTCCTTCCACACCAAACTTAGAAGATTTGCTCGTTCTCGAGCAAAAGGTAAGAAAGAAAGAAGAAGAGAAGTGAAGTAAAAGAAGAAAAAGAGAATATAATTCGAATGAGAGGTAATGAATGAGTGAGAGGGGCACGGGCATGCATATATATAGGGAGGGGAGAGGGATTCTCGAAAACAATTATAATAGAAAGATAAAGATTTTTGAAAAAGATAGAAAAAGATAAGTTGTTAAACTCGAAAGATAAAAGAAGATTTTAAAAAGCTATAAAAAGATTTTAAAGATAAGATAGGAAGTACGAAAAAGATTTGAATGTTTAATAAAAGATATGGACAAGATAAGAAAAGATTTTGAAAGAATTTGAAAATAAGTTGGAAAAGATATGAAATTTTGAAAAGAATTTGAAAGGTTTTGAAAAAAATGTTTTAATTTTGAAATTAAATTGAAATTGAGGTATTTGAACAAGATTTGGTTTAAAAATCAAAGAATATTTGAAATTGAATTGGAAAAAGATGAGTTGAATTAAGAGAAGATTAGAATTTTGAAGTTACCTTCATGCTACCTTGCTGGCATTTAAACGCCCAGAATGCTGGCATTCTGGCGTTTAACGCCAGAGTAGTCCTCCCTCTTGGGCGTTAAACGCCCAACCAGGGCTCCCTAGCTGGCGTTTAACGCCAGATACGTGCTCCTTCTTGGGCGTTAAATGCCAGGCTTGTGCTCCCCTTTGGGCGTTAAATGCCAGCCAGTGCTCCCTGGATGGCGTTTAATGCCAGGCTTGCTGCCTCCATGGGCGTTTAAACCCCCAATTTTCTTCCCTTTCTGGCGTTAAACGCCAGAAAGATCCTTACTCCAGGGTATTGTATTTGCTATTCTGCATCATTCTATCTCTGTTTAAGCACTGTTCATGATCACTAACATTAAAATTAACTTAAAACATAATCCAAAACTAATTAAAAAGAAAACTAATTTAAAATAGAAATAACTAGAAAATTAAGAAAGTATGAGTGAATATTGGGTTGCCTCCCAATAAGCGCTTCTTTAATGTCTTTAGCTGGACTTCACTGTACTTAACTTAGTAACAGTGTTGAGCCTCTTGCCTCTATATCTCCTTCAAGGTAATGCTTAACCCTCTGTTAATTGACAGTGAACCTGGTTTCTTTACCTTGAAGTTCTATGTGTTCGTAAGGTGATACATTGGTAATCACAAACGGTCCCATCCAACGAGATTTGAGTTTCCCAGGAAACAGTTTGAGTCTTGAGTTGAAGAGCAGGACTTTTTGTCCTGGTTCAAAGACTCTGGAAGATAACTTCCTATCATGACACCTTTTTTCCTTTTCCTTATAAATTTTTGCATTTTCAAATGCATTTAAGCGGAATTCGTCCAACTCATTTAGTTGGAGAAGCCGTTTTTCTCCGGCTGCCTTAGCATCAAGGTTGAGTAATCTAGTAGCCCAATAGGCTTTGTGTTCTAGTTATACTGGAAAATGATAGGACTTCTTATATACTAACTGATATGGTGAAGTTCCAATGGGGATTTTGAAAGCTGTTCTGTATGCCCATAGAGTATCATCAAGCTTTCTAGCCCAATCCTTTCTAGAGGCACTTACTGTCCTCTCTAGGATTTGCTTTAGTTCTCTATTTGAGACTTCAACTTGCCCATTTGTTTGGGGATGATACAATGTTGCTACTTTATGGCGAACTCCGTAATGGCTTAAGACAAAATCCAGCTGTCTATTGCAGAAATGAGTACCTCCATCACTAATTAATGTCCTAGGGCCATCAAATCTGCTGAAGATGTTCCTTTGGAGGAACTTCATTACTACTCTGGTGTCATTAATGGGTGTTGCTATTGCTTCAACCCATTTTGACACATAATCTATTGCCATAAGGATGTAGGTGTTTGAGTATGAAGGCGGGAATGATCCCATGAAATCTATACCACATATGTCAAACAACTCAATCTCTAGGATTCCTTGCTGAGGCATGCTGTGACCATGAGGGAGATTGCCAGCCCTTTGACAACTATCACAGTTACGGACGAACTCTCTAGAATCCTTAAAGAGAGTAGGCCAGTTAAAGCCACTTTGGAGAACCTTGGTGGCTATCCGCTCACCTCTAAAGTGTCCTCCATAGTCTGAACTATGGCAATGCCATAAAATTCTCTGTGCCACTTCTTTAGACACATAGCGTCGGATTATTCCATCCGATAATCTCTTAAAGAGATATGGCTCATCCCATAGGTAATATTTTGCATCATACATGAGTTTTTGGGCTTGCTGCTTGGTAAACTCCTTCGGAATGAACCTTATAGCCTTGTAATTTACAATGTCTGCAAACCAAGGTACTGTCCGGATGGCATAGAGTTGCTAATCTAGAAAGGATTTGGATATGTCAGTGGAGGGAGAAGAAGTCCCTGCTACTGGCTCAATCCAGGACAAATGATCAGCCACCTGATTTTCTGTGCCTTTTCTGTCTCTAATTTCTATATCAAACTCTTGCAGGAGTAATACCCATCTTATAAGTCTGGGTTTAGAAACTTGCTTAGTGAGTAGATACTTTAGAGCAGCATGGTCAGTATAAATAATGACCTTAGTTCCTACTAAGTAGGATCTGAACTTGTCAATGGCATAGACCACTGCAAGTAACTCCTTTTCTATAGTAGTGTAGTTTTTCTACGCATCATTTAATACACGACTAGCATAATAAATGACATGCAGAAGCTTGTCATGTCTCTGCCCTAGGACCGCGCCAATTGTATGATCACTGGCATCACACATTAGCCCAAATGGTAAATCCCAGTTGGGTGCAGAGATGATAAAAGTAGTGACAAGCTTGGCTTTCAGAGTTTCAAAGGCTTGCAGGCATTCTTGGTCAAAGACGAATGGAACATCAGTGGCTAAGAGATTACACAGGAGTTTTGTGATTTTTGAAAAATTTTTTATGAACCTCCTGTAAAATCCTGCATGTCCTAAGAAGCTTCTGATTGCCTTAACATTAGTAGGTAAAGGTAATTTTTCAATCACTTCTACCTTAGGTTGATCCACTTCTATCCCTTTACTTGAGATCCGGTGTCCAAGAACAATGCCTTCAGTTATCATGAAATGGCATTTTTCCCAGTTTAGAACTAGGTTTGTTTGTTGATATCTTTTTAGAACTCAGGTCAGATGATCAAGACAAGAGTCAAATGAGTCTCCGAAAATAGAGAAGTCATCCATGAATACTTCTAGGAACTTCTCTACCATATCAGAGAAGATGGATAACATACATCTCTGAAAGGTGGCAGGCGCATTGCAAGGCCAAATGGCATTCGTCTATAGGCAAACACGTGAGATGGACATGTGAATGCTGTCTTCTCTTGATCCTGTGGATCCACTGCTATTTGATTGTACCTAGAATATCCATCCAGGAAGCAGTAAAAAGCATGACCTGCTAGTCTTTCTAGCATTTGGTCAATGAAGGGTAAAGGAAAGTGATCTTTCTTGGTGGCGTCATTGAGTCTTCTATAGTCAATACACATACGCCACCCTATAACTGTCTTTTTAGGGATCAGTTCATTCTTTTCATTATGAACCATTGTCATGCCTCCCTTCTTGGGAACAACTTGGACAGGGCTCACCCATGGGCTATCAAAAATGGGATAAATAATCCCGGCCTCATAGAGCTTAGTGACTTCCTTCATAGCTGGATTCAATCACCTCTGTGGTTGCACCACTAGTTTGGCATTATCCTCCAATAGGATTTTATGCATGCATCGGGCTAGGCTAATGCCCTTAAGGTCAATTATAGTCCACCCAAGGGCAGTCCTATGTGTTTAAAGCACTTAAATTAATGCCTCTTCTTTCCGTGGCTCTAAGGCAGAACTTATGATTACAGGATAGTTGTCTCCATCTACCAAAAATACATATTTCAGGGAGGATGGTAATATCTTAAGTTCAACCCTTGGAGGCTTCTCCTATTCCTCAGAGGTCTCTAGAGGTTCCTCTGAATCAGGCTGAGTATCATCAAGGATCTCATTTAGCCCTTCCTTGAGGCTTTCGGCCATATTGACCTCTTCTACCAGGGAATCAATGAGGTCAATGCTCATGCATTCCTTAGGAATGTCTGGATGCTGCATAGCCTTGACAGCATTCAGTACAAACTTTTTTTCATTGACTCTCAAGGTTACTACCCCTTTTTCTACATCAATAAAGGTCCGTCTTGTAACTAGGAAAGGGTCTCCCTAGGATAAGGGATGCACTCTTGTGCCCTTCCATGTCCAACACCACAAAGTCAATGGGAAAAGCGAAGGGTCCAACCCTGACAATCATGTCTTCAATTACTCCTGATGGTATCTTAATAGAACCATTAGCAAGTTGAAGGCATATGCGGGTCGATTTGTCTTCCTCAGTCAAACAGAGCTTCTTTATTAAAGAAGCATGGATTAGGTTGATGCTTGCTCCAAGGTCACAAAGGGTTGTCCTTATACAAGCATCACCTAGAGTGCATGGTATCATAAAGCTTCCAAGATCATTAAGTTTCTCTGGTAAGTCATTTTGAATGATTACACTGTACTCTTCAGTGAGGAGAACTGTTTCTATCTCTCTCTAATCCTTCTTATCACTTAAGATGTCTTTCATGAACTTTGCATAAGAAGGAATCTGTTCAAGAGCCTTTGCAAAAGGAATTTTGATTTCTAATGTTCTGAGATATTCTGCAAAGCGGGCAAACTGTTTATCTTTTTCCTCTTGACAGAGTTTCTGAGTAAATGGCATCTTATCCTTGTACTCATCAATCTTGGTTGATGAAGGCCGAGTGCTATGTGTGTTGGAAGGGGGTTATTGCCTTGCTTAGGAGGGTTGTTATCAGTATGTGACTATCCTCCTATGCTTGGGCGTTCAACGCCCTTGTTGCTGCCCCCGTTCTGGCGTTCAACGCCAAGAGTGCATCCTCCTTGGGCATTTGAACGCCTAGTCTCTGCCCTTTCCTGGCGTTCAACGCCAGGAGTGATACTTCCCTGGGCGTTTGAACGCCAGAGTCATCTTGTATAGAGACCTGGTTATCCTCTATGGGATTTTCGTTCTTATTGTTGTGAGGTTGGGTGTTCAAGGTTTTCCCACTCCTCTGTTGAATAGCCTGGCATTAATCCGTTATCTGCTTAGATAACTGCTGCCTTGTTTGACTCAACTGGACTTCTATATTTCTGTTAGAAGCTTGAGTTTCTCGCAAAGCCTCTTGTAGTTCCAGTATTTGCTGGGCAAGGGCGCGTAGTAGTGGAATCAATGGGCTATCTTGCTCTGGAGGGTTAGGTTCAGTAGATATTGCCTTAACCTCTCCTTTTATAGGAGTCTCAGCAGCTGAGTATAGATGCTGATTAGTGGCAACTGTCTCAATAAACTCTTGAGCTTCTTCAATAGTCTTTCTCATGTGTATGGAACCACTAGCAGAGTGGTCCAAAGACATTTTAACCATGTCTAAAATTCCATAATAGAAGATGTCCAATTGTACCCATTCTGAAAATATTTTAGAGGGATATTTCTTTAGCATCCTCCTATACCTTCCTCAGGCATCATAAAGAGATTCACTATCTCCTTGTTTGAAACCTTGGATGTCCAATCTCAACTGGGTCATCTTCCTTGGGGGAAAGTATTGGTTTAAAAATTTTTCTACTAACTGTGTCGAAGTTTTCAAACTAGATCTGGGCTAGTTATCTAACTACCTATTTGCTTGATCCTTTACAGCAAAAGGAAAGAGCAATAATCTGTAGACATCTTGGTCTATTCCCTCATGGTGTACAGTGTCAGCAATTTTTAAGAAATCTGTTAAGAATTCGGTAGGCTCTTCATGTGGAAGTCCAGAAAACTGGTAAGTTTACTGTACTATGGTAATAAGTTGAGGGTTTAGTTCAAAGCTACTTGCTCTGATGTGAGGTATGCTAATACTTCTTCCATAGAAGTTAGCAGTGGGCTTTGTATAGGACCACAGAGTTCTTCTAAACTCTGCATTCCCATTTGGGTTCATGGTGAAGAAAGGTAGAAGAGGAAAGAGGAAAATGAAGATAGAGGATGTAGAAGAAGAAGAGATAAATCAGAATTAAAATATTTTTGTTTTTATTTTATTTTATTTATTTAATACCAAATTAAAATTAATTAAGTAAAAAGAATTGAAAATTTAATTATTAAATTTTACAAATAGAAGAGAGAGAAGAAGAAGAGAATTTTCAAAAAATTTAAGAGAGAAGAGAGTTTGTTAGGACGTTTTGAAAAAGAGGAGAGAGAAGAGAAGTAATTAATTAAGAATAGATTTAAATTTAAAATAAGATAAGAGATAACGGTAAGAGAAGAATTGAAATTAAAATTGAAATTTTAAAATTAAATTTTAAAATTTTGAAAATTGAAATTGAAGTTTGAAATTTTAAATTTGAAATAAGATAAGATAAGATTTTGAAAAAGACGTTATTTTTTATTTTGAAAAGATTTGATTTTGAAAATTGAAAACTAAGATAAGATAAGATAAAATTTTGAAATTGAAATCTGAATTTTTATTTAAAAATTTTGAAAATTTTTTTAAAATAAAGTTAGAAAAGATTTTTTTTATTTTTGAATTTTAATGATGAAAGAGAAAAATAAGTAAAAGACACAAGACTTAAAATTTTTAGATCTAATGCCCAAATTTTTGAAACTTTTTGCAGGGAAACACAAAGGGACACCAAACTTAAAAATTTTAAGATCAAAACACAAGGAAAACTCACGAACACTTTAAAGACTAACAAGAACAAGAAGAACAAAACTCAAGAAACTTAAATAACACAAGAACATAAAAAGGACACCAAACTTAAAATTTTTAGCAAACCAAAAAGGAATTTTCAAAAAATATAAAAGAAAAACACAAGAAGACACCAAACTTAGAAATTTGACACAAGATTTAACCAAAGAAATTGTTTTTGAAAAATTTTTTGAAACAAAGATACCAAAAAATCAAAAATTGCAATGTGAATAAAAACAAGGACTCTAAATTTCGAAAATTTAACCAAGAACAAAAACAAAAAGACTCAAATAAAAGAAGACAGTGATAAAAAAGATAAAGGTTTTTGGTAAAGTTTTAAAATTTTTGGAATTGAAAAGCAGGAAACAGGTATGACTCTAACCAAGAACAAAGATCAAAAAAAGAAAAAAAAATATTTTTGAAAAGCTTTCTAAATTTTTTGAAAAAAATAAAGAAGAGAAAAATAAAAATAAAAGACTCAACTAAAATCAAAAGACTCAATTAAAAAATGATCAATAAATAAAGTACCTAATCTAGGGAGAAAGACAATCCGTCAGTTTGTCCAAACTCGAACAATCCCCGGCAACGGTGCCAGAAATTTGGTGCACGAATCCCTACACTTTTGTACAGTTGTACGATCAAGTGCACTGGGTCGTCCAAGTAATACCTGAGCGAGTTAGGGTCGATCCCATGAGGATTGTGGTTTGAAGCAAGCTATGGTTATCATGCAGGTCTTAGTCAGGCGAGTTAGAATTCAGTTGGATTGATGGAAGGGCAATTAATAATAGGAATATATTGTATAAATTAAAATCAGTAATAGGAATATAGTTAAAGATTGGAGTTGCTTTGTCTTTCTGAATTAACTCTGGTATCACTGTCTTCTCTGCTTGTGAATGATCTCTTCTATGACAGGCTGTTTGTGATCAAAGCCATTGCCCATGGTCATTGATCTCCTCTGCTCCAGATCAAACGACATTGCCCGTGATCATCCAATCTAACGGAGGGTAAAGCTCTAGTAGTTCATTCTCTTGGCAATCCTACTCAAAACACCACAGACTAGGTCGAATCTTCTGTATCAGAGAATGGTGCTTCTTTGGATTCTAGCCTATACCATGGAGACCCTAATCTCCCTATAATTGGCTGAACTGGTGTCTCGAGAAGTCCCCAATGAAGTCGTAGATTAGCCGTCTGAGAGATGTTTAAACATAGCTGTTGCTTCGCGCTTTCCGGCCACGTATTTACACGAACCTAAGTAGACGCGGGTGTTTGTCAGGCACGTTCATCTTAGTATGATGAATAGAGCTGATTGTCACTGATCATCCTATTCACCATGTTGAAAATGAATATACATCTTAGAAATAAATAAGACACGGATCGAAGAAGAAACAGTAATACTTTTATTAATTCATAGTACTCAGCAGGGCTCCTCCCCTCAACCTAGGATTTTTAGAAACTCATACTGATGTGAAAAAAAAAGAGATACATGAAAATATGCTGAATGATGGGAAAATATGTTCGAATAACATAAATCAAATCCCTTAAATATAAAACTAATGACTAATAAGGGTAAAATAGTCTTTTTAGTGCTAAAATTCACTTTTGGGGCCCACTTAGTGAGTGTTTGGGCTGAGCTATAATGAGATCCACGTGCTATAAGGTCTTTTGGGCATGAAATGCAGGCTAGGGAGTCCTCTCTGGGCGTTTGGACGCTAGGCTCTGCTCCTTGGGTGCTGGACGCCATAAATGGGGCAGGAGACTGGCGTTGGACGCCAGTTTTGGGCCTTCTAATCCGCGACAAAGTATGGACTATTAAACATTGCTGGACAGCTATGGAAGGCAAATTTCCATTTGGACTTCTTTAGCTCCAGAAAAGCTCTTCCGAGTGCAAGGAGGTCAGATCTGGACAGCATCTGCAGTGCTTTCTCTATCTCTGAATCAGACTTTTGCTCCAGCTCCTCAATTTCAGCCAGAAAATACCTGAAATGGTACAAAAACACACAAAGTCAAAGTGGAATCTAAAAATGTGAATTTAAACTAAATCCTGTAAAAACTTAATAAAAACAAAACAAAACATATTAAAAACTACATGAAATCTAGGCCAAATAGCGTATAAAATATTTGCTCATCATCGGGCTAAAACGCTGATTACAAGATGCGAAAGAAACTTCGGCTGACGAGCTCCCTCAAGTACTGTGGGCATATCGGACCATTCCAGACTCCACGATGAGAGAATCACCTTTTTGACTTGCCTACAGAACAGAAGCAGTGATTGCCATAGAAGTAACTGAAGAATCACCTAGGGTAATATTTTATAACGAAGGACCAAACTTTCAAGCGTAAAACCTCCTCCCTGAAGTCCGAGAAAGAGCTCGGATTTAAAAGGAAGCTCTGAAGAAAAAGATGTCTCTAAGATACAACCAAAAGGCAATCAAAAGAAGCTTTGCTGCCAACTACCTCATCCAGATTCGAAACGACATCGGAACACAAAAGTCGGGTGAAGGAAAGTTGGCTGCAAATTGGAAAAGACCTTACAAGATAACCGAAGTCCTAGGCAAGGGTTATTATAAACTGTCCGACCTCCAAGGACGGGAGCTCCCGAGGTCTTGGCATGCTTATGAGCGGATAATTTATACGCTTTTTGGCATTATTTTTACATAGTTTTTAGTATGATTTAGTTTGTTTTTAATATATTTTTATTATTCTTTAAATAAAAATCACATTTCTGGACTTTACTATGATTTTGTGTGTTTTTCTGTGATTTCAGGTAATTTCTGGCTGAAATTGAGGGACTTGAGCAAAAATCTTATTCAGAGGCTGAAGAAGGGCTGCAGATGCTGTTGGATTCTGACCTCCCTGCACTCGCAGTGGATTTTCTGGAGCTACAGAAACCCAATTGGAGAGCTCTCATTTGCGTTGGAAAGTAGACATCCATGGCTTTCCAGCAATATATAATAGTCCATATTTTGCCCAAGTTTAGATGACGCAAACTGGCATTTAACGCTAGCTTTCTGCCCTATTCTGGCATTAAACGCCAGAATCAAGTTGCAAAGCAGAGTTAAATGCCAGAAACAAGTTACAAATTGGCGTTTAACTCCAAGGAAGATCTCTACACGTGAAAGCTTCAATGCTCAGCCCAAGCACACACCAAGTGGGCCCGGAAGTGGATTTCTGCATCATTTACTTATCTCTATAAACCCTAGTAACTAGTTTAGTATAAATAGGACTTTTTACTATTGTATTTACATCTTTTGTATATCTTTTGATCATCCTTGATCAGGGATCGGTCTTTTTCCCTATTTTTGAATTCATATGCCATTTGGGGAGGCTGGCCATTCGGCCATGCCTAGACCTTGTTCTTATGTATTTTCAACGGTGTGGAGCTCTGCTGTTCCTCATGAATTAATGCAAAGTACTATTGTTTTTCTATTCAACTCAAGCCTATTTCTTCTCTATGATATTCATTCGTACACAAGAACATGATGAATGTGATGATTATGTGACGCTCATCACCATTCTCACTTATGAACGCATGCCTGATAAACACGTCCGTTCTACATGAAAGCAAGCTTGAATGCATATCTCTTAGCCTCCTGATTTATGATCAGAGTCTTCGTGGTATAGGCTCGAATTATTGGCGGCCATTCTTGAGATCCGAAAAGTCTAAACCTTGTCTGTGGTTTTCCGAGTAGGATCTGGGAAGGGATGGCTGTGACGAGCTTCAAACTCGCGAGTGCTGGGTGTAGTGACAGACGCAAAAGGATCACTGGATCCTATTCCAGCATGATCGAGAACCGACAGATGATTAGCCATGCGGTGATAACGCATTTGGACCATTTTCACTGAGAGGACGGGATGTAGCCATTGACAATGGTGATGCCTAACATACAGCTTGCCATGGAAAGGAGTATGAATGACTGGATGATAGCAGTAGGAAAGCAGAAGTTTAGAAGGAAAAAAGCAACTCCATACGCTTATCTGAAATTCTCACCAATGAATTACATAAGTATTTCTATCCTACTTTATATTTTAATTATATTTTAATTATCAACTCACCATAGCCATTTGAATCTGCCTGACTGAGATTTACAAGATGACTATAGCTTGCTTCAAGCCGACAATCTCCGTGGGATCGACCCTTACTCACGTAAGATTTATTACTTGGACGACCCAGTGCACTTGCTGGTTAGTTGTGCGATATTGTGGAAAAGAACTAAGATTATGAACGTGCATATTAAGTTTTTAACGCCGTTACCAAGGAATGAACAATCATGATTTCGTGCACCAAGTTTTTGGTGCCGTTGCCGGGGATTGTTTGAGTTTGGACAACTGACGGTTCATCTTGTTGCTCAGATTAGGTAATTTTATTTTAATTTTAAGTTCTTGTTTTTATTCTTTTTATTTTCGAAAAATTTTTAAGAAAAAAAAATTTTCAATAATAAATTATTCTATGGCTTCAGAATTTTTAAGAATGAATTCTAGAGTTTCATGATGATCTGTTGAAGTCTGGCTGGCTGTAAAGTCATGTCTAATTCTTTGGACCGAGATTTCAACTTATCATCACAAGAGTCCTTGGACTCCCATCTGATCAGCTATTGTATGCCTGATTTGTATGCTAAAGCTTGGCTGGCCATTGGCCATGTCTAGTGTTTTGGACCGGTGCTTTCACTGAAAGCTTGGCTAGCTAGTAAGCCATGTCTAATTCCTGGACTGGAGCTTTAGACTAACATTGCATGATTCTTGGAATTTTCATTAGAAATTTTGAAATCTTTATTTTTCTTTTTCCAATTAATTTTCGAAAAATACCAAAAAAAATTTAATAAAATCATCAAAACCAAAAATAATTTTATGTTTCTTGTTTGAGTCTAGTGTCAATTTCTAAGTTTGGTGTCTTGCATGTTTTTCTTTTCTTAAAAATTTTCAAAAGTTCTTGGTGTTCATTTTGACATTCAAAGTGTTCTTGGTGTTCATCTTGACATTTAAAGTGTTCTTGCATGCATCATGTGTTTTGATCTTGAATTCTCATGTTTTGAGTCTTTTCATTGTTTTTCTCTTTCATCATTAAAAATTCAAAAAACAAAAAAATATCTTTCCCTTTTTCTTCTCATAAAATTCGAAAATTTGAGTTGACTTTTTCAAAAATTTTTAAAATCTAGTTGTTTCTTATGAGTCAAATCAAATTTTCAATTTAAAAATTCTATCTTTTTCAAATCTTTTTCAAAAATCAAATCTTTTTCATTTTCTCTTTCATAATTTCGAAATTTTCAAAATTTATTTTCAAAATAAAATCTTTTTAAATTTCTTTTTCAAATCTTTTTCAAAATAAATTTCAATCACATCTTTTTCAAAATCAATTTCAAAATCTTTTCTAACTTCTTATCTTTTCAAAATTGATTTTCAAATCTTTTTCAATTAATCTTATCTTGTTTGATTCTTATCTTTTTCAAAACTACCTAACTAATTCTCTCTCTCTAATTTTCAAAAATCACTAACCACTTTTTCAAAATTCCTTTTCATTAACTAATTATTTTAAATTTTAATTTTAATTTTATTCCTTTTCGTATTTTCGAATTATAACTAATATTTAAAATAAAACAAAAATATTTTTATTGTATTTTATTTAAGTTTTGAATTCTTCCCCCTCTCATCTCCTTCTATTTATTTATTTATCTACTAACACCCCTCTTTCACTCAAAAATTCGAACCCACTCTTCTCCTCTGTGTTCGAATTCTTATCTTTTCCTTCTTCTATTCTTCACTTCTTATACTCATATAAGGAATCTTTATTCTGTGACATAGAGGATTCCATATTTTCTTTTCTGTTTTCTTCCTTTTCATATGAGCAGGAACAAGGATAAGAACATTCTTGTTGAAGCTGATCCTGAACCTAAAAGGACTCTAAAGAGGAAGCTAAGGGAAGCTAAAGCACAACTCTCTGGAGAAAATCTGACAGAAATTTTCGAAAAAGAAGGAGACATGGCCAAACCCAACAACAATGCAAGGAAGATGCTTGGTGACTTCACTGCACCAAATTCCAACTTACATGGAAGAAGCATCTCAATCCCTGCCATTGGAGTAAATAATTTTGAGCTAAAGCCTCAATTAGTTTCTCTGATGCAACAGAATTGCAAGTTTTATGGACTTCCATCAGAAGATCTTTTTTAGTGCTTAACTGAATTCTTGCAGATCTGTGATACTGTTAAGACCAATGGGGTTGATCCCGAGGTCTACAGGCTTATGCTTTTCCCATTTGCTGTAAGAGACAGAGCTAGAATATGGTTGGACTCTCAACCTAAAGATAGCCTGAACTCTTGGGATAAGCTGGTCACGGCTTTCTTAGCCAAGTTCTTTCCTCCTCAAAAGCTTAGCAAGCTTAGAATGGATGTTCAAAACTTCAAACAGAAAGAAGGTGAATCCCTCTATGAAGCTTGGGAGAGATACAAGCAACTGACCAAAAAGTGTCCTTCTGACATGCTTTCAAAATGGACCATCCTGGATATATTCCATGATGGTCTGTCTGAATTATCAAAGATGTCATTGGACCATTCTGCAGGTGGATCCATTCACCTAAAGAAAACGCCTGCAGAAGCTCAGGAACTCATTGACATGGTTGCAAATAACTAGTTCATGTAGACTTCCGAAAGGAATCCTGTGAGTAATGGGATGCCTCAGAGGAAGGGAGTTCTTGAAATTGATACTCTGAATGCCATATTGGCTCAGAATAAAATATTGACTCAGCAAGTCAATATGATTTCCCAGAGTCTGAATGGATTGCAAAATGCATCCAACAGTACTAAAGAAGCATCTTCTGAAGAAGAAGCTTATGATCCTGAGAACCCTGCAATGGCAGAGGTGAACTACATGGGTGAAGCCTATGGAAACACCTATAATCTCTCATGGAGAAATCATCCAAATTTCTCATGGAAGGATCAACAAAAGCCTCAACAAGGCTTTAATAATGGTGGAAAAAACATGTTTAGCAATAGCAAGCCTTTTCCATCATCCTCTCAGCAACAGACAGAGAATTCTGAGCAGAATCCATCTAGCTTAGCAAATATAGTCTCTGATCTATCTAAGGCCACTCTAAGTTTCATGAATGAAACAAGGTCCTCCGTTAGAAATTTAGAGGCACAAGTGGGCCAGCTGAGTAAAAGAGTCACTGAAACTCCTCGTAGTACTCTCTCAAGCAATACAGAAGAGAATCCAAAAAGAGAGTGCAAGGCCATAACCTTACTTGGTGTGGCCGAACCCAGAGAGGAGGAGAAGGATGTGAATCCTAGTGAGGAAGACCTCCTGGGACGTTCACTGACCAATAAGGAGTTTCCCTTTGAGGAACCAAAGGAATCTAAGGTTCATCTAGAGACCATAGAGATTCCATTGAACCTCTTTTTACCATTCATGAGCTCTGATGACTATTTATCTTCTGAAGAAGATGAAGACATTGTTCAAGGGCAAGTTGCCCAGTATTTAGAAGCAATCATGAAGCTGAATGCCAAGCTCTTTGGTAATGAGACTTGGGAGGACGAGCCTCCATTGCTCATTAATGAACTAAATATCTGGGTTCAGCACACTTTACCTCAAAAGAAACAGGATGCTGGTAAATTCCTAATTCCCTGTAACATAGGCACCATGACCTTTGAGAAAGCTCTGTGTGACCTAGGGTCAGGCATAAACTTAATGCCACTCTCTGTAATGGAGAAACTAGGAATCTTTGAGGTACAGGCTGCAAAATTCTCATTAGAAATGGCAGACAAATCCATGAAACAGGCTTATGGACTAGTAGAGGGTGTGTTAGTAGTTGAAGGCCTTTACATCCCTGTGGATTTCATAATCCTAGACACTGGGAAGGATGAGGATGAATCCATCATCCTTGGAAGACCCTTCCTAGCCACAGCAAAAGTTGTGATTGATGTGGACAGAGGAGAGTTGGTCCTTCAACTGAGTGAGGACTACCTTGTATTTAAGACTCAAGGTTCTCCTTCTGTAACCATGGAGAGGAAGCATGAAAAGCTTCTCTCACTGTAGAGTCAACCAAAGCCCCACAGTCAAACTCTAAGTTTGGTGTTGGGAGGCCACAACCAAACTCTAAGTTTGGTGTTGAACCCCCACATTTAAACTCTAAGTTTGGTGTTGGGAGGTCTCAACAATGCTCTGAACATCTGTGAGGCTCCATGAGAGCTCACTGTCAAGTTATTGACATTAAAGAAGCGCTTGTTGGGAGGCAACCCAATGTTATTTAATTATATCTATTTATTTTCTATTGCTATTTTATGTTTTCTTTAGGTTGATGATCATGTGAAGTCACAAAAACTACTGAAAAATCAAAGAATGAAAAATAGCATTAAAAATAGCTCACCCTGGAGGAAGAGCTTACTGGCGTTTAAACGCGAGTAAGAAGCATCAAACTGGCGTTTAACGCCAGAAAGAAGCATCAAGCTAGCGTTAAACGCCAGAAACAAGCACCAGATTGGCATTTAACTCCAGAACAGAGCATGGAATTGGCGTTTAACACCAGAAACAAGCAGCAAGCTGGCGTTTAACGCCAGACATGCATTCTAAGGGCGTTTTGCACGCCTAAATGGAGCAAGGATGCTAAGTCCTTGACCCTTCTGGATTTGTGGACCCCACAGGATCCCCACCTACCCCACCTCTTCTTCTCTCCTATTCACACCTTTTCATGACTCTCTTTCCCAAATACCCTTCACCAATCACCTCCATACCTCTTCCCTAAATACCCTTAACCACTCACATCCATCCACTCTTCCCCATAAACCCCACATTTCAAATTATTTTCCCTCCCAAACCCAACCTTAATGGCCAAAACCTAACTTTCCCCCCACCCCTATATAAACCCCTCAAAACTACTCCATTTTCACACATTACAACCACCACTTCTCCTCCTTGGCCCAATACACCTTCTCCCTCCATCTCCTCCATTTTCCTCTTCTTCTACTACTTCCTTTCTTCTTTTGCTCAGGGACGAGCAAACCTTTTAAGTTTGGTGTGGTAAAAGCATTACTTTTTGTTTTTCCAGAACCATTAATGGCACCTAAGGCCAGAGAAACCTCAAGAAAAAGGAAAGGGAAGGCAATTGCTTCCACCTCTGAGTCATGGGAGATGGAGAGATTCATCTCAAAGGTCCATCAAGACCACTTCTATGAAGTTGTGGCCAAGAAAAAGGTAATCCCTGAGTTCCCTTTTAAGCTCAAAAAGAGCGAATATCCTGAGATCCGACAAGAGATTAGAAGAAGAGGATGGGAAGTTCTCTCTAATCCTATTCAACAAGTCGAGATCTTAATGGTTCAAGAGTTCTATTCAAACGCATGGATCACTAGGAACCATGATCAAAGTAGGAACCCGAATCCAAAGAATTGGCATACAATTGTTCGGGGGAAATACTTAGATTTCAGTCTGGAAAATGTAAGGTTGGCGTTCAACTTGCCAATGATGCAAGAAAACGCATGCCCCTACACTAGAAGGGTCAACTTTGATCAAAGGTTGGATCAAGTCCTCATGGAAATATGTGTGGAAGGAGCTCAATGGAAAGTTGACTCAAGAGGCAAACCGGTTCAATTGAGAAGACCGGACCTTAAGCATGTGGCTAGAGGATCGTTGGAGTTCATTCAACGCTCAATTATTCCTACTAGCAACCGGTCTGAAATTACTGAAGACAGGACCATCATGATCAATAGTATCATGATTGGGAAGGAAGTGGAAGTTCATGAGATTATACCTCAAGAATTCTACAAGGTTGCTGACAAGTCCTCCACTTTAGCAAGGTTAGCCTTTCCTCACTTCATTTGCCACCTCTGCAATTCGGCTAGAATTGACATAGAGGGAGACATCCTCATTGATGAGGACAAGCCCATCACTAAGAAAATGATGGAACAAACAAGAGATCACGGACCTCAACAAGAGCATGAGGAAATTCCTCACCATGAAATCCCTGAGATGCCTCAAAATACTAGGAGAATTAAGTTCCAACATGGGACAACTAAAGATGGAGCACCAAGAGAACTCCATCATCCTCCATGAGATTAGAGAAGATCAAAGAGCTATGAGGGAGGAGCAACAAAAGCAAGGAAGAGACATAGAGGAGCTGAAGAACACCATTGGTTCTTCAAGAGGAAGAAGACGCCACCCTCACTAAGGTGGACCCCTTAATCTCCTTGTTCTTATTTTTCTGTTTTTCGTTTACTATGCTCTATGTTTTATTTATGTTTGTGTCTTTATTACATGATCATTAGTGTTTAAGTGTCTATGTCTTAAAGCTATGAATGTCCTATGAATCCATCACCTTTCTTAAATGAAAAATTTTCTAAAAACAAAAGAACAAGAAGTACATGGTTTCGAATTCATCCTTGAAATTAGTTTAATTATTTTGATGTGGTGACAATACTTTTTGTTTTCTGAATGAATGCTTGAACAGTGCATATGTCTTTTGAATTTGTTGTTTAAGAATGTTAAAATTGTTAGCTCTTGAAAGAAAGATGAAAAAGGAGAAATGTTATTTGATAATCTGAAAAATTATAAAAATGATTATTGAAGCATGAAAAAGCAATGAAGAACAAAGCTTACAGAAAAAAAAATTGGCGAAAAAAATAACAAAGAAAAAGAAAAAGCAAGCAGAAAAAGCCAATAGCCCTTAAAACCAAAAGGCAAGGGTAAAAAGGGATCCAAGGCTTTGAGCATCAGTGGATAGGAGGGCCCAAAGGAATAAAATCCTGGCCTAAGTGGCTAAACCAAGCTGTCCCTAACCATGTGCTTGTGGCGTGAAGGAGTCAAGTGAAAACTTGAGACTGAGCGGTTAAAGTCAAGGTCCAAAGCAAAAAAAGAGTGTGCTTAAGAACCCTGGACACCTCTAACTGGGGACTCTAGCAAAGCTGAGTCACAATCTGAAAAGGTTCACCCAGTTATGTGTCTGTGACATTTATGTATCCAGTGGTAATACTGGAAAACAAAGTGCTTAGGGCCACGGCCAAGACTCAAAAAGTAGCTGTGTTCAATAATCAACATATTGAACTAGGAGAATCAATATCACTATCTGAATTCTGAGTTCCTATAGATGCCAATCATTCTGAACTTCAAGGGATAAAGTGAGATGCCAAAACTGTTCAGAGGCAAAAAGCTACTAGTCCCGCTCATTTGATTGGAGCTAAGTTTCACTGATATTTTGGGATTAATAGTATATTTTCTTCTTTTTATCCTAATTGATTTTCAGTTGCTTGGGGACAAGCAACAATTTAAGTTTGGTGTTGTGATGAGCGGATAATTTATACGCTTTTTGGCATTGTTTTTACATAGTTTTTAGTATGATTTTGTTAGTTTTTAATATATTTTTATTAGTTTTTAAATAAAAATCATATTTTCTGGACTTTACTATGAGATTGTGTGTTTTTCTGTGATTTCAGGTAATTTTTGGCTGAAATTGAGGGACATGAGCAAAAATCTGATTCAGAGGCTGAAGAAGGACTGCAGATGCTGTTGGATTCTGACCTCCCTGCACTCGAAGTGGATTTGCTGGAACTACAAAAACCCGATTGGTGCGCTCTTAATTGGGTTGGAAAGTAGACATCCAGGGCTTTCCAGAAATATATAATAGTCCAAACTTTGCCCGAGTTTAGACGATGCAAACTGGCGTTTAACGCCAGCTTTCTGCCCTATTCTGGCGTTAAACGCCAGAAACAAGTTGCAAAGCAAAGTTAAACGCCAGAAACAAGTTACAAATTGACGTTTAACTCCAAGGAAGACCTCTACACGTGAAAGCTTCAATGCTCAGCCCAAGAACACACCAAGTGGGCCCGGAAGTGGATTTCTGCATCATTTACTTATCTCTGTAAACCCTAGTAACTAGTTTAGTATAAATAGGACTTTTTACTATTGTATTTACATCTTTTGTATATCTTTTGATCATCCTTGATCATGGATCAGTCTATTTTCCTATTTTTGAATTCATATGCTATTTGGGGAGGCTGGCCATTCGGCCATGCCTAGACCTTGTTCTTATGTATTTTCAACGGTGGAGTTTCTACACACCATAGATTAAGCTGTGGAGCTCTGCTGTTCCTCATGAATTAATGCAAAGTACTATTGTTTTTTTATTCAACTCAAGCCTATTTCTTGTCTAAGATATTCATTCGTACACAAGAACATGATGAATGTGATGATTATGTGACGCTCATCACCATTCTCACTTATGAATGCGTGCCTGACAAACACGTCCGTTCTACATGAAAGCAAGCTTAAATGTATATCTCTTAGCCTCCTGATTTATGATCAGAGTCTTCGTGGTATAGGCTAGAATTATTGGCGGCCATTCTTGAGATCCGGAAAGTATAAACCTTGTCTGTAGTATTCCGAGTAGGATCTGGGAAGGGATGGCTGTGACGAGCTTTAAACTCGCGAGTGCTGGGCGTAGTGACAGACGCAAAAGGATCACTAGATCCTATTCCAGCATGATCGAGAACCAACAGATGATTAGCCATGCGATGACAGCACATTTGGACCATTTTCACTGAGAGGACGGGATGGCCATTGACAACGGTGATACCCAACATTCAGCTTGCCATGGAAAGGAGTATGAATGACTGGATGAAAGCAGTAGGAAAGCAGAAGTTCAGAAGGAACAAAAGCAACTCCATATGCTTATCTGAAATTCTCACCAATGAATTACATAAGTATTTCTATCCTATTTTATATTTTAATTATATTTTAATTATCAACTCACCATAACCATTTGAATCCGCCTGACTGAGATTTATAAGATGACCATAGCTTGCTTCAAGCTGACAATCTCCATGGGATCGACCCTTACTCAGGTAAGGTTTATTACTTGGACGACCCAGTGCACTTGCTGGTTAGTTGTGCAAAGTTGTGGAAAGGAACTAAGATTATGAACGTGCGTATTAAGTTTTTAGCGCCGTTACCAAGGAATGAACAATCACGATTTCGTGCACCACATGCCTGTAACCTAAAAAGGTACTATAGCTAAAAGCCTTGAACCTAGATGCACTCTTTTTCCCAATAGTAAGGATTTTTTAATGAGGCACCAAGACAAGGGCTAAGGGAACTCAAGCCTTTAGTAACTATCTTTGTAATAAAAATTTTTTAAATACCAATAAAATTCCTATTTTACTTCTTTAAAGGTTTCCTATCTCAAACACATTAATTTAAGCTCGACAGAGTGCTAAAATCATTGCCCAACCTAAAATGGTTGGCAAGATGAAGTGATGAGGTATAAGTTAATGTAATAAGTTATACAAACAACTCGTACAAAGCAACCTCAAACAGCTCAGATAAAAAACAGAGTTGTAAAAGTAACTTGAGTCGAGGCCGATTACACAAAGTCGGACATAAGTAAGGAAATTAATAAAATTTAAGAACCAATTATGCCCTACCATAAGTATTCGACAAAAAGATACTGTGATAAGGCTTTGAACATTACTTAGTAAAATTTTTGAAAAACAACTAAACAGAAAGGTAAAATGTTCAAAATACTACTAACTATTACAACATGTTAAAGTATCATAAATGCCCACATGTCGGCCTACCATAAACCTAAAGAACATAAAAAACTCAAGACTTCTCGCCCATATAAGGATTAAGAGTCTCGCCAGTCTCAGCATCTTGACCCTCGGCCGGAGGGGTCGGAGGAAGCATGGAGACTGACACTGCCGAAATAACTTCAGAAATAGAAGAGGAAGGATCTGCCATATCAGCCCAGGGCTGGACACCCGAGGCAGTAGCCGGGCTAACCTGAGGCCCTGAAGTCTTCGAGTCGGGAAGAGTCTCCTCCTCATCACCCGACTCAGGGGCAGGAACAATCTTCCCATCCTATACCATGTTGTTCATCCTGAAAAGGGAGAGATCGAGATTGGGAGCAAAGACCCTAACTTGGGCTTTCAAGTTTTCAAACATTTCATCTATGCCCATAGCAGCTAACTCTTGAAAACTAGCAAGCTCCCCCTTCAACCTTTTGATGAACAACTATTTTATGACTTATTTTGGATCGAATCGAGTGGATTTTATCAACTTTACTCACACTTATCCATATAATTTGCATATTTTTAAATTTCCTTCTGAATTTTGTGCTATGAATGAAAACATGCTTCTTTGTCCTTAAAATTGCTAATTTTTAATCCTCTTTTATTACCATTCGATGCAATGATGTGTGTTAAGTAATTTCATGGTTTATAGGGCAGGATTGGTTTAGAGGATGGAAAGGGAGCATGCAAAAGTGGAAGGAACACAAAAAATCAAGGATTTGAGAAGCTGGGACTGACGCGCACGCATGACTGACGCGTGCACGTGATCAGGAGCGTCGTCCACTGACCCTTACGTGTGACCTTGCACATAGTTAAACGACGCGTACGCGTGGCTGACGCATACGCGTGACAAGCATCACATGCCTCAGTAAAGGAAAAATGATAGGGGCAATTTTTGGGCTGCTTTTGGCCCAGCTTCAAGCCCGAAAGTGAAGACAAGTGGCTGGCGAGTGGAGCTGGATTTTCATTGGGGATTAATTCATTCATTCACACACTTTAGTTTTAGATGTAGAGTTCTAGAGAGAGAGGCTCTCTCCTCTCTCTAGGTTTTAAGGTTTCTTCTTTTATTTTCAGTTTCATCTACGTTTATATTCAACTTCTCATATTGTTTCAAGTTCCTCTTTTAATTTCTTGTTATTACTTCTTTGCTTTCTTAGTTTTATATGTTGTTTCCTTTACCTTGTTGCTTTATTGTTCATGACTCTTTGTTGATTCTAATTTCTTTTTAATGTATTTGAGGTATTTTATGTTTATTGTCGCTTTCTTTAATTTCTTGTTATTGTCTTCTTTCAATTGTTAATCTTAGATTTTACTATTTCTTCTTAATTTGCTATGTTTTTATTTTGTGTCTTCCAAGTGTTTGATAAAAAGCTTGGTTGGATTTTAAAATAAATTTTTGTGTTCTACGCTTGGATTGAGTAATGTGGAAACTCTTGAATTGTCAAGTCTCTTGTTGACTGGTGATGGAAAGTTGCTAGTTGGCTTGAGCTTCACTAAATCTAGTCTTTGATTAGGACCTATGAACTCAAGTTGATTTTTCTCACTTGACTTTCTTTCAATTGTTAGAGGTTAACTAAGTGACAGCAAAAGGCAATTACCATCACAATTGACGATGATAATGAGGATGAGAATTCCAATTCTCAACCCTTGCTAGGACTTTTCTTAGTTGTTAGTTTACTTTATTGCTATTCACTTTCTTGTTCATCATTTCAAAACCCCAAAAATATTTTCCCACAACCAATAATAAGTACACTTCCCTGCAATTCCTTTGAGAGACGACACGAGGTTTAAATACTTCGGTTATTTTTTTATTGGTTTGCATTGTGACAAACAAATTAAACGTTGACCGAGGATTGTATGTCAGTTTAGAACTATACTTGCAACGCGATTTATTTGAGAAATTTTTTACCGACATTTTCCTCCATCAAGTTTTTGGCGCCGTTGCCGGGAAATTGCAAATGTGTGCCTTATTATTGTTAATTGTGAATATTGTGAATATG
Source organism: Arachis ipaensis (assembly GCF_059453495.1). NCBI lineage: Eukaryota > Viridiplantae > Streptophyta > Magnoliopsida > Fabales > Fabaceae > Arachis > Arachis ipaensis. Next base: position 58,553,944 of record NC_142442.1, read on the forward strand.
TTTGCCCTTTTCTTTTTTGTTAGTTGTTGCTAATTTTAGGAGTTTATTTTCATTATTTCTTGTTAGTGTTTGTTCTTATTTTCTATTGCCATTATGAATTCTCATCCTTTTGGCTATGAGTATGGTTACAACTATGTTGTAGGAAATGAAAACTATAATGAAGGCTTGCATCAAGGATGGGAGAATCAAAGGTGGGAGGAGCCATATGCTTATGATCAAGCATCTTGGCAACAACCTCCTCCTATGTACTATGAGCAAAAATAACCCCTTGATTCATACCTTTCTAATGGCTATGGTGGACCTCCTTATGACTACTAAGAACCACCACTATATGCTTATGAACCCCTTCCTCAATATAGTTCTCAACCTACCTCACAAGCCCCATTTTACCAAACACCATCCTATGATCCATACCCCTCATACAACCAATCACCATTACCTCATCCTTGTGACCACTATGAAAGAAAACCTATAGAACCACCTACATTCCAACATAATTACTCCCAAAAACCACCATTCTCACATTTACCACCTCGATACCCCTATCAAGATGAACCACCTTCCTATCATGAACCTTTCCTCCCAAGCAATGAACCTTCATATCCACTCCAATCTTCAATGGATGACACCTTTGGTCTTATTCTTCAAGGACAAAGAGAGATGCAAAGGAAGACACTAGAATTCGCGGCTACCTTGACCGAGGTAGTAAATACTCTAGCATGCCAATGCTTAGACACTCAAAGTAATCCCATGGCCACATGTGGGGAATCAATTGAAGAGCGTAGAATGAAGGAGAGATTGGAAACTCCGATGGAAAATAAGAAGTAGGATTTTGTATTGGAACAAATGAAGGAAGCCCAATTAGTTGAAGAGGAGGAAATGGTTGAAGACTTAGGAGATGTTGAAAGTTCATCGGAAGCTAAAGTTATAGAGCCCTCTAAGGGTGAAGAGGTTGATCAAGATATGGATTCAATGATTAAAGAATTTTTATCTACAATTGAATCCTCTCCCATTAGACACGAGTTTGAGATCAAAGAAGAATGTGCACAACCTCACATACCCTTGGTAAATGATGAAGAAGAGTTTGAATTGGAAGAAAGCTACCACGAGGAAGAGGTTGAAGTTGAAGAATCTTTCCAAGAGGTGAAAGTAGTTAAGGAAGAGCACAAGGGAGTGGAGCTTGCATGATCATTAGAAACACCTCTCCTCAAGCTACTACCATCCAATACAATATTCAAGTGGGTAAAATTCTTATCCTTAAACTTTAATTTCCCACTTGAATATGGTTTGCTTGAGACGGATGGTCAACTTAGAGCTCTTTCTAGCTTTAAAAGTAAAAAGGAGATGGTAAGTGGATAGAAACACAATTTTCGGTTCATTGTGGTTGGAAGCTCAAGGTCTATTTGCAAAGGTTGGTGTAGAGCTCAATTTCTTGGGTCTAGGAAGTTGTTTGGTTGTTTGAATGAGAATTCAAAATTCTTGTCACCCAATTAAAATTGTGATGATCAACTTGAAGATGGGCGTAAGAACAAGGTTTGGGATCCCGGCATACAAAAAGATCAATTTTGGGAGCCCTTAGCTTGTGTGGAACTTTATCAAAGCTTGGAGCTATTAATTTTGAAATTTGGAGCTTACTTGAAGTCCAAACATTGGTGGAAGTTCAAGGATGAATACAAGCACAAGCCACCATGACAAAGAGCTCACCAAATGTCCAACTTAAGAACTTTAAATAAATTCTAGGTAGGAGACACCATTATGGTAAATTCTTCCTACTTTCCCTTTTATTTATATTGGTAATAAATTAAATTTTCATTTTTAGTTAGGATTATTTAGTCTAAGTTGTGGTTTAGCTTGTTTAATAATATTTGGTATTGCTTTGGTAGCTTGTTAGTTTCTCAATAAAAAAAAGAAGCGCGTACGCGTGACCAACGCGTGCGCGTCGACGCCCAAATTTTGATGCTGTTGCTGCTGCATGGTACAAAAACCAAAGAGTTGTGCTGAAACCGTGCGAGCATTGTACAAGGAGCACGAAAAGTATCCACGCATACGCGTGACCGACGTGTACGCATCACTTTCTCTTTTCTGCTTCTCATGCGTACGCGTGACTGACGCGTACACGTCGCCTTCTCATTCTGCTATCCACGTGTACGCATGGTCGACGCTTCTCTTCTCCCATTTCTTTCTTCTTTCTTCTTTCTTCTTTCTTCTTTCTTCTCTCCTTCTTCTTTCTTTTTACCTTTCTTCTTCTTCATTCCCTTAACTTCTCATCTTTATTCTCTTTCATTCTCTTTTTCTTGTTGCATTTGCATACTTTTATTCATTGTATTTTAACTTTGTTTTTGTATCTTGTTCTATTTTTCTTCTTAAGATTACTATTTTACTATTGGTGTTTAATTCTCCTACACAACTGTTGAAAATTTATTGAATCATTTTGGTGCTTCTTGACTTGTTTGATATTGATTGGATAATAAAATTTTTAGGCCAATGCTTCATCTTTTATGACACTTGTATTCTTTGTGCATTGATATGAAGTTATATTGTCTTTCATAACCCACTCTTTCTTACTTACTATTTGTAATTTTTGCCCCACACACAAGATTAGTACTTTAGTACTTTCTAACTCATTCTTCTTTGTTTCTGTGTTCTATTATCATTGAGTTAGGATGGGACCGTAATCTCTCATGCTTATAACTAATCTTGCTTGTGTAAATTCTTGTTTGAACTTGATGCTTTTGAGTGTTTTCTTTATGCAATTTACTTATTCTTTGACTTTACTCTTGCATCAAGTGTTAGTTGACATGCCCTTTGCCTACATTGTTTTCTCACTTACATGTTGTAGCTACCATGTAGTTGAGAACCCCACTCTTATTCGGTATTAGCCCCCATCTATATTCTATTTGCTTTGTTTTTGGGCTAATCTTCCGTATTTTTCTCCCCTTTCAGGCTAGCCATCAAGAAGGGAAAGTAAAAGCTTCTAAATGGGCGAACAACAAGTCCCTCTACACAATCTTTTGAAGGAGCTCATCAGTTGTAGCAAACCACCCTAATCCACCATACTCATCTTTGCATGCACCGAGGACGGTGCAATCTTTAAGTGTGGGGAGGTCGAGACCGACTTCTATGGGTAACTACTTCCTTTTCCAACACCAATTCTTAATCTTCTTTGTTAGTTAGTTGTTGCATTGCATGATAGATTGCATGTGTAGTTAGTTGCTTGCATTTAAGTACTACTTGGTTGAAGTGATGATTTCTTTTCCAAGAAACTGTTTTAGGGCATTTCACTAATTTGAATAAAAAAATTTTTTTTTTTGAACTTGCTTGAAGAATTTTATTTTGGAACATGGTTTTAGAACTAGAACACACAAACTCAGTGAGATTTTGAGCCTATTGATTGGTTACATTTTATCAACCAATATTTTGATTCAGTGTGTGTTGTTCTCTCTAAGATTGTGATCTTTATCTTGCTTGATTCTATATTTCCATTGTTTGATGTATGTATGCACTTATGTGATTGACGCCTTTGTTTCACTAAGCTTACATACCCAAATGGCCTTACCTTTTCATCAATCTTTGCAAACCAATGTGAGCCTATTTAACCCCATTTATTCTTTATTTTAGCACATCACTAACTCTAAGCAGAAAACAATAAATGTCCTTAATTTGAATCTTTGGTTAGCTTAGACTAGTAAGAGTGTGTATAATTTAAGTGTGGGGAAATTAGATTTGGGAATATTTGGTTTGGGAATTGGGTATGTTATACTTTTTTGTAAAAATGTGGAAAATTTTGGGTGCATGTTCGTGCATTCAATACCTTAATCATATGCATTGAGAAAAATAAAAGAAAAAAAAGAAAAACCAAAAATAAAAGAAAAATAAAAAAAAAAACAAAAAGGAGAAAAAGAAAGCAGTAAAAGGAGACAAAACGCCCCAAAGTAAGTGGTGTTGGCAATGCATATATATTGTACTCAAATTTGGGATGCATGAATATGTGGCAAAAGATAGTCAATGGGTAGTTAGGTTTTTGCATTTTGATTACATGGATTGTCTTAGATTAAGTGGGAAGTTTAGATTAATCAAGGATTCAGATTTCAGTCCACTTGACCACATACAATCCTACCTTAACCCTAGCCCCATTACAACCCTTGAAAAAATCTCTTGATATTTGTACTCATGCATTGAATATATGTTGATTGGTAGGAGAAAAGCAAGTCGTAGAAAGCAAGATTAGTAGAGAATTGAGAGAATCAAACCTTAAACACTTGAGCAATTAGATCGGATACACATCCGTGAGGGTTCGATGCTCGATTCTTTGTTTCCGGCTTTCACGAGCTTTCTTCTTGCAAATCTATTTGTACTTCATTTTATGATTTGAATTAGTGTAATTCTTTAATCATCATCCTATTTCAGCCCTACTTGTTCATATATGTTCTTGGAAATTGATTTAATTTTAACCAAGTAGGTAGATACATTTTGCATTTAGCTAGATTCATATAGATAGGTTGCATTTAATAAATCCTACCATCCCTCTTCACCCCTTTATAGCTTCTCTTGGGCTTAGCATGAGGACATGCTAACCTTTAAGTGCAGGTAGATTTGATGAACCACTATTTTATGACTTATTTTGGATCGAATCGAGTGGATTTTATCAACTTTACTCACACTTATCCATATAATTTACATGTTTTTAAATTCCCTTTCGAATTTTGTGCTATGAATGAAAACATGCTTCTTTGGCCTTAAAATTGCTAATTTTCAATCCTCTTTTATTACCATTCAATGCCGTGATATGTGTGTTAAGTGATTTCAGGGTTTATAGGGCAGGAATGGCTTAGAGGATGGAAAGGGAGCTTGCAAAAGTGGAAGGAACACAAGAAGTCAAGGATTTGAGAATCTAGGACTTACGCGCGCGCATGGCTGACGCGTGCGTATGACCAGGAGCGTCATCCACTGACGCGTACACATGACGAGCGTCACGTGCCTCAGTAAAGGGAAAATACTAGGGGCGATTTCTGGGCTGCTTTTGGCATAGTTCTTGTCATGGATACTATCTTTCACCTATCGCTTCTTTAAAGGGGATTCCAAAGGGGAAGGAGGTGAGGGAGTGGACTTGGAAGAGATAAGTTAAGACTGAGGAGTCAAGATAATGACCTGGGATCTAGAAGGGCCCGGACCCCGACTTCTTCCTAGGGGAGGATCGGACTGGGATCATGACTTCTTCCTGAGAGGACCCTTCATCGATCTCTTTCTGCTGTTGAAGGTTCCTGGCCACCATGTCTTTTTCGTGTTTTGAAGGAACCTCATAGCAGATTTGGGAGCCATACTTTCTACAAAGCAAAACATAATGCAATTAGAAACAAAAAATGTATAAAAGTAGAATTTAACAAGTAAAGAAAAGGAAACTACCTAGGTCAGACTTCAGAAGACTGGGGTCCCCTAGATATCTCTTTGTATCCAGATGGGGAGTCTGACCCCAAGTACCGAACACAAAATCTACCACACCACTCTCCAGGTCATCTAACTCAGCTATGTCTACCTTTACTGTTAAAAGTGTATCTTGCTAGTAGAGAGGGAATTTGGGTTCTTGGCTTTTTGAAAGAAAGAAAGGTCGAGTATCATAGGCAGCTCAAAGCTTAAAGAAGTTATTCTTGAAGTCATGAAAAAACTCGTCAAAGATAGAAAAAACCTTTTGACCTTGCACATCTCGAAAGGATATCCTCCCCTAACTTCTTGGCGGAGCTATATGGCTTTGTCACCACAAAGAGATAAAGGAAGACGTTTGAGGTAGGTCAGACATCCAGTTCCTGACATAAGAGCTGGTACATTTTCATGAAAGCTCAAGAATTTGGGTGAAGTTGGCTAGGGGCAAGGTTGGAAGACCGCAACACCTCTATCTCAAAGTTGGTAAAAGGAAATCGGACACCCAACCTAGTAAAGAAGCAATCATAGATGTAAAAAAAGGGTTGTTTGGACTTCTCTAAAGGGGGGAAGCATACCTTCTCCTCTGGGTCGAGTGGATCTAACACATACATTCTCCTCTCTATTCTTACAAATACTGTGGTGTCTACGGAACTCATCACAATACTCCCTATTAGTCATAGTGACACAGCTAAGGACGATGCTATCTTCCCAAACCTGAAGACTAAGGAGAACTTTTGTCGACATGTTTGTGATAAGACGATGCAACATAAAGACTATACCTACACATGCAAAAATAAAGGAAACCATTACTATAAGAAGTCAGACATACCAAACAAGTCGGACAAATTAAACAGAATTCAAAGAAAGACATTCTTTTAAAAATTTTCCATAGAATAACCCAATGGCGCCTCCCCGAAGCAAACACCACATCGAAGTAACACCATTAGGGGCAATACAACACACACCCATCACTACAGAGGCATAAAAACAAAGCCTTTATCTACTTCAAACACTTTCAAAAAACATTTTGTACCAAGTATCGAAACCAAAAGAGCCAAAAAAATAATTTTTTCCAAAGAAAACGGAAAAGGATCGACAACAAGTAAAACCAAAAAAATCAAGCAAATGATAACAAGAAAGATTGACCAAATAGAGGGAGGGAGAATGTAAGAAAAGAAATAGAAACCTACCTCAAAGGAGCTCAGAAAAGAAGAAGGGCACGTCTAAAACAGCAAACACTACAAATGTTCCTCTCCTCAAAACGAAAAAGGCTCAGAAAACAAGATGAAGAGATATTGGAAGCAACAGAAACAGCCGAAAAGCACAAAGGAAATCTCTTTGTGAAGGAAGAAAAAAAAATGGATTTCAGAAATAAAAAAAGGGGAAGAAAAAGCTCAAAGGTCTGTTTATAAGAAAGCAGTAGGGCAAAAACGGCTCCTTCACTCCTCTTTAAAACAGTGCGGATCCTCAGGAGCAACTGCCATGCGTTACTCGACAGTCTTTAAAAGCCCCCAGAGTTCAAATTTCAAAACACGTCAGATAGACTGATGAGCTCGAAACCCGATGTCCATGATAAGAAGTCACAAAGTGCTTGAGCCCAACTTTAAGAAAGAACGGACTCAAGTAAAGGCACTGTTCATACCCTGGTCCAACAGATAAGAGCCAGGCCCAAAAACACTAAAAGGCCCGCCAATAAAGGTGGACCTCACGTCAAGTCCAACCTCTTTAAAAAAGTCATACACCGACTCCACGGGGCAAAAACCCTAGTTGCTCAAAGCAGATAAACTACTCCCTAAAATCACTACCTCATCTAGAAGGAGAATCTCAACAAACACCCAAGATAAAAGGAATGCTTATCTCTCAGAAAAGATAAGATCACCCCAACAAAGGTGGTTAGCAACTCAACAATAAAAACACTGGCACCCTGGTATAACTCACGCTCCAATCTATTGAAAACCTGCCTAAAGCCCTTGCTAACTTAAGCATCGGAGTCTCTTGTAGATACCACTCCCTCACCTCCTCACGAGAAACTCGGACAGGCAGTACCTCAACACTAAAGAGGTCGGACGATGCCACACTAAAGGATCTGGACCTCACGTTTAGGCTCAAATAAATGTTTCAGGTAACCCTCAGAACACTAATAATGTAGAATGTTTTATGCAATTATCTAATCACATGTTTTCTATGATTATTCACACAATCAATATAAAAAAATAACTATTTTCTTTATATGATATTATATAATTGGATATATGTATAAATTTTATATACTGATAATATATCAAAATTAATTTTTTTTATAAAAATTTTAACTAAAATAGACCTTGTAAGATTTTTTTTAAAACTTTAGAATAATATTATCTTTTTATTTAATACTAAATAAAATCAAAAGAAAAATACCAATGCTCTTTTAAGATTTGGGTAATGCTACCGTGAAGAAAGTAAATTTTTTCAATAGGTGAGGAACTGATATTGTTGGAGATAACATTCGATGCACTTCAGGTGGAACAGGGTTGTGACATTTTTGAAAGTGATTTAATAATTTGTGTTAATCTTTATCATTAACTTGTTGGGCCTTTTTGTTGGGTTAGGTACTTTTTTTGTACAAATTTAAATTTGGCATTTTAATCAGATTTGTACTCATGGACATGGAATTTTTTATTTAAATAAATTAAATAAATATTTTAATTATTTAAATAAATAATTATAAAATTAATGCCGAAATTAATCCCCAATCTTATCTCGTTTACAATGTAAACGAGATAATCTTGCACGTATCTCATTTACACTATAAACGAGATAAGGCATGTATGCATGACACGTGTATATCTCATTTACAGTGTAAATGAGATACGTGCGTATCAAACTAATGCATTTACAATGTAAATGAGATATATTAAGACAAATTTCCAACTACTTTAAAAGGATGTGCAACCCTTGGCGTTCTCCACATACATTTCATACCTTCTTCTCTCTTGTTTTTCTTACAAAAACTAGACAAAAATGTCCAGTAATAGCAGATATGTGGTTATTTGTGTGTACTCCAATTGTCATATGAGATATAGTGACAATGGAGTGATATTTGCGTGTGAGAATCTGTTACTATTGCGCACTCGACTCGTAAGTTCGTTGTCCGAGTTGAAAAGTTTGATATTGAGCAACCTTGGTGGCACAGGGAGAAGAGAGATTGGAAGGGTGGGGTATAGATTACTAGAACCATTTGGTAATGGAGTTTTCCAGTTTCAACTATTTTGGCTCCATAGCGACGAGCATGTGCGACTCATGTTCGACATCCATGGGAAAATCATGGTAGAACAAGTGATGGAGCTTTCCACCAAGGTTGGTGATATTGGTGGTGGTGCTTCTGTACACTTGACATTTTTGCAGGATGACCCACCACTCGCACCACCACCGATTCATGTTGCCAGTCCAGTGGAAGACATGAAGGTGGGTGAGGAAGACTTCGACGAAGAGTATGTTGCAGATAACAATGATAGTTTAAATTAGTGAAATGCTATAAAAAGTTTCTTGAAATAGAAAATATTACTCCAACCAAGTAGTGGTAAAATATTCACAAAATCTAACTACAATGCAATCAAACATGCAGATGCAACAACTAATTTAACAAAGAAAATTAAACATTGGTATTGAGAAAAGAAAGTAACTAACACACGGAAGTCGGTATCGACCTCCCACACTTAAAGGTTACACCATCCTCGGTGCATGTTAAGACGTGCAAGTGGACGGGGGTTGTGAGCTATAACTGCTGCTCTTTCTTTAATAGATTGTGCAGATGGACTTGTTGCTCGCCCACATTTAAAAGCTTTTCCTTTTTCTTTTCTGATGGCCATCCTAAAAGAAGAGAGAAAGGAACAACAGTAACCCACAAACAAAGATAGGAAAACAAATAGAATATGGGTGGGTTAATGCCAAATAATGAGGATCTCAACTACACGGTAGCTACAGCATGCAAGTGAGGAAACAATAGAAGCAAATGGCATATGAATAGTGCAAAAATTGCAATAAATGGGGAGAGAGTGTGGGTAATGAAAGACAATGTAAGTGCATATCAATGCAAATGGAATACAAGTATTATAAAAATGAGCATTGACTTATAATTAATAACACCCAATAGTTTAAAATAAGTCACGAAGCACCAAAATAATTTAAGAAAAGATGTAACAGTTGAATAAGAACATTTAACACCAATGGTAAAAGAGAAAATTAGAAAAGGAGATAAAAGTATGAATAAAAATAAAATGCAATGAAGGAAAGTATTCAAATGCAACATGTAAATGAGAAGGAAAGAGAATAAGGACGAGAGAGGATTGAAATTTGGCGGTGCACTAGGTTTAAGTGAGGCGCACAAACAGCGCGCAGGCATACAGCATGCGTACGTGTGCATTGCGCAAAAAGGAAGGATGCATAAGTGTCAAGTGCGCGGACGCGTGCCTCAGGTGGTGCCAATGGCGCGAGTCCAGCCTCGCGTACGCATAACTCTCTGTTTATGTTGTGTAGGGGCCAAGGTTACACGCGACGCGTGCGCGCCATGCACCCGCACGCGTGGATGGTCATGGGGGAAAGGACGCGCACGCGTCAGGGACGCGTACGCATGGGTGAAGTGGTGCCTCTAGCACAGTACCAGCCCCAGACTAGTACAACTCTCTGGTCAAACACATATTTACACCGATTTTCTCAACCATGCAAACGTGCCATAGATGCAGACGCGTGGGCGTCTGTTCGTAGAGCGACGCGCATGTGTACGGTACGCGTACGCGTGGGCTTGATTGTGCCTAAATCACGTTTCATGCCCAGTTTTCGCACAACTCGCTGGTCAATCCGACCCAATACGCATTCACGAAGGACGCGGACGCGTACTAGGCACTAGCGTGTCGATCCCTCATTTTTTTATGTAGAATGCAGGTGATGATGCAGAATGTATGAATGAACACGGGTAAAAATAAAACAAAATAAAACTAAGAATGAAAAGGAACGATCATACCATGGTGGGTTATTTCCCACCTAGCACTTTTAGTTATTGTCCTTAAGTTGGACATTTGGTGAGCTCCTTGTCATGGTAGCTTGTGCTTGAACTCATCCAGGAATCTACATCAATGTCTGTAATTCTAATGGCCTCCGGGATCCCAAACTAGGCGCAAAGAGCCTTCAAGCAAGTTAAAACAAGTGACAAGGCCCCAAGAGTGTTGATTGTTGGGATGAATTCCGGGGTCCCAAACCTTGCCTTTGCACCCATTTTCTTGTTGATCATCATTGTTCCAACCGGGTGGCAAGCAATTTGAATTCTCACTGAAGCGTCCAAACAACTTCCTAGACCCATTCAATTGAGCTCTACACCAACCCTTGCACTTCAATTTGGAGCATGCAACCATATCGAACCTTGCTTGACAACTCTTACCGCTAACCATCTCCCTCTTACTCTTAAAGCCACAAAGAGCTCTAAGTTGACAATCCGTCTCAAGCAAACAATATTCAAGTAGGAAAGTAAAGGTTAAGGATAAGGATTTTACCCACTTGAATGTTGTATTGGATGGTAATGGCTTTGGGAGAGGTGTTTCCAATGGTCTTGCCAGCTCCACTCCCTTGTACTCTTTTTTGAACTCTTCCGCCTCTTTGCAACCCTCTTCAACTTAAACCGCTTCCTCTTGGTAACTTTCTTCCAGTTCAATTTCTTCTTCATTTCCTACCAAGGGCATGGGAGGCTGTGCTTCTTCTTCTTTAATCTCCATCTCTTGATCAACCTCTACAAAGTCTTCAACCATGATTGCCTTGGAGGTTGTACACCTTCCTCAACATCAACATCAAACACCTTGGCAGGAGGCTCTATGACTAGACTTTCCCATGGAGGTTTTGCATCTCCCAAGTGTTCAACCACTTCCTCTTTTTTGATAATTTTGGCCTTCTCCACTTGCTCTAATACAAAATCAACCTCCTCCTTGATGTCACTTAGTGTAGAGTTGTCTTTAATGATGGGGCTTCCCTCTTGTTCAACCTTCACTAATTCTTCAACTATTTTTTCATCTTCAAGGGTCTCTACCTCCTCCACCTATTGGGCCTCCTCTTGCTTCTCTTGAAGTATGTGTGCGTAGAACCGATCCATTACGTCTCTAAGACGATCCCTTCTCTCTTATTCCATGTCAATAGCATAGTTGGGATCATCTTGCTCTTGGATTAAAGGAAACCTACGGGATATAAGATTTTGGAGTTTAGAGGTGAGACTAATGAGAGTAGAGATAAGTGTGGTTTGACGCTCTCTTTGCCCTTGGCGAATAACACTAAGAGTGTTGTTATCCAATGGAGGTTAGGGTGGATAGGAGGGTTCATTTGTTGAGAGAAAGGGCTCATAATATGGAGGTGGTTATTCTTGATAAGGATATGGAGATGGTGTATATTGAGGTGGTGGTTCTAAGTATGGCTCATAAGGCTCTTGGTATGGTGGGTAAGGATTAGGTTCATATGGGGGTGTTTGGTGGTAAGGTGCTCGTAAGTATGGTGGTTCGAAATTATGTTAGGGAGGGGGTTCATAGGCATATGGTGGTGGTTGTTGATAATCAAAAGGATGCTCACCATAGCCATTATCTTGGTATGCCTCTTGGAATGGCTCTTGGTTATAGTATGTTGGTAGAGGTTGTTGCCAAGAGGGTTGATCAAATGCTTATGGCTCCTCCCATCTTTGATTGTCCCATCCTTGATGCATGTTCTCTGTAACGACCTAATTTTCAGTATGTCTAGATCATACCAGAAACTGAGTGCTACTAATTTGTCTTCCTAATTATTATCTATTATTTATCATATGAGCCTGATTCGTTGTTGAAGTGTTGTTATTTTGCGGGGTAAATTTTTTTTTTCAAAGCATTTAAGTTGTCAGGCATGAACATACATAGATGATATCATAAGTAACAACAAGATAAGCAGTCAAAAGTAAACACACATTTATATAAATTCATACATCTCAAACAACTGACATCATTCAGTCATCCAGCCTTTATTAGATCATAGATCTTTAGTTAGAACACACCCCTAGATATAGCTAGATAATAACCTTATACATATATATATACATACAATATCCCAGGCCCTGACCTGTTCAAGGAGTCCATAAGCTGGCACCTAGGCTAGCCTAGACTCTTCACTCACCTAGTCCCTCTAAACTACTAATGTGAGGAAAAGTACATTCTAGGTCTTCAAAACTCAAGTCAGGTAGAACGTCATCAGCGAACTACGGAAGGGTACTCATGCTTCCATCTGACAGGAGATAGGAGAGAGAAGGGGTAAGAAATGGGGAGTTCTTAGTAAGGTCGGGGTTATTAGTTACGTTCATTAATTCTATGTCGTTTAGCAGACTATTAGTAGAATACAAAGAAGCAGTAAATAGAAAACACAGATAAGTAGAGAAGATAGAGAAAACAGATAGCAGAACACAAACAGAAGAATACAAGAAAATAACACAAAGACAAAGAATAGAATACACACAAAGAAAATATACATTCATACAACAAACATAATGGAAGAAATGCATAACCAAGTATGATGCATGTCTAGCCTTAATGCAGGTAATGAGCTCATTTGTCGGTTACAGACCCGTTCCCGATGTTACCCGGGGTCCTTTGACCAGGTAAGGCTTTCCTGTTGGCAATACCCATCGCAAGAGTCCTTTGACTTGCGAGGCAAACCACCGTAAGAGTCCTTTGACTTGCAGAGTGGCACTAGCTACCCACTACAAGAGTCCTTTGACTTGCAGGACGGAGCTAGTCTGCCCAACACACTCACTGTAAGAGTCCTTTGACTTACAAGAGCACCCACACACACTCACTGTAAGAGTCCTTTGACTTACAGGAGCATATGCTAGTTGTGTTTTCTCGATACCTCTGTAAGACTCCTCTGACTTACAGAATAGCACTATAGCTATGTATCCCAGGAAAGTGTTCTCAGTGGTCGCACCACCATTTATTTGATTGCCTCTCTGCAGCAGATTCTTACATAACCGTTCTCAAGCATCGCCCGAAGGCTCATAAGTCACATATAACCATACTTTCCATCACTTAGAAATCATCCTTTTTCATCTTTCCACAATCATAAGTCAAGCATTACAGTGATCTCATTTCACAATTCTCTGTATACATCACAACATCACAACAGCATACTGCTATATAGTTCTTAACTCCCTTTCTTTCTAACATGTTTGCAAGTTTTTAGAACTTGTTCCATTACCTTACATTCTTCGATATCTTATCTTATACCTTCACTTAGGTGTTTAATAAAGAAAATTAGGGAGTTATAGACTCAAAACTGCCATCCTGAGACTTTTAGGAAAAACTGTCTTTTTATCAATATTTTATTATTATTAATAAAATAATATTATTAATAAAATAATATTTTAATATTTTAATATTAAAATAATAATATTTTATTCAACTTTCAAAAATTGTATTTTGACCCTTGAACTTTTTGGAAATTGCATTTTGACCCCTTAACTTTTAATATTTACACTTGGGCCCCTTAACTTTTCTTTAATTAACTTTCAACCCCAAACTTTTTAATAATTGCATTTTGACCTCAAAATCATCAAATAAACGTTTTCACATCCTTCCAAAAAGCAAAAACATTTTTCCAAAAGTTCATCAAATTTTAGCTTGATTTTCAACCCGTTTTTTAAACTTTTCGGTATCCGATTTTTACCTGATTTTGACCAAACCAAAGAGAAACGTTTCAGCCATCAAATACACATCAAAAACACATCAAATATCATGAATTTCATAGCTGGAAAGCCACGTTTTCCAGCAGCAACAACAGCAACTCTAAAACCATCATAGACTTGGTTTTCAAGCATTAAACAACAAGATTTCATGATCAAACAACCACACAAACACTCAAAATAAAACCTCAAGCAACAAGATCTGATTTAGCACTTCAAGAACACAAGCAATCATTGATTAATTTACCCAACCTTACCTCCTTTGCTGCTGCTAAAAGTTGAACCAAAAACAAGCTTCTAGAAGCACTTTTACGCCTATTTTAACATCAAAAACAACTTTAGAACCATATGAACTATGAAGGCTGAAGCTTCATGATGATGAAAAGAAGGTTTTTCTCACCTTAAATCCGCTAGAAATCACATTTTCTTAGAGCCTATGGTGATTGAACAAGAGATCCTAAGAGAAAATATGAAGAAAACATCATCAGCTTGAGTTTCCACCATGGCTGAAACTTCGAGGAGGAGCAGCCATCATACCTTGATTTACTCTTTGAAGATTAACATAGAAATGAAGAGGAGGAAGAGATGAATACTTTGGTTGGATTAGATTTTTGATAGGGATTTTAGTTTGAGAAAGAACGGAGAAAGAAGCTCAGGTGTTCATGGAAGTTTTAATGGAAGTTCTTCCATTTCTCTCTCAAGGATTTCGAAAATTCTAGCTTGTTTGGAAGAAAAGTTCATGGTAATGATGAGCCTAGGGATTTGTGGGGTTAGGATAAGCATTATCCTAAAGTTTGGTGTAAAAATATCTCAAGAAAGGATAATTACTAAAGCTAGATGTATTAGAATACAAGTGTTTCTTACGTTTTCCTTAAGAAATCTTGGCTTGGAGAGAAAGAAAGAAAACATATGGTGGCTAACTCTGGGAGAGCCACGTGTCACTGGGTGCTGACTCATCAGAGTTTAATAATAAAATATTATTCTGGAGATAATTACTAAAACTAGATACATCAGATTACACTACTAAAGGATAAGCATGAGCTTTACTAGTATAAATGATACTAGTAACATGATAATCATCAGAATAAATGATATATGATGAAGCATTAGCATTGCTAAGTTCATCTAGGAATGCTGGTATTATCCATTACCGGTAGATTTCTAGCTCAGTTATTATATTACTAAACATAGATGAACATTAACCACAGCAGAAAAAATAATAATATAAACATTCCAAATAAAATAATAATATATGAATATTATATTAATATAATTTTTCTCTCAAAATTTGTGACCGGCTCATCACATAGAGACTAACCACGGAAATCAGAATTTTGAAATTTGGACTCGAAGTGGCTCAAAAATGCAACTTTTCACGACGTGCTTACTTAGATCAGGAGAGGTGTCTAGTGTAGTCAAGCTGCTGACTCAGCAGCTTGATGACACAGCACCTGTGCAGCAGAGGTGCTTATATGCACTAAAATTCCTAAAAATTCCATAAAATTTCCGTTTGATCCCGAAAAACCGCTGTTTTTTGAGGCTAAAAGCTAGGCCGTTACATTCTCATTGTAGCTCCCATTCCCTACAACATAATTTGAACCAAACTCATAGCCAAAGGGGTGAGAATTCATAGTAGCTAAAGAAAATAAAAACAAAAACTAGTAAAAATAAGCAACTACGTCTTAAAACTAACAAAAACTAACAAATACGCAAGAAGCAAATATTTACAATAACCAATAATAAGGCACACGTTTGTAATTCCCCGGCAACAGCGCCATTTTGATGAGTGGACTTTTGTGTGGTCTAGAATTTTACAATAAACTCTCGTTGCTAGAGTGCTAGAACAAATAAAAGTAGAAGAGAAAACAAATTAAAGGAAGATTGAACCTGAACCTAAGGAGAAAATGAAAGAAGAAATCCTAAATCCTAAAACCTAGAGAGAGGAGAGGGCCTCTCTTTGTAGAACCTACATCTAAATCTAAAATTATGTGAATGAGAAGTGTCTCCCTGATTCTGCTCCACTTCCAACCTCAAATATGTGTTTTTCGGTCATGAAACTGCGCTAGAAACAGCCCAGAAATCGCCCCCCAGCAATTTCTGAGTCGCTAAATTTTTGTACCACACGTGCTTTGTGCGTGCGCATTCCTAAACACAGGTCAACTATGGCAAATTACATATTGTTGTGAAGCCCCGAATGTTAGCTTTATAACACAACTAAAACCGCCTCATTTCGACCTCTGTAGTTCAAGTTATGGTCAATTAAGTACGAAGAGGTCAGGGCTGACAGCTTTGTGATTCCTTCAATTTCTTGTATTCCTTCCACTTTTACATGCTTCCTTTCCATCTTCTAAGCCATTCCTGTCCTATAAAACCGAAAAACACTTAACACACATATCACGGTATCAAAATGGTAATAAGAGATGATTAAAAATAGTGAATTAAAGGCCAAAGAAGCATGTTTTCAATCATAGCACAAAATCAAGAAGGAAAGTGTAAAACATGCGGATTCTATGAATAAATGTGAGAATAGTGGATAAAATCCACTCAATTAAGCACAAGATGTACCACAAATTAGTGGTGCATCAATGACCCACCACTCGCACCACCACCGATTCATGTTGCCAGTCCAGTGGAAGACATAAAGGTGGGTGAGGAAGACTTCGATGAAGAGTATGTTGCAGATAAAAATGATAGTAATTCTTCTGAATATGATGATGAGGAGGAGTTTGTATTGAAGATGCCATTTGAGACAGTAGTGCACTATGTTTTGCCTCATCCGACCCGATTCTGGTGCTATCAGATGTACCAAGTCATTATCATACACTGGATATGGATGCCATGCATGAGAAATCTCCTATTTCCAACACCAAGGAAGAGGATTACAACCTAGACAGTGGGGTAGAGTTTTGGGTTAGCTATAGATTCAAATGCTGAGATACAGTAATGCAAGGTGTGAAGAACTACAGTATTCGCAGAAGTCTTAGGTACTGAGCGGTCGAATCGGACCAATTAAAGTACCATGTGCATTGTCGTGAAGCTGCAAATGGATGTCCATGGAGTCTCCGTGTTGCCCTTCGACAGAACCTTAGATACTCGTGAGTTCAAGTTAAATTTAGGCGTAGTTACTCATTTATGATTGCTATATATTGAGTAGTTTCCAACCATGGATGTTTTATTTCATTAGGGAGGTCCGGAGGGTTGGTGGAGTGCATACTTGTCTAGCACCCACCATGTTCCAAGACCATTAACAGTTGGACAGCAGCCTCATCTGCAAGGTCATCCTGCTGTTTATACAGTCCAACCCATTCGTCAGTATTCCTATCCAGCAAGGTGCAGTCCAGCAAAGCTATCACTTCAAACCCTCCTACAGAAAGGTCTGAATGGCGAAGCAAAAGGCAATTGCGCCAATATACGGGGATTGGAAGGAGTCATACAACAAGGTGCTAAAACTGCTAAAGGCATTGCAGAGTTATTGTCCTGGAACTATTTGTGAGATCTGCACCATACCTTACTATGATGAGCACCTTCTGGTCCGTGAATGTAGCATGTTCGACAAAGTATTTTAGGCTTTTCCATCCTGTGTTGAGGCTTTCAAGCATTGCAAGCCTTTTGTTTCCATCGATGGCATGCATTTGTATGGCAGATATGATGGGGTGTTGCTTATTGCAGTGGCACAAGATGACAACAACAATATCCTCTCTATTGCTTTTATAATTGTGGAGTCTGAGAGTACAAAGTCATCGTCGTTCTTCCTTACTAATCTAATATGACATGTCACCCACAAAAAGGCCTATTGATTATCTCTAATAGATCACAGGTGATCAACGCTGCACTCTGGGCCGATGACAGTGGTTGGCAACCTCCTAGGGTATTCCACACTTATTGTATTACACACATGGCCCCAAACTTCATGTCTCGTTTCAAGTCGACTGAGGGCAAGCGATACCTTATAAATGCTGCTTGTACTCCAAGCAGGGCTAGGTACGAGTGGTACATGGATGCCTTGAGAAGTTTGTCGTGAGACAAGGCGGACTGGGCTGGTCATTTTAACAAAGAGATATGGCTGCAACACTGCGACAATGATCGGTTATTTTGTCATATGACAATAAATCTGTTAGAGTGCATCAATGCAGTTCTCAAGAGTACACGGTACTTGCTAATTTCTGTCATTGCGCGCATCACGTACGAGAGGTTGCAACAGTTGTTCGTGATGAAGGGCAGGGAGATGCTGTTACAACTGCCTGATGGCAGCCATTGAGAAGAACAGAGAAGGCATCCCAAAGATGCGTGTTACTCATTGTGATCGACGGGCTTCTGTGTTTGTAGTGGAGGAGTTAGAGCCGTTCGAGGGTTGGTCGCAAGGTTCCTTCCGAGTTCGGCTAGCAGCGGGTACGTGTGACTGTGGACTCTTTTAGTCTCTCCACTACCCATGCCAACATGCGCTTGCCGGGTGTGCCGCCGCAAGCATCAAGTGGGCTTCGTATGTTCATTTGGTTTACAAGCAGGAGGCTGTGTTCAAGGTGCACGAGATGGAATTTCCACCGATACTCGATGAGTCCCTATGGCCAAAGTGGTATGGGACTCTGCTTCGTCCTAACCCACTCATGCGTAGGAAGGCTACTGGGAGACCTGCCTCTACTAGGTTTCAGAATGACATGTCTGAGGTTGAGCGACAGGAAAAAAGGTGTGGTCTATGCAGGCAAGTCGGTCATACTAGGAGCGGTTGTCTCAACTAACCACGGACAAAGATTAGGGGTGTTAGTTATATACTAGGATCGATGTTACCTAAATCTTTTTTGAGTTATTCTAGTTGTATTAAATTCTTATTCTAGTTGGAAATCATGAGCATGTTCGACTTGAGTTAATGGTTTATATTTGTTATATAGTTAATTATTAAGGGTTTATGTTCTAACAGATTTTCTCAAAATACCAAACAACAATAAAAAAATACATATAAAAGGACTATACACTAACATGTCATACAATAATCACTTATATAATACATCATTCATAGTCTAGTACATACTCTACATAACAACATACTATACAAAAGAAACTATAAGACATCATCGGTGGTGGGGATCCTGGTAGTGGAGCCAATACCCAGTCCCACATGGGGGATGCTGTGTCTGACACTGAGGTCGGCTGGGTCGAGGCTCTGCATGAGGGCGGAGTTGTGCAGAATGATCCTGTGGCTGCTGCAGAGGTGATGGGAGAGGTGGGATATAGTAGCCTCTGGAGTACGAAACGGGGGCATAGTGGTGCAGATGAGGATGAAGTTGAGGCAGTGGAGCTAAAGGGGGTGTCACATGAGGACAGAATAAGGTCAGCAAGATACCGTAATCCACTGACGGTGGCGTCACATACTGGACACCCAATCTCGCCCTTGCCTCGTATGACGAAGATGAGCCCAAAGATATCTGCGGCATCCAAGATAAAGTCTGCGCTAGGTCAGATGGGTGATGAAACTTCCCGATGCTCTGCTCCCTCCCAGTCTGGAACTGGTCTGCAAGGTGTTGCGTTGACACCTGGTCAGTGATATGAAGCTGGAATGCATCCTCGAAGAATATCTCCTCAATCATCTGTTCTTCCTGATAGCTGCTGGATGGCCTGGCATCATGCCATCCGGGTGGTGAGGTGTCCCTGACGGCCCAATGATGCTACTGAGCTCCAGAACCAGATGGATCACGCAGGGCGGGAGGTAGAGGAGGTAGCGGTGGAGGTGAATCATCACCGCCTGTGGGGATGTATCCATGGTCCTCATGTCTGTTGAACTCCGCCTCCTCATCTGAATCTACATCCAATTGCGCCCGGCGAGTCTTGACCCTCTCCCTCCTAACCCGTTTGCCTGGTCTGTGCTTTTTGGCACCCCTATCTTTCCTAGCAGGCCGCTGGTGTTCTCCCTGACCTCCCTTGCATATCTACGCCGATCAGGGATGTTCTGGGAAAGGTGGAGAACATCCCTCGGCTGGCTGACAGTGGACAGGACATTAGCAGGTAAATCGACTAGCCTCAGATCATCGAGTATGACCTGGCCTGATAGGTGTCTAACCTGGCAAGCGTCTTGCCACCAATCCCAATACTCTCAGGTAAGCCTGTAGTCAAAGCATGGCTGAATAGAGATCTTGCGGCCCTCTTCAAAATGTCTCATCCAGCTAGCATACCTATCATCAAATCTGTCAGGCCACCACACATCCTTACCCTGGCCTGTTGATGTCAGAAACCTGTCGATGTTGATCGGGGTGCCAGGCACCGGCAGCTCTCCGTTGAACTGGCGCTTCACCCGGTCAACCCGGTGAAACTCAACGATGTTGAAGTAGAGGAGGGGATGACTGACATCTATGTCCCCCTCTCTGCCTCCTCGACAAACCACGGGGGGCATAGAGCCTGCAGAGTAGGGTCATCATACGGCGTCTAGACAAACTGCAAAACACTTATAGAATAAATAAATATTTGATATCCCAAAAAGTAAATAATATTCCAAACAACAAATTTCAGTAACAACATATTTTTATTTAATTTATTTAAACTGTAACAACCACCCCTTCTAGAAAAAAAATTAAAATTCAAAATTTGAAAATCAGTTAGGAGATAAGCTTAGAATTTTGAATTTATGAATAGGAACCTAGTAACCACCCTCCGTTTGAAATTTAAAATATCCCAACCACCCTATCCCCAAATGTATATAAATAGGGGAGCACCCATAGGAAGAAAATCACTCCTCTCAAATACTAATCCTCTCACTTCTCTCTCTACAAAAAAATAATATTCTGTGTGCAAACACAAAAGGCAAGATCGTAGAAGCGTTAGGAAATAGAGTAGGGAATTATGCTTTTCTCACTTTATGTTGGCATGTAGTATGCTCTAGTTATTTTTCTTCCATCCATGCATGGTTACTATCTTTCATGTGTCTCATGGTATTAAGTACCTTTTTCTCATCCCTTATCCATATTGACCATGTCTATCTATTTTTGTCATTCATAATCTCTTGAATAACGAGTACATACCTTTCTACCATGTTTTATTTAATTATTTAGTATATCCTAATTTTATCCGATGTATTTACATGACTTTTCATATCATTATATCATTAATGTTTCTTTAATGTTGAGAGTACATACCTTTCTACCATGTTTTATTTAATTATTTAGTATATCCTAATTTTATCCGATGCATTTACATGACTTTTCACATCATTATATCATTTATGTTTCTTTAATGTTGAGAGTACATACCTTTTTACCATGTTACATTTAATTATTTAGTATATCCTAAATTTATCCATCTTCATGAATGCTTCTTGTATGACCCTCTTTTATGTATGCTTAAAATAACCTTGATTGTAAATTGAACTAAGGGAATGATCCTTCGGTAAGGGAAGGTGACCCCCAAAGACAAGATATCGATATGATCCTTCGGTAAGGGAAGGTGATCGATTGAGATGATCCTTCGGTAAGGGAAGGTGATCGCCAAAATGTTTGGGATAAGAACCTTCGGTAAGGGAAGAGGACTCCCACCTTTTATACCGGTTTGAGCTCAATACCTTCCATAAAAGTTAAAAGTTAAAAAAGGAGAAAGCATGAATGAAAGTTTGATTTTTATGTTTTTTTAAGATTTATTTATGATTATGTTGATGTTACTTAAGATGTTATCCTTCTATTTCTTTCTATGTTCTTTCCTTTTTACCTATATGTTTTACGCTTTACAAGAGGTTCATATTACATGCCATATCATACGCCCCTTTTTAAAAAACCCGCACGTGAGCTGGAGATGGATATGGAGGTGTTGCATAGCACTCCTACTGAGACGTTAGGTTCTCATTCCTTTTCTTTTCTCATACTGTCTCCAGAGGAACATGGCACAGCGGATAGAGAGGGCGCAGTGCCCCCCGAAGGTAACTTCTAAGTATGACCTCTCGAAGCACGCGTGAATAGTTACGACCACTACTACCATGCTCCAAACTATCTACTTAGGTCTAGAGTTCGTGGAAGAAGAACCCCAGCTGCTCATCGTAACCTTCCTAGATAGGAACGCTTCAGCATCTAGGAAGCGGTCATCTAAGGTGATACACCTCGAGTCAGACTCCGAGACCGAGGGAGAGGAATTCGACAACCCTGGCCAGGAGGAAGACACCATGGAGGAAGATCCAGAGGAGGAGTTGAACCCTTGCAGAAGTCCAAAGGTGGAATACGTGCTCTATTCCCCCACTTCGGCACCCCGTCGAGTTTTGGTTCATCCCACACAACGGAACCGAATCTTCACTGCGCAAAAAGGTGTTGAAGGAAGACCCCTGGTACCTCGATTCGTGAATAACTGAAGGGTCCTGATCAAGGATAGGATATGATACAAGTATGGGAGCCTCTTCGACGAGATTAGTTAGGACGTAATTAGTTTCTTTTCTTGCTATAAGTTCCTCTAAGTATTTTATTTTGAACCATACTCATGGTTAAGATATTATTTCATATTTATTCATTTCCAACGTTTTAATGCTACTCATTTTCCTCTCTGCGCACACTTTCTCCCTCCTTGCATAACCACTAAGTCATTCTTTTTCTTTGTCGAGTGTGGCACCTTATTTTAAAGACCCTCAAGATAGGATAAAACTTAGGGTGTTACATTATTGGTATCAGAGCAAAGTCGATCCTAGGTATTCTGTCTCAGGAGGTATGACTAATAAAACTTCTTCCTATGGTTATCCATAAACAGGGCACGAATCGCCAGAAACCTCCCACTGACACCTCACCAAAGGCCACCGAACTCAAGAAGTGTGCCTCGTGTGGAAAGCAACATAGGGGGAGGTGCCTTGCCGGGCAAAATGTCTGCTTCCAGTATTTCCAGCCGAGACATATCGCCAGGGAATGTCCAACAATTCCCCCACCCTTTGCCAATGCACCCTAACATCAAGGATAAGTCTTTGCCCTTAGCAGCGAGGAAGCCCACCAGTCAGAAGATCGAATCGAGGGTAAGTGCACAATTAATGGAGCTCCTTTAACTATCCTATACGATACTGGTGCTTCTCATTCATTTATATCTCTCTTTGCTGCTAGTAGAATCAGTTTATACATGACCAAATTACCACATGTCCTACTAGTGACCACCCCAGCCAGTAAGAGTGTCAAAACTCAGCAGGGTTGTCAGAGGGCTTGCATCCTCATTTCAGATAGATCATACTTTGCTGACCTAGTGTGCCTTCCTTTAGTAGGATTAGACATCATCCTAGGAATGGATTGGCTCAACGAAAACCGAGTCTTATTAGATTGTTTTGAGAGAAAAGTCATCTTTCCTTCTCAATCCATACGAGACACACGTGACCTTCCAAGATCCTCCAAAGGTACAAGTACGAGGCAAGAATATGCCTTGCTAAATTCGGTAAAAGCAGATTCCCATCAGGAGTTCTGTGAGATACCAGTAGTACATGACTTTTCTGATGTCTTTCCCGAAGATATACCCTCGTTTTCCCCAACACGAGAGGTTGAGTTCTCCATAGAATTGATGCCTGGGACAGGGCCAATCTCCATAGCCCCTTTCAAGAAACCATGCGCCTTGACAAAGAAGGAAAATTGAAAGGCTTCACCGAAGGAGAGGACAAGGTATGGAGATACCAAGGTTGAATCTGTTTTCCAAGGGAAGGCGATCTTCAAAGCAAGATTGCGGAAGAAGCCCATAAAGGAGATTTTACCATTCATCCTGGCATGACGAAGATGTAGCATGATTTGAAGATGTTCTGGTGGCCAGGGATGAAAAAGGATTTAGCTACGGTCGTGAATAAATGTCTGGTTTGTCAGAAGGTAAAAATCGAGCATCTGAAACCATCAGGGGTATTGCAACCCCTTGGCATCCCAGAGTGGAAATGGGAGGACATATCAATGGATTTCGTCATGGGACTACCTCGTACTCAAGCAGGGCGTGACGCTATATGGGTCATCGTGGACCGGCTTACAAAGACTGCCCACTTTCTACCAGTTAAGGCAACCAACTCGTTCAAAAGACTAGCCACGCTATATATCAGAGAGATCGTGAGGTTACATGGGGTACCATCAACCATAGTCTCGGACAGAGACCCAAGATTCACCTCGACATTTTGGAACGCATTGCAGAAGGCATTCGGGATAAAATTGTGCCTAAGCACGTCATACCACCCGCAAACAGATGGACAAACGGAGAGGACCATCCAGACGTTGGAAGACATGTTACGAGCTTGTGTCCTAGATAAAACAGGAAAGTGGGAGAGTCACCTACCACTGATCGAGTTTGCTTATAACAACAGTTACCATGGTAGCATCGGGATGGCACCATATGAGGCATTGTACAGGCGAAGATTCCAATCTCCTTTATGCTGGTAGGAACTAGAAGAGAAAGGCTACTTAGGACCGGAATTAGTAAGACAGACCACAGAAGATATCAAGAGGATAAGAGAAAGAATGCGCACCGCTCAAAGTCGACAAAAGAGTTATGCAGATCAACGAAGTAAACCCCTCAAATTTCAGGAGGGCGATCCCGTATTTCTAAAAATCACCCCCACTATCGGGGTAGGGAGGGCTCTTAAGGTACGAAAACTAAGCCCCCGGTACCTAGGTCCATTCCAAATCCTCCGGCGTATAGGAAAGTCGGCATACCAGCTTGCCCTACCACCAAATCTATCAAGACTACACAACGTGTTCCATGTGTCCCAACTCCGAAAATACCAGCACGATCCAAGCCATGTGTTGCAGCAAGAGGATGTAACACTCAAAGACGACCTGACTTTTGAACTACCAGCCATAGAGATTGTAGACAGAAGCATGAAGCAACTAAGGAGCAAGACAATACGACTGGTAAAAGTGGCATGGGGTAGCGGCAATTCGAGGGACTACACATGGGAAAAAGAGGCAGACATGAGACAAAAGTTTCCGAACTTGTTTACAGGTAACAATCGTGGTGAAGATCTCCTTTTTCCCCAACAATAGGAAATTACAGTAAGACCCCTAAGTTATTTAAACGACCCTCATCGACCAATTTCGGACATGGAATTTGGGGACAAATTCTTTTCTTACGGGATGATAATGTAACAACCACCCCTTCTAGAAACAAAATTAAAATTTAAAATTTGAAAATCAGTTAGGAGATAAGCTTAGAATTTTGAATTTATGGATAGGAACCTAGTAACCACCCTCCGTTTGAAATTTAAAATATCCCAACCACCCTATCCTCAAATGTATATAAATAGGGAAGCACCCATAGGAAGAAAATCACTCCTCTCAAATACTAATCCTCTCACTTCTCTCTCTATAAAGAAATAATATTCTGTGTGCAAACACAAAAGGCAAGCTCGAAGTGTAATACCCAGTCTAGTCGAAATTAATTAAATAATAAGTTAAATAGGAGCGAATATGGTTGGAAGGTTTGGCAATTGGAATTTGATAATTTAAATATGATATTTGGATTCAGTGAATTTTTCCGAGTCGGAAAACATAGTTTTCTGCGTAAAAGCGCGCAGTAGAATTTTGGGCCAACGGACAAAAATTAATACCGGGCCTAAGTGGGCCCAAGACCCAACATATATAAACATTAGTTATGAGCATTTCAGCTCATTTTACCCTAAAAGGAAGGATTGGGGCGCTGATTTGGGAAGAGAGAAGAGAAGAGAGAAAACCTAACTCTCTTTGTTCTTCAAACCACCATAACTTGAGCTACAAAGCTCCGATTGACGAGCCGTTTGCGGCCACGCATCGCTCTTCTTATCCTCTACAATTCTATCTAAGTTTTATAGTGAGTATTCTATTCATCTCTGCCCAGGTTTCGATATTCCCCACTGTTACACGTTTTTGGGTAGTTAGTGTTGAAATCTTGTGATTTTGGGTGTTTAGGGATACTCCAACATGGATTCTAAGCGGGTTCTATCCCTACTTCATATCCGCTAAGGTAAGAAGTGCTCAAACCCTTGTAATTTGTCATTTTTATGAGCCCTAGGTTGATGTATGTATGTGATATTGGTTATGTTAGTGCATTTGGTGATGTTGGTGCACAATTGGGAGATTGGTATTGCTTGAGGAGCTTTGGTGAGGCTTGGAGCTAAGGTTGGTGAAGACTTCCAAAGAAGAGACTCAATTGGTTTGGCTACAAGAGGTACGGTTTAAGTTTCATTTAAGTACCGTGTGGTGTGATGAGAATTCCTAGGCTAGATGCCCCTAGGATTAAGTTTGAATTGGGTAAATGGTTGGTGCTAATATGTATAGTTGGTATGTAATGTGAATTAATGATTGGGTTGAGAATTGTGTCTCCTTGTATGCTTGGTGTATTGAGAATTTGATATATTGGGTAATGAGTATTGATTTGTGGTTTATACATTTAAATTGTGAAATTGGGCCGGAGGCCGTGAATTTTGGGCCAGAGGCCAGAAAGAGGTAAGGAAGGTAAGTTGACGTGTGCATTATATGATGACACAAGTGATTGGATGAATTTCAGATAATGAATATATGAATGATTGGGTTGGTTATTGAATAATAAGGTTTGAGGAGTTGAAGTGTGGAATTTGATAATTTTAGGTGAAATTATGTAGATGAGGTATGTTTGGTTTTGGTTGACATATATTATGTGGTCATATATGTGATTATGATTATTGATGCCTTGATGGCATGATGATGCATGAGAGATATGTATGTTGTGATATATGCTTGAGGAATGATTAAGGTTGATTTGTGGGTGAAACCACGTGATAGTGAGTATGATATTGATTATGTATAATGATAGTTGATTGGAAATAGTATTGTTGAAAATTGGGGTGAGGAAGGATGTATGACATGTTAATGTGTTTGTAATTTAGCCATTTGTTTGAAATGGGTAAAAATGGTTATATGGCGGTTTTGTAAATTGTGGTAAGGTGTTAATGTATGAGTTGAGGAGGCTTGATAATGATGTTGGTATATTTTGATTGATTTCAAAAAGGGAAGAAATTGGCATGTTTTGGTTGATTTTGAAAAGAGTTAAAAATGGCTTGTTTTGAAAATGGCACTTTGTGGTTTTGTGTGAAAACATGGTTTTTAAGCATGCTTTGATGGGACATACCTTGGACTGCAGATTTCCGTTTTGGGCCAAACTTATTCAGAAGTAAAATTTGATCTGGGATGTCCATGCCGTTCAAAGAATGGGCGAAAAACGATTTAAAATGAGAAAGTTATGTCCGTCGGGAGATTGGGGGTTGAATCTGTGACTTCTGCAGCTTTTAACTTAGAAAATTTTTAGCAGAATGACCCTCCACGTGCAGACGCACTTGGCGCGTACGCGTCGTTCTTCAAGAAGGCACCATCCACGCGTCCGCGTGGTGTGCGTGGGCGCGTCGATGGGCTGCACCAAATGCCCAGCCATTTTCCCGAGAGTTGTGCTAGAGTTGTGCCAGTTTTGTGCCTGGGGCGCAAGTGCACCCACGCGTACGCGTGGCTGACGCATACGCGACGTTTGGCTATTTTTCAATCGGCGCGTCCGCGCGTATGACGCTTGCGCGTCGATGAGTTTTGTGGCCATCCACGCATGCACGTGGAGTGTGCGCACGCGTGGCCCTGTTTTCATGCCAAAGTTGATTTTTGAGTTTTAAAAGCCAAATCTCATGCTTCTAAGCCTCCGATCTCACCCCTTATGTATTAAATCATTATGATATGCCAAGCAATGAGGAAGAAGCTAGGGGATGTGGTAACTTGCGAGTGAAGCAAGGGGAAAAGTTATGATCAATGATGATCAAAGATGATTATATGAGATATGGAGGATGACGGTGGAAGTACCGTGTATGCCATGAGCCGAAGGCCTATATTTATTGATAAATGGCTGGTTCTTGATTGAACCATGAGCCGGATGGCTGAGTTATTTCTGGGTTATGGAAAAGCCATTATTGGTTATGGCTGAGTATAAAAGCATATATGATTAATGAATGAATGTCTTAAATGGATAATAATGGAAAATGTTGAAATGTGATTTGTGACCCCGGATAGTAGGTAGTGGCATTGTCCACTTGCTCCGGGTATGAGACAGAAAAGGATATTTATGATAAATGAGTTTAATTATGAACTTTTGAATAAATGTGTATTTTTGATACCTGGGTAGTAGTAAGGGTTGTGGTTCGTCCCACTTGCTCCAGGTCAGAGATTGTGACGCCTGGGTAGTAGCGGCAGTAGTGGTGAATCCACTCGCTTCAGGTTGAGCTTTTAAACACCCTCCTGGGTAGTAGCCACAGTAGTGGTTATTTCACTGGCTCTGGTTTGAGCGGGCAGTAGCAAGGGGGTTGTAGCTCAAACCTACTTGCTCCGCAAGGGGTGTTTCTGTCCAATGGTTAGCTACCAGGATATGTCGGGTTGGCTATATAACCGACAGATGATATCATCAGCCATAGGACAGGCATTCATCATTTGCATATGTTTGAATTGTTTGGGTTTGCCTATTTATTTTGGATTTCTACCTCACATATGCTATGTTACCTGATTATGTGCTACTTGTTCTACTTGTACCTTATTTGTGTATTACTTGCCTGTATTGCTTGTGTTTGAACAACTGGGAGGCCCTCATGCTGGTGTCGGTGGATGTTGAGGGCTGTTCTTGTTGAGATGAATCGATGATGCGATTGCATGATGATGATGATCATTGAATGAGATAATTTGAAATCCCTGGGTAGACGCAGTGATGTGGTTTCACTAGCTCCAGGTGAAGGTATGATGTATTGATATAGAATTGTTGAGGTAAAACAACTGGTGATAGTTTTGCTTATGATTCTGAGTCTGATTCGTGGAAGAGTCAGCGAGTTGGGAAACATGTGAAACATGAATTAGATTTAGCACTCCCTCATGACAGTTGCCTATTCATGGATTAGCGAGAACCTAGGATGGATAATTGGTGAAGGAGTTTAGGATGCTTAGTGAGTTTTTATTGCAGTGCATTGTATTTATTTGGCACTTTTACCGTACTGCGAACCCATGGGCCCGGGGTTCTCATTCCGTATATATCTCTTGTTTTTCAGATACAGGTCCAAGTGCTCAGAAGTGAGTTATGGGTCGTCTGAGAGATGGTAAAGATCTTTATTTTCTCTACTTTGTGTTTTGCTTAGAATCTCTCCACCTTTGTTTTGAAAATATTATATTATGTATTGAACTCTTTTGAATTTGCCTATAGAGGCTCGCATGTTTCCTTCGGGAAAGATTAGGATATACTGTTGTCAACTACTTTCATATTGTACCCTAGCCGGCCTAAACTTCGCGGGTCGCGACTAGTGGCTATTTACTTATGTTATATGTATCTATCTGTTATCTACCTCTTAATCTCCTCTACGCCTTGTTCGTATATCGCTTTTGGCTTCACAGTTTATCTTTTGTTTTCGAAACGTGAGTGATACGTCTTCGCGATTTTATTTCTACTCTTTTCAGGCTTCTCGATTAATACTCCTTTCGAAATTACCTACTTTTATATATTAAAAATCCACCTGAGAGTTGTACCACCATAATATCATCGACTTATGACTCGAGCATAAGGATTTGAATATTAGGATGTTACATTATGGTATCAGAGCAATTCGTCCTCGTGAGCCTGAGGGATGGAACTGCGTATGCTTCAATGCATACTCTGAGTCTGTGCCTGCGCTAGTTAGGGTATCTAACCAATACATCTAGTGTGAAGTCCATGAGAGTACCTTTGGTGCTTTGAAGCACTATACTTCCGATATTGAGACTGATCAACTTGATATCGATTGTTTGGTGTGTATAGGAACCAGATGGCACCTCGTGGACCTGGTCGGGGATGTGAGAGAGATCGTACTAATGCGTAGGAATCAGAAATCAACCCGAATAACCCGGTAAACCTTATGGCGGTGTTGGAGAATATGGCTACTGCTATGCAGGCCATTGCGGAGGCTCTTGGGCAACAGATAAACAATAATGGCAATGGCAGAAGGGAAGCTCAGGGCCTGATGACACTGGCAACCTTCTTAAAGGTTAATCCACCTAAGTTCAAGGGAACCACCAATTCGACTAAAGTTCATACTTGGTTTCAGGCCATGGAGCAAGCACTGCAAGCGCAGTTGGTGCCTGAAGAGCAGTGTGTTGAATTTGCTACCTATCTGCTCACTGGGGAAGCATCGCATTGGTGGCAAGGGGCTCGACGTCTCCTGCAACAGGGGAATGATCCTATCACTTGGGATGCCTTCCAGGTGGAATTCTATAAGAAGTACTTTCCGAATTCTGCCAGGACAGCCAAGGAGTTGGAGTTACTGCAGCTGAAGCAAGGTGCTATGTCCGTATCTGAGTATACAGACAAATTTGAGGAGCTATTCAGGTTTTCCTGCATGTGTCAAGGAGCTCCGAGAGACTTCGAGGAATGGAAATGCATTAAGTATGAAGGAGGACTTCAGATCGACATCTTAAGTTCGGTGGGACTAATGGAGATCCGAACTTTTTCAGAGTTGGTGAATAAGAGCAAAATTGCTGAAGAGTGTGTGAAAAGGAGGGTTGCAGAGAAAGGAAGTCATAGACAGCACAATGAAGGATGTGCACTAAAGGGTCGAGAGTTTAAGGAGAGAGGATACGTACAACACTTTCCCCAAGGACAGAATAACTTTGTGACGAGTGAGGAGTCCCAAAGGAACGGTAAGGGAAAACGGGCAGCGGCTGCTTCTAATGTTTCAAGCTGTTAGAGATGTGGAAGTCATCACCCAAATAGGCCGTGCCGATTGGGGTTAGGTGTATGTTACAAGTGCGGGTTACTAGGGCATGTATCAAGAAATTGCCAACAAGGAGAGAGTCAGGATGCGGGCCGATTGCGACAGTAAGATTGAGGTAATTGCCTTAATATAAATGGATAAATGCCTGTGATGTAAATGACTTTCTGTTGAGAATGATGTGTTGTGTTTGTTATGTAGTTGGTTGATTTCTAGATTTTTGGTGAAACGGATTGAACCTGTGACTTTTAGTTCCCTTGATTTAAATAGATAAGGGATGGTCCTAAATAATGGATTTGGAAACGTTGATTTGAATTGTCGGTCAAGTTCAGTGGTGGTTTAGTACTTGAGGAAATAAGTGATGGAACTAATACTTGACGAGAAATCAAAGTGGCATAGCGGAAGCTTGCTAAAGCGTTAGCATAGTATGGTAATAATAAGGAAAAGTAGGGTATGATTAGAAATGCTTTATGCTTTGAGTGCTTAAAAGTTTAGTGAGCTTATGCAGATAATGATTCTAGATAATTAGAATTAATTGCGGCTGTGAGCCTTGGTGGTTCTGAAACGGATGAGGAAACTATCATTGATGTGTAATCGGATTTAGATGATGATTGAGTGCAAGTTGTCGTGTTTGAGAGATGAGTGCTATGATGTTTGGTCATGGTGACCTTGGATTTAAATCAAGATTTATAATGATCGGTTTCAGAGGAATAGTTTGGAAACCTTGAAATTGCAATGCTGATGCGGTACTGATATTGGTTTGAGGGAACCCGTGATGGGTGGTAAACTCCAATTTTTGGGGAGGTGCTGTTGAAATTTTTTTTTTCAAGAATTTAAAAGAGTGTTGGTTATAGTTTCGAGAAGGACCTTTGATTTGAATAACTTTAACAAAAGAGATGTGTTTCAAATGCTTTTGTAGATTATTAAAGGAAGCCGGATTCTTAAGATTTTGTCAGCTTGTTAGTCCAAACTCATTTGAATTCTAAAAATGAAGAAGGCTTTGATTGATTATAGTGAGATGGGATGATGGCTATGATTAACGATGATGGCAATATTATTGATGACATGATTTGAGATTTAATAGGGTGTGAGTTGATGAGACGATAAAAGTAAGGAACGAGGCTGTTGGTCGGCGTTGAACGAATGATCGAGACCCTCGGAGATAGAGAAATCAGAGCGCGGCATCGAAAGCGCGCAGCGTAAAAGGACCTTGGAACTGTTATGCGTTGGATATACAAGCAGACTACGTTCGCGTACTCGCAGTGATGGATGGAATTTTCGTGGGCGAAAATTTCTGTTAGGGGGTAGAATATAATACCCAGTCTAGCCAAAATTAATTAAATAATAAGTTAAATAGGATCGAATATGGTTGGAAGGTTTGGCGATTGGAATTTGATAATTTAAATATGATATTTGGATTCAGTGAATTTTTCCGAGTCGGAAAACATAGTTTTTTGTGTAAAAGCGCGCAGTAGAATTTTGACCGGCAGTACCGGCTAAGATCTGTCTGGTACTACAGCTGAGGAAATTGATTATGAATAAATAAGATTAAGAAATGAGGAATTATAATTAGGGGAGGTAGAAATTTTTAAAGTGTGATTTAGAGCGCTAATCTTAAAAGGTTTTGGCCTAAAATTGGGCCAACGGACAAAAATAAGTGAACCGGGCCTAAGTGGGCCCAAGACCCAACATATATAAATATTAGTTATGAGCATTTCAGCTCATTTTAACCTAAAAAGAAGGGTTGGGGCGCTGATTTGGGAATAGAGAAGAGAAGAGAGAAAACCTAACTCTCTTTTATCTTCAAACTACCATAACTTGAGCTACGGAGCTCTGATTGATGAGCCGTTTGCGGCCACGCGTTGCTCTTCTCATCCTCTACAATTCTATCTAAGTTTGTGGTGAGTATTCCATTCATCTCTGCCCAGTTTTCGAAATTCCCCAGTGTTATACGTTTTTGGGTAGTTAGTGTTGAAATCTTGTGATTTTGGGTGTTTAGGGATACTCCAACATGGATTCTAAGCGGGTTCTATCCCTACTTCATATGCGCTGAGGTAAGAAGTGCTCAAACCCTTATAATTTGTCATTTTTATGAGCCCTAGGTTGATGTATGTATGTGATATTGGTTATGTTAGTGCATTTGGTGATGTTGGTACACAATTGGGAGATTGGTATTGCTTGAGGAGCTTTGGTGAGGCTTGGAGCTAAGGTTGGTGAAGACTTCCAAAGAAGAGGCTCAATTGGTTTGGCTACAAGAGGTACGGTTTAAGTTTCATTTAAGTACCGTGTAGTGTGATGAGAATTCCTAGGCTAGATGCCCCTAGGATTAAGTTTGAATTGGGTAAATGGTTGGTGCTAATATGCATAGTTGGTATGTAATGTGAATTAATGATTGGGTTGAGAATTGTGTCGCCTTGTATGCTTGGTGTATTGAGAATTTGATGTATTGGGTAATGAGTATTGATTTGTGGTTTATGCATTTAAATTATGAAATTGGGCCGGAGGCCGTGAATTTTGGGCCGGAGGCTGGAAAGAGGTAAGGAAGGTAAGTTGATGTGTGCATTGTATGATGACACAAGTGATTGGATGAATTTCAGATAATGAATATATGAATGATTGGGTTGGTTATTGAATAATAAGGTTTGAGGAATTGAAGTGTGGAATTTGGTAATTTTGGGTGAAATTATGTAGATGAGGTATGTTTGGTTTTGGTTGAGATATATTATGTGGTCATATATGTGATTATGATTATTGACGCCTTGATGGCATGATGATGCATGAGAGATATGTATGTTGTGATACATGCTTGAGGAATGATTAAGGTTGATTTGTGGGTGAAACCACATGATAGTGAGTATGATATTGATTATGTATAATGATGGTTGATTGGAAATAGTGTTGTTGGAAATTGGGGTGAGGAAGGATGTATGACATGTTAATGTGTTTGTAATTTAGCCATTTGTTTGAAATGGGTAAAAATGGTTATATGGCGGTTTTGTAAATTATGGTAAGGTGTTAATGTATGAGTTGAGGAGGCTTGATGTTGATTTTGGTATATTTTGATTGATTTCAAAAAGGGAAGAAATTGGCATGTTTTGGTTGATTTTGAAAAGAGTTGAAAATGGCTTGTTTTGAAAATGGCACTTTGTCGTTTTGTGTGAAAACATGGTTTTTGGGCATGCTTTGATGGGACATACCTTGGACTGCGGATTTCTGTTTTGTGCCAAACTTGTTTAGAAGTAAAATTGGATCCGGGATGTCCATGCCGTTTAAAGAACGGGCGAAAAACGATTTAAAATGAGAAAGTTATGTCCGTCGGGAGATTGGGGGTTAAATTTGTGAATTCTGCAGCTTTTAACTTAGAAAATTTTTAGCAGAATGACCCTCCACGCGTAGGCGCACTTGGCGCGTACGCGTCATTCTTCAAAAAGGCACCATCCACGTGTGTGTGTGGTGTGCATGGGCGCGTCGATGCGCTGCACCAAATGCCCAGCCATTTTCCTGAGAGTTGTGCCAGAGTTGTGCCAGTTTTGTGCCTGGGGCGCAAGTGCACCCACGCGTACGTGTGGCTGACGCATACGCGACGTTTGGCTATTTTTCAATCCGCGCATCCGCGCGTATGACGCTTGCGCGTCGATGAGTTTTGTGGCCATCCACGCGTGCGCGTGGAGTGTTTGCACGTGTGGCCCTGTTTTCATGCCAAAGTTGATTTTTGAATTTTAAAAGCCAAATCTCATGCTTCTAAGCCTCCGATCTCACCCCTTATGTATTAAATCATTATGATATGCCTAGCAATGAGGAAGGAGCTAAGGGATGTGGTAACTTGCGAGTGAAACAAGGGGAAAAGTTATGATCAATGATGATCAAAGATGATTATATGAGATATGGAGGATGACGGTGGAAGTATCGTGTATGCCATGAGCCGAAGGGCTATATTTATTGATAAATGGCTGGTTCTTGATTGAACCATAAGCCGGATGGCTGAGTTATTGCCGGGTTATAGCAAAGCCATTATTGGTTATGGCTGAGTATAAAATTATATATGATTAATGAATGAATGTCTTAAATGGATAATAATGGAAAATGTTGAAATGTGATGTGTGACCCCGGGTAGTAGGCAGTGGCGTTGTCCACTTGCTCTGGGTATGAGACGGGAAAGGATGTTTATGATAAATGAGTTTAATTACGGAGTTTTGAATAAATGTGTATTTGTGATACCTGGGTAGTAGTAAGGGTTGTGGTTCGTCCCACTTGCTCCAGGTCAGAGATTATGACGCCTGGGTAGTAGCGGCGGTAGTGGTGAATCCACTCGCTCCAGGTTGAGCTTTTAAACACCCGCCTGGGTAGTAGCCGCAGTAGTGGTTATTTCGCTGGCTCTGGGTTGAGCGGGCAGTAGCAAGGGGGTTGTAGCTCAAACCTACTTGCTCCGCAAGGGGTGTTTCTGTCCAATGGTTAGGTCAAACCTACCGACAGATAATATCATCAGCCATAGGGCAGGCATTCATCATTTGCATATGTTTGAATTGTTTGGGTTTGCCTATTTGTTTTGGATTTCTACCTCACATATGCTATGTTACCTGATTATGTGCTACTTGTTCTACTTGTACCTTATTTGTGTATTACTTGCCTGTATTGCTTGTGTTTGTACAACTGGGAGGCCCTCATGCTGGTGTCGGTGGATGTTGAGGGTTGTTCTTATTGAGATAAATGGATGATGCGATTGCATGATGATGATGATCATTGAATGAGATAATTTGAAATCCCTGGGTAGACGCAGTGATGTGGTTTCACTAGCTCCAGGTGAAGGTATGATGTATTGATATAGAATTGTTGAGGTAAAACAACTGGTGATGGTTTTGCTTATGATTCTGAGTCTGATTCGTGGAAGAGTCAGCGAGTTAGGAAACATGTGAAACATGAATTAGATTTAGCACTCCCTCATGACAGTTGCCTATTCATGGATTAGCGAGAACCTAGGATGGATAATTGGTGAAGGAGTTTAGGATGCTTAGTGAGTTTTTATTGTAGTGCATTGTATTTATTTGGCACTTTTACCATACTGGGAACCCATGGGCCCGGGGTTCTCATTCCGTATATATCTCTTGTTTTTCAGATACAGGTCCAAGTGCTCAGAAGTGAGTTGTGGGTTGTCTGAGAGACGGCGAAGATCTTTATTTTCTCTACTTTGTGTTTTGCTTAGAATCTCGCCACCTTTGTTTTGAAAAGATTATATTATGTATTAAACTCTTTTGAATTTGCCTATAGAGGCTCTCATGTTTCCTTCGGGAGAGATTAGGACATACTGTTGTCTACTACTTTCATATTGTACCCTAGCCGGCCTAAACTTCGCGGGTCGCAACTAGTGGCTATTTACTTATGTTATATGTATCTACCTATTATCTACCTTTTAATCTCCTCTACGCCTTGTCCGTATATCGCTTTCGGCTTCACGGTTTATCTTTTGTTGTCGAAACGTGAGTGATACGTCTTTGCAATTTTATTTCTACTCTTTTCAGGCTTCTCGATTAATACTCCTTTCGAAATTACCTACTTTTATATATTAAAAATCCACCTGAGAGTCGTACCATCGTAATATCATCGACTTATGACTCGAGCATAAGGATTTGAATATTAGGGTGTTACACGAAGAAGCGTTAGGAAAAAGAGTAGGGAATTATGCCTTTCTCACTTTATGTTGGCATGTAGTATGCTCTAGTTATTTTTCTTCCATCCATGCATGGTTACTATCTTTCATGTGTCTCATGGCATTAAGTACCTTTTTCTCATCCATTATCCATATTGACCATGTCTATCTATTTTTGTCGTTCATAATCTCTTGACTCACGAGTACATACCTTTCTACCATGTTTTATTTAATTATTTAGTATATCCTAATTTTATCCGATGCATTTACATGACTTTTCATATCATTATATTATTGATGTTTCTTTAAGGTTGAGAGTACATACCTTTCTACCATGTTTTTTTAAATTATTTAGTATATCTTAATTTTATCCGATACATTTACATGACTTTTTACATCATTATATCATTCATGTTTCTTTAATGTTGAGAGTACATACCTTTTTATCATGTTACATTTAATTATTTAGTATATCCTAATTTTATCCATCTTTATGAATGCTTCTTGTATGACCCTCTTTTATGTATGCTTAAAATAACCTTGATTGTAAATTGAACTGAGGGAATGATCCTTCGGTAAGGGAAGGTGACCCCCAAAGACAAGATATCAATTTGATCCTTCGATAAGGGAAGGTGATCGATTGAGATGATCCTTCGGTAAAGGAAGGTAATCGCCAAAACATTTGGGATAAGAACCTTCGGTAAGGGAAATGGACTCCTACCTTTTATACCGGTTTGAGCTCAATACCTTCCATAAAAGTTATAAGTTAAGAAAGGAGAAAGCATGAATAAAAGTTTGATTTTTATGTTTTTTTAAGATTTATTTATGATTATGTTGATGTTACTTAAGATGTTATCCTTCTATTTTCTTTCTATGTTCTTTCCTTTTTACCTATATGTTTTACGCTTTAAAAGAGGTTCATATTACATGCCATATCATACACCCCTTTTTAAAAATCCCGCACGTGGACTGGAGATGGATATGGAGGTGTTGCATAGCACTCCTACTGAGACGTTAGGTTCTCATTCCTTTTCTTTTCCTATACTATCTCCAGAGGAACATGGCACAACGGATAGAGAGGACGCAGTGCCCCCCGAAGGTAACTTCTGAGTATGACCCCTCGAATCACGCGTGGGTAGTTGTGACCACTACTACTGTGCTCCAAACTATCTACTTAGGTCGAGAGTTCGTGGAAGAAGAACCCCAGATGTCCGTCGTAACCTTCCTAGATAGGAACGCTTCAGCATCTAGGAAGCGGTCATCTAAGTTGATACACCTCGAGTCAGACTCCGAGACCGAGGAAGAGGAATTTGACAACCCTAGCCAGGAGGAAGACACCATGGAGGAGGATCCAGAGGAGGAGTTGAACCCTTGCGGAAGTCCAAAGGTGGAATACGTGCCCTATTCCCCCACTTCGGCACCCCGTCGAGTTTTGGTTCATCCCACACAACGGAACCGAATCTTCACTGCGCAAAAAGGTGTTGAAGGAAGACCCCTGGTACCTCGATTCGTGAATAACTAAAGGGTCCTGATCAAGGATAGGATATGATACAAGTATGGGAGCCTCTTCGACGAGATTAGTTAGGACGTAATTAGTTTCTTTTCTTGCTATAAGTTCCTCTAAGTATTTTATTTTGAACCATACTCATGGTTAAGATATTATTTCATATTTATTCATTTCCAACGTTTTAATGCTACTCATTTTCCTCTCTGCGTGCACTTTCTCCCTCCTTGCATAACCACTAAGTCATTTTTTTTCTTTGTCGAGTGTGGCACCTTATTTTAAAGACCCTCAAGATAGGATAAAACTTAGGGTGTTACATTATTGGTATCAGAGCAAAGTCGATCCTAGGTATTCTGTTTCAAGAGGTATGACTAATAAAACTTCTTCCTATGGTTATCCATAAATAGGGCACGAATCGCCAGAAACCTCCCACTGACACCTCACCAAAGGCCACCGAACTCGCAGATAGACCAAGTTGTTCGATTTGTCCGTCATCAGGTTGTCTCTGATAAGTAACAAGATGTAACAACTCGCATACTATTGAAGTGTCTCCGGGTCGACTGTCAGTGGCATATGGCAGACACGGTCCCACAGCCATACATGGTTCAATGAGAAGGACTCCTTCCTCTACGCCCCCTGTTGTGGAACCACCGGAAGACTGGCACCGAACAGCCACTCCACCAACTCTCACTTCTCCGTGTCGTACCACCTCTGGAAGTCATGGAAGCACCCCCCAACTGACTCCCCGTGTGCGTAGCCCAAGGTGGTACACTACGTCCTGTAGGCTAAAAGTAGCCTCACCCCATGGCAGATGGAACGTGTGGGTCCATCAACATATCAAACTGTCTTGACTATTCTATACATTTG
The DNA here is from genome assembly GCF_059453495.1 of Arachis ipaensis. Classification (NCBI taxonomy): domain Eukaryota; kingdom Viridiplantae; phylum Streptophyta; class Magnoliopsida; order Fabales; family Fabaceae; genus Arachis; species Arachis ipaensis. The sequence continues at coordinate 58,592,759 of NC_142442.1, forward strand.
CTTAACAAAATTTTAAACCTATAAACTAATTGAAGTTATGCCAACATGGCATTTTCTCTAAATATGTACTTTCTTAACTAATACACATTTTCTCATTACGTTACGCAGAATTAAAACATTCAATAAAGTAATTAATAATCTAACTATCAAACTTTGACTTAAGTTAATAATCTAATTATAAAACTTGGATTGTTATTAACTAAATTAATAAATAAAGAAACGTGTGACCAATATACTAGACTCAATTATTGGAAAACATATACCCTAGCATTTAAACTCTAAATTAATAATTATGTTACTAACAACTTGATTATCAAAAAATGATAACCATATTCCTAGAATTACTAACTTTTATCAGTGACCTATTTCTAATGATGCAAATTCTATTTTAGTTCTTGGCAAGTACCCTAACCATGGCTATACATATATGGGATTACATAAAACTCAATATAATAGAACTAACCACAAAGTCGACTACCCTGCCTTAGTGCCATGTCGCATTCAGCCTATTGATGTCCCGGTCACGTGCATCTACACACACCATCTTCGTATTATTAGATAATATGGTCAGAAAGGAGTAAAAGAGAGGAGAAAGTGGTCGAAAGGTTCAAACTAGGGCCCAGAACGTCGCTGTAAACGACATCTATATATAGCTGTCCCCATTCTTATTTCGTGTACAGTGTAAACGAGATAAGCTTGTACGTATCTCGTTTTCACTGTAAACGATATATACACGTGTCACGCGCACATACCTTATCTCAGTTACACTGTAAACGAGATAAGACTGTGTGACAGATTTCGATAATAATTTTTATAATTATTTATTTCAGTAATTAAAATATTTATTTAATTTATTTAAATAAAAATTTCCATGGACATGATCAAACTTTGTTACTCTGATATGTTTTTATTAACCATATTTATGAATAATTTTTTTTAATATAGTGCTTATTAAGTTTACATTTTTTAAGATAGTGAAATAAAGTAATTTAAAAACGTACTTAGAAAGAGGGTTTCAACAAAAATTCTTTACAGCGTATAATTTTTATTTTTTGATAAAGAAATAAATTAATATATAATAAAATTAAAATTTAAACCTAAAAAATATAATATGATACGCTGAATTATCTACTAATAATAATAATAATAATAATAATAATAATAATAATAATAATAATAATAATAATAATAATAATAATAATAATAATAATAATATCTATATATATACTTATATAGTAGTATTTAACTTTAACTTATATATTTCCATTTAACTTTAGTGAATTGTAGGGTACAGAGCAAAAGTCATACAGATTTAAAGATATGCTTACCTAAACTACACTTTCTAAAGCCACACTTTTCACTTAAAACCGTAGCTCTTTACAAAGAAAAGCGTCACCTAATGGAAAAAAGTAAATTAGAAGATTTAAGAGAAGAAATAATTAAGTTATCGAAATTAATAGATCAAAAATTAATGATTTTAACTAATGTTAACTGTAATGACACCGAATTCTTAAAATCAATACAAAATGATTTTTCTCAAAATCTTTATTTTACTATAAGTTTTATTGAAGGACTTCAAAAACCTGAAAAAACTTATTTTTCACACGGAATTTCTAAAAAATGTTACCATGGAAATGATTCCCCACATCTTTATCATACTTTTAACCCACAATTAAATTCTATAGTAGATATGCTTGAAGAAATATTAGTATCCATAAAATTTCAAAGAAATAAGGAAAAAGAGAATCCCAAAGAAGAAAAATTTCAAAATATAATCAACATAACAGATTTAAAAGTAAAACCACCACTAAAATTATGAATATTGAAGAAAAATTAGAAGAGGTTACAATGCTTTTTAAACAACTAAAAATGGCTCAAGAAAATAATATTATGGAACAGGGTTTTCAAATAGAAGAAGAATTAGTAAATTCTGAAAATATAGAAAGTGAAGAACACATCCTAGATTATTCAAGTGACGAAGAACCAGCAATTCCAATACAAGTAAAAAATAAAGCTGGAACATCTAAGGATAATCAATCTCAATTTAAATGGGAAACAGGTTTTGATAATTATGCTTTTAAAAAAGGGTTTATAAATAAAGATTCAAAATATACAAAAATACCATCAAAATACGTTCCTAAAATCCAGGAAATGGAAGGAGAAAGAATGGTCGATTTAGACTGTAAAAAGAATGAAAAATTTTTTTTTGAAAATTGGTTGAATTCCTTCTTATTAGAAGCCTTACTAATCCAAAACTTAGTGAATTGTCTGGAAGAGACATTTGGAATTACATAAGGTTTCATACTAAAGGAACTATAAGAGATTATATGACATCAATAGAAAACCAAATAATAGAAGAATTAGCAACAAAAACAACAGCTTATGATAAGATATTATAGATCATAGGCAAGAAGTCTATAATAAAGAATATCAAGAAGCAAAAAACCATTTAGCTAATTTTCAGATATATGATTTATGTAATGTGGAGTCTTATATATGTGAATATAGAATACATTATTACAAATTAAAAGAAGAAGATAAAAATCATTATCTTAGTATGTATATAACAAAACTTCCATAACCTGCTAATGAATTTATAATGGGAAGATTTATAAGAGAAATAAATAGAGGGACAATTGAAAATAATTTTGGTGGAGCAACTTCTGCAATAAGAGAGGAAATAAAAGAACGTTGTATGCAAGAAGCAACTCAAAAAAGATTTGCAAATATAATTAGAATTTGCTGTCAGGATAATGAAGAGATACCTCAAAAATATGGTCTTAATAAAAATTTTCAAAGAAAAAGAAAATATCAATTTAGAAAAAGAAAATGCTATCCAAACTGGAGAAAAAAGAGGTATTTTAGGAAGAGAAATAACAATAAAAACAAAAGACAAAAAAATGACTATTGCCCAAATAAAAAAAAAATTGTAAGTGTTGGTATTGCCAAGAAGAAGGACACTATGCAAATGAATGTCCAAAAAAGAAGGATAAAAGGGATCTTACGAAACAAATAGAAATCGCTAAGTCTTGTTTCATGGAACCATTAGAAGAATCTGATGATAACCTAGACTATATTTTTGAATATGTCTCAGAAACAGACTCAGAGACTGAGTAATAATGCCACATTTATTACTATAAAAATATCAGAAAAGTTTATAAATGCTTTCATAGATACTGGAGCAACACAATGCTTTGCTAGTACAAATATAAAACTTGATTGGAAAAAATTAAAGAAACCATTAAGAGTTAGAATAGCTGACAAATCAATACATAAAATTGACCAAAAAGCAGAGATGGCTGAAATTTTTATTCAAAATTATAGGTTCATTGTTCCATCTATATATATGTTAGACTCTGGAATGGATTTTATCATAGGAAATAACTTTTTAAAGCTATATCATCCATTAATTCAAGAATTAACATATATAGTTTTAAAAGCTCCACACGATTCTTCAATAAATCAAAAATCAAAACGTATAAAAATACCAACTACTACTATAGATAAGATCTTAAAATTTAAAATATTTTCTATATTAGAGGCATGTTATTTAAATTTATACTTTCAGATAAATATCCCAAAAAATAATCTTGAAATAAAGATAGAAGAACTTTTGGATGAAATTTGTGCTGAAAATCCTTTAGATATTAAAAATACAAATAACGAATTAGTAAGCATTAAATTAAAAGATCCTACAAAAGAGATAAATGTTCCAAATAAAATTCCTTATTCCGCAAGAGATAGAGAAGAGTTCTCATTAGAATGTAAAGATCTTTTGGAAAAAGGAATTATAAGATTAAGTAAAAGTCCTCATGCGGCTCCAGCCTTTTATGTCGAAAACAATAATGAAATTAAAAGGGGAAAACGAAGAATGGTTATTAACTATAAGAAGATGAATGAAGCAACTATTGGTGATGCTCATAAACTTCCAAGAAAAGATTTTATTTTAGAAAAAATCAAAGGAGCAACTTGGTTTTCATCTCTTGATGCAAAATCAGGATATTGACAACTTCGTTTAGACGAAGAAACAAAGAAATTAACTGCTTTTACTTGCCCAACAAAAGAATCAACAAGTATGTTGCTCTATGAATGGAATGTATTACCATTCGGATTAAAACAAGCCCCAGGTATTTACCAAAGATTTATGGAAGAAAATCTAAAAGAGTTAAATGAATTTGTTTTAGTATACATTGATGATATACTAATTTTTACAAAATAGGATAAAGAAGATCATCTTCAAAAATTATTAATAGTTTTAGAGAGATGTAAAGAAAAAGGTTTAGTTCTTAGCAAAAAGAAAGCAAGAATAGCAAAACAAGAAATAGAGTTTCTTGGATTAATTCTATCCACTCAAGGAAAGCTAAAACTTCAACCAAATGTTCTAGAAAAGGTAAATTTATTTCCTAATAAAATAGAAGATAGAAAACAATTACAAAGATTTTTAGGGTGTATAAATTATATTTCTGATCAAGGATTTTTAAAAAATATAACAGAATACACTAAAAGCTTATTTCCAAAAATAAGTACTAAAAAAGAATGGAAATGGGATGAAAAAGATAGTATGCAAATTCAAAGAATTAAAGAATTATGTGAAAAACTTCCAGAACTTTATATTCCAGAAGAAAATGACTACTTAATAGTAGAAACAGATGCTTCAGACATAACCTGGTCAGGATGTCTAAAAGCTAAGAAAGCTATAAAAAGTTTGGAACAAGAAAAAGAATCACTAGATTCTAAACATTCCCCAAAGGAATTACTTTGCAGGTATATTTCAGGGACTTTTACTCCAACAGAACAGAGATATACCACTCATGAAAAGGAAACTCTAGCAGCAATTAAATCTCTTAAGAAATGGAAAATTGATTTACTGCCCAGAGAATTTACATTAAGGATAGATTCAAGTTACCTAACAGGTTTCATACGATATAATTTAAAAGTTAATTATAATCATGGACGATTGGTAAGATGGCAATTATTTTTGTTACAATATCCAATAAAAATTGAATATATTAAGGGTGACAAAAATGTTATTGCAGATACATTAACAAGAGAATGGAGTTCGTCTACAACGCATTAGATCAAGAAATTAAAAAATATGAGCAAGAACTCGAAAAATGCAAGCATTGTCAGCAAATAAGGACACAGATCCAATCTCTCAAGAAGGCCATTGAAGCAATGAAATCAACACAACAAGCAAAACCATCAGAGTTCATCCAGCTAAGCATGGTGGACAAATCAGGTGAAGAAAAAATTTCAGAAAATAAAACAATTGCTGAAATCATTAAAAAATCCACCCAAGATAAAAAATATTATGTAATTTATAATGGCCCCATGAAGGGAGTATATGATGCCTGGGAAAAAGCAGCACCATTCATACATCAATCAAAGATAATTCATAAAGGAGGGTTTCTAACACTGGAAGAGGTAAAGGAATCCTTCAGGGAATATGAAGCTCTCCATCCAGAGCAAACCCTAAAAAGAGCAGATAAAGCTCCAATTCAAACCCAGAGAACAGGGATAATCAGAAACATTCCTACAAGGGCTGAAATCAAGGAAAAGAAAAGGGTCTGTAGATCAAATCTCAGAGAAACCCTTAACATAGTCCTAAATTGGACTGAAGAAAAAAGGGCAATTTTGGGATATTATCCTATTGCTAAAGAACAGCTAACAAAGCTGGTTATATTTCCAGATGCTTCCCCATCTGACACCTATCAGTTTTTCCAGTATGGATTAATTGATACAATTTTAATTTTTAATGATCTAAAAATTATTAGTGAGTTTCCTGCAGGATTCGTTGATGCAGTAAAGAGATTTAAAAATATGATTGACAATGTAAATCCAAGGGATATATCCCTAAAATTTACAAACAGTCAACCTATTTTTAATGAAGAAGAAGAATGGTTGGTTCCAGCACACCAAGTAATATTCATGTCCGTCTTCCCAGGAAATTTTCAACCAATTGATCAGATTCAAGATTTAACAATTTACAGTCATGAAGGAAGGCTAGCCAGCACATTAGTAAGGGTCTTTGAAAGAACTCAAAAAATAACGAAGGAATCTCACACAAGGATTAATTACAAAAGTAGAAATACTCTGCTTGTGTCCAGTAAAAGAAATGAAATTGAAGAAAGAGATATGAGACTCTTGGTGGAATTTGAATCAGTATTCTACAACTTATCTGGACTTTTAGAAAAGCTCCCTGAAAGGATAAAGAGGAATCTCTGCTATTTGATAAAAGACAGAGAAGACCACAAGTGTCAGCTATGTGCCTTAGAGATATCTGAAGAAAGCAATAATGAAACGGAATCAACTCACATGATGAAGGAAGAAGACAATGCATCTGACGGTCACATGATAAAAGAAGAGGACAGCGCATCTGAAGCATCTCTCAACATTATTGCATAGTGACGTAAGCACTTAGGTCATAGAGCACCAACAATGTAGCTGGTGAAAGAGAACAAATAATGACGTAAGCAATGACGTCATAAGAAGGGTAAGGATGGGAATTGTCCATCAAACCCAACTATTATAAATAGGTTGCTTAGGCAATTGTAAAGGCATCAGACAATAGGAAGCAGGAGGCTAAGAGTACTCATATGCTAGGAGAGCAAGGAGGAAGCTGCCGAGGCGATTCTATAGTCTGAGGAAGAATTCCCTTAGGGAAAAATAGTTCTAAACTCCCCTCTGGAGTTAGTATCTACAATCTCCCCTCTGGAGATAAAAACCCCTTATGTAAAATATACTAAATAAAGGAAGTTTTTCTCCAGAAAGGTACATCTTCATTCTAGTCTTTCAATTATGAATTATTTAGAAAGTTTAGAATTAACAGAAGAATCTGATTATTATAGATTAACTGCTTTATTAGATAATGAAAAACAGGCTGTTCTAAAAATAGAATTAAATCTCAAATCAAATGAAAATTTTAATAAACAAAATCTTTTAAAAGAAGTTTTTAATAGAAAAAATATAATATACTATGGAAAAATTCAACTTGAAGCTCCTATAAAGATAAAATCTGCCAATGGAGAACTTGAAATAGCTTTGATAAATAATGAAGAATTGAGTAAACAGATTGAGAAAATTAAGGATCAATGAAAAAGATCTAAAATTGGATGGATTCATATTAGTACTATACAAGTCTTAATCAAATCTACATATATGAAAGGAATTAATTCACCAATAAGTTTAGCAATCTGTGACAAAAGAATTACTGATGACCCAATAGATCAAATAATTGGAATTGTTCATGGAAATTTGGCAAACGTAAATGTTAAATTTAATGCCCATCTTGGATATGCTATACCTTTATCAACTGAAAATCTTGGAAGATCTATAAGTTTGGCTTATAAATTTCATAGAAAGAATCTAATGGAACAAGATGATGAACCATTTTCAATTACATATGCAATAAATTATGCTTTGACAAATAGCCATCATAGTATAATATTTAAAAACAGAGAAAGAATTTATGTCGATGAATTATTTCAGAAAATTGTAAAAACAGAAATACCAAAATATAAAACTATTGAAAACTCAGTTCTATTATTAAAAGAACCATCAGGAAAATTGGTTTCATCAAATTTTCAAATAAAAGAATCTAAAATTAATAGCCCTTTAAGTTTATCTAAGTTAAAGATTAAAGAAGAAAATTCTGAAATAAAAGAATTAAGAAAAAAGGTCGAAAAATTAAATGAAACCCTAAATACTAAATTATTACAATAAATAAAGAAGAAATATATGTAACTTATCAAGATAAGAAACAAGAGCTCTTTGAAAGAGAAAATCGTTTGAATTATTTGCAGTTTTCTGAAATAAATCAAAGAGCATTTGAAGCTCTAAAAATAATCTATGACAAGTTAAAAAGAGAAGTTGAAGAGCTAGAAAAATTAATAGAATCTCTAGAAAATAGTGATGAAGCGATGATAGAATTTGCAGAAATTCTAAAATAAATAATGAAGCATACAAAGATTGAAAGACCAGAAAATAAAATAAAAAGAAAAAGAGCGAAAAAATTAAAAAGTAAAATAAAGGAGTATAAAAGGGAATTAAATAATCTTCAGATCGAAATTGATGATCTTATAATAAAAAGGATAGAAATAAGAATAAATATAAACAAGTTGGAGTTAAACTTAAAAAATTTTGGAAAACCATATTATGACTTAAAAGAATTAAAGCTGTTGAAAGAAAAATGGAGAATGAGGTTGAAAAATTAAAAAGATATTTAGAAACAACAGAAAGTGTAGAAATAAAAGAAGTTTTTGAAGATTTGAGAAATTATATTAAAGAAAAAGACAAACAGATAAAAGATTTTATATACAATAATCCATGCAAAAAAGAATATTATAAACTAAAACAAGATTGAAAAACTATAAAAATGAAATCAGAATTATAAATACTAGTAATAGTAGAAATGGTCAACATTTTTTATGAATTTGCAAATTATTTCGAATCTATACAAATTATAAACTTATTCGAAGTAAAATATGAAGAGTTAATAGAAATTTCGAAAAAGAAAGAAAAGTCGACTCTAAAAAAAATTGGTATCAGAGCCAAGTTAACGATTAAGGGTAACACTTTCTCTTTAAGCAACACTTTTAGTGATACGCTTTTAAATCAATAAACAACCAAATAAAAACAAAAATCTGTAAATTTGTACCAAAACACATCTATACACTAGATGGACCCTTTAACTTTTAGTCTGATAATTTTTATGACAATTGGCATTGGGTTGATATTATTTTTTATTTTTTATTTTTTGGTTGCAGTTGAATTTTGTTTTGGTAGATAGATAGATTGGGTTGATTTAGGGTGCTTGAGATGATATTATGTGAAATTTAAAAATATAAACATAACAGGCACGGTAAAAAAAGAAATTATTCATAAATTTAATTAATAAAAACATATTGGAGCAATAAGGTTTGGTCATATTTATGAGTATAAATTTGGTTAAAATGCCAAATTCAAACTTGAAAAAAACATTACCTAATCCAACCAAAAGGTCCAATAACTTAATGAAAATTAATACAAGTCATTAAATCACTTTCAAAAACGTCACAACCCTGTACATCAGATATTATCTCCAACAACTCTAGTAGCAAATTAGCAATAATACACGTCCTATGACAAGGATTTTCACATCAGTGCTGAAAAATTTACATTTATCACGGTAGCATTACCCTTAAGATTTAGCTATGTTGGAGCTCCTTCTTCTCTCGTTTTGATCACTATTGGAAGGTTCACTGCTTTTTCAACCACTATTAAAATTGTGCCATTAGGAATTTTAACATATTTCCTTGCGAGATAAAATGAATTAAGTGAGCAACAAGGATACATATACTTGATGGGAGAGAAAAATGGATTATAGAGCTTAAGGTTTTTCATTGCTGCCAGGGCAAATTTGTCTCCCCTCAAAATAAGGTATGGCTGGTGCTAAAAAAAATAATTTCTTAACAAGATTAATAAATTCAAATATAAGTTAAATAAAAAAATTATAAATATTTTAAATAAATTTATAAATACTAAAATAAATAGTTATATATTATTTTTTAAAAAAATATAAAATAGATTAATATGATTAGATTCTACCTATAACATACGAAACATATAACATCTAAAAATTCAACAAAGAATAGATATTTATTATATATTATTACTCTTGAATAGAAAAGTTCACATATTTAAGTATTTATTTTTTAGAATTATTCTTAAAAAAATAGAATGAATTTTACAATTCAGTGACTAGATATTACATCTATAATCCACATGAGACCGTATAAATATTTTATCAAAGTAATTTTGTTAAAATAAAATAATAATTTACACAAATAAGTGAATCAATAAGGAATTTCTCAATACAGAAATCAAATCAAATAGTCTACATTTAGGCAAGTCCAACTCTAATGGTAGCTATTTTATCTTGTCTGTCTTGTCTGTCCATACAGAATAACAAATCTAACGTGTGGCCTATACGTTAGGCTAGTAACGTCCCTGCTAGCTGAGGTCTAAACCAGGTGCATTGGTGCACGTGTACGCAAACCCCACACTTTCTGTACAGTAGCAGTACCAGCAAGTGCACTGGGTCGTCCAAGTAATACCTGAGTGAGTCAGGGTCGATCCCACGAGAATTGTGGCTTGAAGCAAGCTATGGTTGTCTTGCAGGTCTTAGTCAGGCGGAATCAGTAGGTTGTTGGATTATCAGTGATATAAACATAACATTTACTCAGGAGTTGTGTAAACTATGATAGGAATAGAGTTGAGAGTCGGAGTTGCTTTGCCTTTCTGAATTAACTCTGGTACTACTGTCTTTTTTGCTTGTGAATGATCTTCTTCTATGGTAGGTTGTAAATGATCAAAGCCATTGCCCGTGGTTATTGATCTCCTCTGCTATAGAATGAACGCCATTGCCCGTGGTCATTCAATCTGACGAAGGGTGAAGCTCTAGCAAGTCATTCTCTTGGCAATCCTACTCAAAACGCCACAGACAAGGTCGAATCTTCCGGATCAGAGAACGTTGCTTTTTTGGGTTCTAGCCTATACCATGGAGACCCTAATCTCCCCAAAAATTGGCTGAATTAGGGTCTCGAGAAGTCCCCAACGAAGTCATGGATTAACCGTCTGAGAGATGTATAAACATAGCTGTTGGCTCGTGCTTTCCTTCCAAGTATTCACACAAACCCAAGTAGACGCGGGTGTTTGTCAGGCACGTTCGTCTTAATGTGATGAATAGAGATAATTTGTCAGATCATCCTATTCACCACGATGAAGATCGAATATACATCTTAGAAGTAAATCAAACATTGATCGAAGAAGAAACAGTAATACTTTTATTAATTCATAGGACTCAGCAGGGCTCCTCCCCTCAACCTAGGAGGTTTAGAAACTCATACTGATGTGAAAAATAATAGTAAAACAAAAATAATGTGTGTCCCCCAAAGAGGTCTGCGAAAGTCATATAAAATAACACTTAAATACTAAACAGATGACTAGTCTTGGTAAAATAGTCTATTTAATGCTAAAATCCACTTCTAGCACCCACTTGGTGAGTGTTTGGGCTAAGCTTTGATGATATCCACGTGCTATGAGGCTCCTTGGGCATGGGACACCAGCTAGGGAGTCCTCTCTGGGCATTTGTACATTGGTCTCTGCTTTTGGGCGCTGGACGCCTGGAAGGGGGCAGGAAGCTGGCGTTTGACACCAGTTTTGGGCCTACTAATCCGAAGCAAAATGTTGACTATTATGTATTGATGGAAAGCTATGGAAGTCAGCTTTCCATAGCCATTGAGAGCTCTCCATTTGGACTTCTGTAACTCCAGAAAAGCTCTTCTAAATGCAAACAGGTCAGATCTAGACAGCATCTGCAGTGCTTTCTCTGTCTCTAAATCAGACTTCTGCTCCAACTCCTCAATTTCAGCCAAAAAATACTTGAAATTGTCCAAATACACAAAAACTCATAGTAGAATCTAAAAATGTGATTTTAACACTAAAACAAAAACTACTAAAAACTATATGAAAGTGATGTCAAAAAGCATATAAAATATATGCTCATCATGCATCTTGGTTAATATCATGACCGTCGTTAACTACAGCTTTCTAATATGTGCCTCACAAACCAATTCAAAATATATAATTTCAAATACAACAAATTTTGTAATCTTTTAAATATATGAGGTATCAAATAATACCTTTTTTTTTTATCAAAAATCCTTTTTAATCATATTTTTTCAATGATAAAAAATTTCGAACATATTTTATAATTTTATAGTGCATAAGTGGGTATCTATGCTTTAATATTTCAAAAGCACATATTCAAGTGAAATCGCATTTTCTAAAATAATGCTAAGCTTTATCAAAATTATATAAAGTCTCATGTAAAGTTATTAAAGTATAAGTTTTACAAAAATGAAATATTCAAATCTAATAAACCAATTATTCTAATCAAATTAAAATTTTTGAAAAAAAATTTATAAATATAATTAAAAGCTCATCATAGTATAAATTAAAACTATTATAGACGCAAAGCCTACTCAAAAATTGATCCCAAATGACCAAAGACCAACACGGGAGTTAGAGATTGGAATCCAAGTGGTTGAAGAAGGTTGAAGGTTGAAAGTTGCAATTTCAATAAGGTAAAATGGTTTAAAGTAAGACAGGGGAATCACGGCAGAACAGAACACGACGACAAAAGCAGCATCAACACAGGACAACGACAATAGCAACATTCACAACAAGTCTCAACCCTTCTTGGTAGCTGTAGTAGCGATCAGATTTGGTAATGGCAAGACAATGGTGTGAACGACAGCCATCTCCCTAGGGATTAATTCTGACAGCAGCGCAATAGCGAGGACGTGCTCCCATGACATTAGTGGCACCTCTTTTCTTCATCATTGAGCTCAAACTCCATCTCTCTCATTGTGTCCTCTTTTCTCTTCCTCCACTCTTGCCTAGTCCAACGATAGTAATGGCAGCTTAACGGTTTCTCCCCTTCATTGGCGGCATCTTTCCTACAAGACCAGAATTTTGAAAAATCTTATTTTGAGCTAATTTCAATTTATTTTTCATTAAAGACTTTAATCTTAAAAAATTATTTTATTAGAAGATAATTAAAGTAGATTTTGTTAAATTGAATTTTAAATAAATTAAGATTTTTATCTAAATTTATAATTATTGAGTATTTTCTTATTTTTAATTTAAAGATTTAAAAATTTGAAAATAATGAGATTTTGATTATTTAAATTAAAAATTTTATCTAATATTATAATTATTGAATAATTTTCTATATTTAAATTATAAAGTTTAGTAGTTGTAAAATAATAAGAATTTTATTTAATTTAGTTTAAATAATTGAGATTTTGGAATTTAATGCTTTATTTTTATAAACAAAAAAATATATATTATATCTAATTTTAAATTAGAATACTTGATTAAAAGCTAATTAGAAAATTAATAATTAAATAATATTCTTAAAAGTAAATTTAAGGGATTAAACTATATTTCAAATTTATACATTATACCTTAAATTTATTAAAATTTTCCTAATCTATTAACTCTAAATCCCCAAATTGGAACCATTAACCGTAACCTAACCTAACTTCACTACCCTCACCCTCACTCACCACCTTTCACCGCCACACTTCCCCTTTTTCCCATCAGCAGCTGCCAAACCCCCCTTATTACTCACCACTGTCACCCTCATCTCCCTCACACCCACACCTTCAGCTTTCATTCATCAACCCACACACTAAATAAACACACACACGCATTGCAGAGAGAAGATCCGAGAAAGAGAGGGATGAGCATCGTCGAGCTGCTGTAGGCCGTCACCGCCGAAGCTGATGAGGGAGGAGACGACGGTGCAGCGCCGACGAGGAGCGACATCGTTGTTGCTGTCACGAGAGAAAAGGGAGAGATTGACGGAGGGTGCTGCCTGGTCCAACTCGCCACCGCCTTTGCATCACCATCATCGTGCGCCGTTTGTCACTGGTTACACTGCCGTTGAAGCTCCCTTCACTGACGTCAATGCCGATTTGACTAGAGTTGAAGAGGGAGACCAATGAAGAGGAGCTCGATGCGAGAGCGAGCGAAGAAGAGGAAGAGAGGTCTGAGGTTGAGATGGTTCCCGTCACTATCGTCTACCTCTGCCACTGCCGAGCTGCTGCGCCATTGTGCTGGCTGTTATGTTGTAGCCTGAGCTTCTGTTATCGTTGCCAGAGATCTGTGGTCGCTGAAAAATACTGTTGTTGTTGCTGAGGTTTTCTATCATCACCGGAATTGCCACAGGAGTTACTACCGCTCTTTTTTCACGTTTCTCTTTTTGTTACAGTAAGTATCTCTGTTTCGAAACATTCGCCACTAGCGTTAAGTATTCAATTATGTTTGGTTAAAGATTCTGAGATTTTGGTAACGTAGAGTCGAGTTCTAGTTGTTGCATGTTGCTTTTAAAGTTGTGGTTGCTGCGAAAGTGGTTTGGGGCTGTAGTTGCGGCTGCCACTGATTGTGAGTCGAGAGAAAAGGGTTTCTTTGACGCGTTTGGTTATGGGTTCGACTATTCGAGGTAGGATAATTTTTCATAAACTTATTTTACTTTCAAGAATTGTTACAAGTCGATATTAATGCGAAAAGTATATTTTTGTGATTTCGTAAGTCTTATGAACTGAATTGAGTTGTTCTCGATGATTGTAATTTTTTGTCTAGTAAAAGTATTGACTGTTTGAAAAAGGTTGAATATTTTGAGTTATTGATTTTAGAAAAGATTTAATATTGGAATTAGTTTGGTTTGGAAGAGATTTAATATTGAAATTTGGTTTGGTAGTGAACCTGATTTGATATTGGAATTTAATTTAAAACGAATTCGAAAAGGATTTGATATTTGGAAACGGTTTGATTATTGAAAATGGTTTGCTATTTGGAAATGACTGAGAAGAGTTTGAGGAATGTTTGGCTGGGACCCAGAAGGGTGACATAGTCTGAGTTTTAGAGGAGTTGCTGCCAAAATTTTTATAAAAAATTGGAGGCTTCTTTTGAAGTGAATTATTTAGAAAAGGATGAATTGATGATGATAATGACATTGATAAATAATGAATTAAAAAGTATATCTGACTTGCAAAATTGAGACAAATTGTTGAATCTTTGTACGTAAGATGTGACCGGGCACTTTAACTCCCCGAGTTCCCCTATGGGCATGCATATATATATGAATTTGATCTTGGGGTAGCCCCATCTATAAATTTGAGCTTGGTATTTTGTCTCCCCCACAGTTAGTGATGAGCGGATATTTTATACGCTTTTTGGCATCATTTTCATATACTTTTTAGCATGTTTTGTTTAATTTTTATTAAGTTTTCATAGGTTTTAGTGCAAAATTCACATTTTTGAATTTTACTTTACGTTTGTGTGTTTTTATGCAATTTCAAGTATTTTCTGGCTGAAATTGAGGAGTTGGAGCAAAAGTCTGATTCATAGACAGAGAAAGCACTGTAGATGCTGTCTGGATCTGACCTCCTTGCACTCGAAAGAGCTTTTCTGGAGCTACGAAAGCTCAAATGGAGAGTTCTCAATGGCTATCGAAAGACGACTTCCAGAGCTTTCCAGCAATATATAATAGTCTATACTTTTTTTTCATATTAAAAGTCCTAAAACTAGCGTCCAACACCAGCCTCTTGCCAATTCCAGGCGTCCAGCGCCCAAAGGAGGAGACCAGCGTCCAAAGACGCAGAGAGGACCCCCTAGCCAGCATTCAACACCCTAGAGGCCTCATAGAAAATGGATCTCATCAAAGTTCAGCCCAAACACTCACCAAGTGGACCCAGAAGTGGATTTTAGCACTAAAAAGACTGTTTTACCCTTCTTATGTAATCCTTAGTCATTAGTTTAGTATTTAAGGGATATTTTACATAATCATAGGAACTGTTATGCCATATTTTTGTGTATCATTATGTTTTCATATCAGTATGAGTTTTTAAACCTCCTAGGTTGAGGGGAGGAACCCTGCTGAGTTCTATCAATTAATAAAAGTATTACTGTTTCTCTTCAATCCATGTTTGATTCAATTCTAAGATGTATATTCGTTCTTCAACTTGATGAATAGGATGATTCGTGATAATCATCTCCGTTCTTTATACTAAGACCGCGTGCCTAACAACCACCCGTGTTCTTCTTAGGTTCGTGTGAATACGAGACTGGAATGCATTAAGCCGCCAGCTTGATTATACATCTCTTAGATGGTTAATCCGCGACTTCATTGGAAACTTCTCGAGACACCAGTTCAACCAAAGTATGGGAAGATTAGGGTCTCTATGATAGAGGCTAGAACCCAAAGGCGCAGCATTCTCGTGCACCAAGCTTTTGGTGCCGTTGTCGGGGATTGTTCGAGTTTGGACAACTGAGGGATTATCTTGTTCCCTAAATCAGGAACACTGAAGTCACTATAGATCTAAAAGGGAATATATGAATTAGGAGACCTCTGGGTTTTTATACATTTGAAACTCCTATTAAATCAGATGACTTTAAGGTCAACCTAGACTAGTTCCTGCTATTAAGGCAAAAGTGCCAATTTCATGGACACCCACAAGAAGACTCCAGTAAGATCATCTCTGACTTCCTATAATTCTGTGACACTGTAGAGGTCAATGGAGTGAATCCTAAAGTCCCCAGACTAATACTCTTCCCATTTGCTCTGAATGATCAAGCAAATGAATGGTGGCATATGGAACTTAGAGGAGTTGTGAACACCTAGGATAAGGTTGTTAACAAATTCCTGAACAGATTCTCTCCCTCACAGAGATTAACTAAGCTAGTGACAGATGTTCAGACCTTCAGGAAGAAGGAGAGTGAGTCCCTCCATGATGCTTGGGAAAGGTACAAGCTGATGTTCAGGAAATGCCCTCCCCATATGTTCTCAGGTTGGGGCAAGACAATGATCTTCTATGAAGCAATATCTGAGATAGCCAGGAAGATAGTAGATCACTTTGCAAACGGTCCTCTGCTCTTTATAGAAACACATGAAGAGGCAGATGAGCTCATTGAGATAGTTGCCAAAAACTAACACTTATACTCCTGTGAGCAGACTCCAGTTAGGACAGAAGTTCTAGACTTGGAAACTGTAGCCGCACCCCTGCTGAGGGTTATAATGCTCTTAGTGATATGAGTGGTAACTACCCTCAAGGAGACACTTTCACCCATAACAGGTGGACACCTGAGCAGGTTAATATTCCTCTTACTGAGTTGTTTGAGGAGGTGCATCCCTATAGGGCCCTCACAGAAAGCCTGATGCTCTCTGGGAAGGAGACCTTAAAAGAAGGTGAGACAGTAGTCTTCACCAAAGAGGTCAAACCTCAGGAGCATGCTACTGAGGGACTTAAGGCAATCAAGGACCAGGAGGATCCTGAGAATGCCAGTGAGCACGCCCCTACAGAGGAGAAGGAGCCTCAAGTTGATTCTTCTCTGGACATGCAAGAGGAGCCTGTGATTACCACAGAGCTTGCCCTTGCAGAGGTGAAAGACCTTCAAGAGCTACCTTTCCTAGGCATGCAAATAGAACCAAAAGATGAGATTCTAAGTAGCATTCAAGAAGCTGCAAGTCAATATCTCTTTTACAGAGGTATTTGAAAAGAAGGCCCTAAGGGGAGATGAAATAGAGGTACTTACTGAGAAGTACAGTATCCTAATTTAGAATGAGCTACCTAGGAAGATGCCAGATCTAGGGAGCTTTCAGATCCTATGGACTACTGAAAAGCTCACTTTTGACAAATCCATGTATGATCTTGGCTTAAGTTTAAATCCGATACCTTCAACTGTGATGAAGAAGCTAGGAATTTAAGAGGCACAAGAAACAAGGATTACCTTGCATAAGGACTGGATGGTGTTCAATGTTCTTGACCTTCTATTACCCTCTGACAAGGGAGGCACTTGCATAAAGGATTCAGCATCTAAGTCTCCTCCCTTGGATGAAACTAATTCAATCCCTCCTAAGACCAAACGTAAGTTTGGTATTGGATATACACTATCCAACAAGGAGGAAGGCCCCAAAAGGAAGATACCTAGGGGCTGGAAAAACAAAAATATCCCTGCTAAAGGCTTTTCACCATGGAATATGGTAATATTCACTTATCTCATCATGGTATTCACCATGGAAGAGGGAAATGACACTAAGGGACACCAACATATTGCTGCAAGCCAAACCCTGCCTCATGTAGTGAACAAGATCCTGTCTCTTGAGCATATTACGCTATTCTATGAGAGCACAGGAAGGACGCTCCCAGTAAGGAGTAAGGATTTATTCCTCTATGACTATCTTCTTCCTTGAAAGGAGCTATCTGTCATGCTAACGACATTAAAGAAGCGCTTGTTGAGAGGCAACCCAACCATGAGTAGAGTATTTATGTTCTTATTTCTTTCATTTATTTTTATTTGCGTTTATTTTTAGGTTTTTTTCCTTGCTTTTTAATGTTTGTAATCATGTGCAGCAGTCAGAACAGAGATAGAAATATTCAGCAGTGAAAACAAAACACTCTGGATGAAGTGTTGTTGGAGTTGAATGCCAGCCAGGGACCAGACCTTAGGCATTCAATGCCCCCAATAGGCAGCATAGCTGGCATTGAACGCCAGCCAGGGAGCAGATCTTGGGCATTCAAATGCCAGTGCAGAGGGCAGGGAATCTGAATTTCCTTAGTCTCTCAGGACCAGTAGGTCCCACAGCATCTTTATCTACCCTACTTCTTCCTTCTTTCTTTCACACTTCCCCATACACACTTCCCTATAAACCCTAGCCCAATCACATCCATATCACTTTCCCAAACCATCAAAACTCCCACCAACCCCCACCCATTTAAAAATTAAATTTCCCTCCCATTTTCCCACCCATGACCGAACCTAACCCTAGCCAACTCCTATAAATACCCCTCGTTCTACCCCTTCATACACACACCTTTCATACACCTTAAAGCCGCCATTTGGCCGAGCCCTCTCTCTCCCTCTATCTTCTATTTTCTTCTTCTTCTACTCTGTTCTTCTCTTTTCTTTATTTTTGCTCAAGGACGAGCAAAGCTTTTAAGTTTGGTGTGGGAAAAGTGTTGCTTTTTGCTTTCCATTACCACTTATGGCACCCATGGTTGGAGAATCCTCTAGAAAGAAGAAAGTAAAGGCAATAGCCGCCACCTCTGAATCTTGGGAAATAGAGTGATTCATCACCAAAGCCCACCAAGACCACCTCTATGAAGTAGTGGCAGAGAAGAAAGTGATCCCTGAGGTCCCTTTCAGACTCAAAAAGAATGAGTAACCAGAAATCCTAAGATAGATCTAGAGAAGAGGTTGGGAAGTCCTAACCAATCCCATCCAAGAGGTTGGGATCTTAATGGTGCAAGAATACTATACTAATGCATGGGTCACAAAAAATCATGACATTAGTGTGAACTAAAATCCCAAGAATTGAAGCACCATGGTCCGAGGGAGAATCTTAGCTTTTAGCCCGGAAAGTGTGAGGTTAGCGTTCAACTTGCCTCTGATGCAAGAAAATCCACATTCTTATACTAGAAGAGTCAACTTTGATCAGAGACTGGATCAAATGCTCTTAGAAATCTGTGTGGAAGGAACACAGTGGAAAAGGGATTCCCAAGGCAAACCCATTCAACTAAGAAGGCTAGCTAGAGGATGGTTGGAATTCATCCAACACTCTATCATCCCTACTAGCAACCGATCAAAAGTGACTATTGAAAGAGCCATCATGATCCACTGCATCATGATTTGAAGTGAGGTGGAAGTACATGAGGTGATCCCTCAAGAATTGTACAAGATATGTCATCTATGCAATTCAGCTGTAATTGTCATAGAAGGGGATATCTCCATTGAGGAGGATAAGCCATCATTAAGAAGAGGATGGAGCAAACTAGAGAGCATGCCCATGAGCCTGTGTAACCACCTCAGCATGAGATCCCTGAGATGCCTCAAGGGATGTATTTTCCTCCTCAAAGCTATTGGGATCAATGGCATACTACCTTGGGAGAATTAGGCTCTGACATAAACCAGTTGAGGATGGAGCATCAAGAGCATTCCACCATTCTCAATGAAATTAGAGAAGACCAAAGGGCTATGAGGGAAGAACAATAGAGACAAAGGAGTGACATTGAAGAGATCAAGCACTACATTGGATCCTCAAGGAGGAGCACTAGCCGCCACCATTAAAGATAGATTCGTTCTCTTAATCACCTTTCCTTTTTCTATTATGTTTTATTATCTGTTCTCTTGTTCTTATTGCATGATCATTTCTATTTATGTCTTAAAGTTGTAAAATGTTCCATATATCTCTCACCTTGCTTAAAAGAAAAATTTTAATCGAAAAGAATTGAGAGATACATGAAGTTCAAGTTTATAATAAGAATAGTACAATTATCTTGATGTGGTGGCATTACTTTTGTCTTCTGAATGTATGAATAAACAGTGCATATTTGAAGTTGGAATTCTAGAAAGTTGGCTCTTGAAAGAATGATGAAAAAGGTGACGTATTATTGCAGAGATGACTGGTGCTGTGACCAGCTTAGCTTTCAGGGTTTCAAACGCCTGCAGACACTCTGTGTCAAACACAAATGGCGTGTCAGCAGCTAGCAGATTGCTCAGAGATTTTGCAATTTTTGAAAAATCCTTTATAAACCTCCTATAGAATCCGGCATGCCCTAGAAAGCTTCTGATTGCCTTAACATTGGCAGGTGGTGGTAATTTTTTAATTACCTTCACTTTAGCTTGATCCACCTTTATTCCCTTGGTTGAAATTTTATGCCCAAGGACAATTCCTTCAGTCACCATAAAGTGACATTTTTCCCAGTTTAAAACTAGGTTGGTCTCTTGGCATCTTTTTTAGAACAAGTGCTAAATGGTCAAGACAGGAGCTGAATGGGTCTCCAAATACTGAAAAGTCATCCATAAAGACTTCTAGAAATTTTTCTACCATATCAGAGAAGATAGAGAGCATGCACCTCTGAAAGGTTGCAGGTGCATTGCATAGACCAAAGGGCATCCTTTTGTAGGCAAATACTCCATAAGGACATGTGAATGCTATTTTTTCTTGGTCCTGAGGATCTACTGCAATTTGTTTGTAACCTGAATAGCCATCCAAACAGAAGTAGTATTCATGACCTGCTAGTTTCTCTAGCATTTGGTCTATGAATGGTAAAGGAAAATGATCCTTTCTGATGGCTGTATTGAGCCTTCTGTAGTCAATACACATACGCCACCCTGTAACTGTTCTTGTAGGAACCAGTTCATTCTTTTCATTATGAACCACTGTCATGCCTCCCTTCTTGGGGACAATGTGGACAGGGCTCACCCAGGAGCTATCAGAAATAGGATAAATAATCCCAGTCTCTAGTAACTTAGTGACCTCTTTCTGCACCACCTCCTTCATGGCTGGATTTAGCCGCCTCTGTGGTTGAACCACTGGCTTAGCATCATCCTCCAATAGGTTTTTGTGCATGCATCTTGCTGGGCTAATGCCCTTAAGATCACTTATGGACCACCCAAGAGCTGTCTTATGTGTCCTCAGCACCTGAATTAGTGCTTTTTCTTCCTGTGGATTTAAAGCAGAGCTTATGATCACCAGCAAAGTGTCACCTTCTCCCAGAAATGCATACTTCAGGGATGGTGGTAGTGGTTTGAGCTCGGGTTTAGGAGGTTTATCCTCTTCCTGAGGAATTTTCAGAGGTTCTTTTATTTCCTCTGGTTCCTCTAGATCAGGCTGAACATAATTAAAGATGTCCTCTAGCTCTGATTCGAGACTCTCAGTCATATTGATCTCTTCCATCAAGGAGTCAATAATATCAACGCTCATGCAGTCATCTGATTTATCTGGATGCTGCACAGCTTTGACAACATTTAACTTGAACTCATCTTCATTGACTCTCAGGGTCACTTCCCCTTTTTGGACATCAATGAGAGTTCGTCCAGTTGCTAGGAAAGGTCTTCCTAGAATTAGAGTTGCACACTTGTGCTCCTCCATTTCCAACACTACAAAGTCAGTGGGAAAGGCAAATGGCCTAACCTTGACAATCATGTCCTCAATGATGCCTGATGGGTATTTAATGGAGCCATCAGCAAGTTGAAGACATATCCGGGTTGGTTTGACTTCTTTAGTCAAGCCAATCTTTCTGATAGTGGATGCAGGTATTAGATTGATACTTGCTCCAAGGTCACATAGGGCTATCTTGGTACAAGCACCCTCTAATGTGCATGGTATCATAAAGCTTCCTGGATCTTGAAGCTTCTCCGGTAAGCTTTTCAGAATGACTGCACTGCATTCTTCAGTGAGAAACACCTTTTCAGTTTCTCTCCAATTCTTCTTATGACTTAAGATCTCTTTCATGAAGTTAGCATAAGAGGGTATTTGCTCAAGTGCCTCTGCAAATGGGATCTTTATCTCAAGAGTCCTGAGATAGTCTGCAAAGCAGACAAATTGTTTATCCTGCTCTGCTTGGCAGAGTTTCTGAGGATAAGGCATCTTGGCTTTATATTCTTCAACCTTAGTTGCTGCAGGTTTATTCCCTATAGAGGTGGTTGGAGAAGCCTTCTTAGAGGGGTTACTATTAGCATTTGCAGGTGTCTGATCCCTCATTGACGTTTGAACACCACGATTGGGTGCTGGATGGGCGTTTAACGCCAGCTTCCTACCCTTTTCTGGTGTTTGAACGCCATAACTGGGCAAGGAATGGGCATTCAACGCCAACTTTTCTCCCTTTTCTGGCATTTGAACGCTAGAAGTGGGCATCTACTGGGCGTTTGACGCCAATCTTTCACCCTTTTCTGGCGTTTGAACGCTAGAATTATTCCTCTCTGTGCTCTTGCTGTCCTCAGAGGGATTTTGGGCAGTGGTTTGGTCATCCTCTGTTAGTTGTTCCTTTCTTGGCTTTCTGCTACTTTGAGCTGATTTATTCAATGTCTTCCCGCTCCTTAATTGGACAGCTTGGCATTCTTCTGTTATCTGTTTAGATAGCTGCTGTCTTGTCTGATTCAATTGTGCTTCCATATTCTTGTTAGCATTTTTAGTGTCTTGGAGCATCTCTTTAAATTCTGCTAATTGTTTTGTCACAAGGAGTAATTGCTGATTAAGTTCAACAATCTGTTCTTGAGGATTAGGATCAGTAGTTACTGTCCTAGCCTCTTCATTTAGCCTCTTCTAGCAACCGTATCTATAAGTTCTTGAGCCTCTTCAATCATTTTTCTCATGTGTATAGATCCACCAACTGAGTGGTCTAGAAACATCTGAGCTTTTTCTGTAAGCCCATAGTAGAAGATGTCTAACTGTACCCACTCTGAAAACATTTCCGAGGGGCATTTTCTCAGCATCCCTCTGTACCCCTCCCAGGTATTATAAAGGGATTCATTATCTTCTTGTCTAAAGCCTTGGATGTCCAGCCTTAGCTGTGTCATCCTTTTTGGAGGGTAAAATTGATTCAGAAATTTGTCTGATAACTGTCTCCATGTTTTTATGCTTGCTATGGGTTGGTTATTTAACCACCTCTTAGCTTGATCTTTTATAGCAAATGGAAACAGTAATAATCTGTAGACATCCTGATCCACTTCTTTATCACATACTGTGTCAACAATTTGTAAGAACTATGCCAGAAACTCAGTAGGTTCTTCCTGTGGAAGACCGGAATACTTGCAATTTTGTTGCACTATGATAATGAGGTGAGGATTTAGCTCAAAAATGCTTGCTTTAATGGGAGGTATACAGATGCTACTCTCATATGCAGCTGTAATGGGATTAGCATATGACCCCAGCGTCCTTCTGGACTGTTCACTTCCACTTAGGTCCATGATGGAGAAAGGGAGATGATGTGGATTGCAAATAAAATATATTTTTGTTTTTTTATTAATTAAAAGTAACCGAATAAAATAAAACAAAATAAATGGAAGCTAAAATAAAAGTTTCGAAAATTAGAAGAAAATGAAATAAAAGCAAATTGAAAACTACATTAATTAATTAATTAAAAAGATTTTGGAATCAGCATTCAGAAAGATATGATTGAAAATTATTTTGAAAAATATATGATTGAGAAGATATGATTGCAATTTAAAAAAAATGATTGAAAAGATATGATTGAAGAAATTAAAAAGATTTGAAAAGATCAATTTTTGAAATTAGAATTTTGACTTGACTAAAAAAAAGATATGATTTTGCAAATCTTTGACTATTTTAATGCAAAATTTCAAAATTTATGAGTAAAATAAGGAAAAGATATTTTTTTTTATTTTTGAATTTTAATGAGGAAAGAGAAAAATAACAAAATGATACTAAACTTAGAAATTTTAGATCAAAACAAAGAGAACAAACAAGAAAACTTTGAATGTCAAGATGAACACCAAGAACAAATTTTTGAAAAATTTTTAAGTAAATAAAAGCACAAAAACACACCAAACTTAAAATTTTTAGAAAATCAAACACAAATTTTCGAAAATTTAAAGTAAAATACAAAGAAGACACTAAACTTAGAATTTTTAAAGATCAAGAAAGAACTAAAAACATTCAAATTCAAAAAATTAAAAGAAAATAAAAGCATGCAATTGACACCAAATTTAAAATATGAAACTAACTCAAATAAAAGACTCAAATTTAGTGACTCTAAACCAACAAAAATAAATTATTCCTAATCTAAGCAACAAGATAAACTATCAGTTGTCCAAACTCGAACAATCCCCGGCAACGGCGCCAAAAACTTGGTGCACAAAATTACAATCACACTTTTGCAACTCCGCACAACTAACCAGCAAGTGCACTGGGTCGTCCAAGTAATACCTTACGTGAGTAAGGGTCGATCCCACGGAGATTGTCAGCTTGAAGCAAGCTATGGTTATCTTGTAACTCTTAGTCAGGATATTGATGATTATATTTTTGACGATTTAGAATTTCACAAATGAAATCTCGTTGAAGTATAGTCTCTAAACCAACAATAATCCTTTCATGCAAAAATTTGTTTGTCACAAGTACAAACCCCTAAAATCTATAAACCGAAGTATTTAAACCTCGGGTCGTCTCTCAAAGGACTTGCAGGGTAGTGTTCTTGTTATTGGTTATGGACTTGTTTACTTTGGGGTTTTGGATGAGGAATGTGAATAGTAAATGGTAGGAAAACTTTATTCACAAAATGGTCTTGGCAAGGTTTGGTTGTCAAGGGTCTTCATCATTATCACTAGCCACAAGTATGGTAGTTGCAAGGATTAATCCCACTTAGTCATCCTTAAATCGATTAACAAAGGAAAGTCAAGTGAGTTATATCAATCCTAGTCCATAAGTCCTAGCTTTCCACTAATTGGATTAATGAAGGCTAGAGTTAATGGCTATCAACTATCAATCAATTGGACACTAGTGACTCAATAAATCCTAAGTTACCTTCTCAAGCCAAGAACATAAAATTCTAGTCTAAAATTCTTCCAAGCATTTAATCAAACACTTGGAAGGCACAAAAGAAAAGTATAGTCAATCACAACAAGAATGAATTCTAACTACAATTGAATGTAAAGAATTAACAATAACAATCAAGGAAATCACAATTATCATGAATTACCTCAAATTGCATTATTGAAAGAAAATAAAGAGAACAAGAGTATTATGATTACAAAACCTAGAAACAAAATAAGAGAAATTACAACAAGAGAATAGGGATAGAGAGAAGAACCAAAGTGTAGCAATCATCAATTGAAGGTAGAAGTTGAAGGAGACTTGAATTAAACCTAGAACTATGAGATCCTAATCTAACCCTAATTCCTAATCCTAATCCTAGAGAGAAGAGAGAGCTTCTCTCTCTAGAAACTAACTACAAAGCTAAACTAAACTAATTGGTAACTAACATATGTTTCCCTCTTCACTCCTTGGGTTAAATAGCATCAGAAATGAGTTGGATTGGGCCCACAAGGCTTTAGAATTCGTTGGCCACGTTTTGCTTTAAGTGAACTAGGTGGCAGCAACGGCGCGTGCGCGTACTTTGCGCGTGCGCGCCACCATACGTGTAGCAACTATGGCAAATCTTATATCGTTTCGAAGCCCCAGATGTTAGCTTTCCAACCCAACTGGAACCGTATCAATTGGACCTCTGTAGCTCAAGTTATGGTCGTTTAAGTGCAAAGAGGTCGGCTTGACAGCTTTCCGGTTCTTTCATTTCTTCATGAGTTCTCCACCTTTTCATGCTTCTTTCTTCATTCCCTTGATCCAATCTTTGCCTTCTAAATCTGAAATCACTTAGCAAACATATCAAGGCATCTAATGGAATCAAGGAGAATTAAATTTAGCTATTTTAAGACCTAAAAAGCATGTTTTCACTCTTAAGCACAATTAAAGGAGAATATACAAAACCATGCTATTTCATTGAATAAATGTGGGTAAAAGGTGATAAAATCCCCTAAATTCAATACAAGATAAACCGTCAAATTGGGGTTTGTCAACCTCCCCACACTTAAACCAAGCATGTCCTCATGCTTAAGCCAAGAGAAAGCAAAGGGCATCAACATTTATTCAATGTAACCTATCTATATGCATCCTATCTACATGAATGCAACTAGATGCAAAATGGTTGTACCTACTTGGTTAAAAATAAATCAATCCTCCAAGTCATTCATGCACAAGTAGGGTCAAGATCATATAACGATTCATGAATCCTACCAATTCAAATATAAAAATTGAAGTTCAAATAGACTTGCAAGAAGAACGCTCGCGAAAGCCGGGAATCAAGGAATTGAGCATCGAACCCTCACCGGAAGTGTTTGCACTCTAGTCGCTCGGTGTTTGGGGTTGATTCTCTCAATTCTCCCCTAATCATGCTTCCCAAGATTTGTTTTTCATCTAACAATCAACAATTATTCAATGCATGCATACATGTATCATGAGGTCTTTTCTTTAGGTTGTAATGGGGCTAGGGTCAAGGTAAGATCATTTATGGTCAAGTGGACTAGGATTGAATCTTTGATTAGCATAAACTTTCCCACCTAACCTATATAATGACCTATACAATTAAGTACTAATCTAACTACCCATTCCTCACTTTTTTCACATACTCATGCATTTTCTTTTCATTTCACAACACTTATGCATTGATTCTTATTGAGCTTCACTTTGGGGCATTTTATCCCCTTTATTGCTCCTCTTTTTTTTCTTTCTTTTTCTATATACATTTTTTTTCTTTTCTTTTCTTTTCTTTTTCTTTTTTACTTTTATTTGTTTTTCTTTCAAACTATACACAAGAACATCAATGCATAAGGTCTATACATTTAATCAATACATGAGTATGTACCAATTCCCCAATATAAAAATACAAAAGACAAACACCCTTTTATCCCAACTAATGTCCCAAAGTTTTCCCACTCTTGGATGACACTCACACTCACTAGCCTAAGCCAATCAAAGATCCAAATAAAGGCCATTCATTGTTTTCCGCTTTAAGGCTTGTAATGTGCTAAAATAAGAACAAGTGGGTTAAGCGTAGGCTCAAAATCGGCTAACAAAGGAGAGTAAAAGGTAAGGCTATTTGGATAAGTGAGCTAATGAAATGATGGCCTCAATCATATAAATGCATGAATACAAGGAATAATGGGACATATAGATTCAAACAAATCAAAGATTACAATCATAGAAAGAGAACGATTACACGCAAGAAGGAAAATAAGTGGTTATAAGATGTAACCACACCATTAGGCTCAAATCTCACAAGCTTGTGTTCTTAGCTCAAAACCATGTTCCAAAATAAATTCTTTCAAGCAAGTTCAACAAAAATTTTCAAATTGGTAGGGTGCCCTAAAAACAATTTTCTTGGAAAAGAAATCATCACCATAACCAAGTAGTCCTAATATGAAAGAAGTGGTAAGAATATGTACAAATTCTAACTAACATGCAACCTATCATGCAATGCAATAGCTACTCTAACAAAGAAAAATAAAAAAAATTGGTGTTGAAAAGGAAATTGTTACCCATGGAGATCGGTCGAATGACCTCCCCACACTTGAAGATTGCACCGTCCTCGGTGCATGCAAAGAAGAGAAAGGTGGATGGGTTGCTACAATTGATGAGCTTCTTCGAAAGGTTGTGCGGATGACTTGTTCGTTGCCCCATTTAAAAGCTTTTCCGTTTCCTCCTTTCTTGGTGGCCAGCCTAAAAGGAGAGAAAAAGAAAGAAAATTAAGCCTACAACAAAGATATCAAAGTAAATAGAACATAGGCAGGGCTAATGCCAAATAAGAGTATGATTCTCTACTACATGGTAGCTACAACATGTGAGTGAGAAATCAATATAAGCAAAAGGCATATCAACTGATACTTGATGCAAGAGTAAAGTTAAAGCATGGAGAGTATATTGAGCATCAAGATCAAATAAGAATTGACACAAACAAGATTAGTGATACGCATGAAAGCATTTGATTCTTATCCTAACTCAATGATGAAGCGGTATAAGAAAAAAAACAAAGGGTAATGAATTAGGAAGGACTAAAGCACTAATCTTGTGTGTTGACAAATATTACAATTAATGTAACAAGTCATGAAGCACCAAAACAAATGCAAGAAATTCTCAACAATTGAGTGAGAGAATTCAACACCATTATTAAAATGAGAAATTTAGAAAATAAAATGAGAACAAATAGAATTAAAATGCAAAGAATAAAAGTATGCAAATGTAATAGACAAAAGGAAATGGAAGAAGAGAAAAAAAAAATTTTTTTTTATTTTTAATTTTTTTTAGTATTTTATTTATTTATTTATTTATTTATTATTATTTTTTTTATTATTATTAAATTTTTTTTTCTTTTTTTTTTATTTATATTAAAAGAGAAAAAAAAATTTTTTTCAAGAGAGGAAGAAGAAAAAAAAAATGAGAAAGAAAGAAGGAGAGAAGAGGAAAGAAGGAGAAAGGAGGGAGGAGAAAAGCAGGGTGCAAATCCGCGCGCGCGCGCACAGCGCGCTTACGCGTGGATGCAGCGGGGACAATCCGCGCGCGCGCGCACAGCGCGCTTATGCGTCGATGCAGCAGGGACAATCCGCGCGCGCGCGCACAGCGCGCTTACGCGTGGATGAGGTTGTGCTCCCAGCACAATGTTAGCACAAAGCGCGCACAACTCTCTGGTTTTTGTACTAGAAGTTGCAGAAGTGCAATCCGCGCGCGCGCGCACAGCGTGCTTACGCGCCGATGACCGTTTTTTTTTTTTTTTGCCGAAAAAGCAGAAAAAATGCCCAAGAGCTCCCTATAATGTCCAAAACTCTTCTTTATTCAATCAAATATCAAACAATTCACAAAAATGCAATTTGATTTTAGGATTTATTCATCTACTACTAATGAATACAACATACTAACAACCAATCTTTACAAACAAATCAATATGAAATGAAAATCTACCTACAATGGCAACTCAAATCACTTATTAAACAAAACTAAAAGAGGAAGGAAAGAGTTTACCATGGTGGGGTGTCTCCCACCTAGCACTTTTAGTTTAAGTCCTTAAGTTGGACATTTTGAGGAGCTTATTGTCATGGTGGCTTATGTTTGTACTCATCCTTGAATCTCCAAGGATCCTTGCTTCTCAATTGGTTGACAGAATTTCCAACCATTTTCGTCAAGCTTGGGCAAAGTTCTACCCAAGATATGAGTCCCCATAGTTGGTCTTCACCTAGCGAGCCAGGGTCCCATATCTTATCTTCGCACCCGTCTTCAATTTGATCCTCATACTTTTTCCTTCCGGGTGGTAGACATATGGAATTCTCTTTAATATACCAAGCCTCCCTTTGAGCCCATGCAAAGTGGTATTCTTCCAATCATCGTTCCTATGCCTTGAAACCTTGACCTCAATGAGCCTAATTCCTAACTTGCAACCACTACACAATTCTCTTTTTCCCTTAAGTCCACAAAGAGCTCTAAGTTGTCCATTATTTTCAATCAAACCATATTCAAGTGGGAAATTAAAGTCTAGAGATAGAGATTTTACCCACTTAAATATTGTATTGGATGGTAACTTGGGAAGGGAGACCTCCCCACACTTAGACAATGCAAGGTCTACTTCCTTGTGCTCTTTTTTGTGTATTTCCACCTCTTTGCGAGCTTCCTTGATTTCAACCTTTCCCCTTTTATCACATAGCTTGGTGTTGTCTTCAAGAACTTTGATTTCTTGCCTAATGAGAGGTGGTTCAATTTTGGATAGAAATTCATTGATGAATAAATCCATTTCTTGGTCAACCTCTTCATATTCTTCAATTTCGATATACACCATGCCAACATTTTCCTCTTGGTAGCTCTCTTTCTCATTGCTCACCAAGGGTATGGGAGGTTGTGCACACTCTTTTATACTTTCAACTCTATGTCCAATGGGAGAGGATTCCATTGTAGAGAGGAATTCATCCATGATTGAATCCATCTCTTGATAAACCTCTTCCAAGTCTCCAACGACGGTATGCCTTAGAGGTTGCGCACCTTCTTCAACTTCAATATCGAGCTCCTTGGAAGAGTGCTCCATGAGGCTACATTCCCTTGGACTTTCAACATCTCCTAAATCTTCAACCACTTCTTCCTTTTCTTCAATGATTATAGGTTCCTCTAGTTGCTCCAATACAAAATTTGACTCCTCCTTCTCCACCGAATTTTCCAATTTCTCCTTCATGCTTTGCTCTTCTTTTGACTTTTCACATGTGGTCACGGAAGTACCTTGAGTATTCAAGCATTGGTGGGCTAAAGTGTGCACCACCTTGGTCAAATTGGTCACAAACTCAAGTGTATCCCGCTTCATGGCTTCTTGTCCTAGGAGTAACAAAGTGAGGGGATCGTCTATTGGGGCTTGGGGTGAATAGGAAGGTTTATTATTTTGGAGAGAGGGTTCATGGTAGGAAGGTGGTTCTTCTTGGTAAGGGTATGGAGATGGTGAGGGTTGAGGCGGTTCATGGTAGTAATCTTGATAGGGTTGTGGTGGTTCTAAAGGTTCTTGCTCATAATGATCACAAGGATGTGGTATGGGTGATTGGTTATATGATGGATAAGGGTCACATAAAGGTACTTGGTAGAAAGGGGCTTGTGAGTATGGTTGAGCATCATGTTGAGGATAAGATTCATAGGAATATGGTGGTGGTTGATTGTCATAAAAGGAGTCACCATAGCCATTGAATTGACATGCATTAGGATGAGAATTATACCTATAAGTGTCCGGAGGTTGATGCCAATAGGAGTGATCAATTCCTTGAGGCTCCTCCCATCTTGGAGTGTTCCATCCTTGGTACATGTTAGCATTGGAGTTCACATTCCCTACAACACAATTAGAGCCAAACTCATAGCCAAAGTGAGAATTCATTATGGAAAAACAAAATAAAACTAACAAAATCTAGTAAACAAGCAAAAGACAAACTATTTACACTATTCACATATGTACAATAACCAATAACACAACACCATTGCAAATCCCCGGCAACGGCGCCATTTTGACGATTAGATTTTTGACGGTTTAGAATTTCACAAATGAAATCTCGTTGAAGTATAGTCTCTAAACCAACAATAATCCTTTCATGCAAAAATTTGTTTGTCACAAGTACAAACCCCTAAAATCTATAAACCGAAGTATTTAAACCTCGGGTCGTCTCTCAAAGGACTTGCAGGGTAGTGTTCTTGTTATTGGTTATGGACTTGTTTACTTTGGGGTTTTGGATGAGGAATGTGAATAGTAAATGGTAGGAAAACTTTATTCACAAAATGGTCTTGGCAAGGTTTGGTTGTCAAGGGTCTTCATCATTATCACTAGCCACAAGTATGGTAGTTGCAAGGATTAATCCCACTTAGTCATCCTTAAATCGATTAACAAAGGAAAGTCAAGTGAGTTATATCAATCCTAGTCCATAAGTCCTAGCTTTCCACTAATTGGATTAATGAAGGCTAGAGTTAATGGCTATCAACTATCAATCAATTGGACACTAGTGACTCAATAAATCCTAAGTTACCTTCTCAAGCCAAGAACATAAAATTCTAGTCTAAAATTCTTCCAAGCATTTAATCAAACACTTGGAAGGCACAAAAGAAAAGTATAGTCAATCACAACAAGAATGAATTCTAACTACAATTGAATGTAAAGAATTAACAACAACAATCAAGGAAATCACAATTATCATGAATTACCTCAAATTGCATTATTGAAAGAAAATAAAGAGAACAAGAGTATTATGATTACAAAACCTAGAAACAAAATAAGAGAAATTACAACAAGAGAATAGGGATAGAGAGAAAATCACTTAGCAAACATATCAAGGCATCTAATGGAATCAAGGAGAATTAAATTTAGCTATTTTAAGACCTAAAAAGCATGTTTTCACTCTTAAGCACAATTAAAGGAGAATATACAAAACCATGCTATTTCATTGAATAAATGTGGGTAAAAGGTGATAAAATCCCCTAAATTCAATACAAGATAAACCGTCAAATTGGGGTTTGTCAGATATCAATAATTCTCAGATTTGATTGTAAAAAGTAAAAGAACATGAAATAAATACTTGTTTTGCAGTAGTGGGGAGCAGGTTGAGGTTTTGGAGAGGCTCTGTCTTCAGAATCTTTGCTTTCCTACTGTCTTCTTCTTCACACACGCAAGACTCCTTCCATGGCAAGCTGTATGTTGGTGGATCACCGTTGTCAATGGCTACCATCCGTCCTCTCAGTGAAAATGGTCCAAATGCACTGTCACCGCACGGCTAATCATCTGTTGGTTCTAACTCATGCTGGAATAGGATCCATTGATCCTTTTGCGTCTGTCACTACGCCCAGCACTCGTGAGTTTGAAGCTCGTCACAGTCATCCCTTCCCAGATCCTACTCGGAATACCACAGACAAGGTTTAGACTTTCCAGATCTCAGGAATGGCCTCCAATAATTCTAGCCTATATCACGAAGGTTCCAATCTTAGATTAGAAACCCAAGAGATACACATTCAAGCTTGATTGCATGTAGAACGGAGGTGGTTGTCAAGCACGCGTTCATAGGTGAGAATGATGATGATTGTCACGGATCATCACATTCATCAGGTTGAAGTGCGAATGAATATCTTAGAATAGAAGCAAGCGTGATGGAATGGAAAACAATAGTAATTGCATTAATTCATGAAGAACAGCAGAGCTCCTCATCCCCAACAATGGGGTTCAGAGACTCATGTCATAGAAGATACAATATAAAACGTGTAGAGTGTCATGAGGTAAAAGATGAATCACTAAAAGTAGTTTTTATAGTAAACTAGTCACCTAGGGTTACAGAAAATGAGTAAGCTAGAATAGTTAGTGTAGAAATCCGCTTCCGGGGCCCACTTGGTGTGTGCTTGGGCTGAGCATTGAAGCTTTCATGTGTAGAGACCTTTCTTGGAGTTAAACGCCAGCTTTTGTGCCAGTTTGGGCGTTTAACTCTAGCTTTCATGCCAGTTCTGGCATTTTGACGCCAGAATTTCTATGCTGACTTGGAACGCCGGTTTGGGCCATCAAATCTCGGGCAAAGTATGAACTACTATATATTGCTGAAAAGACCAGGATGTCTACTTTCCAACGCAATTGAAAGTGCGCCAATTGGGCTTCTGTAGCTCCAGAAAATCCACTTCGAGTGCAGGGAGGTCAGAATCCAATAGCATCTGCAGTCCTTTTTCAGCCTCTGAATCAGATTTTTGCTCAGGTCCCTCAATTTCAGCCAGAAAATACCTGAAATCTCAAAAAAATACACAAACTCATAGTAAAGTCCATGAATGTGATTTTTATTTAAAAACTAATAAAAACATAATAAAAACTAGCTAAAATATACGAAAAATATACTAAAAATAATGCCAAAAAGCGTATAAATTATCCGCTCATCAGTATCATTAGTGGGTGTTGCAATTGCCTCCACCCATTTAGATACATAGTCTACTGCCACCAGAATATAAGTGTTTGATTATGATGATGGGAAAGGCCCCATGAAAGTCAATACCCCATACATCAAACAACTCAATCTCTAAGATCCCTTGTTGAGGCATGGCATAATCGTGAGGTAGATTACCAGCTCTCTGGTAACTGTCACAGTTACGTACAAACTCTCTGGAGTCTCTATAGAGAGTAGGCCAGTAGAAGCCACACTGGAGAACTTTGGTGGCTATTCGCTCACCTCCGAAATGTCCTCCATATTGTGATCCATGGCAATGCCATAGGATCTTCTGTGCCTCTTCTCTAGGCACACATCTACGGATCATTCCGTCTGCACACCTCTTAAAGAGATATGGTTCATCCCACAAGTAGTATTTTACATCAGAAATCAATTTTTTCATTTGCACCTTGTTATACTCCTTGGGTATGAATCTCACAGCTTTATAGTTTGCAATGTCTGCAAACTATAGTACTTCCTGAATGGCAAAGAGTTGTTCATCTGGGAAGGTTTCAGAGATCTCAGTAGGAAGGACGAACGCTCCTGCTACTGGTTCTATCCGGGACAGGTGATCTGCTACTTGGTTCTCTATCCCTTTTCTGTCTCTTATCTCTATATCAAACTCTTGCAGAAGCAACACCCATCTTATGAGTCTGGGTTTTGAATCCTGCTTTGTGAGGAGATATTTTAGCGCATTATGGTCAGTGTACACAATCACTTTTTATCCTACTAAATAAGATCTAAACTTGTCAATGGCATAAACCACTGCAAGTAACTCCTTTTCTGTGGTTGTGTAATTTTTCTGTGCATCATTTAAAACACGGCTAGCATAATAAATGACATGCAGAAGCTTATTATGCCTCTGTCCCAATACTACACCAATGGCATGGTCACTGGCATCACACATTAGTTCAAATGGTAATGTCCAGTCTGGTGCAGAAATAACTGGTGCTGTGACTAGCTTAGCTTTCAGAGTTTCAAATGCCTGCAAACACTCCGTGTGACAAATGGCATGTCAGCAGCTAACAGATTGCTCAGAGGTTTTGCAACTTTTGAAAAATCCTTTATAAACCTCCTATAGAATCCTGCATGCCCCAGAAATCTTCTGATTCCCTTAATATTGGCAGGTGGTGGTAATTTTTCAATTACCTCTACCTTAGCTTGATCCACCTCTATTCCCTTGTTCAAAATTTTGTGCCCAAGACAATTCCTTCAGTCACCATAAAGTAACATTTTTCCTAGTTTAAAACCAGGTTAGTCTCTTGGCACCTTTTTAGAACAAGTGCTAGATGGTCAAGGCAGGAGCTGAATGAGTCTCCAAATACTGAGAAGTCATCCATGAAGACTTCCAGAAACTTCTCTACCATATCAGAGAATATAGAGAGCATGCACCTCTGAAAGGTTGTAGGTGCATTGCACAGACCAAATGGCATCCTTCTATAGGCGAATACTCCAGATGGACATGTGAATGCTGTTTTCTCTTGGTCTTGAGGGTCTACTGCAATTTGGTTGTAACCTGAATAGCCATCCAAAAAGCAGTAGTATTCATGACCTGCTAATCTCTCTAGCATCTGGTCTATGAATGGTAAAGGAAAATGATCCTTCCTGGTGGCTGTAATTGAGCCTTCTGTAGTCAATACACATACGCCACCCTGTAACTGTTCTTGTAGGAGGCTTATCCCAGAAATGCATATTTCAGGGATGGTGGTAGTGGTTTGAGCTCAGGTTTAGGAGGCTTATCCTCCTCCTGAGGAGTTTTCAGAGGTTCTTCTATTCTCTCTGGTTCCTCCAGATCAGGCTGAACATCCTTAAAAATGTCCTCTAGCTCTGATTCGATACTCTCAGTCATATTGACCTCTTCTACCAAGGAGTCAATAACATCTGCACTCAGGCAGTCTTTTGGTGTGTCTGGATGCTGCATAGCTTTGACAGCATTCAACTTAAACTCATCCTCATTGACTCTCAGGGTTATCTCTACTCTTTGGACGTCAATGAGGGTTCGTCCAGTTGCAAGGAAAGGTCTTCCTAGAATGAGAGTTTTACTCTTGTGCTCCTCTATTTCCAGTACTACAAAGTCAGTAGGAAAGGAAAATGGCCCAACCTTGACAATCATATCCTCAATTATGCCTGATGGGATTTTAATGGAGCAATCAGCAAGTTGGAGGCATATTCGGGTTGGTTTAACTTCATCAGTCAAGCCAAGCTTTTTGATAGTGGATGCAGGTATTAAGTTGATACTTGCCCCAAGGTCACACAGAGCTGTCGTGGTACAAGCATCCTCTAATGTGCATGGTATCATAAAGCTTCCGGGATCTTTAAGCTTCTCTGGTAAGCTTTTCAGAATAACTGCACTGCATTCTTCAGTAAGGAAAACTTTTTCAGTTTCTCTCAATCCTTCTTATGGCTCAAGATCTCTTTCATAAACTTAGTATAAGAGAGTATTTGCTCAAGTGCCTTTGTAAACGGAATCTTTATTTCAAGAGTCCTGAGATATTTTGCAAAGCGAGCAAATTGTTTATCCTGTTCCGCTTGGCAGAGTTTCTAAGGATAAGGCATCTTGGCTTTGTATTCTTCAACCATAGTTGCTACAGGTTTATTTCTTACAGAAGTCGTTGGAGAAGCCTACTTAAGGGGGTGGTTATCAACACTTGCAGGTGTCTGATCCCTTAGTGGCGTTTGAACGCCAGAATTGGGGGCTGCATGGGCGTTTAACGCCAGATTGTCACCCTTTTCTGGTGTTTGGATGCCAGAACTGGCCATCCCTTGGGCGTTTAATGCCACCTTTTCACCCTTTTCTGGCATTTGAACGCTAGAATCATTCCTCTCTGGGCTCTTACTGTCCTCAGAGGGATTTTGGGTAGTGGTTTGGTTATCCTTTATTAGATGTTCCTTTCTTGGCTTCCTGCTACCTTGGATTGATACATTCAGTGTTTTCCCACTCCTTAATTGAACAGCTTTGCATTCTTCTATTATCTGTTAGATAACTGTTGTCTTGTCTGATCCAATTGTGCTTCCATATTTTGGTTGGCATTTTAAGTGTCTTGGAGCATCTCTTTGAATTCTGCAAACTGTTTTGTCATAATAAGCAATTGCTGATTGAGTTCAGCAACTTGTTCTTGAGGACTAAGTTCAGTGGATACTGCTTTAGCCTCTTCTTTCAAGGAAGACTCGCTACTCAAGTACAGATGCTGAACTGTATCAATGAGCTCTTGAGCCTCTTCAATTGTCTTTCTCATATGTATAGATCCACCAGCTGAGTGATCTAGAGATATTTGAGCTTTTTCTGTAAGTCCATAGTAAAAGATGTCTAACTGCACCCACTCTGAAAATATTTCAGTGGGGCATTTCCTTAACATCCCTCTGTACCTCTCCCAGGCATTATAAAGGGATTCATCATCCTCTTGTTTAAAGCCTTGGATGTCCAGCCTTAGCTGTGTCATTGATAAACCACTATTTTATGGTTTATAATGTGTTTAATTGTGTGGTTTTACCATGACCCTTACCCACTTATTCATATGATTAGCATGCATTTATATTTCCTTCCTAAAATTATTACATGATTGAAAACTTGCTTCCTAGAGACTTTTAATTATGTATTTAAATTCTCATTTATTCCATTCGATGCCGTGATCTGTGTGTTAAGTGTTTCAGGCTTTATAGGGCATGAATGAGTTGGAAATTGCAAAGGAAGCCTGCAAAAATGGAAAGAACACAAGAAATTAAGGAGATGACCAGCAAGAAGTGACGCGGCCGCATGGCTCACGCGACCGCGCGAAAGAGAGGAAATCGCAGTGACGCGGCCGCATGGCTCACGCAACCGCGCGGATTGGAATAGCATAAGTGACGCGGAGGCGTGGACGACGCGCCCGCGTGGCAAAGCAAAACGCCGAGTGACGCGTCCGCATGAATGATGCGATCGCGTGACGTGCGCGATCTGCATAATCTGCAGAATTCGCTGGGGGCAATTTTGGGCCCTGTTTTGACCCAGTTTTTGGCTCAGAAAAGCAGAATAGAGCCAGAGAACATGCAGAAACCAACAACAACATTCATTCTACACAGTTTTACTTTTTAGATCTAGTTTTACTCCTCCTCTAGGTTTCTCTCTACACATTCATAGTTCATAGGATTTTATTTCTATTGCTCTTTGCATTGGGATATTGAGAAGAGTTATTACCTCATCAAGACTTCGTCACTCTAGTTCGTTTTCTTTACTTGGCTTTACTCTTCCATGTCCTTTAATTTACTCAATTTTACTATTGGATTATTTTAGAATTTATTAATACAAGAGTTACTTTTATTTTTAATTGATTCCCTTGAGTTTTATTTATCATGTCTTTCTTTAATTCCCTTTTCTATGTTATGAATTCCACATTCACAATGAGCGAGTAGTTCCCTAACTTGATGGGGAGTTGATTGAAAGGAACCCTTGAGTTGGAATGTTCAAAAGAAAAATTGTAATTAGGTTTATTGTGAATTACTCTCTAGTCACTAACGCCAGTCCCTCCAAGTAAGCGGATTGGGACTTGTGAATAGAAACAGCATTCCAACTTGTTTGACTTTCCCTTACCTAGTAAGGGATAACTAAACAGAACAACCTTCAATTATCAATTAATCTTGAGAGTACTGCAACAAGAATAGGGCTTCCAACTAATCTACTCCCAGTCAAGGCTTTTATTTAAATTACTTAATTTCTCCAATTTAATTTCCTGTTTATTCAACTCCAACTCTTTTTGAAAATATCTGATTAATAAAATAGCACACCTTTCTGTAACTCGTTGGGAGAAGACTTGGGATTCATACTCCCAGTATTTTAATTTTAATTTTTGTGACAACCCTTCTAAATTGATAAGCAGATTTCTGGTTGATTAAGAACTATACTTGCAACGCATATCTCATAACAATTCTTAATTTGCCAATTTCTGCCACGTCAATTTTTGGCGCCGTTGCCGGGGAGTTGCAATAGAGAGCTAAAGTTATTAATTGGAATTTATTTATTTGCATTTTATTTTATCTTGCTACTATGAGCTGCTTGTTTCTTTCGCTAGTTGACGCGTTCACTTCCTGATCCAAGCTTGCCAGTATTCAATCCTGAGATTGAAAGAACTATTTCACAAATAAGGCAAGCTCGGCATCAGTTAGTCCTCTCTGAGGGCGGATCTGAAACGTCATTTGAGGAAGAAACCAGCCCCCATTCTACTGATTCGGTTGATTTACGCGTAGGTGACATGGCAGCACCTTGGAGAGTTACTATCCAGGAGGCTAGAGCCCCTGGTTTTACAATGCAACCGTTTCAAGCACATCATCCAGCGGTGGCTACAGACTTTGAAATAAAGACTGCACTGCTCAATTTGATGCCCAAGTTTCATGGCTTACCTGCTCAAGAGCCTATCAAGCACCTGAGAGATTTTCAAGCAGCCTGTTCTACTGTCAGGCGTGATGGTGCAGATGAAACTTCAATTTTGTTGAAAGCTTTCTCGTTTTCTCTTGAGGGAAAGGCAAGAGAGTGGTACTACACTCAACCCGCAGCAACTGTATCCAACTGGGATACACTTAGAAGAGAATTCTTGGAAAAGTTCTTTCCAGCTGAAGTTACTGATAAACCGAGGAAAGACATTTCCATGATTATTCAGGACGAATCTGAGACTCTCTATGAATACTGGGAGCGCTTCAATAATCTTCTGGAAGTATGCCCCCACCATATGATTGACAAGATAGTGTTACTCGGTTACGTCACTGACGTTAGGATTTTTGCCAGTAAAGAATGTCATAAAAACAGTCGCGTTGTAGATATAGTCTCTAAACCGGCAAAAATCCCTTCGTACAAACGTTTTGGTTGTCACAAGTAACAAACCCCTTTGAAATTGATAACCGAGTATTCAAACATCGGGTCGTCTTCTCAAGGAATTGCAGGGAGGTATGTTCTTATTATTGGTTATGAAGATTGTAAAATTGGGGTTTTGAGAATAGGGAGCAAGTAATTTAAATTGTAATTAAAATAAATAAATAACTGTAAAATAAACTTTTGTCAAGGTATGAGAAATTGGAAGTCCTAGCCCAGTTATCCTTATCAACAATAATGAAAATTGACTCTTGATTCCACTTAGTTAACCTTTACTAAAGCAAAGGAAGGTCAAGGGACAAATTGGTTTGGTCTTCGAATCCTATTTATTTCCTAAGAAAAGATTGGGATTATTGAAGTTCAAACCAATTGGCAAGATAACAATTATGCTATTGAGTTGGATAACTTCTGGGTTACTGATTCCTTAACCAAGACCAAAAGAGGAAAAGTAAATTTGCTGGAATAAAAATGCCTTCAGATGGGAAGCAATAGTAACATAAATTAAAGAGAGCAATCATAAGTCTGAAATACCTCAAAATATATTAAATAGAAAATCAAGCTAAATATAAAGAGTCATAAATAAAATTGAGAAAATAAATAAAAGAACATTGAACCTAGGATTGAGAGTCACTCTAAAACTAAGAGAAATCCTAAATCCTAATCCTAAGAGAGAGGAGAGAACCTCTCTCTCTAAAAACTACATCTACTCCTAAAAATTTTGAATATGAGAGCCTCCTTATGAATCGATGCAGTCTCCCACTTTATAGCCTCTAATCTGTGTTTTCTGGGCCACAAACTGGGTCAGAAATAGTCCAGAATTCGCTGGTTTCGAATTTTGCCACGCTGGATTTTCGTCACTGCGACACGGCCGCATGGATCATACGATCGCGTCACCTAGCTTCAGAGGAACTATAGCATATTATATATCAAATCGAAGCTCCGGACGTTAGCTTTCTAACGCAACTGGAACCGCGTCGTTTAGATCTCTGTAGATAAAGTTATAGCCGTTTGAGTGCGAAGAGGTCAGGCTGGACAGCTTAGCAATTTCTCCAACTTCTCGTATTCCTTCCACTTTTACATGCTTCTTTTCCATCCTCCAAGCCATTCCTGCCCTATAATCTCTGAAAGCACTTAACACACATATCAAGGCATCTAATGGCAATAAGAGAGGATTAATAATAAGCAAATATAAGATCAAAGAAGCATGTTTTCAATCAAAGCACATAATTAGGAAGGCAAATGTAAAACCATGCAAATAGTATGAATAAGTGGGTAAAGAGTAGATAGAAACCACTCAATTGAGCACAAGATAAATCATAAAATAGTGGTTTATCAACCTCCCCACACTTAAACATTAGCATGTCCTCATGCTAAGCTCAAGAGAACTATAAAGAAATGAAGAGGAATGGTAGAATGCATGAAATGCAACCTATGAATGCAACTACATGCTAAATGCCTTTACTTACTTGGTTAAGAGTAAATAAGTTCTCCAAGAATAAATATGAACTGGATTTCACTAATTCAAATCATAAAAATGAAGTACAAATAGACTTGCAAGAAGAAAATAGCTCATGAAAGTGGGGAATAAGGAATTGAGCATCGAACCCTCGCTGGTAGTGTATACACTCTAGTCACTCAAGTGTTTAAGGTTCGATTCTCTCAATTCTCTACTAACCTTGCTTTCTAAGGCTTGCTCTTCATCTAACAATCAACATAATTTTAATGCACAAATACACATATCAAGAGGTCTTTTAAGGGTTGTAATGGGGTTAGGGTCAAGGTAGGATTGTATTTGGCCAAGTGGACTAAAATCTGAATCCTTAATTAACTTAAACTTTCCACCTAACTTAAACAATCCATGTAATCACAGTACAAAATCTAACTATCCATCAACCATGTTTTCCACATATTCATGTATTCTAATTTCAAGTACAATTCATATGCATTGTTTTCAACATTTTACTTTGGGGCATTTTGTCCCCTTTTTCTTATTTGCTCTTTTTTTTTACGTAATTTTTCTTTTTCTTTTATTTTTCTCAATGCATATGATTAAATTATTGGATGCATGAATCATGTCTTAAACATTTTTTCACATTTTCAGAAAATTCTAACATACTCAATTCTCAAACCAATTGTTTCCAATTCGCTTTCCCACACTTAATTTATGAGCACTCTCACTAGTCTAAGCTAACTAAGGATTCAAATTAAGGATATTATTGTTTTCCGCTTAAAGTTAATGATGTGCTAAAGTAAGGAACAAAGGGGTATAGTAGGCTCAAATTGGTTTGCAAAGGATAATGAAAGGTAAGGCCATATGGGTATGTAAGCTCAGTGAAACAAAGGCCTCAATCATGTAAGTGCATGCATACATTAAACCATGGAAATATAGAATTAAACAAGACAAAGATCACAATTTTAGAGAGAAAAATACACACTAAAACAGAATTTTGGTTGATAAAATGCAACCAATTCAAATAGGCTCAAAAATCTCACAGGTTTTGTGTGTTTGAGTTCTAAACCATGTTCCAGTATAATATCTCTTCAAACAAGTGTAACATTAAATTTTATTCAAATTAGTGAAATTCTCTAAAAATTTTCTTGAAAAAGAAAATATTACTTCCATCAAGTGGTAAAATATGCAAAAATCAAACAAACATGCAAATGCAACAACTAATCTACAAAGAAAATTTAAACATTGGTGTTTGAGACAAGAAAGTACTAACCCATGGAGATCGGTATCGACCTCCCCACACTTAAAGATTGCACCGTCCTCGGCGCATGCTAAGATGTGCAAGTGGATGGGGGTTGTGGTTTCCCAGCTGGGCTCTTTTTTGTTCCTTTCCTTGCTGGCGGTTTGGGAGTAGCTTTCTCATTTCCTTTCTTGGTGGCCATCCTGAAGAAGGGAAGAGAAAGTAAATTAAATTCAAATAGATATATAGCAAGGAAGAGAATGGAAGAGTGGTGATGGATGCACATTAGGATGTAATTGACATTAACACATGCTCTCGAGTACATGTGAAAAGCCAGCAATGAAAAATAGCTAGTGCATGTATAGACAAGTGAATGCAAGGTGTTTATTGGCATGCCGGCAAAGGGCATGAGTAGCATAGACCAAGCAATACTTTGTAATAAACCATCACGTTTGTATTGACAATTAATTTCAATTAATACAATAGTAAAGGGAGTTTATGAAAAGCAAGCATTCAGAGTAGTAGGATAAAAGATACTGAAAAGTAGTGCACAATGCCATATGGGCGTTTTTACAAACACATAGCATGCATGTTAAATAATCTAATGAAAATAATAAATTGAACATACAAGCAACCCTTTAAAGAAAATAATATATAATTGTCAAACTATTTTAATAATCTACAAAAATATAGAAAATAAGACCCAAATAAATTTCCAACACCAATGAGAATAATGCAATGAATGAAATATGCAAATAAATGAAGTAAAATAAAATGAAAGATAAGAAGAATGAGAAGAGAAAGAAAGAGAGGAGAAGTAAGTAAGGGAAAAGAGAAAATAGGAGTTGGGGAAGAGAAAGATAAGATATGTTGGCAATTTAGGTTGAGCTGTGCGGCGCAAGTGACGCGGCCGCGTGGGGCACGCGTTCGTGTGGATGCGTTTCAAGTATGGTGACGCGATCGCGTCGGTCACGCGGTCGCGTGACCCATTTTATGCTTCTGGCGTGAGTGCAGCCTCGCACCAGCACAACTCTCTGTTCAAATTAATTTATTTGCCAAAATTGGGGTGACGCGATCGCGTGAGTGGGCGTCAGAAAATGGATGACGCGGCCGCGTCGGCGATGCGGTCGCGTGATAAGGATTGTGCTTCCAGCACCACTCTCGCACAATATGTCATTGTGCACCCTTTTACGTCGAAAACTCAGGGCACGCGGTCGCGTGGGAGGCCATGATTCCCATGCGACGCGAACGCGGTAGCGACGCGGTCGCGTGGGTTGATTTGTGCCATTGGCACACCTCCAGCCACACTCCAGCGTAACTTTCTGTTCATTTTTATTTTTCTTTACTCTCCCATCTCCTTGCGACGCGGACGCGTCGCTGATGCGGTCGCGTCGCGTGCTCGCTTTTTTTTTTTTATAATCTGAAAAAAGATGCAGAATGTAGTGTTAATAAAAAACTCCAGGTTCAATATAATAAAATAAAATAAAACTCGAAAACAAATAAATAAAAATGAAAAATGAACGATCATACCATGGTGGGTTGTCTCCCGCCTAGCACTTTTAGTTAAAGTCCTTAAGTTGGACATTTGGTGAGCTCCCTGTTATGGTGGCTTGTGTTTGAACTCATCCAGGAATCCCCACCAATGTTTGTGATTCCAGTAACCTCCGGGGTCCCAAACTAGGCACAGAAAGCCTTCAAGTAAGTTAAAGCAAGTGACAAGGCCCCA
Organism: Arachis ipaensis; assembly: GCF_059453495.1. NCBI lineage: Eukaryota > Viridiplantae > Streptophyta > Magnoliopsida > Fabales > Fabaceae > Arachis > Arachis ipaensis. Next base: position 58,636,368 of record NC_142442.1, read on the forward strand.
AGAGTGGTGATTGGTAGAATGGATTCCGGGGTCCCAGACCTTGCCTTTGCACCCGTCTTTTGGTTGAGCAATATTGTTCCCTCCGGGTGGCAAGCAGTCTGAATTCTCACGTAAGCGGCCAAACAACTTCCTAGACCCATTCAGTTGAGCTCTATACCAACCTTTACTCTTAAACTTAAAGCTTCCAACCATGATGAACCTTGCAGGACAATTCTTACCACTGGCCATCTTTCTCTTACTCTTAATGTCACAAAGAGCTCTAAGTTGACCATCCGTCTCCAGTAGCCCATATTCAAGTGGGATTAGAAAGCTACGGGATATGAATTTTACCCACTTGAATGTTGTGAAGGATGATGGCAACTTAGGGGGAGGTGTTTTTAATGAAATTACAAGCTCCACTCCCTTGTGCTCTTCTCTGATAATTACCACCTCTTTGCAAGCTTCTTCAATTTTAACATCTTCCTCTTGGTAGCTTTCTTCCAATTCAATCTTCTCTTCATTGCTTTCCAAGGGCATGGGAGGTTGTGCTTCTTCTTCTTGAATCTCCATCTCTTGATCAACCTCTTCCAAGTCTTCAACTGTGATATGCCTTGGAGGTTGTACACCCTCCTTAGCATCAATTTCAAACGTCTTGGAAGGGGGTTCTATGACTGGACTTTCCCATGGAGGTTCTGCATCTCCTAAGTCTTCAACCACTTCTTCTTCTTCTTGAACAATGACAGCGTCTTCTACTTGTTCTAGTACGAATTCATTCTCTGTCTTGTCCACTGGGGTTTCTGGTATCTCCTTCATGCTACGCTTTTCACTAGACTGTCCACATGGGGCTGTGGCTGATCCTTGTGTATTTAAGCGCCTAGAAGCCCATTAAATTAATGCTTGCCCCAGTTGTTAAGTGGTTGCCTGAAATTTAATTACTGTTTCCCTTAGGCGATCCTCTGCTTCTCGGGTTGCCGGACTTGGACATGATACAAAAGAAAGTGGTGGTGGTTGGGAGTGATTGGACTGGAATTGGGGTGGTTCTATATATGGTTCATATGGCTCATAAGGTGGTTGGTATGGTGGTTGAGGGTTAGGGTCATATGGAGGTGAATGGCGGAAAGGGGCTTGTGAGTTTGGTGGTCCAAAGTTATGTTGAGGAAAGGGTTCATAGGCATATGGTGGTGGTTGTTGACAATTAAAAGAGTGCTCACCATAGTCATTGCCTTGATATGCATCACAGAATGGTTGTTGATGGTCCATTGGAGGTGGTTGTTGCCATGAGGGTTGATTAAATCCTTGTGGCTCCTCCCATCTTTGATTCTTCCAACTTTGATGCATATTTTCATTATAGTGTCCATTCCTAACAACAACATTGGAATCAAACTTGAAGCGAGAGGGGTGAGAGTTCATAGTAGCAAATAAAAAATTAAAAACAAAAATAAAAATAAATTTTAATTAAAAGGTTATTTAAATTTTGAATTTGAAAATTAAATTTTGAAATTTGAATTTTTTTTTTTTTGAAATTTGAAATTTGAAATAAGATAAGATAAGATAAAAATTTTTAAACTAAAAACCAATAACCTCTTAACTTAATAAAAAGCAAAAATAAAAATAAAAATAAAAACAAATAAACAAGTAAAAATAAAATATTTACAATAACCAATAATAAGGCACACGTTTGCAATTCCCCGGCAACGGCGCCATTTTGACGTTAGGATTTTTGCCAGTAAAGAATGTCATAAAAACAGTCGCGTTGTAGATATAGTCTCTAAACCGACAAAAATTCCTTCGTACAAACGTTTTGGTTGTCACAAGTAACAAACCCCTTTGAAATTGATAACCGAGTATTCAAACCTCAGGTCGCCTTCTCAAGGAATTGTAGGGAGGTATGTTCTTATTATTGGTTATGGAGATTGTAAACTTGGGTTTTTGAGAATAGGGAGCAAGTAATTTAAATTACAATTAAAATAAATAAATAACTGTAAAATAAACTTTTGGCAAGGTATGAGAAATTGGAAGTCCTAGCCCAGTTATCCTTATCAATAATAATGAAAATTGACTCTTGATTCCACTTAGTTAACCTTTACTAAAGCAAAGGAAGGTCAAGGGACAAATTGGTTTGGTCTTCGAATCCTATTTATTTCCTAAGAAAAGATTGGGATTATTGAAGTTCAAACCAATTGGCAAGATAACAATTATGCTATTGAGTTGGATAACTTCTGGGTTACTGATTCCTTAACCAAGACCAAAAGAGGAAAAGTAAATTTGCTGGAATAAAAATGCCTTCAGATGGGAAGCAATAGTAACATAAATTAAAGAGAGCAATCATAAGTCTGAAATACCTCAAAATATATTAAATAGAAAATCAATCTAAACATAAAGAGTCATAAATAAAATTGAGAAAATAAATAAAAGAACATTGAACCTGGGATTGAGAGTCACTCTAAAACTAAGAGAAATCCTAAATCCTAATCCTAAGAGAGAGGAGAGAACCTCTCTCTCTAAAAACTACATCTACTCCTAAAAATTGTGAATATGAGAGCCTCCTTATGAATGGATGCAGTCTCCCACTTTATAGCCTCTAATCTGTGTTTTCTGGGCCACAAACTGGGTCAGAAATAGTCCAGAATTCGCTGGTTTCGAATTTTGCCACGCTGGATTTTCGTCACTGCGACGCGGCGGCATGGATAACGCGGTCGCGTCGCCTAGCGTCAGGGGAACTATAGCATATTATATATCAAATCGAAGCCCCAGACGTTTGCTTTCTAACGCAACTGGAACCGCGTCGTTTGGACCTCTGTAGCTAAAGTTATAGCTGTTTGAGTGCGAAGAGGTCAGGCTGGACAACTTAGCAATTTCTCCAACTTCTCGTATTCCTTCCACTTTTACATGCTTCTTTTCCATCCTCCAAGCCATTCCTGCCCTATAATCTCTGAAAGCACTTAACACACATATCAAGGCATCTAATGGTAATAAGAGAGGATTAATAATAAGCAAATATAAGATCAAAGAAGCATGTTTTCAATCAAAGCACATAATTAGGAAGGAAAATGTAAAACCATGCAAATAGTATGAATAAGTGGGTAAAGAGTAGATAGAAACCACTCAATTGAGCACAAGATAAACCATAAAATAGTGGTTTATCAGTCACACAGGGCATGAGGCCCCAAGATAAGACCACATTGGAAAGTGCTAGTAATGGGTCTATGAAAAAGTACAAGACCACTGATGAGGCATGGCAATTGATCAGCAACTTAGCTGAATCCACTCAGAATCACAGGCAGAAACAAGGCCGTTCAAAAGCCGTTACAGAAGTATCCTCTAGCAGAGAGACTGCTGCTCTAACTCAGAGTATCTGTGAAATGACCAACTTGCTGAAGCAGATGCAATTGAATCAACAACAAGTTCAGCAAGCTCAACCTTCTCCAGCACAGCAAAGCCAACAGTTAGTCCCACAGAGAGTTGGCGGAATCTGTGTTGATTATAGCCATCATACTGATGAATGTCCGCAGCTCTAGCAGGACGACAACACCGTGGCAGCCACTGATAACTTCTATGACCGCCCCAACCAAGGGTACAATCAAGGTGGCAATTACAGCCATGGATGGCAGGACAATTCTAACCAGAATTGGAGGGACAACAATAACAGAGGAGGCAGAGACAATCAGGAAAATCAGAGGTGGAATAACAACAACAACAGGCAGCAGAACCAGAACTAGCTTTACAGAGCACCTCACTTGAGGCAATCCCAAGGACCATAGAATACCCAACAGCAGACCTCTCAACTTACTTATCCTTCTTCATCTTCTAATGATGACTTACTACAATCTATTGATCGGAGACAACAGACCACGAAAAATAACCTTTATGCTACACTAAATGGTCTGAACTCTACCATGCAAGCTCTTGTCTTACAGATTGGATCAATGAATAACTCCAATAACCAGCCTTTGAGCTCCAGTGGGATTCCCTCTCAACCATTACCCAATCCAATGGGTGGCATTAATGCCATCACCCTAAGATCTGGAACCACACTGCAAGAGAGGAATCAGGAGGAGCCAAGCCCACCAGAACACGCCTCAGCTGAAGAGGTAGTGGAAATAGAAGATGTTGAAGAGGAAGAGGACATACAGGACATGACTGAAAAAGAAGAAGTTCAACCACAGGAGGAAGCACCACAGGGTGCAGACACTGCAGAAGACACCAGTCCCATTCCATTTCCACAACTTGCAAGGAAGCCCAAGAAGCAGCTGGAACCTGATCCCAAAATGGTAGAGATATTCAAAAAGGTTGAGGTAACTGTTCCTCTTTTTGATGTTATTCAACAGGTACCTAAATATGCAAAGTTTCTAAAAGATTTATGTATACATAAAGACAAAATTAATGAATTAGAAACTATTCCTTTAGGTAGTTCCATATCTGCTTTAATAGGAGGTTTACCTGAAAAGTGTAGTGACCCAGGTCCATGTATGGTGAATTGTACTATTGGTGGTGTGGTATTTTCTAATTGCATGTGTGATTTAGGAGCATGTGTGAGTATAATGCCTTTGTCTATATATGATATTTTGAGGCTCCCTCCCTTAAAAAGGTCGGCAGCTCGTTTTGTGTTAGCAGATAAAAGCATTATTACAGTGGCTGGAGTTGCTGAAGATGTATTAGTGGGCATTAAGGGGCTCACATTTCCCACTGATTTTTATATCCTGGAGATGCCCCAAAATGACTCAGAGAAGCCATCATCAATCCTACTCGGAAGACCATTCCTGAAGACCTCGAAGTTCAAATTAGATGCTTTTTCAGGAACATACTCTTTTGAAATAGATGGCCGAGTAGTAATCTTCAATCTGAATGGAGTTATGAAGCATCCACCAAAGGATCATTCTATCCTCCAGTGTGACATCATAGATGAAACCGTGGCTGAAGTTCACCAGGGGGAATTTGAAGAGAAGTACATAGGACAAGGTCCAAGTGTGGCGACATTCTCGGAGGACAATGATAGTGCTTTACCATTGTTGCCAGCTCCAGACAACCCAGAGCCTGACCATGATCAGAAGTTAGAATTAAAACTCCTTCCTCCACACCTCAAATATGCTTACCTTGAAGACGAGCAGAAGTTTCCAGTTATCATTGCAAGGGAACTCACTTCTCAACAGGAAGAGCAATTACTTAGTGTGCTGAGGAGGCATAAGAAGGCAATTGGTTGGAGTTTGGCAGACATAGTCGGCATTAACCCTCAAGTCTGTGAGCATGGAGATCTCATTGCAACCAGAGTTCAGAACGCCTGGAAGGTCTGTATTGACTACAGACGTCTCAACCAGGCCACTCGTAAGGATTACTATCCTCTTTCATTCATTGATCAAATGCTGGATCGCCTGTCAGGTAAATCACATTATTGTTTTTTAGATGGCTACACGGGTTATTTCCAGATTCATATAGCTCTTGAGGATCAGGAAAAGACCACTTTTACATGTCCTTTTGGGACTTATGCTTACAAGAGAATGTCCTTTGGCTTGTGCAATGCACCAGCTACCTTCCAAAGGTGCATGATGAGTCTTTTCTCTGATCTTATTGAGGATTGTATGGAAGTTTTTATGGATGATTTTAGTGTGTACGGCGATTCCTTTAGCCTTTGCTTAGATGGATTATCTAGAGTATTAGATAGATGTGTCAATACAAACCTTGTATTAAATTTTAAAAAATGTCACTTTATGGTAAAACAAGGTATTGTACTAGGACATGTTGTGTCTAATACTGGCATTTCTATAGATCCAGCAAAGGTGGATGTTATTTCTAGTTTACCTTACCCCTCTTCTATGAGGGAAGTCCACTTGTTCCTTGGCCATGCAGTTTTTTACAGGAGATTCATTAAGGACTTCAGTAAGGTAGCACTTCCCTTATCCAGGCTACTGCAGAAGGATATTGAGTTCGAGTTCAGTGAGGATTGCAAACAAGCGTTTGATAAGCTGAAGACCGCCCTGACTCAAGCTCCAATTGTGAGAGGACCAGGCAGGAGCCAGCCATTTGAAATAATGTGCGACGCCTCCAACCATGCAGTAGGAGCAGCACTGGCTCAGCGTGAAGGTAAGGACCCCTTTGTTATTGCTTATGCGTCTAAAACTTTAGATGCCGTTCAGTCCAATTACACTACTACTGAGAAAGAGCTTCTTGCTATTGTTTTTGCTCTGGATAAATTCAGATCCTATTTACTTGGTACGAAGGTAGTAGTGTACTCAGACCACGCAGCTCTAAAGTATCTATTAGCTAAAAAGGAATCCAAACCAAGGCTCATACGTTGGATACTGCTATTACAAGAATTTGATTTAGAAATTAAGGATATGAGTGGTAACCAGAATTTAGTGGCAGACCATTTGAGTCACCTTGAGCATATTACAGATGACCCCACTCCTATAGCTGATAATTTCCCATTTGATAACCTGCAAGCAGTATCTGAGGTAGTCCCTTGGTATGCACCTGTAGCTAATTATCTAGTTAGCCGCACCTTTCCTCCAAACTTTTCTAAGCATCAAAGGGACAAGCTAAAAAGCGAGTCTAAATATTATATATGAGATGACCCATATTTATGGAGATGTGGCACTGACCAGGTAATTAAACGGTGTGTGTCTCAATCAGAATTCCAGTCTATCTTAGAGGCATGTCACTCGTCTGAGAGTGGAGGACATTTTGGCCCTCAAAGAACAGCTAGAAAAATCTTAGACTGTGGATTCTGGTGGCCTACACTTTTTAGAGACGCTGCTGAATTTCGTAAATCTTCTTTTCCATGCCAAAAATTTCGTAATATATCCAAGAGGGATGAGATGCCTCAACAAATTATTCTTTTCTGTGAAATTTTTTATGTTTGGGGCATTGACTTCATGGGTCCATTTCCAAATTCTAATGGTTATTTTTATATATTGTTAGCTGTGGATTACGTTTCCAAATGGGTGGAAGCAATTCCTACCCGCACTAATGATGCTAACACTATTGTTTCCTTTGTGAGAAACCACATTATTTGTCACTTTGGATCACCACGAGCAATCGTGAGCGATCAAGGCACCCACTTTTGTAATAGGAGACTAACAGGATTGATAAAAAAGCATGGGATAATTCATAAGGTTGCAACAGCCTACCATCCTCAGACTAATGGGCAAGCCGAGGTGTCAAACAGAGAGATAAAGCGTATCTTGCAGAAGATAGTCAAACCTCATAGAAGAGACTGGAGCACCAGGCTACAAGATGCACTCTGAGAATTGAGAAAGCCGGAGTTGAAAGGAAGTTGCAACTACAAGAACTGGAAAGCCTTCGCCTAGAAGCTTATGAGAACTCAAGACTATACAAGGAGAAGATGAAGGCTGTACATGATCAGCACATCAAGAGAAAAGAGTTCCGACCTGGGGACTTAGTCCTCCTTTACAAATCTCGACTGAGGCTCATGCCAGGTAAGTTGAGATCCAGATGGGAAGGTCCATACAGAGTAGAGAAGGCCGAACCGTACGGAGTTTATCACCTAAGCCATCCTTCAAGCTCTGAACTTATCAAAGTTAATGGACATCGTTTGAAGCTATACCATGGAGAGAGGATGCAGAAAAACAAGGAGCTCGAGATCTTCCTCTTGGAAGATCCCCACATAGCCGAAGACTGAGCTAGTGGAGCGTCCAACTTACGGATGTTAAAGCAAAGTGCTAGGTGAGAGACAACCCACCATGGTATGATCGTTCTTTTCTTTATTTTTAATTTTCCTATTCAATAACTCTTCTCATTATTAGTGCATCTGCATTTCCATACTTTTATAAAAAAAAAAAATTTTCACGCGACGCGTCCGCGTCGCAGGAGATGGGAGGAAATAATAAAACGAACAGAGAGTCACGCAAGCGCGTGGCTGGAGGCATGCCAGTGGCACAAATCATCCCACGCGACCACGTCGCCGATGCGTCCGCGTCAAAAGGGAACATTAGCCTCCCACGCGACCGCGTCACTCACGCAGCCGCGTGCCCTGGATTTCGACGTAAAAAGGGTGCACGACCGAAAATTGTGCTAGATTGGTGCTGGATTGGTGCTGAATGCACAATTCTTTCCACGCAGACGCATGACTCACGCGTCCGTGTCATATCCTTCTAATGGCCACTCACGCGATCGCATGCCCCACGCGATCGCGTCACCCCAGATTTGGCGAAAATAAAAATTTTGAACAGAGAGTTGTGCGAGCGCGAGGCTGCCCTCGCGCCAGTAGCATAAAACATGTCACACGACCACGTGACCGACGCAACCGCGTCAATCAGTATAAGTGCAAGTCGCGCGACCGCGTGCCTTACGTGACCGCATCGCTTGCGCCGCACAGCTTCCCTTATTTGCCAATTATCTTATATTTCTTTCCCCCAAATCCTATTTTCTCTTTTCCCTCCTTATTTCTTCCTTCTCCCTTCTTCCTTCTTTCTCACTTTCTACACTCTCTCTCTCTCTCTCACTCCCATTAACAAGGTTTTCTTTTCCTCTTCCCTCCCTTACTTTTCTATTATTCTTCTTATTTTTATATGTTATCTTCTTTTCTTTTCTTTTTACTTTCATTATCCATATTTTCTTTTTCTTTCTTTTTCCTTTTTAATTGGTGTTGGAAATTTATTTGAGCCATTATTTCTCATTATATGCTTGTGGATTGTTGTAAAATTGTTTGGCAATTATATACCTTTTTTAAAAGGGTTGCTTGCATGTTCACTTTAATACTTTCTATACCTTATTCACCATGCATGTTATGTGTTTGTGGAAAAGCCAATATGGCCTTATGCATTTTTCTACATTATTCTATTCTACTATTCAATGCTTGTTTTTTCAAAAAACCCCTTTCATATTTTATTCGATGAAAATAATTGTCAATACAAACGTGATGGTTTGTTACGAGTGATGCTTGATCTATGCTACTCATGCCTTTGCCAGCATGCCAATAAACATCTTGCATCTAATTACCCAAACATGCACTTGCTTTATTCCCTTTGATGAAATTTTCACATGTAGTCATGACCATGTGTTCACTTCATTCATCTTTTATGTGCATTTTTTGCCACTCATACCATCATATTCCTTGCTTTTCCCCCTTGACATTTTGACATACTTCCTCTTTTCTCCCTTTCAGGATGGCCACCAAGAAAGGAAAAGAGGAAGCTACTCCCAAATCAACAACAAGAAGAGGAACAAAAAGAGTATTGGTGGTAGAGCCCTCTTCAACTGCGGTTAAACCTTCAACAAAAAGAACTAAGAGGATTATAAAGGTTGATGATAAAGAAAGAGCCTTCCCAGCAAAGGACACTGCGCGATTTCAATCGCTACTGTGAGCAGATGTTCCCCATCCTGGCAGAAAGGAGCTACAACAATGAATACCTTCTTCTCCTCCCAAACCATATTGCTACCTTTGTTGAGCCGCAAATTGTACAAAGACAATGGGGTTTCCTACAGAGACAGCCGAGGCAGGGTCAATCTTTCTTGGGTAGTCGAATTCTACTCCAACTTCCACCTGCCAACCCTGCAGTCTGTCTTTGTCCGTCAGAAGCAAGTTCCCATTACAGAAGAAGCCATTCAAAGAGCTCTAGGTCTTCCCCCTATTCAAGAAGGATTGGACGCTTTCAAGAAGCCGCACTCAAGCGCCAGATGTACCAATTTGACTGGGACACCGTTCTCAGAGTTATCGCACTACCTGGCAGCCGCTGGATCTACGGATACCATCGTACCCGCCCTAAGGGAATATCGGCTTCAGCACTTACCTTGGAGGCTCGCGTATGGGCACAGATCATGTCCCATTACGTCTTCCCGAGCACTCACGAGTCCTCCTTCACTGCGGACATGGCCGTTCTACTATGGTGCATCCTTACAGACCAACCTCTGAATCTACCAAGACACATCCGGAATGCCATGGGACACGTACAAATTGCGGGCAACTTAACCTTTCCCGCCTTGGTCTCAGATCTTGTCTCAGCAGCCAGAGTCTCCTACAGAGCTGGGGACACCAAAGCCATGCTCCCACGGGATGATCAGTATGTCCCTAACGGGAAATACATCAGACCTCCACCAGCCGCCACAAGCCATTCTACTGAACCGGTTGAAGATATTCCTTCTTCAACACCATAAGCACCTACAACAGACCAACTGCTCCATCAAATACTCGAAAGGTTGGATCGGCAGGAACACAAAGCTAAGATGAGAGAGCGCCGTAACAAGCGCCGATTCACATACCTCAAGGAGCTGATTATGGGAAAATTCAAGGACTCAGACACCCTGGACTCCAGCCATGATGGGCCCGACTATGGAGATACTGCTACCAGCCCACCTTTGTTTCTGACAGATGGCACCGAGGACGGTGCAAAACCTTAAGTGTGGGGAGGTCGGTCAGTACCTGACTTTCGGAGGTAATTTCTCTTCCCTAAACACCAATAAATTAGGATATTTAGTTAGTTTTTTTCTTTTGTAGAATAGGATAAATTGCATAGTAATAGATTAATTGCATGCATGTTCTACTTGATTAAAAAGACAATAAGTTTCTTCTAAGACTCTATTTTTGGAACAAAATTTCACTAACTTTAATTAAATTTTTTATGTTAAATTTTGCTTGAAGTTGTATTTGGAACATGATTTTTAAGCTAAAGAACACACAACCTATGAGATTTGAGCCTTTATGCATGGTTACATTATTTAACCATAATTATTTTATTCTTGTGTGTTTACTTCTCTATGATTGTAATCTATATTTTGTTTCACCCTATATGTCCAATGTTTATTATATTTGTATGTTTGCATATGATTGAGGCCATTAATTGTTTATCTCACTTATCCAAATTAAGCCTACCCTTTCAATTACCTTTGTTAGCCACTTTGAGCCTTTAAATCTCATCTGTTCTATATTTTACCACATTACTAGCCTTAAGCGGAAAAACAATTACATATCCCAAACTGAATCTTTGGTTAGCTTAAGATAGAATTGTGTGTGCTAATTAAGTATGGGAAATTGTGGGAACAAAAGATAATAAGGTAATGTGTCATGATAATATAATGGAAATTTGGATACCTACTCATATGAAACTATAAAAATTAAAAATCTATGTGCATTGATAAGCTATGTTTATTTTTATGTTTATGTTAAAAAAAATATTCAATAAATAAATAAGGGGACAAAATTACTCCAATGTTAAGTTAAGGATTCAAAGATCAATGCATGTATGATAAAATTAAGATAAAAAGTTGATACATGAGTATAGAATGTGAAAGGGAAATTCTGGGTAGCTAGCTATGAATTCTAACGTTATATAGAATATATATGTAGGTTATGTTAAAGCTTGGGTTAATTAAAGATTCAGTTTATAAGCTTACTTAGCCATATGTGTATCCTTACCATTTCCTTGGCCCCATTACAACCTTGAAAAGACCTCATGATGTTTGCATTGGTATATTAAATATTATTGATTGGTTAGGAGAAGAACAAAAATCAGAGAGCATGATTAGAGAAGGACGGAGTGATTGCCCTATACACTAGAGAGATTAGAGCGTACATACATCACCAGTGAGGGTTCAATGCTTAAATTTCTGTGTTCCCTGCTTTCATGAGCTACCTTCTTGCATTTTTATCTGTTCTTACTGTATAAGAATTGAATTAGTGGAATTTGATTTGTAATTGCTTTGAAGAGCTTATTTACTATTGATCAAGTGGACAAGGATCATATAGTTGCATTCACATATATAGGTTGCATTGCATTGCATGAGTTTTACATTTTCCTACTCATTTGTTTTATCTCCTTCAACTAAGCATGAGGACATGCTAATGTTTAAGTGTGGGGAGGTTGATAAACCACTATTTTGTGGTTTATAATGTGTTTAATTGTGTGGTTTTATCATGATCTTTACCCACTTATTCATATGATTAGCATGCATTTATATTTCCTTCCGAAAATTATTACATGATTGAAAACTTGCTTCCTAGAGACTTTTAATTATGTATTTTAATTCTCCTTTATTCCATTCGATGTCGTGATCTGTGTGTTAAGTGTTTCAGGCTTTATAGGGCATGAATGAGTTGGAGATTGGAAAGGAATCTTGCAAAAATAGAAAGAACACAAAAAATTAAGGAGATGACCAGCGAGAAGTGACGCGGCCGCATGGCTCACGTGACCGTGCGAAAGAGAGGAAATCGCAGTGATGCGGCCGCATGACTCACACAACCGCGCGGATTGGAATAGCATAAGTGACGCGTCCGCATGAATGACGTGATCGCGTGACGTGCGCGATCTGCATAATCTGCAGAATTTGCTGGGGGCAATTTTGGGCCCTGTTTTGACCCAGTTTTTCGCCCAGAAAAGCAGACTAGAGCCAGAGAACATGCAGAAACCAACAACAACATTCATTCTACACAGTTTTAGTTTTTAGATCTAGTTTCACTCCTCCTCTAGGTTTTCTCTCTACACATTCATAGTTCATAGGATTTTATTTCTACTGCTCTTTGCATTGGGATATTGAGAAGAGTTATTACCTCATCAAGACTTCGTCACTCTAGTTTGTTTTCTTTACTTGGCTTTACTCTTCCATGTCCTTTAATTTACTCAATTTTACTATTGGATTATTTTAGAATTTATTAATACAAGAGTTACTTTTATTTTTAATTGATTCCCTTGAGTTTTATTTATCATGTCTTTCTTTAATTCCCTTTTCTATGTTATGAATTCCACATTCACAATGAGCGAGTAGTTCCCTAACTTGATGGGGAGTTGATTGAAAGGAACCCTTGAGTTGGAATGCTCAAAAGAAAACTTGTAATTAGGTTTATTGTTGGATTGCTCTCTAGTCACTAACGCCAGTCCCTCCAAGTAAGCGGATTGAGACTTGTGAATAGAAACAGCATTCCAACTTGTTTGACTTTCCCTTACCTAGTAAGGGATAACTAAACAGAACAACCTTCAATTATCAATTAATCTTGAGAGTACTGCAACAAGAATAGGGCTTCCAACTAATCTACTCCCAGTCAAGGCTTTTATTTAAATTACTTAATTTCTCCAATTTAATTTCCTGTTTATTCAACTCAAACTCTTTTTGAAAATATCTTATTAATAAAATAGCACACCTTTCTGCAACTCGTTGGGAGATACCTGGGATTCATACTCCCAGTATTTTAATTTTAATTTTTGTGACAACCCTTCTAAATTGATAAGCGGATTTCTGGTTGATTAAGAACTATACTTGCAACGCATATCTCATAACAATTCTTAATTCGCCAATTTTCGCCACGTCAGTCATCCTTTTTGGAGGATAATATTGATTCAGGAATTTGTCTGATAACTGTTTTCATGTTCTTATACTTGCTGTGGGTTGGTTATTTAACCACCTCTTAGCTTGATCTTTTACAGCAAATGAAAATAGTAATAATCTGTAGACATCGTGATCCACTTCTTTATCACGTACTGTGTTAGTAATTTGTAAGAACTGTGCCAGAAACTCAGTAGGTTCTTCCTGTGGAAGACCGGAATACTGGCAATTTTGCTGCACCATGATAATGAGCTGAGGATTTAGCTCAAAACTTCTTGCTCTGATGGGGGGTATACAGATACTACTCCCGTATGCAGCAGTAATGGATATGACCCTAGAGTCCTTCTAGACTGTTCATTTCTACTTAGGTCCATGATGGAGAAAAGAGAATTGATGTGAATTGCAAATAAAATATATTTTTATTTTTATTTTATTTAACTCAAGAAAAACCAAATAAATAAAAACTAAGATAAAATAAAATAATTGGAAAATAAAATATAAATTTCAAAAACTAAAAGAAAAAGAAAAAGAAATTCGAAAACTAAAATAATTAATTAATTAAGAAGATTTGAAAAACTTTGGATATGATTTTTGAAAAAGATTTTGAATTTTGAAATTTTAAAACTAAGATAAGATAAAATAAAAATTTAAAATAAAAATCTGAATTTTTAAATGAAATTTTCGAAAATTCAATTAAATAAATAGAAAAGATATTTTTGAATTTAGTGAGGAAAGAGAAAAATAATAAAATGACACCAAACTTAGAATTTTTTTAGATCAAAATAAAGAAAACAAACAAGAAAACTTTGAATATCAAGATGAACACCAAAAACACTTTGGAGATCAAGATGAACACCAAGAGAAAATTTTAAAAATTTTTAAGAAAATATAAACACAAAGGACACCAAACTTAAATTTTTTTTAATATTTTGGACACTAATAATTCTTAAATGTATAAGATAAACAGCAACAAACACCAAACAAGAAATTTTAAAGATCAAATAAGGAAAATAAATAAGAACAACTTGAAGATCAAGAAGGAACTAAGAACATATAATTCAAAAAATTGAAAGAAAAATAAAATTATGCAGTTGACACCAAACTTAAAACATGAAACTAAACTCAAACAGAAGACTAAAATTGAGGTTTTTTTAAAAAAAATTTCGAAAATAATTTGGAAAAATAAAATAAGGATTTAAAAAAATTTTTGACCAAAAACAAAAATAGAATACTCAATTTTAGTGACTCTAAACCAAAAAGATAAATTTTTCCTAATCAACGCAACAAAATAAACCGTCAGTTGTCCAAACTCAAACAATCCCCGGCAACGGCACCAAAAACTTGGTCCACAAAATTGTGATTACACTTTTCACAATGCCGCACAACTAACCAGCAAGTGCACTGGGTCATCCAAGTAATACCTTACGTGAGTAAGGGTCGATCCCATGGAGATTATCGGCTTAAAGCAAGCTATGGTTATTTTATAAATCTTAGTCAGGAGATTAATGATAAGAGTGATTGTATTTATGAAAATAAATAACATGAAATAAATAGTACTTGTGATTCAGTAATGAGAAATAGGTTGAGGTTTCGGAGATGCTCTGTCATCTGAATCTCTGCTTTCCTAGTGTCTTCTTCTCCAAACACGCATGGCTTCCTTCCATGACAGGCTGTATGATCCTCTCGGATGAAAAATACCAAGCACTATCACCGCACGGCTAATCATGTGTCGGTTCTCACTAGCGTCGAAATAGAACCATTATCCTTTTGCACACTGTCACTGTGCCCAACATTCACGAGTTTGAAGCTCGTCATAGTCATTCCCTTCCAGATCCTACTTCAAATACCACATACAAGGTTTAGACTTTTCGGATCCCAAGAATGCTGCCAATGATTCTAGCCTATACCACGAAGGTTCTAAACCTCCGGACTCGGTCTGTGGATTAGAAACCCAAGAGATACGCACTCAAGCTGTCGCCCAATGACTACGTTGAGCTCAGATAGAACGGAGTAGTTATCAGGAATGCATTCATAGGATTGAGGATAATTATGAGTGTCACGGATCATCATATTCTCCATATTGAAGTACGAATGAGTATCTTAGAATAGAATCAAGCATGACTGAATAGAAAACAGTAGTAATTGCATTAATCCATTGAAACACAGCAAAGCTCCTCACCTCCACCTATGGGGTTTAGAGACTCATGCCGTTAAAGATATAATATGAAGTATAAAAATGTCATAAGGTCCTCAATGAATCTCTAAAATTAGTTTTTATATTAAACTAGTAACCTAGGGTTACAGAAATCTACTTCTGGGACCCACTTGGTGTGTGCTTGGGCTGAGCATTGAAGCTTTTTCGTGCTTAGGCTATTCCTGGAGTTAAACGCCAGCTTTGGTGCCAGTTTGGGCATTTAACTCCAATTCTGGTGCCAGTTTGGGCATTTTACGCCAGAATTTTTAGGCTTACTTTGAACGCCAGTTTGGGCCCTAAAATCTCAGACAAAGTATGAACTATTTTATATTTCTGGAAAGCCCAAGATGTCTACTTTGCAACGCAATTAAGAGCACTCCAATTGGGCTTCTGTAGCTCCAGAAAGTCTAGTTCGAGTGCAGGGAGGTCAGAATCCAACAGCATCTGCAGTCCTTTTTCAGTCTCTGAATCAGATTTTTGCTCAGGTCCCTCAATTTCAGCCAGAAAATACCTGAAATCACAGAAAAATACACAAACTCATAGTAAAGTCTAGAAATGTGATTTTTGAATAAAAACCAATAAAAATATAATGAAAAGTAACAAAAACATACTAAAAACTATGTAAAAATAATACCAAAAAGGGTATAAATTATCCGCTCATCATTACACTCTCCGGATCAACAATGCAGCGGTTCAACTCTCTATCCTCTGGTTTAATTAACCCGTTTCCTATTATCTCTATAAAGTTTCTGGCTCATTTTACTACTAGGACGACTCAAGCAAAACACCCAATTTTTCTCTTAGGAATTGAACAAAGGCCAAGGAAAACTTTCAAGGAATATTTGGATCGTTTTAACAAGATACTATTAGAAGTAATCACACCAGTTCCCAAAGTAATAAGTTAATATTTAATTGCATGGTGATGTTAAGGGCATTTGACCTCTAGAGATCTTACTTCTATGGAAGAAATTCATCATGTGGCATTAGAATATATGAGAGATGAAGGTTTTAGTTAGATAGTCACTTCTAAAAGAAAGAATGCTACCCAACCCTCTCATTTTGGGCTTCGCGACCACAAGTCTCAAGGGTCGGAAAGTTCAATAATTATATTCCGTTGATTGATCAATAGATGTGTAGGTGGTGCAATGCTTCCACAGATAATAAAGTTAAACAACTAAACAACGATATATTAGGATATATGGTGAAGATTAGATTAGGATAAGGTTAAAGATAGTGAGTGTGTGGATAACTTGCTTGGATTTTTAGGATAAGGTTTTAATTACATTAACCTTTTCTAATTAATAAAAATTTATTATTTGTTATTATTTTTATTTTCATAATACTTTTATTAATTTTGCCATTAATTAGTATTATTTTCAGGTTTAGATTTTTGATGAATATAATTATATATTTAATTAGTATGTCCTAAATAGGTCAATATTTTCCTCTATGATGCGACACACTTATTATATTTCCAATATTACGAGCCAATAGAATATGACTTTACACGATCGGATCATTTCATACTTGGAGGCTGCTAGGTGGTTATACCACCTTGTTAGGCTAAACAACCATTGGTTTAAGTTGGATGAGCCTTTTTATCAATGCATTTATTGAGAGGTGGAGACTAGAAAAGCACACCTTCCATATGCCATTTGAAGAGTGCACCATCACACTATAGAGCATTGCCTACCAATTTGGGTCTGCCAATTAAAAGTGAGGTGGTCAGCAGGAGCCTCTAAGTTTTCCAACATTATGTTCCTAACAGGAAGTCCGCATGTATTTGGTTCGAGGAGCTATTAGGTGAGCTTCCTCCATCAAGATTCATAAACAAGATGATAGTGATAAAAAAGTCGTTTCAAGATAGATTAAGGGTGCTCCCACCAAATACAAGTGAAGAGACAATCACGGAATATGTTTGAGCCTATATTATAATATTTTTCTCTACTCAACTATTTGGTGATAAGACTAGGGCACGTGTTCACATTTGATGGTTGCCATCAATACTGACAAGTGGCTTGAAATACTTGAAAGTCTCAACACACAAAGAGAATGTCTAGAAAAAAAATGGTGGAAGTATACTGTAGACTTGTCTACCTGATCTCTAACTCTGACTAGAGAAATCTTCAGCACCATAATGTTGTCGGACATGATTAACTCCATGCCCAAAAACCATATTAGAAACTCACTGTAAGACTTCTCCCAATTTCTATAGATCCATGCCTTTTGCTTTACTAACCAAAACTTCCTGTAACTAGGTATGAAACCATAACTTGCCTCTGTTACACATTGCATTCGTGTTTATAGTGAAAATGTGCAGCGGATATTGTTGTATTTCAGAATGTGATACACCATGTTGTATGGCTAGATTGCTCCTAATATCATCATCACTCCCCACCTATCATGGCAAGCTCCTTCTTCGAATCATCCTCCAGCAATACCTCTTCAATCGGATCTAGTTCTTTGTCTTCTACAGTAGCAGGAATCATACGAGGAGAACCCTGTTATTGCAATCACAAGCTCACTGAATGAATGATTATGTCCCATAACACAAGTACACTATAAGAAAAGCACTGAGTACCGTCGAATTTATCGTCAGATTTACCGTCGCAAAGTAGCGACGAATTTACCGTCGGATTTACCGGCGGTAATAACGTTGAATTCATAAGTTTTAAGTAATTACCGATGGATTCTGTTTTTTTATGGTAAATCCGCCAGTATTATTTGGAAGGAAAATAAATTAAATTGGCGCGTCCTTTACCGTCGAGTTTACTGTTGGATTTTCTCGACGGTAACTCCAATTAGGGAAATGCTGCGCTTTGGTGACCCGCAATAGTTTACCGTCACCCTTTTCCCCTCATTCGAAACCATATCACCATCCTCTCTCTCTCTATCTCTCTATCTCTCTCTCTCTCTCTCTCTCTCTCTCTCTCTCTCTCTCTCTCTCTCTCTCTCTCTCTCTCTCTCTCTCTCTCTCTCCTTCCAGTGTCTCCATCACCACCATCTGTCGCCACCGCCAAGATCACCACCGTCATAGCCCATCTCCATCGCCATCAACCCACCACCGACCCCTCCTTCTGCTCCTTCTTCCCCCTTCTCCTCTCTCCTCACGTCAAACCACCATCGCCCCTACCATCATCGTGCCGCGGCTGCCCAGTCTTTAGTGAGTTCCCCATCCTTTGTCGACCATCCTTCCATCACCTCTAACTTAGGTGACCACCATTCTGCTACCGTTCTACATCTCTCTCTTCTTCAAATTCAATTTTGGTTAGGTTGTTTCATTATTCAAATTTTAGTTAGTTAATTTAGTTAAAGTTAATTTTTTTATTTTAATAGATTTTAGGTGGTCAAGATAGGTTAGTTTTAAGATTATTAGTTTGTGTTATATTGCGGAAAGTGTTGGAAACTGACTGAATTGATGGATAATGCTGCTGAGTTTTTGTTGAATATACTGAATTTGTGTGAATTGATATTAAAAGGCTATTTATTTTGTTTAACAATTGCTGAAATTTGGTTGAATAGTATTGAATTGAATTTGAGGTTGTCAATTGTTACTCAGTTTCGTTGATTTTGCATCATTGAAGTATGTACTTGCCAAGTATTCATTTATATGCTTCTATGTCTATTTTTTGTTTCAAATTGCATGTTGTAGCTACCATGTGATTTAGGATGTTTGATTTTTGCTTGGCATAGTTAATTAAATCTCTTCGTGATATAGGAATGTAATGCGTCGGATATTATTTGTTAATTGAGTTTTGTGTATGTATGTTGTATGTAAATGCCAAGTTGCTTGATTGAAGTGTTTTCTATACTTAGTATTTGATTTAGATCCTATAATGCACATTATGGTTGATATGGTTGTATTCTATGACACTTGTTATTCAGATCATCAAATGTTGAACTTAATGTTATAGTATTAGTTATAACAATTACCTAGGTATTGTTATAATTAATTATTGATTTGTTGAGATGAATTTCTATTAATTGGTATACTATTTGCAGACCTGATGACAGGTAGAGGTGATGCAGATTAGGCTATTAGTCGTGGACGTGGTCGAGGTCGGGGTAGAGGGAGGATCCCCAGGAATTCTGGATCCTCTCCCTCTACTCCGACTACCCTGGTGACATCACTAGTTGCAGGTTTAACGAACCAGCTATTCACCATGATCCCTAACCCTAACTACGTGCATCCGTCTACGGTGACGACGTCGCCTCCTACTGCTCAGCAGCCCACAGCCACGGCAATGCCGCCTCCATCAACAGATGCTGTGGCCCTGGAGTCCAGCCACGAAAATGAGGCAACTAATGTCCCTCCACCACCTTCCATCGTACGGTTGACCATTTGACCTTATGGCAGCATGAAGTATGTATCAGCTTAAGTCTTATATATTTCCTGTTTATGGTTATTGCTAAAATTGCTTGAAAATTGATTCTAGTTTAGTGGATTCAAGTTTGAATAGTTGGTTAGTGTTTCCTGTTTATTGATTATATTTATTACTGAAAGTTTCTGAAAATTGATTCCTATTTAGTAGATTTAGGTTTATTTGGTTGCCTGATTGGTGTTTCCTGTTTATTGATTATGGTTATTGCTGAAAATTCTTGAAAATTAATTCCTACTTAGTGGATTTAGGTGTATTTGGTTACCTAATTAGTGTTTCTTGTTTACTAATTAAGGATATTGCTGAAAATTCCTAAAAATTGATTCCTGCTTAGTGGATTTAGGTTTATTGGTTGCCTAATTAATGTCTTCTATTTATTGACTATGGTTATTTTCAAAGTTCCTGAAAATTAATTCCTGTTTAGTTAATTTAGGTTTATTTGGTTGCTTGATTATGGAATTACCAAATTATTTTGTTTGTGGGTTGATGTTAAGTTTGCGTTGAACAACAACGCGTGTACAGGAGATGACCAATGTCATCAAACTGATGTACGGATATCGCTTGCGCAGCTACAAGAAAATTCTTGCTGAGACCTGATAAACCCCATTTTTAGGGTTTATCTTGTGTTAAATTTAGAGGGTTTTGTCAACTTTTCTCCCATTTATTCACTAAGATAGCATGGTTTCGTAAATTCTCCTTTAATTGTGCTTAAGAGTGAAAACATGCTTTTTAGGCCTTAAAATAGCTAAATTTAATTCACGTTAATTCCATTAGATGCCTTGATATGTTTGTTAAGTGATTTCAGGTTTAGAAGACAAAGATTGGATTGAGAGAATGAAGAAAAAGAATGTAGAAATGGAGAACTCATGAACAAATGAAGGAATCGCAAAGCTGTCAAGCCCGACCTCTTTGCACTTAATCGATCATAACTTGAGCTACAGAGGTCCAAATGATGCGGTTCTAGTTGCGTTGGAAAGATAATATCTGGGGCTTCAAAATGATATGAAATTTTTTATATTTTCATCACGTTTAGGGGTGCGCATGCACACTGTACTCGTACGTGTCGATGTTGCACGAGATTCACTAAATGCAAACTCATGGCCAGCGAATTCTAAAGCATTTTGGGCCCAATCCAACTCATTTCTAATGCTATTTAACCCAAGGATTGAAGAAGGATGACACACATTACACACTTAGTCACCATTAGTTTAGTTTAGATTAGTTTTGGAGGGAAAGTTAGTTTTTGAGAGAGAAGCTCTCACTTCTCTCTAGGATTAGGATTAGGTTTTAGATCTAGATTAGGAACTCTTAGATCTAGGTTAATTTCATGCTTTGATTTACTTTTTCCTTTGTAATTCTTCTTCTTCTACATCTTTTCTCTCTAGTTTAGCATTTAATTCTTGTAATTCTTTACTTTTATGTTGATGCACTTTTGTTTCTTCTATTTCTCTTTAATGTAATTTATGATTCATGTTCCTTTATTGTTCAATTGAATTGTTGTTATTTAAATCCTTGCAATTGACTGGTGTAGATTTACTTTTCTTGTAATTTTACTATACTTTCCTTTTGTGCCTTCCAAGTGTTTGATGAAATGCTTGGAAGGATGTTAGAGTAGATTCTAGTGCTCTTGGCTTGGGAAGGTAACTTAGGAACTCTTGAGTTACTAATGTCCAAGTGATTGATGATTGGGAGCTATTGGCTCTAATTCTCACTAATTGAATTGGTGGAGAGCTAGGACTTATGGACATGGATTGACATAGCTCATTTGACTTTCCTTTACTAGTTAGAGGATGATTTAATGGGGTTGATCCTTGCCAATTCTCATGTTGTGGTTAGTGATTAGGATAGAGATCCTTGACCACCAACCCTTTCCAAGACCTTTTTGTTATTTGAATTTCCTTGCCATTTACTTTTCATGTTTCTCATCCAAAAATCCCAAAACATACCTCATAACCAATAACAAGACACTTTATCGCAATTCCTAGGGAGAACAACCGAGGTTCAATACTTCCGTTTATAAATTTAGGGGTTTGTTTTAGTGACAAACAATCTTTTGTATGAAAGGATCATTGTTTGGTTTAGAAACTATACTTGCAACGAGAATTCATTTGTGAATTCTAAACCACATCAAAAATCCAATCATCAAGACCAAGCAGCGATGGTTTTAGAAATGGGCGGTAATTACTACTTTTTTTTACTTTTAAACTTTTTTAACTAGTTTATATCTTCTACCTTGCTTAACTAATTTTAAACTTTCTTTGTTATAGCTGCACTTTATATGGGACAATGAGCACGATCTTACCATCAGGAAGATCTTCAACCATAGAATGAGTCGGCGGCTCCAGCAGATGCTGGAGGATGTTTGTGAGGGGTAGGACCCCCTGACAACCTGGCTCTGACTGGAAATAAAGAAGGCTCTATTAGTTCACTGAGAAACTGATGAGGGGTTCAGGCATCGGCGTCTAACCAATAGATCTAACAAGGTATCGACCAGGTCGTCCAAGTATACTAGCAGCTCAGCAACCTTCATAAAGACTAAGGCTAGGCTGGTATGTATTCACTTTAATTTTGTTAATAACTTGGTTACATTCTTTTGAATATTGTTTCAATGCAACATGTGTAGTTGAAGTCGTTGGATTGCGAGATGACATTGGTAGAGACGTTCATGTACACCCACACTGTATGATCCAAGAAAATTAATTAAGTAAATCGATTAATTAAAATTTGTGTTAAATGGGATTAAGACGCCCAGAATATGTAAAAATATTATAAACTATAATTTAGAAATTCAACGGTAAAATTTGAATTAGGAAAATTAAATTGAGTGCGACAATATAATTATTTTGGAAAAAATGCGTACTGACATTAAAATTGGTTGTACCGACTTAAATCTGTCTAGTACTATGAGTGAGGAAAACTAAAAAAGTGATAATGATAAGGAAAAATATTTAGAACGAAAGCTCGAGCACCTATTTTAAAGGTTTTGGTAAAAAATTAGGCCAAGGGGCTAAGAACTTGAGTTGGGCCACACTTGGGCCCAAGCCTAAGTATATATAGCCCACAAACTTAACGAATTTCAGCCCATTCTCTTTATTTTGAGAGAGAGCAATGTTGATGGAGAAGAGAGGGAAGAGAGAAACCAAACCCTAGCTTCATACACCTTCAATCCATAATAACTTTTACTCTAGAGCTCCGATTGACGAGTCGTTTGCGACCACGCATCACTCTCCTCATTCACTTTAATTCTTCTGATTAGTTTGGTGTGTAACTCAAAATCCCAGCTCCAGTTTCTCATTCACAAATGGTCATGCGTACACACTAGTTGGGAAGCGCTTCTGATTTGTGCATATGCACAAGGTGATGCTTACACACAAGTCCTGTTTTCTCAATTTAAGCTATATTTTTGGCTGTTTGACTTTTTCGGCCAACTTGTAAACTTCTATAACCTCTATACTGAGTATAGAGACGGTGGATTAGAGGGTAGAAAGCATTAAAAAGGAAATTATTGAGTCGAAATAATTTGAGGGTGTTTGAAGGGATGAGTTGATATGATTGAATGATGTACATGAGTTTGATTAATATGATACCTCCCTAAATAGATGCAAGGGTTGTGGTTTGCCTCACTTGCTCCGGGTTAAGATTGGAACTCCCTGGGTAGATACAAGGGTTGTGGTTTGTCCCACTTGTTCCGGGTTGAGATTTGAGACACTTTGTTGACCCTCAATCCCAAGATGTGGCCGAACACTTAGACCTTCCCAGATAATTCTCCCAAGAGAAGTTGATGAATATGAATACCTCTTAGGGATGCACGCACCGAGGGACTGTCCAAGGTTTACTAACAGACATGTTAGGTTTTGGCTATAACGAAAGATAGCTCATTGGCCGTAGGGCAGGCATGCATCATTTACATTTTTGTGTATTGATTATGTGTGCATATTGTATTGGGCTTGCTTTTTTGAATAATTGCATTATTTGAGCTAATTGCTTTATTTATTCTCTCTATTTGTGTATTTTTTGTAATGTTTTTTATGTATTTGAACATCTGATAGATCTCTTATGCTGACAGTGGTGATGCTGATGGTTGTTCCTGATGTGGTAATTGAAGGTTTGAAGAAAACTGAGAATAACTTGGATCAAGAAAACTTTGAAGATTAGGATTGCCTTGAGAGTTCCTATTACCTTGTATTATATCAATTCAACACTTTTACCCTACTGCGAATCCTGTGGTTTGGGTTATCACCCATATATTATTTCTATTTTATTTGGAAGATGGCAAAGCAGACTTTTGTTTCTGTTTTAATTTTAGATTCTCTCCTTCTTTTTGAAAAACTTATGTGATGTATTTATTATAAAGACTTGTCTTTGGAGACTTATGATGTATTTTTGGAGAGATAGGTAACGTATATTAAACTATTTTACTATTGTAACTCTAGCCAGATTAATCTTCACGGGCCGAGACTAGTAGATATTTATATATATTTACATATGTATCTTTTCTCTTATTCTTTCTTTAAGCTTTCAATTATTTACTTTTCCAATGTGCTTATGCAAGTTATCGAATGTGAACGATTAGCGAATTATCTTTTATTCGAGGTTTAAATCCTCTTACAAGCTTCTAGCTTAATATCTTCTTCTATACATAGGTATTTATTTCTCATCTTTGTGTCGTAGCACCACATAAGGTTTTAAAGGGGTGTTACACACACACTAAAGGAGAACAAAGAGAGATTTGCTTAGCAGCGGTCTCAAGACCATGATGTGAGTTAACATACATATGATCTTATGCTATAAACTATTAGAGATTAACTGTACATCTGGTGTACTAATCACAATAACTTGTGTTACACAGGAATCCTACACACAGAGACTAGAAGCCACGACTCAACAGTCTCAGTAAAGTGGGGAGGATGTTGTTGATGGCTCTGCAACTTCAATCGCCGATCCCGATATAGTTTAGCGCGAAACCGCCTCAGCACCGTACAAGAACCCCGTATACGGGCTGGGGTCGTTTTTCGTCAGTAGCCTTCGCACCTCCACATTGAGGCCGTCGAGCCCAAGGAATGTATGGATTTGAGATTGCAGGTGCCGGAGCTCCAACGCAGTCTTCACCATCAGGCTCAGGAGCTAAACGATTATTGGGAGAGGTATTAGGAGATCCTCACCCGTATTGACGACCACAAATAAGCTCAGGCTGGAGTGGAAGAAGTCATTTGGAATGGCTTCAGTGTATGGAGGCTCAGATGGAGGTGTACATTCATCAGGTGAAGAAGAGAGGTGCATGCAGACTGAGCTTATTAATCCAAACCTTCAAAAAACCCCTGATAATGCACAACAGAATCTGCAGTTCAAACCTCCTTTGGTGACAATCAACAAAATTTCCCCTGACATCAAACCTAAGTTTGGTGTCGGGAATGCATCCTTCATCAAGGAGGAGGTTCTCAAAAGAAGAAAATACCCAGGGGATGGAGAAATAAAAAGATTCCCACTGAAGACTTCTCCTCAGGAATCAAGGTGTATTCACTGCATGCCCAATCCTGCCTCATACAATGAACAGGATCCTATCTCTTGAGCATATAGAGTTGATCTATGAGAGCACAGAAAAGAAGTTCACAGTGAGGGGTGAAGAGCTGAGCCCCTATAATCCTCCTCCTTAGAGGAGCTGACCGTCAAGCTAGTGACGGTAAAGAAGCGCTTGTCAAGAGGCAACCCGATGTTTTCGTATCCTTAAGTTTGATTTTCTTACTTTGATATTTTTTTTTTGTTTATTTAGTTTTGTTTGAGTTTATACTATTTTTTCTTTGTTTTATATGTATTTTGATCATGCAGAGTGATTAGAAAAGGAACATGTGCATTAAAACAGAGTTTCGGACACCCTGGAGAAAGATGTTGCGGACAGTGTGATGCCTAACTTCACTTTCTGAAGTTAGGCGCCACATGCAACCCAAATTTGAAGAAACTTACTGGAAGGGTGGTGCCTAACTTCACTCCTTGAAGTTAGGCGCCAATGATGCATGCGTTTTGGTGTTGTTCCCTGGAGGGGTGGCGCCTAACTTCACTCATTGATGTTAGGCGCCAGTCATGCGTACCAATTGAAGTTTGTTGCTGGATGGGTGGTGCCCAACTTGAGTTTTCTCAAGTTACGCACTAGGAGAGGAGAACAAACATAAAGTTAGGTGCCAAGTGGGACTCACAAGCAAAGTTAGGTGCTGGAATCACCTTTCACTCTAAGTTAGGCGCCACCATCTTCAAGTTAGGCACCAACTTGCTTTTATTAGCTAATTCCCACCCGTAACCCCTCCCATTCATATATATATATCCATAATCCGAAACCACCACCCCCCCCCCCTTAACCCCCATCAACGGTGCCCCCCTTATATATACCCTCAAAAAGAAAACATAAATAAATAAAAATAAAATAACAAAAAAATAATAAAATAAGTAAATAAATAATCATATATATATATAAACAAGTTTAAATTTTTATCTTTTTTGTTCTTTTATTATTTTCGGCTTCTTTTGTATTAATTTTCACAACTAGAAAATTGATTAATACAGACAGATTTAGTCTTTATTACAGACAGATTTTTTAGTTACCAACGAAATTACCAACGGATTTTGTCTCTCTGTAAAAGCCCCGTCGGAAATTATTTACCGACAGGATTTTTTCCGTCGGAAAATTACCGATGAATTTTTACCAGTTACCGACAGATTTTCCCTCTGTAAATTCTCCATCCATTTCCACAGGCGACGAACTTTCCGACGGATTTTTCATCTGTAATTACAGACGGATTCTCCGTTACCAACGGATTTTCTGACAAATTTTCTGTCTGTAAATACAGATGGATTTTTCGACGGATTTTCCACCTGTATTTACAGATGGATTTTCAGACAAATTTTTTGTCTGTAATTACAGACAGATTTTCTGACAGATTTTCTGTCTATAATTTAAACCTTGGAAAATCATCTCACACACTGATTACAGATAGAAAATCCGTCTGTAAATCCGTCGGTAAGGTAAAATAGAATTTTTTTTTTATTTTTCCATTGCAAAATGAATACTTTATGTTTGTTTTCTAAATTTACTCCATCAAACACTGTAAATTGAAAAAAGAAAGCCAAAAATCACATAAATAAACATAATATTCATTACATGATACCTATAAAATTGGATATTATTTTTCAACATCATTGGCCAATATCTCACTGTCTTAATAAAAAGATACCCAGAAAAAATAAGATGACCATCCTAATGTTACATGAATGTCACAAATTACACTTAGCACTTAAAGATAGAATAATCTAAAATATTAATAGATAACTAAATTGCATCGACAGCATCAAGCTTCACATTGAAAGTTAATCTTGACATCTCCTGACTGAAATAGAATCAAAACCCGAATTGGAATTGGAGTGAATTGGAATGCTTGAATAAAAATAAAGCATATTATTTAAAGCATTTTGAAATCCAGAAGTAGTCTCTTTTTGCATGAACAATTTTCTATAAAAGAATCAGTAAATAGAGAATCACATCTCTTCTTAGAAAGCAAGAACCATGAGCTTCTTAAAGGAGGGTAAAGGAGGAACTATAGTAAAATTTGAAGACATAATACCTCCACATAGTAGCTGAATACAAGCTTGCTAAGTAGTAGCATTATCCAAAATAAAGTATACCTGCCATAACAAAGTACAATCATATACTTTAATACCAAAATATACGAAGAGCTAAACGAAAACTCTCAATTGAACCATTATCAAATAGTGGCTGTATACTTTAATGCCCCATTATCACTGCCAACTTCACTTCTCTATATTAAATGTACACATGACAAATTTTGCTTTACTCATAAAGGTACACCTCTAGAACAATTTATGCCAAAAAATCAAAACAGAGAGAAACAGAGATCAGAACAAAAATAAAACAATTAAAAATTAAAAAAAACTGCAAAAAGTTTGAGAATAATATAATAATTATTAGTAACCAACACTTTGTATTTTTTATAAATAATATAATAATTATTATAAAGAGTGGATGAGTTTGAGAATTTTGACGCAAAAAAAAAGTGGTTCATGTTTACCTTCTCTGTCGATAAGACTAGCAAATTTTAAGGCAAACCCTCTACTAGAATAAGCAAAAATGTGGATAAGACTAGCACATAGAGAACTTAATGACAACGAAGACTTCTTAATTCAACTTAAGCTTCACTAATTGTTAAATTGAAGCATAACATATTTTCCTTTTAAATATATATAAAAAATATATACATCCTATATAAGCTACTTCAGTTATAGGCAAAAGCAGACAATACCTGTTTGAAAATAAGGGATCGAGATCTCTTTCTTCTATGACTTCCTCAACTGCATCGAGGGTGGCTCTTACCTACGTGAAAGATGAAATTGAATGACAGAATAACTAGCAAATGAAAGAATTGGCATTTGGATATCTTGACAGAAAGGACAAGCGAAGCTGTTGGGATTACCACCTAGAACATTAACTGCAAAGAGAGACATAGAGATCCCTCAGGTCTCTTTGCACTCAAACAAGATCTGAGAACAACCCTATTTTAAAAGAAAATATCCAAACTCTATGACACTAAGAAAATATTAAAAGACTGAAAATTGATTTAAACTCTTCTTGAAATCATAAAATAAAATAAAAGGAAAGATAGTCAGCTGTACCTTTGTTCGAAGGCAGATTGACTTAAACTCTTCCTGTAAAAATTGAATGACAGCATTAGAATTGGAACTTTTATCATGATAATAGGAACTTGTTATATGCTTAAATTAACTGTCTAGTCTATAATGGCATAACTGGCATAATAACTAGAGCAGGAAATTATAAGCATATCTCTATGTTTTAATGCAACAAAGTGATGAGCTAAAAGGTTCAGAATTGTAAAAGAGTAAGAGTGAGAGGCATAATTGTAAGTTGTAACAGCAAAGAAAGAATTAATATGACGATGTGATACCGGAAGAAATAGACAATGAGAAAATTGTGTTTCAGTGTCAGTAAAAGTTGAGAAAGCTTGATTGAACTCCTGCAGATGGAAAGAAAGAATAAGAGATTGTGATTGGGGATAGAAAAGAAGAAAGTAAGAGAGAGAGAGAGAGTTACAGTATTATTTTTATAAAAAAACTTCTAACAGTGAAAAGATAATAAACATTGCATTGGTGTATTAACAAGGGAATGAAAATGGTTATGCAAAGAATTAGCATGAGTTTGGGAAGATGAGAGCAAAAACACATACCTAGGTACTAACATTCAGTTTTTGCATAACCGCACGCCCCACCCAATTGATAATAGAATTCCATGAGCGCAACCAATGCAAAAGAATGCTGAAAAACATAAAACCTTGTCAATAAATAAAATCAAGGTTTAGACTCGCGCTTTACGCGAAAGTAACAACAACAACAACAACAACAACATCCTTTGCCCATATCATGAGATAAATTAAAAATATATTTTCATAAATATTATTGATGAGCGGATAATTTATACGCTTTTTGGCATTGTTTTTAGTATGTTTTTAGTATATATTAATTAGTTTTTATTATATTTTTATTAATTTTTATTTAAAATTCACTTTTCTAGAATTTACTATGAGTTTGTATATTTTTCTATGATTTCAGGTATTTTCTGGCTGAAATTGAGGGACCTGAGCAAAAATCTTATTCAGAGGTTGAAAAAGGACTGCAGATGCTGTTAGATTCTGACCTCCCTGCACTCTCAAGGTGGATTTTCTGGAGCTACAGAAGCCCAATTGGTGCACTCTCAATTGCGTTGGAAAGTAGACATCCTGATCTTTTCAGCAATATATAATAGTCTATACTTTGCCCGAGATTTGATGGCCCAAATAGGCGTTCCAAGTTAGCTCAAGAATTCTGGCATTTAACGCCAGAACTGGCATAAAAACTGGAGTTAAACGCCCAAACTAGCACAAAAGCTGGCGTTTAACTCCAAGAAAAGTCTCTATACATGAAAGCTTCAATGCTCAGCCCAAGCACACACCAAGTGGGTCCCGGAAGTAGATTTTTACACTAAACACCCTAGCTTACTCATTTTCTGTAACCCTAGGTCACCAGTTTACTATAAAAACTACTTTTAGTGATTCATCTTGTACCTCATGACACTTTACACATTTCCTATTGTATTCTCTACGGCATGAGTCTCTAAACCCCATTGTTGGGGGTGAGGAGCTCTACTGTTCTTCATGAATTAATGCAATTACTACTGTTTTCCATTCTATCACGCTTGCTTCTATTCTAAAATATTCATTCGCACTTCAATCCTGATGAATGTGATGATCCGTGACACTCATCATCATTCTCACCTATGAACGCGTGCCTGACAACCACCTCCGTTCTACCTTAGATTGAATGCATATCTCTTAGCCTCATGATTCAGATCAGAGTCTTCGTGGTATAAGCTAGAATTATTGGCGGCCATTCCTGAGATCCGGAACGTCTAAACCTTGTCTGTGGTATTCTGAGTAGGATCTGGGAACGGATGGATGTGACGAGCTTCAAACTCACGATTGTTGGGCGTGTGACAGACGCAAAAGGATCAATGGATCCTATTCCAGCATGATCGAGAACCGACAGATGATTAGCCGTGCGGTGACAGCGCATTTAGAACATTTTCACTGAGAGGACGGGAAGTAGCCATTGACAACGGTGATGCCCAACATAGAGCTTGCCATGGAAGGAGCCTTGCGTGCATGAAGGAGAAGATAGTAGGAAAGCAGAGATTCAGAAGACAAAGCATCTCCAAAGCCTCAACTTGTTCTTCATTACTGCATAACAAGTATTTATTTAATGTTCTTTTACTTTTTACAATTAAATCTGGGAATTATTGATATCCTGACTAAGAGTTACAAGATAACCATAGCTTGCTTCAATCCGACAATCTCCGTGGGATCGACCCTTACTCACGTAAGGTATTACTTTGACGACCCAGTGCACTTGCTGGTTAGTTGTGCGGAGTTGCAAAAGTGTGATTGTAATTTTGTGCACCAAGTTTTTGGCGTCGTTGCCGGGGATTGTTCGAGTTTGGACAACTGACAGTTTATCTTGTTGCTTAGATTAGGAATATTTTATTTTTGTTGGTTTAGAGTCTTTTATTTGAGTTTAGTTTCATATTTTAAGTTTGGTGTCAATTGCATGCTTTTACTCTCTTTTAATTTTTTCGAATTTGCATGTTCTTAGTCTTTCTTGATCTTTAAAAATTCTAAGTTTGGTGTCTTATTTGTTTTTCCTTTAATTTTTCGAAAATATTGTGCTTGATTTTCTAAAAATTTTAAGTTTGGTGTCCCTTGTGCTTTTATTTACTTAAAAATTTTTCAAAAATTGTTCTTGGTGTTCATCTTGATCTTCAAAGTGTTCTTGGTGTTCATCTTGACATTCAAAGTTTTCTTGTTTGTTCTCTGTGTTTTGATCTAAAATTTCTAAGTTTAGTGTCATTTTGTTGTTTTTCTCTTTCCGCATTAAAATTCAAAAAAAAAAATATATCCTTTCCTTATTTTACTCATAAATTTCGAAATTTTGCATTAATTTAGTCAAAGATTTTCAAAATCATATCTTTTTTTAGTCAAGTCAATATTCTAATTTCAAAAATTGATCTTTTCAAATCTTTTTCAAAAATCAAATCTTTTTAATTTCTTCAATCATATCTTTTTTTTAATTTGCAATCATATCTTCTCAATCATATCTTTTTTTTATTTGCAATTATATCTTCTAAATCATATCTTTTTCAAAATAATTTTCAATCATATCTTTTTAATTGCTAATTTCAAAATCTTTTTAATTAATTTAGTTTTCAATTTGCTTTTATTTTATTTTATTTTCTTTTTGTTTTCGAAAATTTTCTTTTATTTTCCATTTATTTTACTTATTATTTTCGGTTACTTTTAAATAAAATAAAATATAATTCATATCAATTCCCTTTTCTTTATCATGGATATAAGTGGAAGTGAACAGTACAGAAGGACTCTGGGGTCATATGTTAACCCCATTACAGCTGCATATGGGAGTAGCATATGTATACCTCCCATCAAAGCAAGCAGTTTTGAGCTAAACCCTCATCTCATTATCATGGTGCAGCAAAATTGCCAGTATTCCGGTCTTCTACAGGAAGAATCTACTGAGTTTCTAGCACAGTTCTTACAAATTGCTGACACAATACATGATAAAGAAGTGGATCAGGATGTCTACAGATTATTACTATTTTCATTTGCTGTAAAAGATCAAGCTAAGAGGTGGTTAAATAACCAACCCACAGCAAGCATAAGAACATGAAGACAGTTATCAGACAAATTCCTGAGTCAATTTTACCCTCCAAAAAGGATGACACAGCTAAAGCTGGACATCCAAGGATTTAAACAAGAGGATCATGAATCCCTTTATAATGCCTGGGAGAGGTATAGAGGGATGCTAAGGAAATGCCCCTCTGAAATGTTTTCAGAGTGGGTACAGTTAGACATCTTTTACTATGGACTTACAGAAAAAGCTCATATGTCTCTAGACCACTCAGCTGGTAGATCTATACACATGAGAAAAACAATTGAAGAAGCTCAAGAGCTCATAGATACAGTTGCTAGAAATCAACATCTGTACTCAAACAGTGAGTCCTCTATAAAAGAAGAGGCTATGGCAGTAACTACTGATCCTAATCCTCAAGAACAGATTGTTGAACTTAATCAGCAATTACTCCTTATGACAAGACAATTAGTAGAATTTAAAGAGATGCTCCAAGAAACTAAAAATGCTAACAAGAATATGGAAGCACAATTGAATCAGACAAGATAGCAGCTATCTAAACAGATAACAGAAGAATGCCAAGCTGTTAAATTAAGGAGTGGGAAGACATTGAATGTATCAACTCAAAGCAGCAGAAAGCCAAGAAAGGAATAACTGATAGAGGATGACCAAACCACTGCCCAAAATCCCTCTGAGGATAGCAAGAGCCCAGAGAGGAATAATTCTAGCGTTCAAACGCCAAAAAAGGGTGAAAGATTGGCGTTAAACGCCCAGTGGATGCCCAATCCTGGCATTCAAATGCCAATGAGGGATCAGACATGTGCAAGTGCTGATAGTAACCCCTCTAAGAAGGCTTCTCTAACCACTTCTGTAGGGACTAAACCTGCAGCAACTAAGGTTGAAGAATATAAAGCCAAGATGCCTTACCCTCAGAAACTCCGCCAAGCGGAGCAGGATAAACAACTTGCCCACTTTGCAGACTATCTCAGGACTCTTGAGATAAAGATCCCATTTACAGAGGCACTTGAGCAAATACCCTCTTATGCTAAGTTCATGAAAGAGATCTTAAGTCATAAGAAGGATTGGAGAGAAACTGAAAAAGTATTTCTCATTGATGAATGCAGTGCAGTCATTCTGAAAAGCTTACCAGAGAAGCTTCAAGATCCAGGGAGCTTTATGATACCATGCACAATAGAGGATGATTGTACTAAGACAGCTCTATGTGACCTTGGAGCAAGTATCAATCTAATACCTGCGTCCACCATCAGAAAGCTTGGCTTGACTGAAGAGGTCAAACCAACTCGGATATGTCTTCAACTTGCTGATGGCTCCATTAAATACCCATCAGGCGTAATTGAGGACATGATTGTCAAGGTTGGGCCATTTGCCTTTCCCACTGACTTTATAGTGCTAGAAATGGAGGAGCACAAGAGTGCAACTCTGATTCTAGGAAGACCTTTCCTACCAACTGGACGAACTCTCATTAATGTCCAAAAAGGGGAAGTGACCCTGAGAGTCAATGAGGATGAGTTCAAGTTAAATGTTGTCAAAGCTATGCAGCATCCAGACACATCAAATGACTGCATGAGCGTTGATATTATTGACTCCCTGGTAGAAGAGGTCAATATGACTCAAAGTCTTGAATCAGAGCTAGAGGACATCTTTAAAGATGTTCAGCCTGATCTGGAGGAATCAGAGGAAATAAAAGAACCTCTGAAAATCCCCTAGGAAGAGGAGAAACCTCTTAAACCCAAGCTCAAACCATTACCATAATCCCTGAAATATGCATTTCTGGGAGAGGGTGACACTTTTCCAGTGATCATAAGCTCTGCTTTAAATCTACAGGAAGAGAAAGCACTAATTCAAGTGCTAAGGACACACAAGACAGCTCTTGGGTGGTCCATAAGTGACCTTAAGGGCATTAGCCCAGCAAGATGCATGCACAAGATCCTATTGGAGGATGATGCTAAGCCAGTGGTTCAACCACAGAGGCGGCTAAATCCAGCCATGAAGGAAGTGGTGCAGAAAGAGGTCACTAAGTTACTAGAGGCTGGGATTATTTATCCTATTTCTGATAGCCCCTGGGTGAGCCCTGTCCACATTGTCCCCAAGAAGGGAGGCATGACAGTGGTTCATAATAAAAAGAATGAACTGGTTCCTACAAGAACAGTTACAGGGTGGCGTATGTGTATTGACTACAGAAGGCTCAATACAGCCACCCGAAAGGATCACTTTCCTTTACCATTCATAGACCAGATGCTAGAGAGACTAGCAGGTCATGAATATTACTGCTTTTTGGATGGCTATTCAGGTTACAACCAAATTGCCGTGGATCCTCAGGACCAAGAGAAAATAGCATTCACATGTCCTTCTAGAGTATTTGCCTACAGAAGGATGCCTTTTGGTCTGTGCAATGCACCTGCGACCTTTCAGAGATGCATGCTCTCTATTTTCTCTGATATGGTGGAAAAATTTCTGGAAGTCTTCGTGGATGACTTTTCAGTATTTGGAGACTCATTCAGCTCCTGTCTTGATCATTTAGCACTTGTTCTGAAAAGATGCCAAGAGACCAACCTAGTTTTAAACTGGGAAAAATGTCACTTCATGGTGACTGAAGAAATTGTCCTTGGGCATAAAATTTCAAACAAAGGAATAGAGGTAGATCAAGCTAAAGTGGAAGTAATTGAAA
The DNA here is from genome assembly GCF_059453495.1 of Arachis ipaensis. Taxonomy (NCBI): domain Eukaryota; kingdom Viridiplantae; phylum Streptophyta; class Magnoliopsida; order Fabales; family Fabaceae; genus Arachis; species Arachis ipaensis. The sequence continues at coordinate 58,671,130 of NC_142442.1, forward strand.
AATTACCACCACCTGCCAATGTAAAGGCAATCAGAAGCTTTCTGGGACATGCAGGATTCTATAGGAGGTTCATAAAGGATTTTTCAAAAATTGCAAAACCTCTAAGCAACCTGCTAGCTGCTGACACGCCATTTGTGTTTGACACAGAGTGTCTGCAGGCGTTTGAAACCCTGAAAGCCAAGCTGGTCACAGCACCAGTCATCTCTCCACTCCTATATAAACCAATCTTCACTCCTTCATTTTCACACATCATACACACTACTTCTCCAACTTGGCCGAACCACTAAGCCCCCTCCATCTCCTTCATTTTCTTCTTCTACTCTTTTCTTTCTTCTTTTGCTCGAGGACGAGCAAACCTTCTAAGTTTGGTGTGGTAAAAGCATTGCTTTTTGTTTTTCCATAACCATTTATGGCACCAAAGGCCGGAGAAACCTCTAGAAAGAGGAATGGAAAGGCAATTGCTTCCACCTTCGAGTCATGAGAGATGGAGAGATTCATCTCAAAGGTCCATCAAGACCACTTCTATGAAGTTGTGGCCAAGACTCCTCATTGAAGAGGACAAGCCCATCACTAAAAAAAGGATGGAGCAAACAAGAGAGCCCACTCATGGACCTCAACAAGAGCATGAGGAAATTCCTCATCATGAAATCCCTGGGATGCCTCAAGGGATGTATTTTCCTCCACAAAATTATTGGGAGCGAATCAACACCTCCCTAGGAGAATTAAGTTCCAATATGGGACAACTAAGGGTGGAGCACTAAGAGCACTCTATCCTCCTCCATGAAATTAGAGAAGACCAAAGAGTTATGAGAGAGGAGCAACAAAGGCAAGGAAGAGACATTGAGGAGCTCAAGCACTCCATAAGATCTTCAAAAGGAAGAACTAGCCGCCATCACTAAGGTGGACCCGTTCTTTAATTTCCTTGTTCTTTATTTTCTGTTTTTCAAATTTTAATGCTTTATGTTTATCTATGTTTGTGTCTTTATTACATGATCACTAGTGTCTTAGTGTCTATGCCTTAAAGCTATGAAAATGAATCCATCACCTCTCTTAAATGAAAAATGTTTTTAATTAAAAAAGAAAAAGAAGTGCATGAATTTCGAATTTTAAAACAGATTAATTATTTTGATGTAGTGGCAATACTTTTGTTTTTCTGAATGAATGCTTGAACAGTGCATATTTTTTAATTTGTTAATTCATGAATGTTAAAATTGTTGGCTCTTGAAAGAATGATGGAAAAGGAGAAATGTTATTTGATAATCTGAAAAATCATAAAATTGATTCTTGAAGCAAGAAAAAGCAGTGAAAAGCTTGCACAAAGAAAAAAGCGAAAAAAAAAAGAAAAAGAAAGAAAAAGAAAAAGCAAGCAGAAAAAGCCAATAGCCCTTTAAACCAAAAGGCAAAGGTGAAATAAAAAAGGATCCAAGGCTTTGAGCATCAGTGGATAGGAGGGTCCACAGGAATAAAATCCTGGCCTAAGCGGCTGAACCAAGCTGTTCCTAACCATGTGCTTGTGGCGTGAAGGTGTCAAGTGAAAACTTGAGACTGAGCGGTTAAAGTCATGGTCCAAAAGCAAAAAGAGTGTGCCTAAGAACTCTGGACACCTCTAATTGGGGACTCTAGCAAAGCTGAGTCACAATCTGAAAAAGGTTAACCCAGTTATGTGTCTGTGGCATTTATGTATCCGGTGGTAATACTGGAAAACAAAATGCTTAGGGTCACGGTCAAGACTCATAAAGTAGCTGTGTTCAAGAATTAACATACTTAACTAGGAGAATCAATAACACTATCTGGATTCTGAGTTCCTATAGAAGCCAATCATTCTGAACTTCAAAGGATAAAGTGAGATGCCAAAACTATTCAGAGGCAAAAAGCTAAAAGCCCCGCTCATCTAATTAATACTGATCTTTAAAGATATTTTTGGAATTTATTGTATATTCTCTTCTTCTTATCCTATTTGATTTTTAGTTTCTTGGGGACAAGCAACAATTTAAGTTTGGTGTTGTGATGAGCGGATAATTTATACGCTTTTTGGCATTATTTTTAGTATGTTTTTAGTATATTTTAATTAGTTTTTATTATATTTTTATTAGTTTTTATTTAAAATTCACTTTTCTGGACTTTACTATGATTTTGTGTGTTTTTCTGTGATTTCAGGTATTTTCTGGCTGAAATTAAGGGACCTGAGCAATAATATGATTCAGAGGCTGAAAAAGGACTGCAGATGCTGTTGGATTCTGACCTCCCTGTACTCAAAGTGGATTTTCTGGAGCTATAGAAGCCCAATTGACGCGGTCTCAATTGCGTTGAAAAGTACACATCCTGGGCTTTCCAGCAATATATAATAGTCCATACTTTGCTCGAGATTTGATGGCCCAAATAGGCGTTCCAAGTCAGCTCAAGAATTTTGGCGTTTAACGCCAGAACTGGCATAAAAACTGGAGTTAAACGCCCAAACTGGCACAAAAGCTGGTGTTTAACTCCAAGAAAAGTCTCTACACATGAAAGCTTCAATGCTCAGCCCAAGCACACACCAAGTGGGCCCCAGAAGGGGATTTTTACACTAAACACCCTAGCTTACTCATTTTCTGTAACCCTAGGTCACCAGTTTACTATAAAAACTACTTTTAATGATTCATCTTGTACCTCATGACACTTTACACGTTTCCTATTGTATTCTCTACAGCATGAGTCTCTAAACCCCATTGTTGGGGGTGAGGAGCTCTGCTGTTCTTCATGAATTCATGCAATTACTACTGTTTTTCATTCTATCACGCTTGCTTCTATTCTAAGATATTCATTCGCACTTCAATCCTGATGAATGTGATGATCCGTGACACTCATCATCATTCTCACCTATGAACGCGTGCCTGACAACCACCTCCGTTCTACCTTAGATTTAATGCATATCTCTTAGCCTCATGATTCAGATCAGAGTCTTCGTGGTATAAGCTAGAATTATTGGCGGCCATTCCTGAGATCCGGAATGTCTAAACCTTGTCTGTGGTATTTTGAGTAGGATCTGGCAAGGGATGGCCGTGACGAGCTTCAAACTCGCGATTGTTGGGTGTGTGACAGACGCAAAAGGATCAATGGATTCTATTCCAGCATGATCGAGAACCGACAGATGATTAGCCGTGCGGTGACAGCGCATTTGGAACGTTTTCACTGAGAGGACGGGAAGTAGCCATTGACAATGGTGATGCCCAACATAGAGCTTGCCATGGAAGGAGCCTTGCGTGCATGAAGAAGAAGATAGTAGGAAAGTAGAGATTCAGAAGACAAAGCATCTCTAAAGCCTCAACCTGTTCTTCATTACTGCATAACAAGTATTTATTTCATGTTCTTTTACTTTTTACAATTAAATCTGAGAATTATTGATATCCTGACTAAGAGTTACAAGATAACCATAGCTTGCTTCAAGTCGACAATCTCTGTAGGATCGACCCCTTACTCACGTAAGGTATTACTTGGACGACCCAGTGCACTTGCTGGTTAGTTGTACGGAGTTGCAAAAGTGTGATTGTAATTTCATGCACCAATTATAAATAGGTAAAATAAAATTCGATGGCATAAGAAAAGTAAACCTTTATCTTGCTAATTAGAATAGTCTTCACAAATAAAGCAAAATAATCTTATTTGATGAAGTGTGTGCTGCTGCTGACCACCCTCATTACACATGAAATGGTGTAAAATCAGAATCAACAGTAACATTAATCATCCATTGCAATAAACCATACAAATACTGTAAGCAAGAAAGGAGCTATCATGAAAAAGTTTAGTTTTTTGTTCTCTTTTCTAAGCATCTAGTTTATTATCCTTAAAAAACTGAAAAAAAATTGGCACCAATAAGAACTTTTCATTTTAAAAGTAAAACTTGTGTGTGAAAAGGGTAGCCATAGTACAGAGAAATGGCTAAAAATAGAAAGATAAACATTGTCTCGGTTTATTAACACAAGAAAGTTAATCTTTATAATTTTTCAACAGAGCTGCCTCAAGAAGATCAAAAAAGTATGATCTTAATTTAAACTATAATTTAAAAGGTTGTAAATGGCATAAATAATAAAAATATAAAGTTTATAAGAAAAAAAAGTTATGAATTAAGCCCTTGCTTTAATTTGTTAATCTTTTGTTAAATGAATAAAAATATAAATAGATGAACAACCTGCTTAGTGTTTGCTCTAAAGAATCTATTCTTTTCCCCTAATCTTCAAAACATTTCTTGGGAGTTTAAAAAAAGTGGCTTTATATTATAATATTAACTATTAATGAAAAATCTAACTAATCAAATTCACTCTTCACATTCATACATACAGAATTAGTGCCCTCAATTAACATGTATTTTCCATATATAAAAGGATGTATATAGTCAGAAGAGTAGTTTTATTTTTATGCAAGAGCAAGAGCAAATGGTGGTTGTGTAACCATGTACGATTGTTAAAAAGGCTGCATAATCAATTAAGAAAAAGTCACATGACCTTTTTATTTTGGTCATTCATGTATAAATTGGATAATACACTAGGAATATAAGGTTACATAATACCATATATTGATAAAACTTGTCACTTGTCCTACTTTCATCAATTAAGAAATAGGAATAACTAGAAATGGATACAAAAGGGATCATATGGAATCATTTACCTGTTTTCTCATTAAGTTGTCTTGCATCTGAGATCACCTAAAAAAAAGGTAAATTAGTAAGCTTTTAATCCACACACATCAAAACCTATAATAAATTCATAAACAGTATAAAAATAGTACAGCAACAAGAATTAAAAACATTTGAACATTAAAAAAAATTGTTGATTTATTTTGTTATTTAAAATGAGAAGCACACCCATACCCTCAAGCAGTTGTTTATCTAATATATCAACAATGTCCTGCTGGGAAATTTTTGAATGCCCTTTCCTCACCTGCAGCCAATAATAGAAGCTTTAATTTTGCATCTTATCTTTGCTTACTAATACAGTAATAGAGGGAAGAGCAGCAAGGGAAATTTACCATGTAAACTACATACAAGATGACCAGAAGCTATGAAGGATTTGATTATGGCTATTCATGGGCCTGGGGTTTCATAACTACTACTAGCACTCAAAAACACTAGGTTAAGGCTTTGTTTCTCTATAACAGTTTCCTACTATAAATGAAAAATACATTATTGTCAATTCTCATAAACTGAATGAGAAGATTGGACTATGCTCCAACTCACTTCGAGCCTTCCCAGATTAAAAAACAAATAGATGCTACAACCCTTAAATGTTTTGTAATGCATCAACTCTATCATTTGTACCTTAACTCCCCTTACCAAAAATGTATAGTTCTTAACTGTGATTAATCACATTCCCTTCAACTACAGACATATTAAAATCACACTGAAGACACCACCATGATGTTGCATACAGCAAGTCTAAATCTGGAAGTTAGTAGCACAACAAAGAATAAAATCAAATGCAGCAGAAACCCACCATCATTATTGCTGCTTCATTGACAAGGTTTCTTATATCTGCTCCTGAGAATCCAACAGTTCGGAAGACAAGCTGTTGATGTAAGAAATCAATGTATGAGTTCAATGGAAAAGAGAGAAGTGAATTTGAATAGATAAGCAATATAGCTTTTCAAAATCAACATCCTCTGCAAGTTGCTTTCCAGAACTATGCACACCAAAAATTTGGACTCTTTGCTTCGCATCAAGCAAACCAATGTATAGTCTTTGATCAATTAAACAATCAAGAACTGTCATTGAGTTGAGGAAGAGAATAGGCTTCAATTCACAACAATTATATGAACATGAAAATGCAGTGTCTGAAGAGAAAACAACATAAATGAATCAATTAAATAAATAAAAAAGAAAACAGTAAGAATTGAAGTAGAAGATGATGATGGAGAAAGAAGAATACCTCTTCCTTATGTGTTGCTCTCTCAACAGCATCAAGGTTCCTTCTTGAAGAAGCATTCTTCCTTGCCACCACACAATCCACAGAAGCAGAGCATGATCTGATGCGAGTCTAATTCTAGGGCCACACCATACATCCTGAAAAGAAGAAGATTTTCCGTTTAATTTAAGTGACACAGATGTGACAACCAAGTACCTAACGCTGTGGTCATTCACATATCTGTGGAGTCATAAGAAAATTATTGTGATTAAATAAGTGAAAAGGGGATAATACCAACCAATGATTAGTGAATAGATCCATTGAGATGAGCATGCAACTCCACCTTTGGCATTGACACCCACCACTCCATGTTCTTGTTTGTTAATTAGTGAATCTCACAGCAAGAACAAGAATGGAGGGAATAATAAGTGAAAGAGCAGAAACAGATGGAGTAATATGTATATTGAAAGAGGGGGCTAGCACTATATATATTTATAGAAAAGCATCAGTACTAACAGCTAACACCCACTACTAATAAACTCTTGTAACTAAGTTGCTCTTCTTAACATTGTTTACCTTGCTTCAATTTGACCATACTAGCATCAACAATTTGACCACTCATTGACACCCATTTACTGGCTTCAATTTGACCATACTAGCATCACAAATAGGTGTACTCTAGTTTCTCTTCTTAACATCATTTACCTTGCTGCGAGTATATGAATTTTCATAATATAATAACTGCTTAAGTTGTAAAACATCTCTACCCACCTCGTACTTTTGTCTGTCCATTCATCATCTGCATCTGCTTCATCACTAGAACTCCTAGCGAGGAAAAATTCATCTTCACTTAGATCCAAAAGGCCATCATCCTCACTGCCAGTCTCTATTACAAAAACCAAAAGAAGATGAATCGTACAGAGATACCAAATAATGCAACACAAATACAAACAATAGCATGCAAAGTTTAGTGTTACACGTCCATGTTCCAACTTCAATTTGAATACTTGTGCACTTGAATTTTACTTAAATGAGCTTTATATATATAGATTGGTGAATCTCAAACTTGCCCTGCTGAAAATGTCAGTAAATGTGACAAAACTAGCACAGGTATTTCTATTCAAAATTCTAGAGTTTCTTGCTTAATTGATAAAAATAATGTCCAATATAAATTACTTAATCTTCTCTTTGTTCCTCAAATTACTCAAAACTTATTAAGTGTGTCAAAATTACTCAAAACTTATTAATTGTGTCAAAACTCATCTAGCATGACTAGAGATTCTATTTGTAATCAGTTTACTGCACACTAAATTAAGAAATGAAAATATAACCGAATGTATAAATTATGTATATATAATTGAAAATCTAGATTGATTATAATAAGAAAAGGAACAAGAAGAAAAAGAACAAAAGATGTGGACCAGAGGAATACAAGAATGAAAAATAAAAGAGCACATCCCTGTTGACAAAAACAAAGAAAGGTGCATCACATTAAAACTAAATAAATAAAGAAAGGTGTACATGTTCATATATAGTCCAACAGTTATGCATAAGTAATAAACACTAAGCAAGCATAAATTCACGAGAAGAGAATATAATCTAAAGGCATGAAGTCGTAAACATAAATAGCCTAAATTCTAATAATATACTAATCTATTGCTCATTATTTTCTTCAATGTAAACTTGATCAGTAGTGGGGCATATTCCTCTTCCTCTTTTCCACTTTTTTCCCACACACTTTTCTTACACTCATATACCAACCATTGCCAAATGTGTCATTCCAAATCAATATCCCGTTTCTGAGACTTTTCATCAAACATCTTACATGCATCATTCCAAATGTTTTGATTAAATTAAAAATTCATCATAGCAACCAAATAAATCACAAAATCAAAGGCAAACACTAGCTTAATCCCAAATCGAAAATGAAATTAAGCGGCAATTAAACTAATACGACATGAAAATTATATTATAATAATGGAATTTCATTATATCAAAAACTGGAAGAAAATATAGTAGAAAATTCAAATACTACCATCAGTGTTAGGCTTGAAGAGAAGAAAAAGTCGTTGAAGGAGGATTAGGGTTTATCCTTGTAAAAGAGGGGAAGAGAAGGGACAGGACGGGAACAGCGATGATTGACGACGAGGAGAGTGATGGAAGTCCCAAAGGTGTTGATGATGGAAGAATCCAGTGGATGAAGGCGCTGAGGAGAAAGGTTTGGAGCATGAATGGAGAGGAAGAATAGACTGTGAAGCTCTCGTTTGGAGTGTGGATCGTTAGGTTTAACTCAAAATCAGAGGGAGAGTTAGGCTTAACTCAAAATTACCGACAGAAAATTTTAAATTACAGACAGATTTTTCGTCTGTAATAATTTAATAAAACGCAGCATTTTATCTATTTAATTATAGATGGATTTTCCGTCTGTAATCATTTCTCACAAAAAAAATTAATTTTTCCGACAGAATTATTGACGGATTCTCTTTTCCGTCTGTAATTTATGCTAATTCATTTTTTTTTGTTTTCCGACAAAAAATCCCTCTGAAATTCCGTCTGTATTTCCGTGGGATAAAATCCATTGGAAATATCCATCTGTAATAACTAGTTTTCTAGTAGTGTTTTGTTTTTACTCCTCCATACGTTTTTTATGTCCCTCTCTATTTTTAGTTTTTCTTTGCTTGAGGACAAGCAAACTTTTAAATTTGGTGTTGTCGCTTCGCTTGTGGCTTGTCTGTTTATTTTAATGGCACCAAAGGGAGGCGAATCATCTTCACGGAGGAGCACATCCTAAAGAATGAGACGGCCACTAGGATAAATGTGGTTGAGTTCCTTTCCTTCTATATTTTCTTCCATTCTTATTATGTTATATTCATGTTTTCTGCTATTTTACTTGAATGTTGATAAACCCCTATTTTATGATTCATCTTGTTCTCAATTAAGTGTTTATATCAATTCTTCACCCACTTATTCATAAGATTTTCATGGTTTTACAATTCCTTCCTTATTTTATGATATATGTGAAAACATGTTTCCGATGCTTTAAAATTATTTATTTTAATTATCCTTTATTACCATTCAATGTCGTGATTTGTATGTTAAGTAATTTCAGGCTTTATAGGGCAGAATGGCTTAGAGGACAGAAAGGAAATATAACAAAATGGAAGGAAAGCACAAAAATGGAGTTTTGAAGAAAAGGCAGTGACGCGCACGCGTGGACGACGCGGACGCGTGCTTGGTGCAGAACACAAACGATGCGGACGCGTGACCCACACGCACGCGTGACGGACGCTACGTGCAGTAAATTGCAGAAGTCGCCCCCAGCGATTTTTTGGACCCATTTTTCGGCCCAAATCCAAGCCCAGAAACACAGAATATAAGCCAGAAAATGGGGGAATCAATAAGAACGATGGACATAACATTCGTAATATGCAATTTTAGGTTTTAGATGTAGTTTTAGAGAGAGAGAGGCTCTCTCCTCTCTCTTAGGTTTTAAAATTAGGATTTCTCTTATTTTATGGTTATTTCTTCATATCAGGTTCAATATTCCCAACTTTAATTTTATGTTCTCTTCTACTTTTAGTTACTCTAATGCTTTTACTTGTTAATTATTTATGTTGCCAAATTGGCTTATGAATCTTTCCATGTTAGATTTGAATATTCTATTTAATATAATTTGAGGTATTTCAGATTTATGATTGTTTTATTCTATTTATGATGCTTTCAATTTAATTTAGATTTATTTTCTCTTTTGGCCTTGGTTAAGTAATTGGTAACACTTGAGTTGTCAAACTCAGCAGTAGATTGAGATTTGGGAATTGCTAATTGATTTGGATCGCTCTAAAGCTAGTCTTTCCACAGGAGTTGACTAGGACTTGAGGATCAAATTAATTAGTCCACTTGACTCTCCTTTATTTAGTAAGGGTTAACTAAGTGGGAGCAACAAACAATTCTCATCACACCTGATAAGGATAACTAGGATAGAATTTTCAGTTCTTACACCTTGCCAAGAATTTTCTTTATAATTATTAATTTATTTTTCTTGCCATTTAAATTACTTGTTCTCTTTTTCAAAAACCCAAAAATACACCTTTTTTCATAACCAATAATAAATCATACTTCCCTGTAATTTCTTGAGATACGACCCGAGGTTTAAATACTTCGGTTATAAATTTTATTGCGTTTTGTTACTTGTGACAACCAAATTTTTATACGAAAGGATTTTTGTTGGTTTAGAAACTATACTTACAACGCGATTAATTTTGTGAATTTCTCTACTGACAGAAATCCGCTCGTCAAAATGGCGCCGTTGCCGAGGAATTGCAATTGTGTGCTTTATTATTGGTTATTGTAAATATTTTATTTTGCTTGTTTATTTGTTTTTATTTTTGTTTTAAATTTGTATTAGCTACTATGAGTTCTTACCCCCGTCGCTTTGAGTTTGGTTCTAATGTTGTTAAAAGGAATGGAAGCTATAACAGGAACATGCGTCAAGGTCAAAACAATCAAAGATGGAAGGAGCCACGAGGATCTGATCAACCCTTTCGGCAACAACACCTTCCAAGATACCATGGACAATGACCATTCTACAATTCAGGCCAAGACAATAGTTATGGTGGACCTTCTCGTGACAACCAACCCCCACCAGTTTACTATGGTCAAGAGCCATTCCGAGGTGCGTACCAACAAGCCCCATCATACGCCTATAAATCACCTCCTCAACATAGCTTTGAACTACCATACTCACAAGCCACTTACAACTATTCACCTCCATATGCCCCCAACTCTTATCCACCCAAATTCCAATCCAACTACTCCCAAGAACCACCACTTCCATATGCACCATATCCATGTCCATTAAACTAAGAAGCACAAGACCGTCTCAAGGACACAATGAACCAATTTCATGCAACCCTTCATCAATTGGAGCAAGCGATAAACCGAATAGCCCCCAGTACGAAGGAGACATTAGAAGCTCTGGTGGACAGTAACTTTGTACTGGAACAATTAGAGGAAGCTGCAATTATCGAAGAAGATGAATTGGTTGAAGACTTAGGAGACGCTGAACCTCCATGGAAATTAAGAATTGTGGACAATTCCGTCAAGTAATTTGAATTCGATGCTAAGGAGGATAATGCACAACCCCCAAAGTATGTATCTTATAAAGAATTGGACGGAACAAGTCAAGAAGCAAGTTTCCTTGGTAATGATGATCATGATGATGACCTTGCAGTCACAATTGAACTCTTTGAGCTAGAAGATTCTTCCCCAAGTGAATATGAAGAAGATGTGAAGGTAGAATTTTCTCAACCTCCAACTTATGACCTGAGTGATGAGGAAGACATTGAAGACTCCGATTAAGACATGACTGCAATTGAAGAGATTTGTCAGGAATTGGAAGAATTCACAGAGGAGTACAAGGAAGTGGAGCTTGAAGAACCACTGGAAACACCTCTCCCACGGCCATTACCACCAATTACAAACTTTAAGTGGGTAAAATCCTTAGCTTTTATCTTTACTTTTCCACTTGAATATAGTTTTCTTGAAACAGATGGCCAGCTTAGAGCTCTTTGCGGCTTTAAGAGTAAGAAGGAAATGGCTCGCACTCAGAGCTGGTATGCAAGATTCAATAAAGTTCCACGCTTCAATTTGAGGTACAAGGATTGGTTTTGAGTTCGATTAAATGGGTTTTGGAGGATGTTTGGTCATCTTAGTGAGAATTCAAATTCCGTACTGCCCGGTTAGAACAATGTAGATAAAAGCAAAAGCGGATACAAAAGCAAGGTTTGGGATCCTGGGATTCATTCTGACAATCAACACCTGTGGAGCCTGAAAACCTGCTTTGATTTGCTCAAAGGCTTTACATGCCTAGTCTGGGACCCCGGAGGATATTGGAACTGCAAAAGTTGGTGGAGATTTCTGGATGAGTTCAAACACAAGCCACCATGACAATGAGCTCATCAAAACGTCCAACTTAAGGACTTTAAATAAAAGTGCTAGGTGGGAGACAACCCACAACGGTATGATCGTTCCTTTTTCAACTTTAATTTTGTTTCGTTTTGTTTGAATTTAGTTTCATTTTATTTTATTTTATTTTATTTTTCTTAGGATCATTCATAACATCTGCATTCTGCATATTGCATATTGCATAAAAATATAATAAAAATAAAAAAAATAATAAAATGCACCCCACACGTACGCATGGGCCACGCGTGGGCGTCGATTCAAAATTGACATAACAATCCAACGCCCAGAAAGTTGGGCTGGAATCATGCGGCTGTCATGCGTTAGGCATAATTTGGGCCACGCGTACGCGTCAACGACGCGAACGTGTCACTTTCACTTCACACACACCACGCGAAAGCATGGGCGACGCATACGCGTCGCGTGGAAATTCTTGCCCCCTCAATGCAAACAGAGAGTTGCGCCAAAACGACGCTGGAATTGTGCGTTTAGCAAAATTCTGAGCGACGCGTACGCATGACGAGAGGACTTTTTCCGGTAAAGAAATTCACAAATATAATCACGTTGCAAGTATAGTTTCTAAACCAACAGAGAATCCTTTCGTACAAAAACTTTGGTTGTCACAAGTAACAAAAATTTATAACCGAAGTATTTAAACCTCGGGTCGTCTCTCAAGGAATTGCAGGGAAGTATGATTTATTATTGGTTATGAAAAAAGGTACGTTTTTGGGTTTTTTGAAATAATGAACAAGTAATTTAAATGGCAAGAAAAATAAATTAATAATTAGAAAATCTCTTGGCAAGGTATGAGAACTGGGAATCCTATCCTAGTTATCCTTATCAGGTGTGATGAGAATTGGATTTTTACTCCCACTTAGTTAACCCTTACTAAATAAAGGAAAGTCAAGTGGACTAATTAATTTGATTCCTCAGTCCTAGTCAACTCCTATGGAAAGACTAGCTTTGGAGGGATGCAAATCAATCCGCAATCCTAATTTCTAATCAACTGCTGAGTTTGATAACTCAAGCATTACCAATTACTTAACCAAAACCAAAAGGAAAGAAAATCTATTCGAATAAAAATGCCCTCAGATGGGAAGCAACAGTAACATAAATAAAAGGAAGAAATCTTAAATCTGAAATACCTCAAATTATATTAAATAGAATATTCAAATCTAACATAGAAAGGTTCATAAGCCAATTTGAAAAGATAAATAACAATTAAAGTAATAAAATAAATAAAAGTAAAAAATAAATAAAAAAGAATATTGAACCTATGATTAAAGAGAAGTAGCCTAATTATAATAGAAATCCAAAATCCTAATCCTAATCCTAAATCCTAAGAGAGAGGAGAGAACCTCTCTCTCTAAAAACTACATCTAAAACTAAAATTTTGTATATTGAATGTTCCCTCAATGAATGGATGCATTCTCCTATTTTATAGCCTCTATTCTGAGTTTTCTGGACCAAAAACTGGGCCAGAAACAGTCCAAAAATTGCTGATTGCGAATTCTGTCACGCTAATTTTCGTCACGGCGATGCGTTCGCGTGGAGCATACGTTCGCGTCGCCTAGATGTACGGCCACTATAACAAATTATATATCATTTTGAAGCCCTAGACGTTAGCTTTCCAACGCAAATAAAACCGCATCATTTGGACCTCTTTAGCTCAAGTTATGACCGCTTGAGTGCGAAGAGGTCAGGGCTGACAGCTTTGCAGTTCCTTCAGCTTCTTGTATTCCTTCCACTTTTGCATGCTTCCTTTCCATCCTCTGAGCCATTCCTACCCTGTAATCTCTGAAATCACTTAACACACATATTACGACATCGAATGGTAATAAGAGAGGATTAAACATAGCTAAATTAAGACCAAAGAAACATGTTTTCAATCATAGCACAAAATCAGGAAGGAAAACATAAAACATGCGAATTGTATGAATAAGTGTGAGAATAATGGGTAAAATCCACTAGATTAAGCACAGGATAATCCCTAAAAATGGGGTTTATCAATGCATCACTTTCGTTATACCTCACTCACGCAATCGCGTCAATGACACGTTCGCGTCAATGACGCGTTCGCGTCAATGACGCGTTCGGGTTATTGCCTTTCCGCCCAAACCACGCGTTCGCCTGACCCACGCGTCCGCGTGGATTTGAATCCACTAACCCAACCCACGCGAAACCCTAGCCCCCCTGCGTCACCATTTTCCCTCCCCTCCCCCTCTGCACTCTCTCTTCTCCCCTCCCCAACCACCAAATCACCACCACCTCCCAACGCCCCGCCACCACCGTCGCCGACCAAGCCCACCGCACCACCCTCGCCGAACCCCCCACTCCCTTTCTCCTTCCCCCCTGTTACCCTCCACCCCACTGCCCTTCTCCCTCCACTGCTGTGCCACCCTCACCGAGCCACCACCACCGTCGCCAAGCCCCCGCCGGCCACCACGCCACCCCACCTCCTCACCCCTATCCTTCTTCTTCTCTTCCCCTCCCTCCTTCACCCCCTGCGCCAAAACCGAACCGCCAAGTACCACCGCCACGCAGCCTGCCACCGCCGCGAAACTTCCAATGCCGCCGTGTCACCCACCTAAACCACCACCATCTCTCTGTGTTCAAATTATTACTGTGCCAAACAGGTTCCGCCGAACAATAATTCCTTTCCCCGATAATTAGTTAGTTGCATTTTTTTCAAATTAGGATAGTTAGAGATGCATGATCGTGGTGGATTTTAGGTGGCTAGGATGTGGTTAGTGGATTTAGGCCTGATAATTGCGCCGTTCTTGTTACTTGTTTTGAATGTGGCTAGGATGTGGCTAGGATGTGGTTAGTGGATTTAGTGCAATTTTGAATTTGATGTGATGATAATGCTGTTCATATGCTGTTCGTTACTATTCTTAAATGTAGATTGAGTTTGTTTATTCTGAATTCATGTGAATTACTATTTTTACTCTTTTCTGCACTACTTTATTATCATATGAACTTTTTCTGCTGCTGTTTATTACCCGGGAACGTCCAATTTCTAGCCGAAACGTTGCCCAATTTTTTCAGAAAATTGTTTCATTCAACTCCCATTCATGAATTAGTTTTGGAAATTTCAAGTTTTGCACTAATTAGTTTCAACCAAAAGCAATTCATGAATGCACGGGTTAGCTTTCTTCTTCATTCTGGTTCCCTTATTCATTAAATAGCATTATTGATGATTTCAATTTCATTTTGCAATTCTTCTCTTTATATGAATTATCATCAATAATCTGCAATATTTACTTGAATGTGAGTTACTTGTCATTCAAGTTTGTGAAATTTTTGATTAATTAAGAACCACAACACCATGCCACTTACTTTAACTTCACTTTTAACACCTAACTGCTTTAACTTTCTAAACTTCTCTTTTGGTTTTTACCTAACAACTTTCAAACCATTTCAAGGCATGATTACTGTTTTTCCTTATTAACAAGAATTCTGCATATCATAAGATTTTGGATTGTGATTTTTATTATCCAACTTTTAACTTGAATACAGTCCAATATCTTACACTTATTTAACTCACTCCATGCTTATATTGCTCTTTTATTCCTCTTTTGCCCCTCTATGCTTATATTGATAAATTCCTATTTGCTTACCTATTTTTCTGCTTTAGTTTCTTAAACTGTATCCTGGAACTTCTACTTTTCAGGATGTCTGACCCTAAAAGCAAAGGAAAGGGCAAAGCAACCACTGGCAAAAGGAAAAGAGGAGAATCCTCTACCTCTATTTTGGATATCCTCCATGACGATTCCTGGCGGGAAAAAAATTTTACCCCGCAGGAAAAGGCAGATTAGCTACTGCCTGCCACAGACCTAATCAAGTTTGCCAAAAGATACTATGAACTAAAGTATCCGGTCTTCGCATCTTCAAGGAATCTATACCTGGAAAAGACCCTCAAAATTCCAGAAGAACTCAAACAATACACTTCAGACCAAATTAAACAGAGAGGCTGGTTCTTCTTGGAGAGAAACTTGACTGAGGTCAATTCATCTTGGGTCAGAGAATTCTACTGCAACTACTTCAAAACATCTCTGGATGCAGTACAGCTTAGAGGCAAGCAGATTTTGGTTACTGAAGAAGCAATTGAAGTAATCCTCCAGCTCTTACCTAAATCAGATCAGCCAGATGGTTACCAAAAGGCTGAAGAGGATATGAGATTCATGAGATTTGACTGGGATGCAATGAAGAGGACTATAGCTCTTGATCCTACTGTCCCATGGGTCATGAGCAAGTCCATAGTGGCCCCAAAGGGAATAAAGATTATCTATTTGAATGATGAGGCTCGGCTTTGGCAGCAGATTCTGAGTAACTACGTGATGCCGAGCACTCATGAGACAGAGGTGCCAGCTACCATGATTACCCTCATTTGGTGTGTGATGGAGGGTAAGAACTTGTACCTTCCAAGATTTATCCGGTATTATATGGCCAGGGTCCATGTCAGAGGCACTCTGCCTTTCCCATATTTGATCACTCAGCTAGGCCGCTGCACTGAGCTGCCCTGGGAGCTAACAGATGAGAAGCCAACCACCGTAGACTGCAAGAAGATTATCCCTCACAGCAGAAAGTTCCAGGCTTTGGGCTACCGACCATCCTTTTTCATTGCCTCTGCTGAGGCAGCCACATCTTCTGCTGCCCCTTCAGCACCTACTGCCCCAGCCACCACCCCTACACCGTCACCTACTCCCGAGCCCATTTATCACCTCGTGCACCGACTCTTCACGCGCCTAGATCGTATGGAACGTCGCAGCAAGTGACGCTATGAGCACTTAAAATTAATGATCCGATCAGACAGTGACATTCCCTCCGAGCCTGACACACCATCGGAGCCATCTGATGCGGAGGCAGACGATCATGAGAAGGAGGCACGTGCAGAGGCTGAGTAGGCAGGACCTGAGCAGGTTGCACCATGTCATGAGGAGCCCCATCAGATACAGCTAGCAGATCCAGAGGTCCCTCTACAGACAGAGCCTCCACTTCAACAGGCAGATCCTCCGACACTCATACAGACTGCAGACCCTCAGGCCACCACTGAGACACCAGCAGCACATCCTTCCGGAGATGCCACTTCTTCACACACAGCTTGATAGAGCATCGAGGACAATGCTATTATTTAAGTGTGGGGAGGTCGCCATCTCCAGCGAACTTTATTTTTGGTGAACCACTTTCAGACTCTCTTTTTATCCCATTTTTATTTCTTTTTCTATATTTTATTTTATCTTGTTTGTCTTTTAGTACTTGATGACTTGCATCATCTACCCTTCTTTCTTGCATAAAGTAGACCATAAAAGAGCATAAATCTCATTTGATCAGTACAATTCATGCATTATTTGATGAATATTATGGTACACTACTTTGAGATGAGTTGTGCTGAATTTCAGGTGAGAAAGGCATCAAAAATGGGTAGAAGACAAACAAGAAGCTGGGTGTGTGAAATTGGCGTGCCACCTGGAGCAAACGCCACAAAAATGCACTGGCGTGGCAAGCCAGGAGCTAGGCGTGGCACACCAGTACTAAAGTGCAGAGAAGAAGTCCAAGCATGCATATGGGTGTGGCATACCAGGGACTGGGCGTGGCACGCTAGTACAAAATTCCAAAGAGCAAAATGGAGGACACAAAAGGGGCGTGGCACGCCAGGTTGGGCGTGGCATGCCTGACCATCAACTACTATGGGCGTTCCACTTGAGCAAAGGGGCGTGGCACGCCAACTCACCACTCCAAGAAGAACCTCCACTATGGCATGCCACTTGGTATCGAAGGCGTGGCACGCCAGCTCCAAGAAGTCACTTGGGCGTGCCACTTGAGAACCCAGGCGTGGCACGCCAAGCTTGAAGAGTTCACAAATCTATGAGCGTGCCACTTGAACAGCATGGCATGGCACGCTGGTACAATAATCTAGAGAAGAGGCTAAAGGCAATTGAAGACTGGGCGTGCCACTTGAAGTCGAAGGCGTGGCACGCCAACCTCTCAACCTCACTTAGGCGTGCCACTTTAGCAACCAGACGTGGCATGCCAATGCATAGAGATAACAAAAGCAAGGACTGGGCGTGCCACTTGGTATCGAAGGCGTGGCACGCCAACCCAAGCATGTCACTATGGCATGCCACTTGAAGGCTGAGGTGTGGCACGCAAACTACTGGAACCAATACAAGATCATGGGCGTGGCACGCAAACAGAGGAATCACTCACAAAAGGGGCATGGCACGCCAGACCCTAGGTGTGCCACGCTAGTGCAACTTTCCAGAGAAGCTTAGCCAAGCATAGAGCAAGGGCGTGGCACGCCAGACCCTAGGCGTGGTACGCCAATTCAAGTTTCCAGAGGCAAATAAAAGTGGAAAAAGGCAAAGGGCGTGCCACTTGAGTTCAAAGGCTTGGCACACCAAGGTTGATAGAGAGATGAGCGTGCCACTTGAAGGATTAGGCGTGGCACGCCAAGCTAGAAACGAAGGGCACGTGACACGCCAGTAAAGCGCCAGCCACACGCCAGCTGAGAAGTCACGCTTATTGAGTGTTTTCTTTTCCCTCCAAAATATAATTTTCCTTTTTCACTTTTGTAATTCTTTTATTTTACTAGGAGTAGTATAAATACCCCCAAGGAGTACTGAAGAAGGGGGTTAAGCAGTTAGTTTTAGATCCACTTTTACACTTCACTTTTGAGTACTTTTTAAGCTATGAGTAGCTAACTTCCCTCTCATTGAGAGAGGGAGCTCTGTTGTACTTGATGGATTGATAATAGTGAAATTCTTCTTCTCTTCATCTTCTCTTTGATTTGCTAGAAGGAATTTCGTTCTTAATGCTTAGTGTTCAATTATCTTGGAAAAGAGATTGAATGCAATTGGGTTTCATGGGAATCTTGGGAAAGGAAACATGAAACCATGCTTGAAATCCCTTCTCACACTTTAGTAGAATCTAGGTTTTGGAGTTTGGATATGTGACATATAATCCTCCCTCTACTTAGACCTATAATGGTGTGTGGTATAATCAGGGACCAAGCATATCTCTCTTCATGAGCAATTAGACCAAGGAATTGGCTATTGATCAAGATCTGAGAGATTGAGTCACCAAGGGATTGGGGCTCAATCAATCATGATTGCCAAGAGGTCAATGAGTTGCATGATTGAAGAGGATATAAGCTAGATTTGATCCAAAGAGACAACATCTCCCAATCTCAATGAATTTCCCCATTCTTATCTATCCATTTCTCTATAGCTTAATTTTACATTCAGTAATTCCCCATTCCTATTTACATTCAAGTCATTTATGATTCTGCACTTTACATTCTGCCATTTATATTTATGCACTTTATCGCTTTTCTTTATATTCTAGTCATTTACATTTATGTCATTTACAATTCTGCACTTCACAATCTTATTGATCTGCTTGACTAATTCATCAATCAATTAAAACTGCGAATTTGCCAATCTCTATGGATACTATCCCACTCTACTGTGGGTTATTACTTGACGATAACTTTGGTGCGCTTGCCAAAAGAACTAATTCACCAATTTTTGAATGGGGTGTGAATTGGACTCATCAGTACTTGTGCATTTTCTTTTGCTGTATTTTATTTATTTCTACATTTTACACTTTGGTTTATATATATCTTAGATATCTAGTCTAGTTTGCACTTTTAGCTTATTAAGTTGTGATATAGAAAATATGGATTAATTAGTTTAGTTTACCATTTTAGCATACAAAAACTTGGTTTAATTGAAAATAAAGAGTAAACTAGAAACTTTAGCTTTTCAGAATCACAACAATCCACACACTATGTATATATAGCAATACATGTTGGTAAAGTGACAGCATTTTTCAAAGAAAATACTAAATTTTATAAGAGCCATCCAAAGACTCACATTGAGTTGAATGGAAACTCTTAATCTCTACTTGCATGATATATATAACTGATATATGGTTTTGAGCCAAAGAACACACAACCCGTGAGTTTTTGAGCTTAATTGTATGGTTACATTTAACCATAAATTTCATTCCTGTGTGTTTCGCACTTTTTTTCTATGCTTGGAATCTTTACTTTGTTTCAGTCTATATATCCAATATAGAATGTATTTACATACTTGCATGTGATTGAGGCCATTCCTTGTTTTTCCTCACTTATCCCAAATAAGCCTACCCTTTTATATCACCCTTGTTAGCCTCCTTGAGCCTTTTAATCCCCTTCTGTTCTATAACCACATTACTAGCCTTAAGCAGAAAAACAAATTAAAAATCTCAAATTGAATCTTTGGTTAGCTTAAGATAGAGATTGTGTATCCACTAAGTGTGGGGAAACGTGAGAATATGGGTTGATAGGAAAGGATTAAATTAATAAAATAATCAGAAATTTGGGAGCATGCTCATGTGAAACCAAAATAATTAAAATACCATGTGCATTGAAAATGTTGTGTTTATATTTAAAAAAATCTCTCTTTTAGTTAAATAAACAAGTGTAATAACCCGTGCCATGCACGTGATAAAACTGAAATTATAATTTTAAATTATTCTATTAAAATTAATTTGAATCATAATAATTTAATTAATAAATAAATAAATAATATGATGTGCGTTGTTCGTATTTTTTTAAATATAGTATTAAATGTATTAACTCGAATGTAGCTATTAAGTGTATAAAAATTATGTTTGAATTATGAATTCTCTAAATGAAATTATCCCGTTTAAAATATTTAAATTATAATTTCAATCATAAATTACAATTGTGATTTAAAATTTTTTTGATATAATATTATATTTTTCTTCATTTTACTATTAATATGTTGATATTGCTAAGTCTAAATTACAGTATTTTACTTAATCTTGACTGAAAAAGAAAATAGTTACGTATTTCTATCATTTAATTTATTTAATACACAATGTGCTAACACTAACGATATTTTTAAAAATATATATTGATAAAAATAGATATAATATAATTAAAAATATAACATAAATGAATAAAATATATAAATAAATGCGAAACCAATATGTTTACCAATGTCTTTGTTAAATTTTATAAATTAGAGAATAAATTATGTATTCGGTTGCTTGGTGATCACATAGATGATCAAGTAATTGGATTGTAAATTGATCTCATAATGTACATTAAAATTTTTTTCTCATTTTTGAATGAAAGCGAGAATTAAGGGAGTAAGTAGTAATATATAAAGAAAAAATAATTTGCACCACAACACATAATTATAACCTAAAGAAATATTCATATTAAAATTTTACATACTGCAAATCATGAAGATCAATCACAATGTACTGGTCGCTTCTTTCTATTTTTGACCATGATATGAGTTTTTTCTTTTCTAGTCAAAAATCTAATAACATCTAATTAAACAAAAAAATTGAATTAAAAGTACCAAATTAAGGATAAATAAGTGAATAATATAAGAAATTATAACTTCGAACGTGTATAAAATAAAAAGAATTTACTGATTTATTTTATATTAAACGATAAAACTAACAATAGTATATTAATAAAAGGATATACCTTTAAAAAAGTCACAATACAATTTCAAATATTTTCATAAATAAACTGTTAAAATTTTTGTTATTAATAAAATGATGCTATTATACAATTTTTTGGCAAAACTTAAAATCAAAAGAAAAATAATTTTGTGTGGGTTAATATAAATTAATTACGTACCAAATAAGTAGAATCGTTCATTTGTTTGTTTCAATATATCAGCATGAGTAAACAAATTAAAATGATTATCTAGAATTTTACGTTCATCGACCAAATGTACTATACCTGACTCCATCTTAAAAGATTATTTTGCATGTGTGTACAGTCAGAAGATATATTCCGCTTGATTTCTCAATCTCAAAATTTGAGAAGACATAGACTTTCCTTTCTATCAATTCATTCTCAAATATTTTTGTCAAATAATTCTTGATTGAACAATGAATTTTATCGTATTGTAAAACAAATTAAATATAAAAGCTATTAGCATTTACAAAGCTATTAAAAAGAATTGTCTTTGACTTGATTGAACAATGAATTTTATCGTATTGCAAAATAAATTAAATATAAAAGCTATTAGCATTTACAAAGCTATTAAAAAGAATTGTCTTTGACTTGTGAAATGGTGTACTTATAATATTAACTTAAAATATGAACTACAAATATTTATAAGAATTTAATTTTGATGCACTGACAGTGTAAAGTAGTTTTACATGTGTATCTAATTACGTAGTGACACATCAATAAAAATAAATACATTTCACATTGACTGCATGAATGGTCATCCAAAAGAACGGATATGATTGCACGACTATTTAAAATGCTTTACACTGTCAGTGCATCAAAATTAAACTCTATTTATAAATTGAACTTAGCATTACTTGAAAATATTTAGTAAATAAATCAGTTAATCTTATCATCTATCAGAAATATTTCTATGTAAACCGTCTTACTCTTGTCAAACTTGAATGGAACTTTTTATAGCCTTATAATTCTTGTCTTTATTTTTCATACTTTCTCTTTGTATAATCTACTATAGGTGATACTATTAATAGAATCGTAGTCAATAGTTATTAGATATAAAAAAAATAGAATAAAGACTACGTGAAAATTGTAAATTTTTTAAATAATAAACATGAAAGAAAATTTACTGCTTATTATATATACTAATAATATGTCAATAATTTTAAAAAATTACTAATAATACTAATAGTTTAAAGATACTTTTACTATAGTTATAATAAATTTAGTTATTACTCTAAATAAATAAAATAAATAATATATTTGAAAACTAAAGAAAAAAATTAGCGGTAATCATGTTTAGAATGTTTCCATGTTTTTTTTTCATTTTTTTTCTTGCTATTCTTTCACTGCAATGTTAGATCAAAAAAAATTCTAAATTTAAAATATAATAATAAATATGTCATGTAATGAAAAAATAACAAACTAAATATATATATTATTGCTATATAGGGAGTCAATGCACAAAGATATGTTATCATAATAAAATATCACACTATGAATAATTATATTTGTCAAGTAAATTTATTTATACTCTATATCTATTATATTATTTTATGTAAAATTAAAATCTACTCTTCTAATTTAATATTATATATATATTTACCTCTTACATTGTCTAAAATTAAATTAGGATTATGTCTAAAGGCTTAACATGGTAAACAGAATATATTTAATATCTAATATTTTAATAATTAAAAACCTAAAATAAGTTAATAAATAATAATAATTAATACCTAAAATATCATATATATATATATATATATATATATATATATATGTGTGTGTGTGTGTGTGTGTGTTTTTTTTTTTATATTGTCCAAAATTAAATTGAAATTATGTTCAAAATCTTAATACCGTAATTGAGGTATAATTAATACCTAAAATTTTAATAAGTAAATACCTAAAATAAGTTAATTAAATAACAACAATTAATACCTAAATTATTGAAAAGGAGTTTTTAATAAATGTGAGGAATAAAAATAAAAAAAATTAATAAATAATATTAGTGTTTAAATGAAAGAGTTGATAAAGAATAATAATTATAAGTAAAATTAGTATTTTTATTTTGGAAAAAAAATACATGAGAAATTGTTTAATAATCCGTGCCATGTACATGATAATAAATTGTTCAATAATTCGTACTATGCACGTGATAAGTTTGAAATTATAATTTTAAATTATTTTATTAAAATTAATTTAAATTGTAGTAATTGCGTTTATTTTCTCTTAATCTAGTGTTATGTGTATCAACTCTAATATAGTTATTAATCGTTTTTGTTAATCTATTTTTTCTCTAAATTTATGATTTAAAATAACAATTATAAATATTAATAATTAAACAAATTATTATATTATAATTATTTACGTTTTATTCCCAAAATTAAAAATATACTATTTCTTTTTTATTTAATGGTTTTTTATTTATACTACCAGTATATATTAATCGATTAGTAAATGGTTTTTTTATTCGTAGGATATATTTATTTATTTTGTTTGAATAATTTTAAAATTTTTCTTATTTAAATACACATATATTAAGTTACATATATTAATTATTTTTTAATTTTTTTATTATAAATAATTTTTTTAGCCTACAATAATTATACTGATTTTGTTATTCCATTAATATCATTATATGCGTAATAATATTCATAAATCATACTAATTTCCGTATTTATATATATATATATCAATTGTTTAGTTAATAATTTTTTTATTTTTAGAATATATTTATTGTTTTAAATAATTCTAAATATTTCTTTATATATATATATATATCGGAGAGTCGGTAATCTTAGATTGGCTAAGATCGAATGGAACTGTCTTTGAAGAAAGAGAGATATAGAAAGTGTGCAGTGATTGAATTGTAGTCAGTCTTCACTTAACTCGACCGCCTTTCGCAAGACAAAAGATATGGCAAAGGGGAGGGCTCGCCCATGTAGAGCAATGTCTAGCCCAGAATTAGACGGGGCCTTACTTGTCCCGGTCTGGGAAGAGGTTAAGGTATTGTGGTTCCTCCCACATATCTTTCAACAAGGCATCCTAAGAACAAACCCTTACAAACCTCTTAGAGATGAGCGTTAGCCTTTCTCTAAAGTAGGCTTTCGCGCAAGTGCGCCCCCTACTTTAGAAGCCGTTGCTTGTTCGTTAGCCTTTCTCTAATGTAATGGATGGCAGAGGGTCCGTAGTATCCAAAGCACTGGAGTGGTCCAGTAGCCGGGAAGGGGCCTAGAAGTGCCTACTACTACACCACACTACACTCGGCTCTACACTCAACTCCCTTGTGTCAAGGGGTACGTTGGGAGCCTGGAAAGCGAGACCTTCGTAGAGGCCGTAAAGGTGAAAAGACGCGTGGAGAAAGAAAATATCGAGCTCCCCTATTTGAATGCAAGGATCGATCCTAGGAGCTGGAAACCTTATTTCAATGAGCTCTTCAGACAATGTTCTACAAGCAGCTAAAGTTGCATACGGCTCGAATCATTCTCAGATGCCTATCGGGGCATATATATATATATATATATATATATATATATATATATATATATATATATATTTAAATCGTTTATATTAAATAATTTTTTTTATCATAATTAATTTTTTTGAGTCTACAATCATTCAATAATTTTTTCATATGTATGATTAACAAATTTTTTTAAATGGTGATATTTTAATTTTTTTCACGTATTTTTATATATTAGCAAGAAAGCAAAATCATGTATTGTGACTCTTTTTCCTTTTTCACACTTTAATCTTAATTAATCAATCTTGTGTCCAAAACAGATGTTATTTAATCTTAAATAAACTTTTAATCATTCTAATTTATTGATGAATTACATTTCTCTTAATAATTGCATTACTAATCTGAAATACAAAAAAAAAGGTGATACATATATCAAAAAAGAAAACAAACTTAAAAAAAATTATATTAAAAAGTTTAAAAATAACATATCCATAAAGAATAGTCATAATATATAAATTGAGACAACAATTTAAATTTCTCTAAAACTAATTTAATCAACTACCAATATTAGAACTAAATTATTTAAATAATATTTAATATATTCTAATCCTTAGATACGTATAGATTAGAGTCATTCTCGTAACAACCAACCAAAATAACATCATAAGATCGAATACTTAGAATCGGTATAAAATTCAAACTATCTTCTTGTTAAAATTGTCACATTAAATCGACTTTTATTCTCTTCAATGGCATTGCATTTATGCACCAAAAGACCGGTAGTTTCTGAAAAAAATACAATATGTTATAAAATTATTTTTAATACAAAAAGTTTAAGAGAAAAAATTTAAATATAGTACTAATCTTTGAATTGCATCTTCAAGGTGGCACGAATTTTTCAAAATTGAACCTAAATTGAGAAAATTCGATCTCATTATATGCTCCACTTCGAATATTTTTGGACAAATGTAGAAAAGTTGAGGGGATGTGACTTGAACTTGACCTACAAACCTCCTTAGAAATAATTGCCCAATCAAAAAAAAAATAACAGATTAGAAAAAAAATACTTTGATTCTTAGATTTAGACTCACTAACTACAAAGAAACACTATATATTGCCTTTAGTAGTACAAAAATAATTATAAAAATTAATTATTACAATATCAATTTATCACTATGAACGTTAGTATCATATTTATAGCAATTAGAATTATAAATTTATGTTTAACTTTTTATATAATTATAATTAAGATATTTTTTAAATCATATAATTATGCATTATTCATTAAATGCTAATTGTAATATAATTCTAATAAAGATATTTTTTAAAATAAATTCATAAGAAATTGACACCTTACTTTCATTAGTTGGGGGAAAATCCAATTTTAGTATATTAAGTAGATTATTTTATATAATTATAATAAAGATATTTTTTTAAATTGGTATAATCATGCATTATTCATTAAATGCTAATTGTAATATAATTATAATAAAGATATTTTTCTAAAAATAATTTTAGAAGAGAGAATAGTGCTTTCATTACATGAGAATAGTACTTTCTAAAAATAAAGATATTTTCTTAAATTAGTATAATCAGGCATTATTCATTAAATGCTAATTGTAATATAATTATAATAAAGATATTTTTATAAAAATAATTTTAGAAGAGAGAAGAGTGCTTTAATTACATGAAAATAGTACTTTCTAAAAATAAAGATATGTTCCTAAATTAGTATAATTATGTATTATTCATTAAATATTAATTATAATAAATATATTTTTTATAAAATAATTTAGAATAGAGAATAAGAAAGTTCATTTTGGAGGGAAAACGGAACTATGAAAGATCGACACGTCACCTTCATTAGTTGGGGGGAAAACCCAATTTTAGTATATTAAGTAGATTATTATTATTATTATTATTATTATTATTATTATTGTTGTTGCATAATAGGTTATTAGTCACGTAAATTATTATTATGAAGTCACGTTAATTATTCTTGAAATTGATATAATTGCCATAATTGCCATATACTCTCAATCATATCGATTATATCAATTTAACTATATTAATTATATTAAAATTATTAGTCAATTATTTTAATGAAAATTCTTACTATAATTAGGTTATTCCTATGTTATTATCTTGTTATTATCTTGTATTAGTTGTTATAATTAATTCAATAAAGATATTTATTCGATATATATGTTATCTATATTAATTATATGCCAATATTTATAAAAAGGGGTAAGTATAGTTTTGGTCCCTAAAGTTTAGTGCTAGAATCGAAATCGTCCCTCTTGTAATTTTCGTATTAAAATCGTCCTTAACGTTTTTATTCGTATTAAAATCGTCCTTTTTATTTTTTTTGGACAAAAATACTCTCACCACTACCAACAAAATTACTTCCTCCACCACCACCACCACCAACACCACCGCCACAACCTCCATCAACACCACCACCAACACCAACATACACCACCACCAGCACCACCAACACCACCACCAACGCCGCCGTCCCCCTCCCCCCTTTCCCCCTCCCCCTCCCCGCCTCCCCTTCCCAGCACCCCCACCCCCACCCCGCATCACCCCCCTCCCCGTCTTCCCTTCCCAGCACCCCCAACCCCACCCCCACCCCACGTCACCCCCCTCCCCGTTTTCCCTTCCCCCCCCACCCCGCGTCACCCCCTCCCCGTTTTCCCTTCCCCCCACCCCGCGGTCACCCCCCTCTTCGTCTCCCCTTCCCAGCATCCCCACCCCACCCCCACCCCGCATCACCCCCCTCCCCGCCTCCCCTTCCCCCCCCACCCCCAAACAGAAATAGAAACAGAGAAACAGAAACTCAAGTAACAAATTAACAAATTCAAGTACAAAGCCAAATCAACAGAGGAGCATGCATGAATGGCGGAGAGGCAGCGGCGGGACGGTGAGACTACGGTGGCAGGACGGCGAGACTGCGGCGGCGGAATGGCGGCTTCCCTTCCCCCTTCATCGTCATCATCATCAGAGTTTTGGAGGAGGCGGCGGCAACGACGGAGGTTCCCCGGCGCCGTCCCCCTCCCCCCTTCCCCCTCCCCCTCTTCCCTTCCCCTCCCCTCCCTTCCCCTCCCCCTTCGTATACCCCTTTTCTTCCCCCACCCCCCCCAAACGCGTTTTCTTCCCTCTCCCCCAAACATGCGTTTTCCTTTTTTTTAATTTTTTAATTTTTATTATTAAAATAGGAATCGGGTAGTTTAGGAATAAAACAAAAAATTTTATTAAAAAGGACGATTTTAATACGAATAAAAACGTTAAGGACGATTTTAATACGAAAATTACAAGAGGGACGATTTCGATTCTAGCACTAAACTTTAGGGACCAAAACCATACTTACCCCTTTATAAAAATGAGTTAAAAAAAAGTGATATATATATATTATTTTTATATAAAAAATAGAAATAAATGGATATAAACTGTATTATAAAAAAAATAAAGCCTATATATAGGAATAACGAAAAACTCAAGTAATTATTTATTGGTTTTTATGTTTTTATTACGCTTAATGAAAATTGAGTGATTTAAAAAATAAATATGGAGGTGACATGCACATGTATATTAATATAGAAAGAATATATATTCAAAACACAAATTTATCCTTTATCTTCATTAAATATTTTGATTAGTTCAGTTAGATGAGTGTTTCAATAAAAGAATAGACTATTATTATTATTATTAAAATAAAAAATATCATTAATTGATAATTAGTTTAATAATATATTAAATATTAATTTGATATAATTATAATGAGAATATTTTTCCAAAATAATATAATCATACATTATTCATGAGCTAATTATAATGCAATTAAAGATATTATTATGACATAATATTTACTTTATTTCTATTACACTTTGTATATATCATCAAAAGATGCATGTTTCATTATTTTTTCTAGATAAAATCTGTTTTTATCGGCAAAAAAATTGTGTTTAGGTCAACGATTTACTATATGTTTAGGTAGAGATTTTTTTCGAATATAATGAAAATACAATTAAAGAAATAAAGGATAAAAATAAACTTAAATATATCTGACAGTACTTCATTTTATTAAAATATTTAAAAATAGCACATCCACGAAAAATACTCATAATATATAAATTGAGATAATAATTTAAAATTCTCTAATACTAATTTAATCAAATACAAATATTAAAACCAAATTACTTAAATAATATTGATTCTATTCTAATCTTTAGTCACGTATAGAATAGAGTCATTCTCGTAACGACAACCAACTGAAACAACATCGTAAGTTTGAACATTTAGGATTCGTACAAAATTAGACCATCCTCGTGTTAAATAAGCTTCATCATCAGCTATCCATGCAATGCTGCAAGGTATAGAATTGCCACACCGAGAAACAAAACTAACCCTTATTCCCCACAATGGCATTGCATGTATGCAAAAGAAAGCCAGTAATTTCTGAAAAAAAACCACAATATGTTATAAAATTATTCCAGTAACGAAAAGCTTAAAATAAGAAAAATTAAATATATTACCAATCGTTAAAATTGCATATCTGAGTTTGTCACAAATTTAGCAAAATTGAAATTAAACTGAGGAAATTCAATCTCAATATGTGCTCCACTTCAAAAATTTTCGGACAGACGTAAAAAGCATAGAGGGAATGGAGGGATGCAAAAGAAAGAAACAAGGAAAGCGTGCCTATTAAAGCATGGCCCAAGGAAGGAAAAAGCGTTGCGCATCAAGAGGCCAAGGCATAGCGCTCACTAATTGAGCTTAGCGCTCTCTATTTGAGCGCTAGAGAAAAGGCCAAGGGAGCAAAGGCATGGCGTTAAGTGAACTCTCTTAACTGAGCACCCAAGGAACCCAAGAAATCAATAGCGCTCAGTTAACTAAGTTAGCTTTATCGGGTTCCATTCAGAAGAAAATGTAAGGCACAGCTCCAAAATAGAGCCAACCAAGGTTCGAACCTTGCACATGACCATAAAAGAAAGCGCTACAAGCAAGGAAAATCATGGTGCAGCACATAACATGCATTCACCAAGGCTCAAAGGGGAATCTTCCATTCACAACAAAGGACGCTGCGTGAAGTCTCTTCACTGTGCGCTACTTTGCACTACAAGGCTCGAACCAAGCACATAAGGGAGCAAGGAGGAAGCGCTACATAAGGAAAAGCAAGGGCGCTGCATTAATTCCCTTAACTGAGCGCTACAATATTTCACAAAGGGAATTGGCCAAATTGGGAGAAGCAAGGCTCGAAGTGGGAGCCCACTCCAAAGCAAAGGCGCCGCGTTTAGTGAGTTCACTGAGCGCTACCTTGCACAAGAAATGGACACAATGCATTCACTATGGTTCGAATTGGGAACCTCCCACGAAAGCATGTAAGCTCTGCGTGAAATTAGTTCACTGAGCGCTATGAGCAAGGCTTGGACGCAACAAAACAAGCCCAAACACAAAGCAAAGGGAGCGCTACGTTAAGTTACATCACTGAGCGCTCCCCTGGAGGTGCCTTGGTCCATTTCCAACTTCAATTACCATTTTGGATCCAATCCTTCACCAAATGCAAAAGTCCACTCCAAATTCTAAAATCAAAATTAGAAACTGTATAAATAGGAGTTAGTTTGATTTGTAGAGGACCTTCTTTCATTTTTTTGTTTTACCTTTTAGCTAAATTTTAGTTTTTACTTTAGATTTCATTTTGAATTTGGGGAATTGGGATTGAGATCTGAGTTCTCTTTCTCTTTGTTTTACTTCTGCATTTCTTAATTTTTGTTTTGAATTTTGAATTGAGATTGAAGAAGTTCTGTTTCAATTCTTGATCTGAAATTTAACTTTGTTCTTCTTCTGCATAATTCTAATTTCAATTGCTGTTTTCATTTCTCTTCTTCTGCAATTTTTGCTTTTCTGCCTTGGATCTTGAATTGAGATTGAAGAGTTTCATTGATTCAAATTCTGAGAATCATTTTCCACTCTTCTTCTCAATTGATCTAAGGATTGGGTTTTAAATCTTCTCTGCTGTTTCTAAAGTTCATTTTCTTCTGTAAATTGCTTTCTGTTTGAATCAAGGAAGGAATTGAGATCTAGATCTGCTTTCTAGTCTCTTTGATTTCCTGAGATCTTCAATTTCTCTTTTAGATTTCACAATTGAGCTGATTTTACTTTCTGTTTTGTTCTTCAAGAAATTTTACTTTTCTGTTTAGATATTCAGCAACTTAGTTAATCTTCTACTTCTCTGCTTGATCTCTCTTTACATTCTCTTTGTTAAATTCTAAATCCCAGCTCCCATATCCCTTTACTATTCAAGCAATTTACATTTCTTGCACTCTAAGCTTCAGCTATTTTACTTTAAGATTTGGCTCTTTTACTTTCTTGCAATTTAAGTTTCATGCAATTTACTCTTCTGCACTTTACTTTTCTGTCAATTTCCCCTCTCCCTTTTAATTTCATGCAATTTAGCTTCTACTATTTAAGTTTCACTCAAATTATCAACTGTTTGCTTAACTAAATCAACCACCTAAATAAAATTTGTTCAATCCATCAATCCCTGTGGGATCGACCTCACTCTTGTGAATAATTACTACTTGATGTGATCCGGTACACTTGCTGGTGAGTTCGGTGTTGGAATCCGATTTCTAACCCATCAAGTTTTTGGCGCCGTTGTCGGGGATTGATATAGATTGACAATGATTAAGTAAGGTGGTGGTCTAGATTAAGCACTTTTTCTTTATTATTGTTCATTTTCTTTGTTTTTAACAAGCACACTAACTGTTTGAATTTTTGTTTAAACTAACCTTAACCTCACTCTAGGAGCAGAGTGAATCACTCTTGTTTTCTGGTTTTATGTGTGTTTCTTGTTGTTTTGTATGACAGAGGCAAGGAGAGAGATCCCTACCTTCTGTGAGACTGATGAAAGAACTCTCCGAAGGATAAGAAGGGAAGCAAGAGGAAAGGGAATTATTGGAGAAGAAGAACCTTTTGAAGAGGAATATCAAGAAATGGAAGAATATTCAACAAATCCAACAAAACCAACAGTGGGAGTGGCCAACAACAATGGTCAGCCCTAGAGGAGAGTTTTGGCTTCATATACATTTGCTAATCCAAGGCATTGTGGGAGTAGCATTCTTACCCCAAATGTCAATGCAAACAACTTTGAATTGAAGCCCCAGCTCGTCACCTTGGTATAAAACAACTGCTCCTACGGAGGAAGTCCAATAGAAGATCCAAATCAGCATTTATCTACCTTCTTGAGGATCTGTGATACAGTGAAGTCCAATGGTCTGCATCCATATATATACAAATTGTTGCTGTTCCCATTTTCATTGAGGGATAACGCTGCTCAATGGCTTGAAGCCTTCCCACAAGGAAGCATCACTAGCTGGGAGGATCTAGTGAGTAAATTCTTAGCCAAGTTCTATCCACCTCAAAGGATTATCAGATTGAAGACAGAGGTGCAAACCTTCACACAGATGGATACAGAATCTCTCTATGAGGCTTGGGAGAGATACAAGGCCCTGATTAGAAAATGTTCCCCTGAAATGTTCAATAAATGGGACATACTTCAGAACTTCTATGAAGGATTAACACTGAAGGCTCAGGAAGTACTAGACCACTCAGCAGGAGGCTCATTGCAATTAATGAAGACGACAGAGGAAGCTCAAAACCTCATAGATATAGTGGCAAATAATCAATACTTCTTTTCTCATCAAAGGCAATGCCAACCAGCTCAAAGAAAGGGAGTCCTGGAGTTGGAAGATGTAGACACTATTCTAGCTCAAAACAAGGTGATGCAGCAGCAAATCTAGCAACAATTTGAGGAGATGGCTAAAAGGATTGATAGCTTACAAGTTGCATCAGTGAATGTCACCAATCAACCACCAACTGGGTGGGGGCAAAATGAGGAAAATTGTGAAGATCAGCAACAGGAACAAGTGAACTACATGCACAATCAAGGATCCAACCAGAATGAATTCTATGGAGACACATACAACCCCTTTTGGAAGAACCATCCAAATCTAAGGTGGGGAGATAACCACAACCAGCAACCTTGGCAGAAAAATTCAAACCAAAACAACTCAAGAAATACAACTTATACAAACCACAATCCATATAGAAAACCCCAAAGCAACTACCCTAATTCCAGCTATTATCCACTCAATAACTCAGCCACTACCCAAAACAACCATCATCCACCTTCCACATCCACATTTCACCCACAAAATAACCCCACAAATAGTTCAAACAACTTCCAGCAATAACCATCTCATTTTACACAACCACAACCAAATCCAGACTCCCAAAGGATCTCTAGTCTAGAGATAATGATGGAGAAACTCATGAAAAATCAAGAGATTGCAAGACAAGATCAGGAAACAGCAAGGAAAGATCAAGCCATAACAAGTAAAAACCAAGGAGTTTTAATCAGAAATCTTCAGATGCACATAGAACAAATAGCTAAACAAATTGCAGACATGGGTGAGAAGCAACCAAATGCATCCCCTAGTGCCACTCAAGACCACCCAAGGGACAAAAGAAAAGCTACAAAGTGGAAGGAGTGCAAAGCAATCATAGTGGGAAGTGAGAAGATTGGGGAGAAGGAAGCCATCAATAAGGAAGAACACAATAGACAAGTTCCACAAGAAGAGACAGAAGAGAGAAGTGAAGAGGATAGAAAGACCAAGAATGTAAAAAGCTCAAAGAGAGATAAGGACATCCTTGAAACACAACTACAAGAAAAGAAGGAAGGGGTGAAGCCATACATCCCCAAACTTCCATATCCTCAAAGATTCAAGAAAGAGAACGAGGATAAGCAATATTTAAAATTTCTGGACATATTCAAGACACTCAGCATCAATATTCCCTTCTTAGAAGTACTTGAACAGATGCCATTATATGCCAAATTTATGAAAGAAGTGCTAACAAAGAAAAGACCCTTGAAGGAAGGATAGATTGTTGAAATGACAATGGAGTGCAGTGCTATTCTCTAAAGAGAGTTTCCAGAGTAGAAAGATGATCCTGGGAGATTTTATATACCTTGCACTATAGGAAACATAACAATTGAGAAGTCATTTTGTGACCTTGGTGCAAGCATAAACTTGATGCCTTTGTCTCTAATGAGGAAACTCCAAATTTTTTAGATGAAATCCACACGAATACTTCTTCAAATGGCTGACAAATCCATTCAGCAAGCACTTGGAGTTGTAGAGAATGCACTGATAAAAGTGGGAAAATTCCTTCTCCCAGCTGATTTTGTCATCTTGGATATGGAGGAGGACCCTAACACTCCCATCATTCTGGGGAGGCCTTTCCTAGCTACGAGCAGAGCATTGATAGATGTTGAAAATGGAAAATTGTTGCTAAAAGTGCATGATGAGCATCTAGCATTTCATGTCTTCAAGACTTTACATGAGCCCACTCAAGAAGAAGAATGCAAGAAGGATAAGGCCAGAGATCATAGCTCAAAGAAGACAATTAAGGAGTTAACTCCAAGGTTTCTAAACCCATGCTTGAAAGAAGTAGAGATGGTGCAACAGACCAAAAAAATCAAGAAGGAACTAGATCCAAAACCCCCAGATGAGAACATCGACACTTCAGATAAAGAACCACAAAGGCATGAATTATCTTCTGAGAAAGAAAAGAACAAGAGGCCAAAAGGGTGGAGAAACAAGAAAATCCCACTGAAGGCTTCTCACCAGGGGATAAAGTGATGTTAAACACCCAACCAATGAAGGTGTGTCCACAATTATCTGAGTACTATACTGTGAACCGGATCCTTTCACTTGAACACCTAGAGATCATCAAAGAGGAGACCAGAAGGAAGTTCATAGTAAGAGGAGAAAAGCTAAGGCACTATGATTTTCAGCCCCCATGAACAAAGGATAAGATGTCAAGCTAGTGACAATAAAGAAGCATTTGTTGGGAGGCAACCCAACCTGAGGTAGTTTCCTTTTCATAGCTATTTCAATAAAAAGGTTGCGTGGTTTTATCTGTATTGCAAGGAGCTAAATTTGGTGTTGCACACTAAAACAATTTAAGGAAGAGTGAAGGATGCTAAGTTTGGTATTCCACCAAAATCTCATTTAAAAACACATTCTCACTGTCTGCATAAAGGGTTGCTAGCTCCAAGCAATCAGATAAACCATTGAACCATTGTCTATCTTCTAGTTTTTATTTTTATAACCTTCAGTAAAGACAAAAGGGTTTCACATATGGTTAATTTGATGCATGAGAAACATTGGCAAAGGACTAAGTTTGGTGTTTACACACCAAAGTAAGTTCAAAAGCCCACAAATAATTCTTGCATACTAACCAGTTGCTTAAGGGCTTGAGAAACAAGCAACTTCTAAGGATTATGCAGGAAAATATTCAATCTGTGAAAGGAATCTGCATCACCATCCACAGGAGGAGCAACAGATAGAAATAATGATGACAGAAGGAAAAGTTGAGAGACACTCCCAACAGGTTGTATTGACACTTAATCCTTGTTGCTGTGAAGCATTTTTAATCTAGAAATTCCTATATGTCTTGCTGAAGTGTGCAATTAAGTGCAAGTGGAGATGTTTGCTAAGAATGCTAGCCTGCATATTGTGCTTGTCATTTCTCATTAGCTTGAATTCTGTTTGGTTTTCCTTCTGCATAAATAAAAGAAAAATGTCTGATATAGAAAGTGAATGTCCAATATTGTAGAAATTAGAATGAGAATTCAGTGGTGGTATTTGTTTGATTTAATGGTTAGCTCAAATAACAAAAGCTGCATAATAACATGTTCTTTGAAGTGTGAATTAGTTTGCTGCTATAAAGTCTGTTATTAATGAAATTTCCTTGAGAATGAAGCAAAACAAAAAGAAAAAGAAAAGCCCAGAATTGGCAAAGAAACAGACAATAAGGCTAGACACCAATAGCTTGGACCCTAGGACATATGTCTGTGGTATTTTTGTACTAGGATATACTTGGACAAGTAGGTTCTGAGGAGTATTTTGAAACTTGGCCACTTAGATCAACTGATCTGGGATTGCCAACTGAAAGTCCACTATCAAGAGCAACCTAGTTACAAAGCATTTAGTAATCCAAAGAGATACTGGGCATCAATACTCCTAGGAAGAAATTGTGAGCCATGTGTCTGTGATGAAGAAATGTTGAGCAAAATTGAGCCAAAAGGGCTGCTGCAACATTTGCCACCAAGCCTTCATTAATAAATAAGCTTCCTAAGCAAAATAAAGAAAGGAAAAGCTAGCAAGGGATCAAGCAAAAGGAAGGAATTATAGCAGCAACTCTAGTGAACCTTTAAGAAAACATTTCTTATCTGTCAGCAAGTAATAAGTGAGCTACATTTGTCTGCATAAAACCCCATGAACCAAGTTCAATTATCTGCTAAATAAGGACATTCATACTTCTCTATTTCATTTCATTTTCTCTTATGTTTAGAGCTTTCTTGGGGACAAGCAAGGTTTAAGTTTGGTGTTGTGCTGACAAGTCATCTTATGCTAGCTTTTCAAGCATTTTTCACTTGTTTCATTAGGTTTTATGCACTTTCTTGCATTGTAAGTAAGTGATTTGGAGTGGATTTGTATGGTTTTGTTGAATCAATCAACCATCCTTTATTTGACACTAAATCATGAGGTTTAAGCTAGAATTAGTTGGTTTTTGAATGAATTATAAACCTTGTAAATTTAGTGATACTTTGATTGGTTGTTTTAATTACTTGTAGGTGAAGAAAAGAAAGAAACAAGGAAAGCGTGCCTATTAAAGCGTGGCCCAAGGAAGCAAAAAGTGTTGCGCATCAAGAGGCCAAGGCATAGCGCCCACTAATGGAGCGTAGCGCTCTCTAGTTGAGCGCTAGAGCAAAGGCCAAGGGAGCAAAGGCATGGCGCTAAGTGAACTCTGTTAACTGAGCGCCCAAGGAACCCAAGAAAATCAATAGCGCTCAGTTAACTAAGTTAACTTTATCGGGTTCCATTCAGAAGAAAATGCAAGGCACAGCTCCAAAATAGAGCCAACCAAGGTTTGAACCTTGCACATGAGGCATAAAAGAAACCGCTACAAGCAAGGAAAATCATGGCGCAGCACACAAAATGCATTCACCAAGGCTCGAAGGGGAAGCTTCCATTCACAACAAAGGATGCTGCGTGAAGTCTCTTCACTGTGCGCTACTTTGCACTACAAGGCTCACTAAGAAAATGGGTCAAAGTGAACTCACCAAGGCTCGAACCAAGCACATAAGGGAGCAAGGAGGAAGCGCTACATAAGGAAGGCAAGGGCGCTGCGTTAATTCCCTTAACTGAGCGCTACAATGTTTCACAAAGGAAATTGGCCAAATTGGGAGAAGCAAGGCTCGAAGTGGGAGCCCACTCCAAAGCAAAGGCGCTGCGTTTAGTGAGTTCACTGAGCGCTACCTTGCACAAGAAATGGACACAATGCATTCACTATGGTTCGAATTGGGAACCTCTCACGAAATCATGTAAGCGTTGCGTGAAATTAGTTCACTAAGCGCTATGAGCAAGGCTTGGATGCAACAAAACAAGCCTAAACACAAAGCAAAGGGAGCGCTACGTTAAGTTACATCACTGAGCGCTCCCCTGGAGGTGCCTTGGTCCATTTCCAACTTCAATTACCATTTTGGATCCAATCCTTCACCAAATGCAAAAGCCCACTCCAAATTCTAAAATCAAAATTAGAAAGTGTATAAATAGGAGTTAGTTTGATTTGTAGAGGACCTTCTTTTATTTTATTTTTTTGTTTTACCTTTTAGCTAAATTTTAGTTTTCACTTTAGCTTTCATTTTGAATTTAGGGAATTAGGATTGAGATCTGAGTTCTCTTTTTCTTTGTTTTACTTCTGCATTTCTTAATTTCTGTTTTGAATTTTGGATTGAGATTGAAGAAGTTCTATTTCAATTCTTGATCTGAAATTTAACTTTGTTCTTCTTCTGCATAATTCTAATTTCAATTGCTATTTTCATTTCTCTTCTTCTGCAATTTTTGTTTTTCTGCCTTGGATCTTGAATTGAGATTGAAGAGCTCCATTGATTCAAATTCTGAGAATCATTTTCCACTCTTCCTCTCAATTTATCTAAGGATTGGGTATTAAATCTTCTCTGCTGTTTCTAAAGTTCATTTTCTTCTGCAAATTTCTTTCTGTTTGAATCAAGGAAGGAATTGAGATCTAGATCTGCTTTCTAGTCTCTTTGATTTCCTGAGATCTTCAATTTCTCTTTTAGATTTCACAATTGAGCTGATTTTACTTTCTGTTTTGTTCTTCAAGAAATTTTACTTTTCTGTTTAGATCTTTAGCAACTTAGTTAATCTTCTACTTCTCTGCTTGATCTCTCTTTACATTCTCTTTGTTAAATTCTAAATCTCAGCTCCCACATCCCTTTACTATTCAAGCAATTTACATTTCTTGCACTTTAAGCTTCAGCTATTTACATTTCTTGCAATCTAAGCTTCAGTCATTTACATTACTTGTTCTTTAAGATTCAGCTCTTTTACTTTCTTGCAATTTAAGTTTCATGCAATTTACTCTTCTGCACTTTACTTTTCTGTCAATTTCCCCTCTCCCTTTTAATTTCATGCAATTTAGCTTTTACTATTCAAGTTTCACTCAAATCATCAACTGTTTGCTTAACTAAATCAACCACCTAACTAAAATTTCTCAATCCATCAATCCCTGTGGGATCGACCTCACTCTTGTGAGTAATTACTACTTGATGCGACCCGATACACTTGCCGGTGAGTTCAGTGTTGGAATCCGATTTCCAACCCATCAGTGATTAAGACTTCTGATGAGGTGGATAATTGAGATTGGGATTTAATTGTTACATCCCGAGCTTGTGAACATGCACGCCGGGCTTGTGTGTTTGGCTCCAGTTTTCTCCCTTTTGGACACGGTTTTACTACTTAAGGCACGATTTTGCTACACTTAAACCGTAATTGTATTTTTCTTGTAAAAAACTTTATTTTCTACTTGTTTTTTAGTCAAAAACTCTTGAAAATACAAAAAGACTATTCCAACTCCAAATATTATATTAAAACCTAAGAAAATAAATGAAAAGAAAACCTAAAAATCGTTTAAGATAATGTGTTATCATAGTGATACCCCCCATCATCACGGTTTAAATCAGCCGCAAAAGATGAAGATGCTACCAATGCTAGACCTAGTGCAACTACAACTATCGAACTTGAAGCTCCCCCAAACCAATAGATGGCGGATTTGGAGCTAATCCTCCAAAACTAGTGATAACATCCTCAAGCTTCAAAGCTTCAAATACAACTCAGTAGCTTTCACCTTCTAAAAATTTTTTGGCAATGAAACAAAACTTTTAGATCTTCATTGCATCTGATGACAAATAAATCATACTTCACAGAGGCTAACACCACTGAAAACTAGATCTTGTAAACTAATTTATCCACTCACTTTATTCTATACACTCCAAATTTCTGGAATAAACTAATTTGCATGTCAACGAAACAATTAGATTGACGGATAAAGATATTTGTTGGATCCTTGTCAATAAATTTTATTTCCTCTCTTTTATTTTATTTTTTTAATCTTCTCTCTATAATGTATGAAAATTAAGAAACTTTTATCTTTAGACATTGTGTTACTCTACAATACACTTACATTCAAATTGTATTTATACACAAATATCTCTTCATAATTTGCTTCTACCTCACATGGACTACTTTCTTCTTTCATAATTCGCTGGACACATATCACATGGACTACTTTCTCGTTGGAGGGTGTTTTGAATTTGTGTTTACACGTAATTCATGGTAGCCTACCACAAACTAGTAATACATTTTTTCTCTCCAAGAATTATGTGTACCGTTGCTGCTCACTTAATTCGTTTTAGCTTACAGCGGATTGTGTGTAGCGAATTACAAGAAAATAATATATACAGTTAACTGGGTAATTGATTTTATTCATACAATTTGTCCAAAGTTTTTTATGTTAAAAAAATTGAAATCTGATTCCACATGTGAATTGGACCTGTTATGGATCCATGGGCCCTTCCTCGGAACGATCATCAAACCCGGCATGTGATGAGACGCACAAAAAATGCAGTCCTCGCCTGACCATGAAACGGCTAGAAACTCCCCAAAATTTTCGACCTTGATCGAAAAAACCAAACAACGATCTCCTTGCCAAACCACAACGGCGAGGAAAAGGTTCCTCCAGCGCTAAGACCGAGCACCTTCACTCTCTCGCTCCGGGGGCAACTGTTACGGATCCGGCCCATGGATCCTACACCCAGAACGGTCCCCGAACCCAGTTACCAGGGTCTGACCTGCTTCGCCCTTCCAGAAGGCCCGGAACCAGCCCACTAGAGCTCCTAACCAACTTTTAAATTCAAACGTCTCCCTTATCTTAGCCAAATAAGATAAGGTAAGATATTCACCATCACCTATAAATAGAGGACCCAGGTCCCTCCAGGTATTCATTCATTCCTCACACATTCTACCTCTTAGATCCATTCTGACTTAAACATCAGAGTGTCTTTGCAGGTACCACCCCCCATTGCTCCAGTCAAATAATTCGGCATCCGCCTCGACCCGCAAGTTCCCGATCCATCTCTCAACCCGTACCGGAGGCATCCAGTACATTGGCACCATCTGTGGGGACTTTGCAGCGTTGTGGTGGCATGGCGGATAACCCAGAAGAGCAATCATCAAATTCATATTTCTTGCGTGTAACTGAGAGCAAAAAGGAATAATGTTTCCTTAACTTGCATCACCTTTGCAGTGATAACACACCTTCGTCCTACTCCAACAGTGAAATCCCAAAGGAATAATGTTTCCTTAACTTGCATCACCTTTGCAGTAATAACACACCTTCGCCCCACTCCAATGGCGAAATCCCAAAGGAATAATTTTTCCTTAACTTGCATCATCTTTACAGTGATAACACACCTTCGCCCTACTCCAATGGTAAAATCCCAAAGGAACAATGTTTCTTCGACTTGCAATCACCTTCTTAGTGATAACACTATTTATGCACCTTCGCCCTACTCCAACGGTGAAATTCCAAGTCCTCCGAGCCCAAAGTCTCGCCTCCCTTTAGTGAGACACCTCCACCTCTTGGACCCTTTCATTCACCACTCCCTCATCTGCTCTCCAAGCGCCATGGCCCTATCTTCTTCCTCTATTTCGGCTCCATGCCCACCGTGGTTGCTTCTTCTTTTGAACTCTTCAAGCTCTTCCTCCAAACCCACGAGGTCACCTCCTTCAATACCAGGTTCCAAACCTCTGCCATCCGCCGCCTCACCTATGATAACTCTGTCGCCATGATCCCCTTCGGACCTTACTGAAAATTCATAAGGAAGCTCATCATGAACGACCTCCTTAAACGCTACCACCGTGGCCAAGCTCAGACCTCTCAGGAGCCAAGAGATCAAGAAAGTTCTCAAGGTTCTTGCACAGATGCGAGGGACAGCCAAATCGTGGCGGCATGACAGAGAACCTTGAGGAGAAATCCTCCACCCAACACCCCAACTCTCGAACTCCAAGATAACACTCATCCCACCCACGGGAGGATAATAAGCGCGCACATCGCCAACCAACCCCAACCCAGCAACAACCAAGAGAGGACAACCATCCTCCCACTGAAGCCCGGCCACCCAACGGCCTAGAAGAGAAGGCGGTCCAGATAATCCAAGAGCTGTGCCTCAGGGTGCAAGACCTCAAAGGCCGAGTTACACCCAAAAAAAGCATAACACCAAAAACGGAAGTCATGCAACCTCCAGATCAAGATCTTGCCATGAAACCAGGCACGGCGGATCGCCAGAACGGCGACATGCCAAGAGATACAATCGCAGCATCTCCCGTGACCACGGATACGACAGGATGCCTGAACAACGACACGGCAAAAGGTATGATCGCAGCGTCTCACGCAACCCGGCTCATCAACATGACACGGACGACAACCGACGACATCAAGAGGCCAAACGCACAAGAAGTGACCACGTGATAATGGGAGCCACTCCCTTCACTGAAAGAATCCTGAAAGCAAAACTCCCTAAAGGCTTTGACAAACCTACGGATATGAAGTACGATGGAACCAAGGACCCCTAGGAGCACCTAATGGCCTTCAAGGCCAGGATGAACCTGGAAGGGGCCGTTGACGCGGTCCGAGGTAGGGCCTTCCCGGTAACCCTAGCCGGGCCAGCGATTAAATGGTTCAACGCCCTCCCCAACAGATCCATAACTGGCTTCCACAATATCTCACGGAAGTTTATGGCCCAATTCACCACCAGAATCACCAAAGCTAAATACCCCATTAGCTTATTAGGAGTCACCCAGAGACAAGACGAGTCCACGAGAAAATACCTCGATCGGCTTCAACGATGAATGTTTAACGGTCGACAGACTCACGGACTCAGTCGCAAGCCTTTGCCTAACTAACGGGCTCATGAATGAAGACTTCCAGAAACACCTAACTACCAAACCAATGTGGACCATGCACGAGATCCAGAGCGTCGCAAAAGAGTACATAAACGACAAGGAAGTAAGCCAAGTCGTAGCCGCCAATAAATGGCAGCACGGCAGCACACGACATGGCAGCACGGCACCTCGACATAACCCCCCACCAAGAGAAAACCATAAAGAACATCCCAAACCAGCAAACGTAAACCAACCCCCAGAATCGGAAAATTCTCTAACTACACACCTCTGACGGCCCCGATCACTGAGATATACCACCAATAGCCGATTGAGGTATTCTCCCGAGGGCCCGACAACTCAAGTAAAGAACGGGCGGCAACAAGACCCTGTACTGTGACTACCACCGAGGATGCAGACATAGGACACAAGATTGTTTCGACCTAAAAGACGCCCTCGAGCAAGCCATATGAGACGGCAAACTCCCTGAGTTTGCCAAAATCATCAGGGAACCAAGACGCGCGGAAAAAGACAGATCACTAGAAAAAGAAGGACGTAACCCGAGGACACAGAGACAAGCCTCTAGGGAAAGCCCTGAAACAGATCCGACCATTATCGTGAACGTCATCACAGGGAAAGACACCCCAGGAAAATCAAAATCAGCACTGAAGAAGGATCTCAAGATCCTGGCAGTCAGAGACCAAACCCCAACTACCACCACCAATAGAGCGATAACATTCTCCACCGAGGATTGCCAGCACGGCACCTCGGCAGAAGACGCCCCCTTCGTTATCTCGGCAAAGATTGGAACCGGGCTAGTAAGAAGAATACTGGTGGATACAGGAGCAGATTCTAACATCCTCTTCAGAGGAGCCTTCGAAAAACTCGAACTCCGCAACAACAATATACAGACATGCCGCAAACGGAGTCACGGGACTCGAAGACAACTTCCTCAAACCAGACAGTTCCATCGTCCTTCCCCTCACGATAGGAACGGAAAACCAAAGGAAGACAATCCTATCCGAGTTCATGGTTCTCAAAGACTCCACCGCCTACGTCATCCTTGGAAGAAAAATAATTAACGACCTCTCCGCCATCATCTTCACCAAATACCTTCTCATGAACTTCACAGCAGAAGATGGCTCCATCGGAACTATTCACGGAGACCAGGAGATCGCAGTAGAATGCGACAACGCCAGCTTAGCCCCGCAAAAGAAATCTCGCAACGCGGCCAGCATATTCTTAGCCGACCTGGACGCCCGACAAGACGGGCAACCTAGGCCAGAACCAGAAGGGGACATGGAGAAAACTGCAAATAGGGCAAACCAAAGAAGAATATACTTTCATCAACAAGAACTTCCCATACGACCTTAAAGAGGATCTCTCACGCCTCCTAAGACAAAGCAGAGACTTGTTTGCATTCACACCTGCCGATATGCCGGGAATAGACCCCGATCTAATGTCTCACCGACTAGCCGTAGACCCCAAGGCTAAACCTGTGGCACAGAGGAGACAAAAAATGTCTCCCGACCGAGCAGCTGAAGTCAAAAAATAGGTTAAAGCCCTCCTCGAAGCAAGCTTTATCAGGGAACTGCCCAACACAACATGGCTGGCTAACGTTGTGCTAGTAAAAAAGGCTAATGGAAAGCGGAGGATGTGCGTCGACCACACGAACCTGAATAAAGCCAGTCCAAAAGATGCCTTCCCTCTACCAAATATTGACGGGCTGGTAGACGCCGCATCCGGCCACCAGTACCTCAGTTTCATGGACGCGTATTCCGGATACAATCAGATACCCATGCACCGACCCAACGAGGAGAAGACGGCCTTCATCACTCCCGACGGCACGTACTGCTACACAGTTATGCCCTTCGACCTAAAAAATGTCGGAGCCACTTACCAAAGGCTCGTCAACAAGATTTTCC
Source organism: Arachis ipaensis (assembly GCF_059453495.1). NCBI lineage: Eukaryota > Viridiplantae > Streptophyta > Magnoliopsida > Fabales > Fabaceae > Arachis > Arachis ipaensis. The sequence continues at coordinate 58,715,232 of NC_142442.1, forward strand.
AAAACCTGTCTGGGACCAAGCTGGAAGTCTACATAGATGACATGCTCGCCAAGACCGAATCCGGCGGGCAACTCATCAGCGACCTCGAGCTTATAATGAACACCCTTAGAAGACATCAAATGCGCCTCAACCCGACAAAATGCGCATTCGGGATGGAAGCAGGAAAGTTCCTCGGTTTCATGATCACGCAACGTGGGGTAGAAGCTAACCCCAAAAAATGTAGAGCCGTCCCCGAAATGGCAAGCACAAAAAATCTCAAAGACATCCAGAAACTTACCGGCCAACTAACCGCACTATCTCGTTTTCTCGGCGCGTCGGCCCAAAAGGCGAACCCTTTCTTCAAACTTATGAAGAAAGGAACCCCCTTCAAATGGGAAGCGGAATGCGAAGAGGCATTCCAACATTTCAAGAAGTCCTAGCAAAACCCCTGGTTCTCGCTAAACCCCAAACAAGAGAGTTCCTCTACCCATCGTTGTCAAACTCTCGAGTTAACACGTAAACTCGTACGAGTTTACGAGTTTAGATATGGAAACGAGTTGACTCGGACATAGACTCTATCCTGAGTAAACTCGGCTAGACTCGGCTAGACCCGGTCAAACTCGGACAAACTCGTGAGTTTAGGACCGAGTTAGCGAGTTTGTGTTTTTCTTCATTTTTGCTAAAAAAAACACTTTTTTTATTAGGGTTACGATAACACTTCCAAAGAATAAAAGAAAACTCACTCACAACTCACTCATCTGCGTTATTTCTCTCAAGTCTCACTTTCTCCATGTTCTGCCGCAATCGCTGTTCCCCGTCGAGCTGCCGCTGTTTGCTTGCGTCTACTACCTCTGCTCTTATTTGCGCCATTGTCTTTGTGAATTTTATCTATGTTGCCCTCTACTTTGTATTTCTTCACATCTCCACTATCCGCAACTCCATCATGCTATCACCGTTCACGAGTTCGATTACTTCTCCTACAGTCCTATCTCTTTACCCCGTCGTGAAATCCATGACTCTTTGTCATCGTCGTTTCGTGCTGCTGCTGCACCTTCATTACCGCTGCCTACTGCACCCTTGTCTTCGATCTACTGTTGCTGGGACTTTGCCCCTTATTTTCTTCTGTATCCTCTATTTTTTGTATGCCTTTTGCCCCTTTTTTTGAGCATTTACTTCTTGATTTAATTTTTTTTCTTTTTAAATTTAATTCCTTCTAATTTTAGCCTATTGCTTATCATTTATGTTATATGGCCAGATGGTTCATCCATTCATGGCTGATTAGTAATTAATCATTTTGATTAGAGTTAATTTAATTATTTGATATTGTTCAATGTTCAATTAAAGATTTAGTATTACAGATTTAGAATTTTTAATTTTATGTGTTCTATGTTGTATTTATATAAGAATAATTATAGAGGATTTGAAAGTGTATTTTAAAATATTTGTTATAATGTATGCTATTATTTTAATTTATTATGTGCTTTAAGATTGACATTATTAATTTTGAAGGGTCAGAATTGAGTAAATATACATTATGTACGAATATATATATAAACTTCATAACAGGTGAACTCGTACGAGTCTACGAGTTAACTCGCGAGTCGAGTCTAGGTCAGCTCCACGAGTTTACTTAGACTCGCGAGTTCGACAACCTTGCCTCTACCTATACCTATCTATAACAGAGGAAGCACTCGCAGCAGCGCTTATCCGAGAAGACAAGAATAAGGCCCAACGACCCATCTACTTCATAAGCAAAGTCTTACAAGACACGGAATCGCGCTACTCACGCCTCGAGAAACTCACCTTTTCACTCCTCACGACATCCCGTCGTCTCGGACAATATTTCCAGGCTCACTCCATTACGGCCTGAACCGACCAAGCGGTCAGGCAAGTCCTGCAAAAGCCCGACTTAATCAAAGGAATAATCGGGAAAGGAGCCTACAAGCTCGAAAAACTCGACGGAACCGAGAATCCGAGAACCTGGAATACCGCCAACTTACGGCGATATTACACGTAGGAACACTCCCTCCCTTAAAACTATGTCTTTCACTTATATTATTTTATTTTATTCTCCTTGTATTATTTTAGGGTACTCTTTCCCTCCCCCCAAAACAGAGGGTTTTAATGAGGCCCAAACTTAATAAAATTTCATTTAAAAACGCACTTGCCCTGCTTCGTCCCATATTGTCATAACGGCAAAAAGAGTAAAACGGCCAAACACCCGGAAATCGATCACCCAAAGCCAATAAAACGGATATCCAAATAAGTAAACGGCTACTCGGGAATCGGTCACCCCAAAGCCAATAAAACGGATATCCAAATAAGTAAACGGCTACTCGGGAATCGATCACCCTGAGGCCAATAAAACAGATATCCAAATAACAAAATGGATATCCAAATAAGTAAACGGCTACTCGGGAATCGATCACCCCGAGGCCAATAAAACGGATATCCAAATAAGTAAACGGCTACTCGGAAATCGATCACCCAGAGGCCAATAAAATATATCCAAATAACCAAACGGATATCCAAATAAGTAAACGGCTACTCGGGAATTGATCACCCCAAGGCCAACAAAACGGATATCCAAAAAACAAAACGGGTATCCAAACAACAAAAAAATGACGGCCCGGGATCGATCACCGTGAGGTCAACAAAACGGAAATCTAAATAAGCTAAATAAACAAAGTCTTGAAATCGGCCCACTAAGAAGCCTAAAATAAGTTCACAATAACGGCCTAGAAAAGGCCACACAAAACAAGCATGAGCTGACGGTCTTCCAACTCGCGAAAAACCGGACTGACCAACATCCCGCCAATCAGTGCAGGGTGACGTCACGCCCTTTCTAGGCTCCTCACAGTCTCCCGAACTACAGAGAATTAGACTCTCCAAACAACTTAGCATTGAGACCAAGTAAGCATGCTCTCATGCTCCACGGGCAACTGTTCCATACCCGATCTCCGGGCCCTTCCTCGGAATGGTCATCAAACCCGGCATGTGATGAGATGCACAAAAAATGCAGTCCTCGCCTGACCATGAAACGGCTAGAAACTCCCCAAAATTCTCAACCTTGATCGAAAAAATCAAACAACGATCTCCTTGCCAAACCACAACGGCGAGGAAAAGGTTCCTCCAGCGATAAGACCGAGCACCTTCACTCTCTCGCTTCGGGGGCAACTGTTACGGATCCGGCCCACGGATCCTACACCTGGAACGGTCTCCGAACCCAGTTACCAGGGTCTGACCTGCTTCGCCCTTCCAGAAGGCCCGGAACCATCCCACTAGAGCTCCTAACCAACTTTCGAATTCAAACGTCTCCCTTATCTTAGCCAAATAAGATAAGATAAGATATTCACCATCACCTATAAATAGAGGACCCAGGTCGCTCCAGGTATTCATTCATTCCTCACACATTCTACCTCTTAGATCCATTCTGACTTGAACGTCAGAGTGTCTTTGCAGGTACCACCCCCATTACTCCAGTCAAATAATCCGGCATCCGCCTCGACCCGCAAGTTTCCGATCCATCTCTCAACCCGTACCGGAGGCATCCAGTACAGGACCAAAATAATTTATTCGTGGCATTAACCAATCGTGGGTTAAAAGTACTATTTCATACATTACTACAATTTATATTGAGCAAGAAGAAAGTGTCATTATTATTTGACGCAATCTATATATCTTAAGAACAATTCCTAAAGAAGACTTTTTCTGAATTGAATTTTTGGTACAAGTTTAACTAACTTTTATTTGTTTGAACCGAATAAAATTTAAAGAAAACAAATAAGTATCTTACATTATAAAAACAATTAATTGAAATCTTAATAAAAATAGTAAAATATTGTTTTATAAATTATATACTATGAAAAAATACTTTAAAAAAAGATAGTTATAAAAATAATCTCCCATGTTTTTGTTATATATAATAGATAACAAATTAAAAGATGCGAGAAAAATATCTATTTGATGGCCCATAATATTTTCCATTTAATGTAAATTCCTAGACACTTGCAAAGAACCAACCAAATGTCTTTGACATTACCGATCGCACTCCACATTTGGACTTGCCTAATACTTTCCTGTAGTTGAATTCTTGTACCAGCTCATGAATTTTGCAATAAACTCTGAAACAATGAAGAAAACAAATAAGAGTAAGAGAAATATCCACCATGAAAGTTTGATATTTTTTTGAGTAAACTATTATTTTTATTTATAAAAATTTAGAATATTGATCCATTCGTTTATAAGAAACACAATAATGAAATTAAAATTAAAATATTTTTATTATAAAAAATTTATCCTTCATAAATATAAAGTTTATTTTTATTTATTTATGAATAAATTTGTCAAGCATTTGAACTCTCATAAATAAAACACAATAATGTACTCTTTTATTTATGAAAACTATGAAAAAAAAATAAGTCATTGTTTATTGTTTTAAATATTCTTTTTGCTATAATTTTCAGATCGATCCAATTAAGGAATTAATTTTTCTTCACTTAAAAAGCAATTAACAAAAAATTCAAACATTTTTTTTTTCAAAAACCAGCAAGAAAGATGAAAAAGTGAAAGAGAAAGGAAGAGATAATGAAATTTGGTGAATTGTTCACACTAAGAACCTCCGTTTATGCTTATTTAGGCCATCATGATTGGTCTTCATCCATTCAAATAATTATGATTCTTACAATAATAAAGACATATGGATGAAATATAGGGAGTTTTATGAGTACTAGGGATGGTTCATTGCGTTCAACAATGTTATTCGGTAGCCTTAGATCTTAAATTTTTACAAGTTTAATCTCCGAAGTCTTACCTATAAATTATCACAAAAATCAAATAAAACAACAGCTACAGTTTTTAAAAAATAATGACGGAAAACCAAAGAAATGGGGGATTAGATAATTTCTCCATATTAAAAAAAAAAAAAAAAACGTTAATTAAAGAAAGAGAATTAGTTAACCAAGTTATTTGTTTTAGGTCCGTTTGGAAAGTTTTAAAAATTACATTTTCGAAGTTTTGACTTATGAAAAGTACTAGTACTAATGTTTGGTGTAATTTTTAAAATCAGATTGTAGCTTTCTAAGAAGCTATTTAAGTGTTTACGGAGAAGTTAAAAAAAATGACTTCTCTCATAATAAAAAAAGTTTTTTTTATCACATTTTGTTTAAAATAAGCACTTTTAGAACTAAAAACTAAATACAAAAGAACTTATTTATAAGCTACTTTTAATATAAATATTTATTATTTAAACTATTTTTTCAAAAAATTTAGTTAAGCTATTTATCAAACTGAGTTTTAGTATTTTAACTTTTTTACTTTCTTAAAAGAATATAAGATTATTCACTATGATGAATTGTCAAATAATAAATGAGTTTAAACTTACTTCATAATTGATTATAGTGTTTAGAATTTTTTTTTATATAATACTATCATACTAGATGTATATTAAAATCAGTTATCAAAATCAGAATAAAATAAATATTAGAATATAAAATATATATTAAAATCAGTAAAATTATACATATATTTGTGTCATGGGGGCTAATTTTAGTATGTAAATAGTATTTTTATTTTTGATAGGGTTTAGTTTTTATTTATTTCTCTAATCCCTGCCTAACTACTCCTAATTACTTGTAAAATATTTTATTTATCTAAGATACATAAATTGGTAAAAGGAGAAGACGAGATATAAATTACTCTTAAAGCATATTAATGAAATTTCATACATAGTTAAAATGATATTGATCTAATAATATGACTAGTCGCTTACCACAGGTGAAATTTAGAGGAACAAAACCCAAATTATAACGGACTATGGGATCGGGGGACTTCATTTAGGTTAACATAATAAAGGCAATATTATTATTAGGTATGTAAAAAAAGAGAAATAATGTTAGGGAGTTAATTTTTTTATCTCAATATTTTATTTTATATTATTAGTATTTAGGAGTTTAGGATTTAGAATTTAGTATAAAAATATTTTTGTTGATCAAATATTAATAAAAAAAAAGGATAAATTTTGTTGATTATGTAATATTATTAGTAAAAATAAAAAGAATATTTAAACAGAAAAATGGCTAAGGATAGAGAGCACGCGATGAGTTACTCCATACCTTCAACTTTCAAGTAATTTATTATTGCTTTCCTCTTTCTTGATTCATGGTGTTTTTCATTATTGGATTCCCCTTGTTTGTTTTGATGAGGACTATGTCTCTTCTGTGGTTCAAATTCAATCATGCTAACTTTCTGAAATGGAATAACCAAATAATATCATCAATAGGATTATAGGAAATCATTATATACAGAAAGTATAAAAGCATAAAGTAGTATGTGCAAATACGGTAATGCTAGAGAAAAATAAATATTTAATATTTATTAATTATGATAATAATTAATAAATATTAAATAAAATAAATTTTTGACTATTTTGAATAATATTTTTTAGTTATTAAATATTTTTTTTGGGTTATTAGTGTTTATTTGGGTGCTATCAAATTAATAAAAAAAGATTTTTTTAATTAAAAAATATTTTTTTTATTTTTTAGTGTATTTGACAAATTTTTAATAATAAAATAAAAATATTAAAAAATATAAAAATATTTTTTTGAGAAGTTACAAATTATATTTTTTGCCCAAACAAACCCTTATTGTGAAAAAGAAAAAGATATTATAAACTAAAAAAAAAATATTAATTAATTAATTATTGAAACAAGAAAAAGTTGTTTTTCACTGTCATATCTAGGATCTATCACATATCATTTTCTCAAGTTATATAATTGCAATTGATAGTGTCAATATGTTTTTTATTTTCAAGTTATTTAAATTTATTCTCTAAAATTAATATTTTTTACACAGTACAAATTATATGCATTTAATTTGGTTTTATGTTATTGTTTAACCCTATATGTTTTACAATTTATGTGATTTTTAAATTCGTAACTATAAAAAAGTCAAGTGTATCCTCTAATATAATAAGGTATATATTGATCATTGTGAAAAATATTTAAAACTCGAACACTATATAAAAGTGAATTTCATATTTAAAGAAAATAAATATTGTTAATTTTAATTTAATAATAATATTCTCTTAATTATATGTAACTCTTATAGATATTCTTCTATTATTAAAGATAGGATTTAATTATTCTATTGATCTCTATAGTTTCACTAAATTTATAATTAAATTTTTATATATTTTTTTTAGTTGAGTCCTTATACTACTTTTATTTTATAATTAGATCTTTTTTAGTGTAAAAATATATTAGAGTAAACTAAATATTTTTTTACAAATTAAAGGTATTTACAATTAAGAACTTAAATAGATTTTTTACCACATATTTTTTGGAAAAAATATTTCGTTAACTTTAATATTTTAGACATGAAAAAGACTTAATTATAAAATTAAAAATATTATAGGACGATCCAATTAAAAAGAAAAAAATATAAATATCTAATTATAAATTTGATAAAATTATAAAAATCAATAGAATGATTAAACTTAAAGATAATAAAATAACGAGCCATGAGGATAATTGAAAATATCATATAAAAAGATAATAAAAATATTAAATTCAAGAATGTCAATACCATTCTCCTTGCATAAAGAAAGGAACAAAAATAAATTTATCAAACACAAAATAAATTAAAAAATAAGCTTAAATAAGATTTTCATTTCTATAAATATATGGTTTTTATTCTATTTTTATATTTTTTTTGTCTCTTAAATTTTTTATTTTGATTTTCATCTAGGTAAAACTTCAGTTATTTATTTTAGTATTCGTTTGGATTAGTTTTGTTGGAGGAAAAGTAATTTTATTAAAAAAGTAAGTTATTTATTTTTTAAAAAACCAACAATATTTGGCATAAAAAAAAAGTAAAAGAAGTTTTTGTCATTTGATTTTTTTTAAATATATCTAAATGTGAAATAGTATTTTCTAACAAAAAGATTTTTTTAAAAATAGAAAAATAACTTTTTTTAAAAAACCAATCCAAACTTACCTTTAAAGCCTATTCGGTACCATTAAGTTGTTAAATTCTTTTTCAATAAAAAATATATTTTTATTTATTAATGTATTTGACAAAATTTTTGTAGTAAAAATAAAAATATTATAAAAATAAAACAAAAAATATTTTTTTAGAAGTTATAATTTATATTTTTTTACAAAGATTTTTTTTACTAAAAAAAGATATTTTTAATAAATAAACAAAAAATATTTTTATATTATTGTACTCAAACATAATTATTAAATAAAAAAATATTTACATGACGTGATGAAAGCGTTTGAGTTTGTACCTTGTACTTCATGTCGAGTTTGGCCACCCCCGAACGCAGTGAGGCATCAATCAAAGTTGTTAAGTGTTCTACCAACGACTGCATTAATAGAGACAACTTCTTTACACTAAAATTTAAATGCATATCAAGACTACCATAATAGTAGAGAACTGTTCCTTTTCTCTTTTATTATTTAACAAGAATGATCTGTTAATTGTGAAAAAATTAAGAAAATAAAGGAGAAAAATAGTTAAAACAAATTTATATGTTTTGTATGAATATCATAACTCGTACGTACCTTATAAACGAACTCAGCGGAAACGTCGTGAATCATTAGACTTTGCAGCTTTCTACGAATGAGATACAATCTAATGGATAGGGGAATAATATTTTCTTCTTAGATATAAATTAATAGTAAAATCAGTAAAATTTAATTTGCTTATAGTATTATATCCTTAATTATTACAATTTTTATTATCAATATATAATATTTGGATAATTTACGTGAATAAAATAAATAAAGTTAAAAATTATATACAGATATTATAAATACAAATAAATTACACATCTATATAGTTTATATTTTTTTTTAATTAAATCAATTTAATTCGATTTACATTAAATATACACCTTATTTAATTTATTATTGGCACACAATATATTTAGTAAATCGAATCAATCTGATTCTTGATTCAATTTACTACAGGTACATTATATACATAGTACGTAAATTGAATCAGTCTTATTCGATTTACTATTTGTACAGATTATTGACATTTCTTATTTTTAAGTTAATTGTATGGACTCTAGGGTTTAGGATTCAAATATCCCATTTAGATTCAAATAAAATATAAAAAAATCAAAACAAATAATAATAAAAATTTAAATTTTGTGATTAGTTCAAATTCCAGAAAAGTTACATTTTTACAAACTTACGAATTTAAAACAGAATAATAAACGATTTCTAAAAATTTATTTAAAATAATCCTTTGACTCATTAGCATCTAAAGAATCGTTATTATGACTTTTAATGTTAAAAAGCTTATTATAAAATATAACTCTCCAAAATGACATAAGAATTAAAACTTATATTTTTTCATAGTCAGGAATAACAGATAATTATACAATTTAAAAAGACCAATTATATTTATATAATAGGTAATTTGAGAAATAATTAAAATATTATATTAATTAAATTATCATTTAATTTATGAAATTAAGTACAGAAAAAATACCTTGATGACGTTATGTATTACTTCTAACACTAAAAAAATTTAATTTTTAATTTTTATGCCACTTTAGAAGATTATACTTTATACTAACTTTTTTAACATCAAAAGTCATACTAATAATGATTCTTTAAATACTAATAAGTTAAAGGATAATTCATAATGAATTTTTAGAAATCGTTTATTGTTTTGTTTTAAATTCATAAGTTTATATAAATATAGATTTTTTGGAATTTGAACTAAAAAGCAAAATTTAAATTTCTATTTTTATTCGTTTTAATTTTATGATATTTTATTTGAATTCAAATAAGGAGTATTGTTTATTCTTCATTAACTTTAAAACATATATAAATGTTAATAATCTATACAAGTAGTAAATAGAATAAGGCTAATTCAATTCACTATATAGATATTGTACCAGAAATAAATTAAATCATGCTTATTCAATTTACATGTATTTAGTATAAATTAAGTTAAATAATTCGATTTACATAAATATATAAATTAAATAGGCGTGTAATCTATTTATGTTTAGAATATCACTATAATTTTTAATTTCATTCATTTTATTAATATAAATTACTCTAATATTTGTGATGAATACATGCGTTTCTAGTAAAGTAATAAATATAATGCTCTTTGGAAAATAACCTATCACAAGAGATAATAAATAAAGTTATAAATTATGACCGTCAGTATTTAATCCTTTTTTTAAAATAAATGTAATCTATTTAAAAACTATTTAGAAAATATGATTAATCTAATTAGTAATATAAATTACCTTATAAATTTTAGGTATTTATATAAAAACATAAAAAACTAAAATTTATTTAATTAATAAAAAAATACATATAAAGAATATTTAAACATAAATGATCATTAGTTATGTTTATTTATAAGTACAGGACATTGAAATAATAAGAATGTTAAGATTCAAAATTATGTTTAAAAAATAAAATATGTACATAGATATTAAATTTTAAAATATTAAATTAGTGTATTTTGTGTTTTTTTATAGAAAAAAAATAAAGATATTACTAGTAAAAAACATAAATTATTTTTATTTTTTTATTATTTTTATTAATTTTTTATTATTATATTTTTTTTTTCAAAATTTGTGTAAAAAAATAAGAATAAATTAAATTTTTATAATTTATTTTTTTATATTTAATTTATTGTTAAACTATTTTTAACACCCAAATTAGTTACTAATTTAACACCCACTCTCGATCAGGTATATCCGTAAATGAGGATATTAAGAGTTAGTATAGATTGACTTTTGGAAAAAAATACTTATTTTTTATTATTTTAAAAAATATATTTTTTAACAGATAAAAATTATTTTAGATTTGGATAAATTTAAAAAAAAAAAAAAATTTAAATATTAAAAACGTCATTTATTTTTATTTTTTTTAAAAGCAAAGTATTGTTAGCTTTTAAAAAATAAATAATTTATATTTTTAATAAAAGTATTTTTTTTCAAAGGCATATTTAAATAAATTTTAAATTAAATAAAAGTATTTTATTTGTTTAAAAAATATTTTTTTAAATAAAAAAAATCAATCTAAACCAACACTAATTATGTATGAGGTTATGAAGAGATCTAGCTTCTAAAAGAGTGTTTAGTAGCAATTTAGTAGCCGTGAGAGAAAGGAAATAATATAGAAGGATTGGAGAGAAAGAGAGAAAAAGTAAATAAAGAATTTAGATTTGATTGGATAAAATTTTGTCTTTTATTTTGATAAAATTAGTTTTTTTAAAACTAAATTTTCAAAAGTTTTGGCAGTTATATTTAATAAGTTAAAATAAAAAAAAAACGGTTAACTAGTACAAGTTATAAAAAAATGTGTTTTATACAACTGTTTAAAATATTTAAAATAATTTTAATAAATATAAAAATGATAAATAATAAGAATAAATATAGATACTCATTAATATATAAAATTATATAAGACTTTTAAAATTTAAAATATCTTTATATGCATTTTCAATAATAAATTTGATTTTTAAAAACTAAAAACACAAGCACATACATAATATTTTTTATTTTCCAAACACAAACCAAGGTGTTTGTAATTTTCAGAATCATAAATAACTCTAAAAAGTTTTTACTAAAATGGATCTTCATGTTTTTGAATCTTCTATTATCCATGAGTTTAAAAATAGATAAAAATAAAATAATTTTTTATGTTTTTTATTCAATACTCAAATAATTTATTAGAATTAATATCTTTTGTAATACCAATACAATAACTTATAAAAATAAGAAATATTTAGGAGAATTAATATCTTTTGTAATACCAATACTTTGTAATTATTTAGGAGAATAAAAAGAATAAAGGTTTTATAGACTTAATAAAACCTTTCGCAACTATTTTTTTCAAAATAATAAAACTTGTAAATAGGGTTAAATTCTTTAAAGTCTTTCTCTCTTCTTTAAAATCTTTCAAACCAAACTCACAAATATATGATAAGTGATAAACTCATTAGTTATATAAAAATATAAATAAATTGGATCCCTAAACTATTCATTAGAGCTTGATTGAATTTAACTAGAATAATGCATCCTACAATAAAATTGAAGACATCATATCTATTTGTTCCATCAGATCTTTATCTTTCATAATTTTCATTTTAGCTTTCATAATTTTCATTTTCTTTAAAGATGTTTGAAACAATACCTTTTTCTAAAGCTTCCAAGAATTGCATATTGCTTTTCTATATTAAACCAAATCTTAACAAATTGGTTGTTTGGTTTATTTATTTATATATCAGGTCAGCTTGGTAATTTATCGATCTAATTATTTGATGATGCAGGCCCTAAGAATAAGAAAAAGGGTAAACACATTGGCAAAGCTAGGCTACAGAACTTGTGTTGTACCAAAGCAAGATGAAAAGGTTTTAGAAATTGAAGATCTAGAAAATATGACAGTTATAGGTTGTAACAATTTGAAAGAAGATTTCGATGCTATATTCATCACAGAATGAAAGGTTGCTAGTGTTATGAGTAATTTGTAATTTTTCATCTATTATTATCACTTGGTGTTATAGTAATATAGCCATCGTACTTTGCCCCTTGTTTGACATGTTTAATCACAATTTTTTGTAGATGTGTTTAAATTATAATTATTATGCAAACAAGTACTTAAGTAGTTAAAAAAAAAGAAGCAATGAGCAAAATAACTATGTATCAGCCTTTTTTTTAAAGCTCATGTATGAAATTTTGGGGGTTCAAAATTATCGCATTTTTTTTAAAAAGACTCACATAACTTTGCGGCGGTTTCAAAACCGTCGCAGATTTTTTTTTAAATCGATTAACCAAAATAGTTGTAGTTCTCCAACTACCGCAAATCAATTATCTGATTTTGTTGCAGTTGTGCCAACGATTCATTAGAACCACCACAAAATCAAATCTCCACCCCTAAAACTGCAACGTTTTTGGAACCACCGGTATGTCATTTTGCGGCAGTTTAAAACCACCACAAATCTATAAAAAAAACTGCCACTATATGGCGTGTATCTTGTAGTGGCATATGATGCCAAGAATATAATATTTTATAAAAGAAAGATGTTAACTCATTTTTAATTATCTTCTTAATTTATAAATGCAATATTTGAATTTTTTATCTTTTTATATTTTAAAAAAATAGTATATATAGTTTTTATCATTTGAATATTAAGAGCATAATTAGAATTCCCAATTAATATTCAAAATAATTACTCCATCTCTTAATTACACAGATGGTTGAATTAAAGAGTATTCACTAGGCCGCTAGGGTTTATAGAGTTTTTTATACCCTCTTAAGTTTTTGAGAGTTTTTACCAAAATTGAGTGGCTGAGAGTTTAGTCGTTTGCTAGTGTGAGATGGAGAACTGAGGGAGATAGAGGAGCTCTATGCCTTTGTTGAGTAGTGAACATTGTGAGAATAAGGTAGAGGAAGAGGAGATTATTGTTTTAGAAGAGGATTAGAGGCTTCAACATAGGAACAATTGAAGTAGTGTTCAATGCAATTTGGAGTTCTTCTTTGACAATGAAGCTGATGTTATTAGGGTGGAAAGAGGCTCACCAAAACTCATCAAACAATATATAATACACCTAAAGAGATGGAGTCCTTAAATGCAGATAGAGGAGTACTACTATTTGTTGATGGAATATGCCTAAATAATTCTGCAAAACAAAATCTAAATCTGAGAAGACCAGAAGGAGAAAATTCTCAATCAATGAAGAAACCCACACCAGTAAGCCTACTAAATAGCCTCTTTGAACTATCTGTCTATGACCATAACAGCCGAAAAACCTTCATAAACCATAACCAATAGTAAGACAAAAACAACAACAACAGACAATCTCAACCACCAAAAAGAAAATTCCCAGACCAAACCAAATAACCTTTTAACCCATAGTTACAATATCAACAACCACTAACAGCACAAACCCAAATCATAAACAATCACCAACCTGAAAATTTTAAGACCCTAATTTTTTTAAATTAAATAATAAATTAATTGAGACTTATTTATTTGTCTACAATTTTATTTACAAAAAAATATTTTACTAAAATTAATTTAATCATATTTTCATAATTCGAGTTTGAATTAATTAAAAAATCTTATATAAATTTTATACGAATTAGGTTTTTTTGCATATTTACAATTATATTTTAGTTTAATGAGAAATAACAAGGATTTGATCATTTAATTTGAATAATTAGTATTTTTATTTTAATTTATGAACCAAAAGAAATTTAATTAAATTATATCTAATTTAAAATTAGAGTACTTATTAAAAATTAATTAGTAAGTTGATAAACAAATAGTGTTCTTAAAGTAATTTTAACGGATTACATTTGGTTTTCAATTACTATCCTATCCTCTGATTTTATGAAAATACATATATTACCCTTACTTCCTTTTTCTTACCCTAACTTTATTAACACATATAGAGAAGAGAGAACAAGAGATAGAAAAGATAGAGAGGAAAACACAAGAAGAAGAAAGAAGAAGAGAGGGGCAGGGACGGCACCGGCGGCCTGGTCGCCGTCATCGCTGTCGAGCATGAGAAGAGGAAGAATGGATGTCTCATTGTCGTCATGGCTCATCGCCGTTGCTGGTGAGGGTTGAGTCCGTTGCCGTTGTTGCCATTGTTGTTTGAGCCAACATCAGAGAATGCTGTCATTGCATGAGGGTCCCGAGAGAGCTACGAGAGAGAGGTTCGAGGGTGAACTTATTCCTATCGCCACTGAGCTGTTGTCGTCTCCCACAGCTGTTGTTGGAGACTACGTCGTTGTGCTTCTAGTTGTCAGGAAGGGGCACTATTGTCACCGAAAAAATCATCGCTGGAGTTATTGTCACTTGTCCTAGCTTTGTCTTGTTTGTGCCAGTTCTGTTCTTATCGGTGAGGGTCACTGGAGCTACTGTTAGTCTGGTTATCTTGTTTTCTCTACCTTGAATTAATGTGGGTGAACGGATTTGCTGCCATTGTTGTTATTGTGGTTGTCTCGTTTTGCTACTGCTTTGTCAAAGCTGTTGTGAATGCTATTTATGCTGGTCCAGTTGTGTAGTTGAGTCACATTGAGGTAGGTGATGTTTGTTTTGCAAATTTGGAATGCTTTGAAAATTTAACAAATAAGTTGAATGAGTTGATTAAGGTTTTATAACTTGATTATCTTTATTAAAATTTCATTAATTATGTTTTGATAATTTATGATTATTTTTCATAATTGAGTAAAATCGATAACGAATTAAAAAATAATTAATAGCTCTAATAATAAAATTAATTAGTAACAATACTTGAAATCTCTTGGTGAATGGATTAGGATTTGGAAAGGTTTTTGTTGCCCTAATGTGTGAAAATTTAGTAACTTAAAGACAATTAAAAATAACAAACTAAGAATATTTATGTTGGTAAGTTGTTTGGTATTGGAAAGGTTGAGAAAGATTTGAGAGATGTTTGGTTTGGATGGAACCCTTGAAGGATAAAAAAATCTAAAATTTTAGAGGAGGTTCTACCAAAATTTTCATAATAGTAGAATTAAATTGAATAAAAAAATTATGAGAATTAGTTTTATAAAGACTATAAATTTTGTCTTGGAGTCCAAGTTGATTAATCCTGATTAAGAATTATATTTTGCATCGCTTTAGAAAATTTTAAAAAAGGGAAGTAATTATTTAAGGATAAATGATTATGTTTCAATTAAGATTATGATTGATAAATGAAATGATTTTGAGTCTTTTTAGAAGAGTTTTAAACTTAAAATGGAATTGAAGTTAGTTCGAAAACTTAGTTAAACAAAATGAGTTTTATGATTGGGTTAATTTGTGAAGTTGATTTAATTAACAATAGAAAGAATAAATAAGTAATTAAAATTAACTTAAAAAAGGTTTAACTAATTATGTATTAAAAAGTTAATTATTTATCAACCAAAGAGTTTGGAAATAGGAAGTGTGATGACAAAATAGTGATTTTCAAGAGTTATGAGGTAAATGTTAAGGACCTTTAGGTATATTCTAAATTGAACTTGAGAATTATGAAAGTTTAATTTACTAGCCCATAAAGTGACTAATTAAAGAATGATATAACGAGATTAAATGAGAAAGATGACGTGTTTGAGTTAAATTGAGGTTGATTATCGATGATTATGTTGTATGAGTTAGTTGCAACCTTGACCTTGATTTTAGACGCCTCATACCCGTAAACCATATGTAACAGCCTAAACCTAACCCATGGATATTAAAGTATGTAAAGTAGAAAGTGGAGTCGTGTTGATGGTTATGATGAGAATTATGTTGGTTATGAGATGTATAATGAAAAAAAGATTTGATTAGAGGTTTACAATGAAAAATAAGACTAATATGAGGTTTATTGTGAGAACTTGACTAAGTTGAGATATATGCAAGAGATTGTGATTGATGATACGATTAGTAATCATGATGATGGTTTTGGTTGATGATGATTATGTGGGATAATGATTCTGGTTGATGATGACTATGATGGATGATGGTATTGGCAAGGACATTGGTTTTGTCCCACTTGTTTACTTATGATTGAGATATGATTATTGATTGGCAATAACGTGGGTTTTGTCTTGCTTGCTTAGTGTTGCAGTGAGCAAGTAAGGTTGAGGATTTCCTCTCTTGTTACATTAGAAAATTGGGTAGAAGGTTAAGGAGTCTCTTCGATCAAATTTTCAAACTGTGGCATGAATGACCTAGATTGAGGATTTATTATCTTGTTACATCATAGTCTCTCTAATCGTAAGGGTGGCGTGATACTCTCACAGATAGTGCTGCCTCGAAGAGAAGGTGACAGGGCACTCTCTCTCTCTCTAAGACCGACTTGTGATAAGTGCGGAATGTTCCTTTTGAGAATGCACAACAAAAAGAGTATGTTTATGTTAGTTACCAGCTGTGTCAGGTCTGGCAATATAATCGACACGTAAGTTCACGACCAATAAGACAGGCATGCATCATATGCATTTGTTTGAATTATTTGGGTGCGTATTTTGTTGTTGTATTATGCATATGTGCTTTATTTGATTATGTGTTGTGTGTTATATGCTTTATATGTGCTTGTTTTATGTGATTGAATTGTTTGATTTGATTGTGTTTGCTAGTGTTTGGAGGTGATGGAGGTTGATGCAAATTGGCTTCATGATTTGCCCTTAGACTCTGGTTTGTGTGTTGGATGTATAGGAATGAGTGATGATAGTCTGTTGGCTAGAAAACTCTTAGGTGTGTCTTTGGCCTCTAAAGAAAATATTTATAGATTTATTTCACTTTTCAAATCACATATGACTAAGAAATATTTGGATATGAACTTGTATATAAGTGAAAATGATTTGAAACTAATGCAAGCTTTTATAAAGGTAAACTTTCTTGAGACGTGCGTTGACTACGTGTACTTATTTTTATTACTCTTGTAGCATTCCCTTTTCCTACTGAGGACTATGTGGTTTGGTTCTCACCCCTTATATCCAATATTTTTCAAAGGATGGACGGGAAGAAGATCCTTTGAGTTTGGATAAACAGACACCTTGAAGATTCGGATTCGTTTTCTTAAATGTTTTTCTCGCCTTTATTGTTATTATGCTTTTGTATAGAGCGATAGAAGTTCTAATTATGTAGTAATTGTTTGTAAATTATTACTATAAACTATTCTTGTAAATAAATAATATTATGATGATGTGATTGTATCTATTTATATTGGTATGATGTATTATAAAAAAATGCCTTATATTTTAAGCTTTTTTTTTAAAGGTTCC
Source organism: Arachis ipaensis (assembly GCF_059453495.1). Lineage (NCBI taxonomy): Eukaryota > Viridiplantae > Streptophyta > Magnoliopsida > Fabales > Fabaceae > Arachis > Arachis ipaensis. The sequence goes on from NC_142442.1 coordinate 58,732,973, forward strand.
TACATATTATATATATATATATATATATAAGTCACTATAATAGCCTTGCTATTAGAGTGGCGCAACCAAAAGCATGACATTCTGATGGTGAGGGTGTTACATTATGGTATCAGAGCAGTTCTTCCTATTAGAGCCTGAGAAGTTGACTAACTATGTTTCATTACATACTCTGAGTGTCTGTCATGTAGTAGGTCTTATTTGGATGACAAGAATTAGAGGTGATTAACTCTGTTAGTCTATCGTGCACATTTCATAGTACTAGGTCTGGCTAACCTAATGCTATTAATAGGTTATTATAGACGATGTAGAATTGATAAGTAATGATAATCGTTAAGTTTGGGAATGTTAGGTGCTCTTCTTGGGTTAGTTTGTGTTGAAGCATGCGCTTTAATCGTGTTGCCTAATTTGGCGTATCGTTATTCTTCTATCTTTAATATTGGAATTCCTTATTTCAATTCTTCTTCTTGAAATGCGATTTGATTCTTTTGCTTTATGTCCTACATATTAGGAATATATTGATTTGATTGTATTCCTGATTATCCCTTAGATTCTTGACATCGCAGTTCTTGACTTTGCATCCCATTACGGAAACAATGTAACTCGTTGATGTAATTTGAACTTGCCTTGCTATGATGCATCATATCTTGCATTATCTTCTTGGAATTCTTGTTTCAAATCTTCTCTGAAAAAATTTTGATTTGATTTTTTCCTATCTGATCATGTCCCTGTCCATTCTTTGAATTTATGATAAGATTGCCTTTGTTTTTGCATGCACTTCTCCACATGGACTTTGTAAGTTCCTTATGTAGTTTGAACCTGCCTGTTTGTAATGCATCATTTATTCTTCTATTAACTTCATAGGAGAAAACTTTACCTTAGGTTTTCTAATTTGAATATAACTTGATTCTCTTCTAACCTTGCTAAAATTTTTATGCATATCTTGCCTTGATTGTGCACCTAGGTATCCTCAAAGATTTTTGAGGAACGACCTTTGCCCCGGACCCTTATTAATCTTCACTTCATAAACCTTACATGTTTTGTCTTGATGTGGTAGTATTTATGCAACTGTCATTTTGTTTGAAATATTTGTCTCATATCTTCCCTTTGAGAAGGTGGAATGATTATCTCTCAGTTTTATCTTGTTGATGAATGTCCAATTTGATTTTGTTCCTAATCATTCTCTTAAATATTTCTGAAATTGCCCTTGACTTTGGATTTCTTCTTTTGTGAACTTTGTACTTATTTTATTCAGCTTGAACTTGTTTTGACATAATATACCATCTTTTCTTTTATTGTTCCTTTCGAAGGTTCTTTGATTCGGATTTCTTTCTTAAAATACAATTTGACATTATTTGTGGCACACTTTATTGTTTCTGTACATGCTTGCTTAATTGGATCTTACGCATCCTTCTGAATTCTTGCGAACATTATCTGTGATATTTGTTCTTCTCTTTCTAAGTTTTGTATTCCTTTGAATAAACTCGAGCTTGTTTTGGTGTCACATGTGATTCTTAGATATAGCAAGTGATACGTTAGTTCTTTAAGATACGAGAGATGAAACTTGTAACTGTGCGACATCACAAGAAGTTGTCAAGCTTTGATTCTGGCAAATTTACAATTGTTGGTATTAGATATGCGAGATTATTGTGGGTTAAGAAAGTATTAGATTTATAAGATTAAGATTTTCTAAACCATAAGATCGATTAATCGGATTGCCTTTTAGTGATTAGTGAGATTAAAAATCCTCGAATAAGTTGTTTGTTAAAATACGGTCAAAAATTATGAAGGTAAATTAAGCCGAAGTTGCATATGTTGTTAGAGGATTTTGTTAAAGCAAAGTCGATAATGCTAAAGTTTGGAAAGTTATAATTATAAGGCTTGACGTGAGACCAGTTACTACCATGGATATGTGCGATAGAACCAAGGAGATTATAAAGTAAGAGTGTTTTGAGAAAAATTTGTGGTCGAGGAGAAAACTAAAGAAATTATTGGTACAAGTTGAAAGGTTAGTCCTAATGTGTGACGTTCGGATGTATTGTGAGATTGACGAACAAAGTGAAAAGTGCTATATATCTGAGTTGACAAGGGAATGAAAGTTTGAATGTCAATGTCATTTTAACATAAACATATCCTGTAACTTTTGCACCCCATTATATTTCTTTCTCATGTTTAGTAAAGTGCTAAAACCATGTAACCTTTTGTATATTATATCAATTTTCGAGGGCAAATATTTTTGTAAATAGGGTATAATATTTGAAAATTTGAAAATTAAATAATGAGTTAATTCATATTTATTTATTTATCTAAGAACGAGAGAGAAAAGATCGAGAGGGAACATAGAAGAAGAAGGAAGAAGAAGAGAAGGAGTGGGACGGTGCCGGCGGACCTGGTCGCCGTTGAACATGAGAACAGAGGAGAGAAAGAGAAAGACGCGATGAACAGATAAGAGAAATGAGGGATGTCTCATTGTTGTCATGGCTCATCATCATCGCTGGTGAGGGTTGAGTCTGTTGCCATCGCCGCCGTTGTTGTCTAAGCCACCATTGGAGGGTGCTGCCATTGCATGAGAGTCCAGAGAGAGCTACGAGAGAGAGAGGTAGGGTGAGCTCATTCTTGTCAACGCGAGCTATTGTCATATCTCATAGTCCTTGCGGGAGACTGCGTCGTTGTGCTTCTGGTTGCCAAAAAATGGCGTTGTTGTCACCGGAAACCACCATTGGAGCCACTGTCACTTGTCGTAGCTCTACCTTGTTTGCGTCATTTCTGTCCTTATCGGTGAGGGTCACTGGAGCTACTGTTGTTCCATTTCCTTATTTTCTCTCCCTTGAATCACTATGGGCCTTTGGATTCACCATAATTATTGTTATTATGGTTGCCTTTTGTTGTTGCTACTGCTCTATCGGAGCTGTTGTGAATGATGTTGTTGTTGGTCTAGTTGCGTATTTAAGTCACATTGAGGTAGGGGATGTTTGTTTTGTAACTTTGGAATGCTTTGAAAGTTTAGCAACTAAGTGCAATGAGTTTACTAATGTTTTATGGCTTGGTTATCTTTATTAAAGTTTCATTATGTAAGTTTGATAATTTATTATTATTTTTTGTAATTGAATAAAATTGATAATAGACTAAAAAGGAATTAATAGCTCTAATAATAAAACTAATTAGTAACAATACTTGAAGCCTCTTGGTGGGTGGATTAGGATTTGGACAAGTTATTTGTTTGCCTACTGTGTGAAAATTTAATAACTTATAGATAACTAAAGATAACAAACTAAGAATATTTATGTTGATTAGTTGTTTGGCATTGGAAAGGTTGAGAAGGGTTTGAGACATGTTTGGTTTGGGTGGTACCCTTAAAGAGTGAAAAAATTCGAATTTTAGAAGAGGTTCTACCCTTATGTGGATTTGTTAATTTGAGAAGTTAATTTGATTAACAACGGAAAGAATAAATAAGTAATTAAAATTAACTTAAAAAGAGGTTTAACTAATTATATATTTAAAAGTTAATTATTTATCAACTAAAGAATTTGGGAATAAGATGTGTGAGTATGAGATTTTAATAGAACTAAATATAAGGGTTGAGAGAAAAAGAGATATTTAAAAAATGTGATGACAAAATTATGATTTTCAAGAGTTATGAGGTAATGTTAAGGACCTTTAGGTATATTCTAAATTAAACATGAGAATCATGAAAGTTTAGTTTGTTCGCCCATAAAGTGACTAATTAAAGAATGATATAACGAGATTGAATGAGAAAAAAATGATGTGTTTGAGTTAAATTGAGGTTGATTATCGATGATTATGTTGTATGAGTTAGTTGCAACCTTGAACTTGAGTCTAGGGTATCATATTAGACGCCTCATACCTGCAAGTCGTATGTGATGGGCTAAGCCTAACCTGGTAGATATTAAAGTGTGTGAAGTAGGAAGTGGAGTTGCGTTGATGGTTATGATGAGAATTATGTTGGTTATGAGATGTATAATGAAAAAAGATTTTATTAGAGGCTTAAAATAAAAAAATAAGACTGATATGAGATTTATTGTGAGAACTTTGATTAAGCTGAGATATATGCAAGAGATTATGATTAATGATGATGATTATGTTATTAATGATACGATTAGTGATCGTGATGATGGTTTTAGTTGATGATGATTATGTAGGATAACAATTCTGGTTAATGATGATTATGATGGATGATACTATTGGCAAGGACATGGGATTTGTCCTACGTGCGCAATTATGATTGAGATATGACTATTGATTGGCAAGGACGTAGGTTTTATGCTGTTTGCTTAGTGTTGCAGTGAACAAGTGAGGTTGATGATTCCCTTTCTTGTTGCATCGGAAAATTGGGTAGAAGGTTGAGGAGTACCTTTGATCCAATTTTCAAACTGTGGTATGGATGAGTTAGGTTGAGGATTCCTGTTGTTGTATCACATTTCTCTGATCGTAAGGGTGGTTGAAAACTTTCCCGGATAGTCCTGCCTCCAAGAAAAGGTGACAGGGCATTCTTCCTCTAAAACCAGCTTGTGATAAGTGTGAGATGTTCCTCTTGGAAATGCACGACAGAGAGAGTATGTTCGGGTTAGCTGCTTGATGTGGGGTTTGGCAACATAACTGACACAACACGGTTAGTAGAACAAGAATACATCATTGTTTGAATTGTTTGGGTGTGAATTTAATTGTTATGTTATGCTTATTTGTTTTAGTTGATTATGTGCTATGTGTTATGTGATTTATACGTGCTTGTTTTGTGTGATTGAATTGTTTGATTTGATTGTGTTTGTTGGTGTATGGACGTGATGGAGGTTGAGGCAGATTGGATTTAGAATTCGCCTTTAGACTCTGGTTTATGTGTTGGATGTATAGGAATAAGTGATAACAGTCTGTTGGATAGAAAACCCTTAGTTGATTGTTTGGCCCATAAAGAAAAAATTCTAACATTTATTTCACTTTTTCAAATCACATATGACTAAGAAACATTTGGATATGAAATTATATATAAGTGAAAATAATTTGAAAATAATGCAAGCTTTTATAAAGGTAAACTTTCTTGAGATGTGCGTAGGCCACATGTACTTATTTCTATTACTCTTGTGGCATTCCCTTTTTCTACTGAGGACCATGTGGTTTGGTTCTTACCCCCCTATATCCGATATTTTTCAGAAGCTGGATAGGAAGAAGATTCTTTGAGCTTGGATAAGCAGATACTTTGCGGATTCAGATTCATTTTCTTAGATGTTTCCCTCGTCTTTGTTATTATTACGCTTTTGTACAGAGGGATAGAAGTTCTAATTATGTAGTAATTTTTTGTAAATTATTATTATAAACTATTCCTGTAAATAAATAATATTGTGATGATGTAATTGTTTCTATTTATATTGATATGATGTATTATAAAAAAATGTATTATATTTTAAGCTTTATTTTTTAAAAGATCCTACATATTATAGTTATATATATAGATAAGTCACGGTAATAATCTTGCTATCAGAGTGGTATAACCGGATGTGTGACATTTTGGTGGTGAGGGTGTTACAAAAATCCTAGCTTTTACCCCACCAAAAATAATTTACCATTACTAGGTCAAGGTGAATCGGAGGTAAGGAGCGGTAATGAGATGATGTTCTTGGTGGGCATCACACAATGTGGAGTAAAAGGAGGTGGGAAGAGACATAAATTGAATCACATAGCTAGAAAGTTGAATTGAAAGGAAGAAGTTTTAAAGATTCTAGGAGCTAAGAGGAGGACAGAGGATGTGGAGGTGGAAGAGGTGCATGGTGAAGGAGGACTGAGTGGAGAGATCAATGCTAAATGGAAAATGGGTACCTACCTGTAAGAGGCACCCCATGAGCCATGAAGATAATGATGTGGAACTACTGTAGTTTAGAAAAATCCTTGGTAGTTCACAATATCAAAGGGATTTCACAATCCCATTCCCTCGAGGTAGTTATCATTTGTGAGAGGAGAATGTTTTTGTGGAGAGGAGAATGAAATGATGCGGTTTTAGAGAATGTTTTTGTGTTGAGCCAAGGGGTTTGACAGGTAGCTCGGCACTAGCATGGAAGGGAGGTACAGAAGATTTTTATGTCCTTTTCTCTACAAGGATCATGAATAATAACTTATTTGGGAGATCTTTATAGTTCACCTTCACAGTGTAGATCACCACAGAAGAGGCCAATACAAAACTTTGTTGGATGTTATAGGAGATACGAAAGAGATATACATGGTTATCGATGACTTCAATGCAATCCTTTCAATTGATGAGAAGGAAGGTGGAAGAGACAAACCTCCCCAACCGATCCAAGAATTTCATGATTTTATTAGAGGGAAATACACATGGTGAAATAGGAGTTGTCAATAGAGATCAATAAGAAAAAAGATTGACAGAGGGCTGGTTTCATATTTATTAAGGAGGGAGTACCCAATGGCCACCAGCTCCCACCTTGAAGATATAGGTTTAGATCACCGACCACTACTCCTCAATTCAAATCTGAATCTCCCCAAGGTTAAAAGGCGCTCCCGTTTTCAAAAATGCTAGTGTGAAAATGATATGGTTAATAATATTATTAAAGAGAGTTGGCAGGGAGAAATTCAGGGTTCACTAATATTCTTTCTCCATTATAAATACAAACAATGCAGGCATAGAGAGCATATTTTAGGCTGCGTTTTTACAGGAATGAGACATTGAGATATGGACATAGAGACACAAAATTATATTTGGTAGATGAGACATGGATAAAGACATTGTATCTAGAGATACTGAAATAATGTATTTTTTGTTATTCCTAACAGAAAAGATACAGAGACATTAATAAGGGACACAACTTATTTTTTAATTTTTTCTTTTATTTTTTATTAATTTTTTATAATTATATTTTTTGTCATTATATTTTTCTTCCTAAAATTTTTATATGAAAAAAAAGTAAATTGGCCTTTCATTTTTGTTCTTTTTATATTTAGTTTATCACCAAATAAAATACGATAACACTAATTCTTGGGTCTTTATCTTTTATGTTATATTCTCAGTGTCCTGTCCGCATAACTAAACATAGCCTTACAGTTGGAAGGAGACATAGCTGAGGCATTGGTAATGGAAGATTGAAAGGAGAAGTCCTTAATTAGATGGTTAAGGTGGATAGACCAAAACACCAGATTTTTTCACACAAAAAACTAGGATTGAAATAGAAGGAATAAAATCTAGAACTTAGAAGATGAGAATGGGGATTGGTGCACCACACCAGAAGCTATTAGAGAAAGAGCTCAAAGGTTTTTTGAGGACTTATTCAAGAATGGGTCTCCAAAAGATTCACAGTTGCTATTAAGAGAATTCGGAAGAAAGGTCAGTGCTGCCATGAGCAGAAATTTGATCAAGCCAGTTACTGATGATGAGGTAAAATATGTTTTTCAATTAATGCAGAAGTAGCCTTTGGTGAGGATGGTTTCATGACCAAATTCTTTCTATTCTACTGGTACACCATAAAAGCGAATGTGACAAGGGCAGTTAAGAATTTCTTCGGGGGAGGAAAATGCTAAAAAATTTCAACCACACACAAATATACCTCATTCCAAAGGTTCAAAAATAACAAACATGAATCAAGTTAGGCCTATTACCCTCAGTTCGATGTTCTATAAAATTATTTTCAAAATACTGGTTCATCAGTTATAGCCCTACATGAATAAGATAATTAGTAAGAACCAAAGTGCTTTTATTCGAGATAGACTGATTAGTGATAATATTTTGATTGCTCACGAATGTATGCATTATTTGAAGAATAAAGTGGGTGATGAGATTGATAAACCACTATTTTATGGTTTATTTTGTATTGAATTGAGTGGATTTTGTAACTATTCTCACACTTATTCATATAAATTGCATGTTTTGTGAATCCTTCCTAATTTATGCTTAAGAGTGAAAACATGCTTCCTAGGCCTTAAAATGCTAATTCTTAATCCTCTCTTATTGTCATTTGATATCGTGATGCATGTGTTAAGTGATTTCAAGGTTTATAGGGCAGAAATGGCTTAGCGGACAAAAATGAAGCATGCAAAAGTGGAAGGAACACAAGAAATTAAAGAATTGAGAAGCTGGTACTGACGCGTGCACGTGGCTGACGTGTATGCATGACCAGGTGCAGCAGTCGACCGACACATACGCGTGGCTGACGCGTACGCGTGACAAGTGGCACGTGCCTCACTAAAGAGAACACGCTGGGGGCCATTTCAGAGCTCAATTTTGGCCCAGTTTCGGGCCTAGTCTGCAGATTAGAGGCTGGGAATGAAGGAGGATGAGACATATATTCCATTAGTTTTAGTTTATATAGTTTTGAATTCTAGAGAGAGAAACTCTCACTTCTCTCTAGGGTTTAGTGTTCTCAATTCAATTTTACTTGGATCCTTTGGTTTGATCTTTGTTAATTTCAATTTTAGATTTCTTTAATTTGTAGTTTCCATTCTCCAATTTCATTTAGTGTTCTTGTTATTCTAGTTACTTTGAATCTTGAATTTGGATCTTGTTGAGATTGATTTCTATTAATGCATTGAGAAATTTCATGTTCATTGTTGTTAATTGCTTTGTTATTGTTAGTTGTTTGTAGTGGGTATCTTTAGTTTGAATTGTTCTTTCAATTTTACAATGCCTTTTATTCTTGCTCACCAAATGTTTGAGGAAATGTCACTTATGACTATGGAGTAGATTTCTATTCTTGGCTTTGGGGTTGAGTATTGGAAACTCTTGAATTGTCAAAGCCTATAGTTGATTGAGTATTGGAAGTTGCTTGTTAGCTTGAACTTCACTAAAGCTAGTCTTTCACTAGGTGTTGGCTAGGACTTGTGAACTCAAGTTAATTGTACCCACTTGACTCTCCTTCATTTGCTAGAGGATAACTAAGTGGAAGCAATAGACAATTCTCATCACAATTGATGATGACAATAGAGATAGGAACTCCAATTTTGTCCCCTAGCTAAGACCTTTATATTGATTGATTGTTATTCACCTTTTCTAGTTTTAAATTCTTAGGACTCTCACTTTAATTTTATATCTCTTATTCTTATATACTTTTAGTTCTAGTTATCTTGATACATGCTTGTTAGTTGGACAATGCTTGCTTGATATTTCTAGTTATTTTAATCTAATTGTTAGTTGTTTGTTGCTTTTATATACTTGTCATTTTACTTCTTTCGTAAGCAATCAAAAACACCAAAAGTCCTAACCAACAATCTGCATTTAAGTGCAAGTCCTTGGAAGAACGACCTGGAATCCTACTCCCGGTTATTGATTGGATTGTTGTGACACTCTTGTAACTTTGATTTGAGGATACTTGTCGGTTGGGACTATACTTTACGATATTGAATTGGAAAATCTTTCGATCAATTCTTAACCAGCATTTATCTTCCATCAAGTTTTGGCACCGTTGTCGAGGACTTGCAATGATGTTATATTGTTGGCTACTGTGAATGTGTCTGTATGTGAATAGCTACCATTTCTTGATTGTTTGTTAGTCTAGTTCTTAGTTAAGATTTATAGTTAGTAGTAATTGATAATTACTTTACTTTAGCATAGCTTATTATCATGAGTTCTATGTTCCTTTTCTTGAATGACGCGTTCACTACCAGATCCGAACTTAGCCCCATTTGATCTGGAAATTGAAAGAACTTTATCACATCTTAGGCAAGCTCGGCGCCAGTTAGCTTTTGAGGGTGGTGAAGCTAGCGGCTTCCGCCAAATCACCAACCTTATCTGAAGCATCATTTGAAAGGAAAACTATTTACTCCTCCATTGGCTCTACTGATATATCTTCTATTGACTTAGGTGCCGACACCATGGTTGCCCCAAGAAGAATCACACTCAAGGAGGCAGGTACTCCGGACTTCACTCTCCAACCGCATCAAGTTCGTCATCCGGACTTGAATGCTAATTTTGAGCTAAAAACCGCCTTGATCAACCTACTTCCCAAGTTCCATGGTTTACCCGCTCAAGACCCTATAGACACCTTAGGGACTTTCAAGGTGTATGCTCAACCATTAGGAGGGATGGCTCCGATAAAGTTGCTATTTGGGTGTTTGCCTTCCCATTCTGTCTTGAGGGAAGGGCAAAGGAGTGGTTTTATACCCTACTCGATGATGTTGTCACCAATTAGGATTTGCTTCGAAGGGAATTTCTAGACAAATTCTTCCCTCCGAAGGTGACGGATAGGTTGAGAAAAGAGATCTCATGTATCATCCAAGGTGACTCGGAAACTCTTTATGAGTATTGGGAGCGTTTTAGGAAGCTCCTTGATTCATGCCCTCATCATATGATTGACGATTTGGTGATGATTAGTTATTTTTCCAAGGCATGTAGCCTCAAGATAAGATCCTCTTGGATACTTTAAGTAATGGTTCTTTAACAAAGTACAAAATGGAGGAGGAAGCTTGGCAACTTATCACTGATCTAGCCGAATCTACCCAACATGTGAAACAAAGAAACAATCACCCAAGGACCATCAATGAGGTTTCTTCTAGTGAGTCTGCCTTAACCAAGACCTTAGGGGAGATGGCCACCATCCATAGACAAATCCATCAAAACTAATAACTACCTCCTCCACCACAACAATAATACCAAATGGTAGTCCCCCAAAGAGTATGTAGAATTTGTGCTTGCAACTCTCATTATACCGATGAATGTCCATAACTCCAAGAGGACAATACCTTGGTAGCCACCAATGCTTACTTCAACCATTCAAAAAAAAGGCACTTTTCAACAAGGGGACAACTACAACCAAGGGTCGCAAAATTAAGGTTGGCAAGACAATTCCAACCAAGGGTGGAAAAATGGTCCAAATCAAAGAGGGAACAACAACTTTCAACCATACCGCAACCAACAAAACTAATCCTTCCAACCACAAAACCAAGGCCAAAGATACCAACCTCCACATCAAAGACAAGCCCAAGTGCCACAAATCACCCAACCACAAGTTCCTCAAATCACCTACCCTTCTTCTTCCTCCAACCAAGCTCCAATGGATGATACCCTTCGCATTATTCTCCAAGAGCAAAATGAATTGCATTCTATTATTCAAGAGCAAAGGGAATCTCAAAAGAAACAAGATGTATACATGGCCGCTTTGACCGAAGTCATATCCCGTATGTCTCCCCCATCTACCAATAACCAAAGCACCTTCCAACCCTCAAGCTCAAGTGCACTTTTTGCTCAACCATTACCCAACCCAAAGGTAGCATCAATGCTATCTCTTTGAGGTTCGGCACCATACTACAAGAGAGAAGTTTCAAGGAGTCAAGGGAAAAGGAGACTACTCTAGATGCGGATGTTGTTGAAGTGGAAGATGTAGAGGATGAGAAAGAAGTACAAGACGTTGTTGAAGAGAAAGTTGCTCAAGCAAGAGAGAGTGGCTCTAAGGATGAATATGTGGTGAAAGAAGCCATTCCAATTCCATTCCCTAGCTTGGCAAAGAGGACTAAAAAGCAATTAGAGTTGGATCCAAAGATGGTGGATATCTTCAAAAAGGTTGAGGTAACCCTTCCCCTTTTGATGCTATTCGCCAAGTTCCTAAATATGCCAAGTTTTTAAAGGATTTATGCATGAACAAGGAAAGGATTAATGAATTGGATACTATTCCTTTGGGTAGTTCAATTTCTGCTTTAATGGGTGCTATTCCTGAAAAATGTGGGGATCTCGGACCTTGCATGGTTTCTTGTACTATAAATGGGGCCCAATTTGTGGATTGTATATGTGATCTTGGTGCTTTTGTGAATAATATGCCTTTGTCTGTTTATCATGCATTGAACCTTCCACTGTTGAAATGGTCGGCGTAACGTTTTATTTTAGCCGACAAAAGTATAATTTCTATGGCTGGTATTGCTGAGGACGTCTTAGTAAGCATCATGGGGTTGACCTTTCCGATTGATTTTTATATCCTTGAGATGCCTCTTAATAACTCCAGGAAACCGTCATCCATTTTGTTAGGAAGGCCGTTCTTGAAAACCTCCCGGTTTAAACTTGATGCCTTCTCGAGTACCTATTCTTTTGAGGTTGACGGAAGAACCGTAAGTTTCAAATTAGATGAAACCATGAAGCATCCGCCGGTAGACCATTCTATCTTCCATTGTGATATGATTGATGAAATTCTGGCTGAGATTCACCATGATACCTTTCATGAGATGAATATGAGTAAAGGTCCAAGTGTGGGGAAGGATTGGGATTATGATGTAGACTTTCCACCACCTCCATTATTGCAAGAAGAGAAACTACCATGTCAAGACTCTAATGATGAGTTGCAACCTTTCTCCCTTCAATTGAAGAATGCTTTCTTGGAGGAAGATGAAGTAATTGAACCGGAAGTTGAATCTCTCCCCATTGGATTTGAAGTGGATACTAAGGTAGACTTTTCACAACCTTCTATTTTTGACCTAACTGACGAGAAAGACTTTGAGGAGGTTGATGAAGAAAAGTTACAAAATGTTGAGGTGAACTTTTCACAACCTCCAATTTTTGACCTAGGAGACAAGGAAAACCTAGAGGAGGATGGGGAGGAAGAGCTAAAAAGGTTGGTGAGGAAGCGGTAGACAACCAAGCAATAAAGGTCCTCATGCAAGAATGTAGAAGAATAAATTCACCCCAAGAGCAATTTGAATGGGTAAAAATTTTACCATTGAACTTCATTGTCCTGCATCAATATGCTATCTTGGAGATAGATTTCCAGTGTAAAGTCCTTCTTGGAGTATTGGATGATGAAACCTTAGACATCGAATGGAATAGAGATCTCAAGTTCATCAAGGAGACCGAACCGGGACTTGAAGTCCAAGCGTGGTGCAAGAGTCCATGGTGTGTTGGGGTACTTCATTGGGAATTCAAGAGTTTTGCCATCCGTACGGAACCATCAAGGATCAACAAGAAGAATTTCTTGAAGAATTGGTGGACCTCACTAGGGATCCCGCAGAACCTTTGAAGACAAAATATAGGTGGAGGCTCAAGAAGGAATGGAATCACAAGCCACCATAACAAGAGCTTATTGACCGTTCAACTTAAGGATATTAAAGAAAAGTGCTAGGTGGGAGACACCCCACCATGGTATGATCTTTTTTGTTTATAGTTTGTTTAACTTTTGCTTTCATTTCTTTGATTTGATATGTTTGATTAGATATGATAGGAGTTTCTTGAATTTGATTAGATGTGTATGAATGATGGTTGTTTCATGAAGTTTTCATCTATGTTAGTTTGTTTAATTTGGCAATTTTGGTTGTTGCTTTGAAATTTTAAGTGTTTTTGTAGTATTTTTCTTGCATAGATGCCAAAATGTGTCATAATTGCTTTTTCTTATTTTTTGGAAAAAAAATGAGGCACGTCACGCGTACGCTTGACCCACTCGTACGCGTGACCCGCGAAAAATCACCATGATGAGACTGTGCGAGTAGCACGGCCTGGACAGAGAGTTGTGCCAGGATCGTTGATAAACCACTATTTCATGGTTTATCTTGTACTCAATTGAGTGGTTTTTATCAACTCTTTACCCACTTATTCATACTATTTCCATGGTTTTACATTTGCCTTCCTAATTATGTGCTTTGATTGAAAACATGCTTCTTTGACCTTAAGTTTCCTATGTTTAATCCTCTCTTATTACCATTAGATGCCTTGATATGTGTGTTAAGTGATTTCAGAGATTACAGGGCATGAATGGCTCAGAGGATGGAAAGGAAGCATGCAAAAGTGGAAGGAATATAAGAAGTTGGAGAAATTGCTAAGCTGTCCAGCCTGACCTCTTCGAACTCAAACGGCTATAACTTTAGCTACAGAGGTCCAAACGATGCGATTCTAGTTGCGTTAGAAAGCTAACTCCAGGGCTTCGATTTGATATATAATATGCCATAGTTGCCCTAACTCTAGGTGACGCGAACGCGTGCTCCACGCAGACGCGTCGCAGTGACGAAAAATCAGCGTATTTGAATTCGCTGACGCGTCCGCGTCACTAGTGCGTTGGGAAGAAAAGAATTGAACAGAGAGTCATGCGAGAGCATGGCTGGTGGTGCGCCTTTAGCATAATTTGACCCACGCGACCGCGTCAATTGAAAAATAGCTTCCCCACGCGGTCGCGTGACCTGGAAATCGACGTAAACGGGGTGCATGGCCGAAAGTTGTGCTGGAGTAGGGCTGGACTCGTGCTAGAAGCCCAAGTCCTCCCACGCGAACGCGTCACCCACACGTCCGCGTCATATTGGAAATAAGGCCACCCGCGTGATCGCGTCAACCGCGCGACCGTGTCACCCAAAAAAATTTGGCAATATGAGCTTCAAACAGAAAGTTACGCGACCGCGCGGCTGCCCTTGCGCTAATGGCACAGATCGATCCACGCGACCGCGTGGATGACGCGTCCGCGTGATTTCATAGAAGCGCTATCTGCGTGACCGCGTCACTCACGCGACCGCGTCACAAGCGGCGCACAGAATATCCAGATCAGCCAATTATCTTATCTTTTCTTTTCTAATCCTAATTTCTTCTATCTTTTCTTCTTTCTTTCTTACTTTATTTCTTTCACTTCTCATTCTTCTTATCTTTCTTTTTATTTTACTTAATTTTTTTGCATATTTCATTCATTGCATTTTAATTTTGTGCATATTTTTATTTTTATTTTCTAAATTTATTATTTTACCATTGGTGTTAATTTTCTTATTTAACTGTTGCATCTTCTCTTAAATTATTTTGGGTGCTTAGTGACTTGTTTTATTCTGATTAGGTAATATTATTTAAATCAATGCCAATCTTTTATATCTGTATTACTTTTACATTGACATGAATTTATATTATCTCTCCTTCCCCACTCTCTTTCCCATTGTTGCAAATTTTGCATCATTGGTATGCCATGTGCTTCTATTATTTTCTCACGAACATGTTGAAGCTTCCATGTAAATGAGACCCTTATTATTTGGCATTAACACCCATATTTTATTTATGTTCTTATCTTTATTTCTGGGTTACTTTCCTTCTTTTTCTCTTCTTTCAAGATGGCCACCGAGGAAGGGAAAGGGAAAGCTTCTAACTGGGGAGACAGACAAGTCAATCTACACAATCTATAGAAGAAAGACATCAGTTGGAGCAGCCCGTCCACTTGTACATCTTAGCATGCACCGAGGACGGTGTAATCTTTAAGTGTGGGGAGGTCGATACCGATCTCCATGGGTTAGCTATTTTCTTCTTTTCAACACCATTGTTTTATTTTCTTTGTTTGTTCATTGTTGCATTTGCATAGTTAATTACATGTTTATTTGATTTTGTGCATTTAGTTACTACTTGGATGAAGTAATATTTTCTTTTTCAAGAAATTTTTATGATATTTCACTAATTTAAATAAAAATTTTTTTGTGTTAAACTTGTTCGAAATTGTATTTGGAACATGGTTTTTGAGTCAAAGAACACACAACCTGTGAGATTTTGAGCTTATTTACATGGTTACATTATTTAACCATAAATTTTTATTCTTGTGTGTTTTCTTCACTATGATTGCAATCTTTGCTTTGTTCCATTCTATATGTCCAATATTTAGTATATTTACATGTTTGCATATGATTGAGGTCATTGTTTGATTCTAGCTCACTTATCCCAAATTAGCCTACCTTTTACATCACCCTTGTTAGCCCCCTTGAGCCTTTAAAATCCCTCCTGTTCTATAAACCACATTACTAGCCTTAAGCAGAAAAATAAAATAAAAATCCCAAGTTGAATCCTTGGTTAGCTTAAGATAGAAATTGTGTAATTGTTTAAGTGTGGGGAACCTTATGGGAACATGGATGATAGAAACAGAGGTAGAAAGTTAAAAAGGAAAGAATAAAAATGTTTCAAAATAAAATTTTGGGAAGCATGCTCATGTGAAATCAAAGCAATTAAATTACCATGTGCATTAAAAAAATTTATATTTTATTTCAATACCCAAATAAGGGGATACAAAAGAATTCCCCAAATGCAAAAAAAAAAAAAACAATGCACATGGGATAAAAATTAAAATTAAGGCATGAGCATGTAACATAAAAAGTGGAAAAAATTGGGTAAATAGGTAAAGAAACCTTTGAATTATAAAGTATGTATATGTTAGGTGAGATCTTAGACTAATCAAGGATTCACTTTATAAAGCTCACTTGGCCATACATATATCCTTACCTTTACCTCAGCCCCATTACAACCTTAAAAAGACCTCATGATGTTTGTATTGGTACATTAAATATTTGTTGATTGGTTAGATGAAGAACAAAGTTTTAGAAAGCATGACTAGAGAAGAGTAAAGTCAATTAACCCTAGACACTTGAGAGATTAGAGTGCATATACACTACCACTGAGGGTTCAATGCTTGATTCTATGTTCCCTGCTTTCAAGAGCTATCTTCTTACAAGTTTACTTGTCTTTTATTGTATAATTTGAATTAGTGAAATCTGACTTATGTTTGTCTTGGAAGATTTATTTACTTTTAACCAAGTACGTAGAAACATTTTTGCATGTAGTTGCATTCATATAGATAGGTTGCATTTCATACATTCTATCATTCCTGTTCACTTTTATAACTTCTCTTGAGCTTAGCATGAGGACATGCTATTGTTTAAGTGTGGGGAGGTTGATAAACCACTATTTCATGGTTTATCTTGTGCTCAATTGAGTGGTTTTTATCAACTCTTTACCCATTTATTCATACTATTTGCATGGTTTTACATTTGCCTTCCTAATTATGTGCTTTGATTGAAAACATGCTTCTTTGGCCTTAAGTTCCCTATGTTTAATCCTCTCTTATTACCATTAGATGCCTTGATATGTGTGTTAAGTGATTTCAGAGATTATAGGGCAGGAATGGCTCAGAGGATGGAAAAGAAGTATGCAAAAGTGGAAGGAATATAAGAAGTTGGAGAAATTGCTAAGCTGTCCAGCCTGACCTCTTCGCACTCAAACGGCTATAACTTTAGCTACAGAGTTCCAAACGACCCGGTTCTATTTGTGTTGGAAAGCTAATGTCCGGGGCTTCGATTTGATATATAATATGCCATAGTTGCCCTGACGCTAGGTGACGCGAACGCGTGCTCCACGCAGACGCGTCGCAGTGACGAAAAATCAGCATGTTTGAATTCGCAACCAGCGAATTCTGGGCTGTTTCCGACCCAGTTTGCGGCCCAAAAAACACAGATTAGAGGCTATAAAGTGGGAGAATGCATCCATACATGAACAAGCTCACAATTCACAATTTTAGGAGTAGATATAGTTTTTAGAGAGAGAGGTTCTCTCCTCTCTCTTAGGATTTAGTTTTAGGATTTAGGATTATTTCTTCTTCATTACAGGTTCAATATTCCTTTTTATTATTTTCCCAATTTTATTTATGAATTCTTTCTATGTTACAGATTACTCTTTGAATTAATGTTATTTGAGGTATTTCAGTTTATTATTGCTTTCTTTTATTTACATTATTGTTATTCCCATCTGAAGACATTTTTATTCCAATAGATTTACTTTTCTCCTTTTGGTCTTGGTTAAGAAATTAGTAACTCAGGAGTTATCAAACTCAAACATGATTGATAATTGTTATCTTTGTTAATTAAATCGAACTTCAATAATCCCAATCTTTTCTTAGGAAATAAATAGGATCCGAAGATCAAACCAATTAATCCCTTGACCTTCCTTTGTCTTAGTAAAGGTTAACAAAGTGGAATTAAGATTCAATTTTCATCATCATTGATAAGGATAGCTAGGATAGGACCTCTAATTTCTCATACCTTCCAAAAGTTTATTTTACAGTTATTTATTTATTTTACAGTCATTTACTTATTTTAATTGCAATTTAAATTACTTGTTCCTCATCTTAAAAACCCCAATTTACAATCTTCATAACCAATAATAAGAACATACTTCCCTGCAGTTCCTTGAGAAGACGACTCGAGGTTTAAATACGTGGTTATCAAATTTAAAAGGGGTTTGTTACTTGTGACAACCAAAACGTTTGTATGAAAGGACTTTTGTTGGTTTAGAAGCTATACTTGCAACGAGGATTTATCTGCAAATTTCTAGACCACGCAAAAGTCCTCTCATCAATCGTGCTGGTGGGGTGCGAGGCGCACAAGCCCCCCTCGGACGCGTACCCGTGACCCACGCGTACGCGTCGCCCTGCAATCTTGTATTGTGAATTTTTGGTGCTGGGACTGTGCGAACCGCATGGTCCGAACAGTGGGTTATGTTGGGACCATGCGGGCACTGTGCACTGGGCACGATGAGCCCTCACGCGTACGCGTGACTGACACATACGCGTCGACCCTTTTTTCTCCATCTCACGCATAAGCGTGACGGACGCGTACGCGTCACCTACCTTTTCCTCTTTGTCACACACACGCGTGACCCAGTCGTGCGCGTCGCCTTCGTGACCTCAGCTGCCCTGTTTCTTTTCCTTTCTTCTTCTACTTCCTTCCTATCTTCTTCTTCTTTTATTCTTTCACCCCATCTCTTCTCTTTTTCTCTCTTCTCTTTTCACATTTCTCATCCATTTCTCACTTACATTTCTCTATTTCTTCTTCTACCTCTTTGTCAAGGTTTTATTTCTCAACTCCTCATACTTTCTAATTTTCTTTTACTTGTAGTACTTGATTACCTTTGTTCTTGTTGATTGTAATTTGATTTTGCTATATGTAATTAGTTCTTCATTCTTATTTTCTAAACTTGTTATTTTTGCATTGGTGTTGGTTTTTCCATATTTAAATTTTGTGAATTCAATAGATTGTTATGGTGCCTCTTCCTTTGTTTTGTCTTGTTTGACGATGCTATGATTGTTGCTTTTCATCTTGGGGAGTGCTACATACTTGGTTTTATCATTTTTCTTGTTGATTCCTACCATGCACACCAAGTATTTGTGAAAAAGAACCAATGAGACTTTACCTCAATTTTGGTTTTATTTTTTCACTCATTGCTTCTTTTTCACACCACTTGTATTCCTTGTGCATTTTAACCTTGCTATTCCTTTGACATCATGCATGAATTAGTGGTTTAACTTCATATCATTCTTTTTGTGCTTCATTGCTTTGGAGTAGTTTGAGTTAATACTTCTCTCATGTCTTCACTATTCTTGCATGGGTTCATCTTTATTGATTTTGATGCTTGAGTTACTCTTTTCTTGGCCTATACTTATGTGCTTTCTTGACTCATGCATCGAGTGCTAGTGATATGCCTCAATGTTTTAGTTGATTTCTCACTTACATGTTGTCACGACCATGTACGTGAGACACATTATTCTTATTTGGCATTCTTTCTCACTTGCACTTTATTAATTTCTTATATTTCTCTTAGCTTAATATTTATCCCTTCTCCTCCTTTTCAGGAAGGTCACCAAGAGAGAACAGGAGCAAGCTCCTAGGAGGGTAGCCAACTGGCAATTCCAGCATCATCAACATCACCCAAGCACCTCAGCCATCTACCCACCTTTGGAGGAGACCGATACCCCGGAACCCACTTCGGATTTTGGAAAAGAATGTAATCGAGAGGTGGACATGGAGGCGCCCCTATCACACCATCTTTAGACCATTGAAAGTGGCGATATCGTACCCCTTGTTCATCTATAAATGCACCGAGGACGGTGCAATCTTTAAGTGTGGGGAGGTCAATGACCGACTTCTGTGGGTAATAACTCCTCTTTCCAACACCTATGTCTTTAATTTTCTTTGTTAGTTAGTATACTTTGTTTTTTTTCGTAGTTAGTTGTTACATGATAGTTAGAGCTGTATATATTATACCCATCTTTGTGTTAGGACTACTTGGTTGAAGTGATGATTTCTTTTCTGAGAAACTATTTTAGGGAATTCCACCAATTTGAATAAAATTTTTTTGTTAAACTTGCTTGAAGGAATTAATTTTGGAACATGGTTTTAGAGCTAGAACACACAAGCCTAGTGAGACTTTGAGCCTAATTGATTGGTTGCATCTTATCAACTAATATTTTATTTTAGTGTGTGTTGTTCTCTCTAAGATTGTGATCTTTGTCTTGCTTGATTCTATATGTCCATTGTTCAATATATGTATGCATTTATGTGATTGAGGCCTTTGTTTCATTAAAGTCCACACACCCAAATAGCCTTACCATTTCATCATCCTTTGTGAACCAATGTTGAGCCTAATTAATCCCATTTATTCTTTATTTTAGCACATCACTAACTCTAAACGGAAAATAATGAATGACCTTAATTTAAATCCTTAGTTATCTTAGACTAGTGAGAGTATGCATAATTTAAGTGTGGAAAAATTGGATTTGGGAACATTTGGTTTGGGAATTGGGTATTCATATTTTTTTGTGAAAATGTGGAAAAATTAGTTTGGGCATGTGTTCATGCATTCAATACTTTAATCATATGCATTAATCTCATGTATATAGATATTATCCACCATATATACATATAAATAAATAAATAAATAAAAGAAAAATAAAAGAAGAAAAAGAGAAAAATGAAGAAATAAAAAGGGGACAAAATGCCCCAAAGTAAATGGTGGTAGCAATACATATGTATTGTACTCAAATTTGAGATGCATGAATATGTGGAAAACATAGTTAATGGGTAGTTAGATTTTGTATTTTAATTACATGGATTGCCTTAGGTTAGGTGGGAAGTTTAGGTTAATCAAGGATTCAGATTTTAGTCTACTTGACCAAATACATTCCTACCTTGACCCTAACCCCATTACAACCCATAAAAAGACCTCTTGATATGTGTATTCATGAATTGAATATACGTTGATTGGTAGAAGAAAAGCAAGCCTTGGAAAGCAAGATTAGTAGAAAATTGAGAGAATCGACCCTCAAATACTAGAGAGATTAGAGTGCAAACACTTCCGGTGAGGGTTTGATGCTCAATTCCTTGTTCCCAGCTTTCATGAGCTTTCTTCTTGAAAGTCTATTTGAACTTCATTCTTGAGATTTGAATTAGTAGAATTAATGAATCATCATATTATCTTAGCCCTACTTGTTCATATATGTTCTTGGAGATTGATTTACTTTTAACCAAGTGGGTAGAAGCATTTTTTGTATATAGTTGCCTTCATATAGATAGGTCGCATTAAATAAATCCTACAATTCCTCTTTACCCCCTTTTTGGCTTCTCTTGAGCTTAACATGAGGACATGCTAATGTTTAAGTGTAGGAAGATTGATAAACCACTATTTTATAGTTTATTTTATATTAAATTGAGTAGATTTTGTCAACTATTCTCACACTTATACATACAAATTACATGATTTTGTGAATCCTTCCTAATTTATGCTTAAGAGTGAAAACATGCTTCCTAGGTCTTAAAAATATTAATTCTTAATCTTCTCTTATTGTCATTCGATGCCGTGATGCGTGTCTTAAGTGATTTCAAGGTTTATAGGGCAGGAATGACTTAAAGGATGGAAAAGAAGCATGCAAAAGTGGAAGAAACACAAGAAATTGAAGAATTGAGAAGCTGGTACCGACGCGTGCGCGTGGCTGACGCGTACGCGTGACTAAGTGCAGTAGTCGACCAACGCGTATGCATGGCTAATGCGTACGCATGACAAGCAGCAAGTGCCTCACTAAAGAGAACACGCTGAGGGTGATTTCAGAGCTCAATTTTGGCCCAGTTTCGAGCCCAGTCTGCAGATTAGAGGCTGGGAGTGAAGGAGGATAAGACATACATTCCATTAGTTTTAGTTTAGATAGTTTGAATTCTAGAGAGATAAACTCTCACTTCTCTCTAGGGTTTAGTGTTCTCAATTCAATTTCACTTGGATCCTTTGGTTAGATCTTTGTTAATTTTCAATTTTAGATTGCTTTAGTTTGTAGTTTCCATTCTCCAATTTCATTTAGTGTTCTTGTTATTCTAGTTACTTTGAATCTTGAATTTGGAACTTATTGAGATTGATTTCTATTAATGCATTGAGGAATTTCATGTTCATAGTTGTTAATTGCTTTGTTATTGTTAGTTGTTTGTAGTGGGTAGCTTTAATTTGAATTGTTCTTTCAATTTTACAATGCCTTTTATTCTTGCTCACCAAGTGTTTGAGGAAATGCCACTTATGATTATGGAGTAGATTTCTATTTTTGGCTTTGGGGTTGAGTATTGGAAACTCTTGAATTTTCAAAGCCTATGGTTGATTGAGTATTGGAAGTTGCTTGTTAGCTTGAACTTCACTAAAGCTAGTCTTTCACTAGGACTTGTGAACTCAAGTCAATTGTACCCACTTGACTTTCCTTCATTTGCTAGAGGATAACTAAGTGGAAGCAATAGACAATTCTCATCACAATTGATGATGACAATAGGGATATGAACTCCAATTCTCTCCCCTAGCCAAGACCTTTATATTGATTGATTGTTATTCACCTTTACTAGTTTTGAATTCTTAGGCCTCTCACATTAATTTCATATCTCTTATTTTTATATGCTTTTAGTTGTAGTTATCTTGATACATGCTTGTTAGTTGGACAATGCTTGCTTGATATTTCTAGTTATCTCAATCTAATTGTTAGTTGTTTGTTGCTTTTATATACTTGTCATTTTACTTCTTTCGTAAGCAATCAAAAACCCCAAAATTCCTAACCAACAATGTGCATTTTAGTACAAGTCCTTGGAAGAACAACCCGGGATTCTACTCCTGGTTATTGATTGGATTGTTGTGATATTCTTGTAACTTTGATTTGAGGATACTTTGTCATTTGGGCCTATACTTTGCGATATTGAATTGGAAAATCTTTTGATCAATTCTTAACCAATATTCATCTTCCATCAGAGACAAATATGGCTTTGAAGATCGACATGAGCATAGAGTACGATAGGGTGGAATGGAGTTTTCTATGGTTGTTAACGAAGAAGTTAGGTTTTTATCAAAGGTGGATAAAGGAGTATGTGATTATGACATCTTATTCTTTTATTGTGGATGGTTCTCCAACTAGTTTCTTTAAACTAAGCAGAGGTCTCCGACAAGGAGACTTCCTCTCCCCATACTTTTTTTTTAATCTGTGTAGAAAGTTTATCCCATCTGCTCCACAAGGAAGAATAAAATAACCTAATCCAATGGCTATGCTTGAATAGTAAATGCCTACCCATTACCCATATCCTATTTGCAGATGACTCTCTTCCTTTTTGTAAGGCTTCCAGGACTAATTGTGACAACCTAATACAAATTCTCCAACACTGTTGTGAAGTTAGTGGACAAGTTATTAATCTTCAAATGTTGGTTATTTTTTCAGTAAAAATCCCTCTTTACAAGTTCAATTAGAGTTGTTTGAAGCACTACGGATGCCTAATGTGGGTATGCAAGATAAGTACTTAAGCCTATTGTCAATTATAGGCAGATTTAATAAAGAGACATTTTCTTTTGTTAAAGAAAAATTGCTTAAGAAGCTGTAACGCTGGAAGAAATAGAACATTATTATCAGCTAGCGGCAAAGAGATTCTAATAAAGGCGATTGGGACTGCTATTCCAATCTATACATTAAGGTGTTTGGGCTGCGAGACACTTTCCTAGATGAATTTCATAAGCTAACAATGCAATTTTGGTGGGGTCAGAAACAAGATGAGAAACGAATGCAGTGGATAAGCTAGGATACATTAAGCAAGAACAAAAAAATAGGGAGGAATGGAGTTTAAGGATCTGAAAGCATTTAACCTTGCTATGCTGGTTAACCAAGGTTGGAGGCTATTAACCAATGTTCTGAAAATTGATCCGGACAGGCCGGTTTGAGTGGGTTAATTGGAAACCGGTCATTTGGTCAGTTTGGTTGAGGTATAAAATCGTTCTACAAAAAACCAACCTAAGAACCACCAAAATTAGCCGAGGTTTTTCAGTGTTACCAGTTTTCTCTCTTTCTCTCTCTCTCTTTCTCTCTCTCTCTCTCTCCATATATATATATATATAAACCCAACCTAGTTACCCACCCCACCCCTACCCTTCCCTTTTCTCTCCCTCTCTGAGAAATCCTAAACCCAGCTACCATCACCATCTTATCGTTGCACTCTTCTCATCGTTCCTCTCTTCGTCGCCGTCAGTTGGTTGTCGTCTCTTCGGATCGTTCCTCTTCTCATCGTCTCGGTCGATCGTCATCTCTTCGGATCTTGCACTCTCTTTCCTCTCTGTAGCTCTCTTCGAGGCCTCTGTTGCTGTCACTTCTCCTCAATCCTCTTCTTCCCAACGTTGAGTCGGAGTTGTTGCCATCGCCACCGCGAAGGATAGGTACGTCATCGTCTCTTCTAGATTTGTTCGTCTCTCTCTCTCTCTCTCTCTCTCTCTCTTGAGTTTTCTCTCTTTGTCTGAGGGTCCGAGCTCAACGTCCTCTCTCTCTATCTCTCTCAAGGTGACGTCTCTCTTTACTCAACTGTGGAGTATTAGCTGCGCTGTCCCTTTGCTTGGGTTATTTTATTAATTTTATTTATTTTGATTTCCAAGTTGTTTGTTACTGATTTTTCTGATTTAGTTGTTGATGGTGCTATTGGCAGTGCTTTACTACATTATTTATTGTTTATGTTGGAATTTTTCTGATTCTAAATTATGCTATGATTTTGATTTTGAGTTGTTTATGCTGATTTTTTTTTAATTTGTTGGATTTGAGTTGTTGATGGTGCTTTGTTGATTTTGGTTGTTGGATTTTTGTTGATTTGAGTTGTCGATGGTGCTTTGTTAATTTTGATTGTTCGATTTGAGTGAAAATATTGTTTATGCTAGAATCTAATTAAGTTATTTAAATTATATATTAAATTTTAATAGTTTTATTTTATAATTAATTAAATTGATTGAACTCCGATTAAACTACTAAATCATTAAATCAATTATTTTATCAATTTATTGACCGGTTCGGTCTTACAATCTTGCTATTAACGAATCAGCAATTCCTCTTTTATAAAATGTACAATGATAAATATTTTAGATACACCTCTTTTTTTAGGGGCACAACTAGGAGTATGACCATATTGGGCCTAGCAAAGTCTCCTTAAAAGGAGAAGAGTTTTGGGAAAAGACAAAATAGAAAGTCTCAGCAAACTATTGTTAAAATCATGGAGATCCTTGGTTGGAAAACCAACTCCCATTTCAGGTTCAAGGTATCGGGGGAGTGGAAGCAAGAACTCATCCAAGCCAACTTTAGTCCTGTTACTACCTATCAAATTTTGCAAATAGACATTGAGAAAGGAGAAAAATTAGCTTCGTGGATATATAACAACCCTGGTAACTATAAAGTATCCTCAAGGTGCAACCATTGGAATACTTGCCAAGTCAATTTCAAAATCAGATACGTAGATGAGCATCTAGAAATTGAAGACCCACCCAAAGGTAAAGTGATTTTTTGTCGAGAAAGCATTGGTGTTTGGGACAAATCCCTATTAGCTAGTGCTATTTCAAGAGACCTCAATCTAAGAAGTTGGGAATGGTGGAAATTGATGAGAGAGAACATCAAAGGACAACAAAAATCGATGAAGAGAATGTCACAACTAGCTTACATTCCTTCTTGAAGAAACCTACTCTATGAGTAAAGAAGCTCTGTTGTGTGTTACCCCTTTTTTTTTCAGACACTAACCTTTTATTTTATTTGATTTTTTAATGCAATAAAATTTCTAACGACTCTAGAAAAAAATGGCGCACGTAGTTGTTTATCATAAGACTTTATATTTGATTTTACCGTTTTTGTCTTTTTTGGTCACCGTCAATTTGAAAGATATTTTTTGCTTCCTGCTTTTATGTATGTGATGTTATTTTGAACAAAAGAACACAATTAGAAGAGTGTTCGTTACCTGATGATCTCGGGTACTTGACGGGTCGGATGATGGAAAAAGGGTGAGAGGGCGAGACCCTGGAGTAATTTGGTGCGGGTTTCCAAATGTGAGCTGAAGACTGGCGACACCGGAGGTAGAACGGATGTGTGTAGGGGGGTGGCCACCTGCAAGGACACTCCGACGATCAAGTCAGTGTCCGTACGAGATGATAGCCAAATTAGGTAAGATGATGTGTACCTTGGGGGGAGAGCTGACTTTTCCCCTTATATATTGTGCTGGGCGGGCCCATTAAATGGCCTAGCCTGCTGGCCAAGAAGCTTCTGTGAGCTGTCTCGGTCCACGTGGGAGGAGCAGGTTGCTCCGGACTTCGGGTCTGGGTTTCGGGTGCTACCCTGAGAATACCGACCCGATCGGTTTGCTGGGCGTGGTGACTTGAGCCGCAGTGGCAAGTCGCACGTTACTCCAGGTCGGGCGTGGGGGGCCGACCCGTCAGGTTTCCTTATCTTGGTGGTTCGGGCATGGGTTGGAGGCGGTGTCCCCGACCCGCCGGGTGATCGGGTTGGACCTGTGTAGGTCCGTAATAGTGCCCCAACGCACCAGCCTTGAGGTTTGAAGTTCGTGGCTGGGGGCGTTTGACTTACTTGCCGAGTCGAGAAGGTACTCCTCTTCTCGTGAGCCTGCTGATGTCATTCGTGCTTCCACGTGTGGCCATTTTTTCTCTCCCTTGACGCTGCCTCCTTGGCTTCTGCGCTGGGCATTAAATGCCCATCATTTCGTGATTTAAAATTTACGTGAAATGACAGATATGCCCCTGCCTTTTGGCACTCCTCCTCGACGGTTACATTCTTTCCCCCCTTTTTTTATTTTTACAACCATCTCATTTCTCTATTCTTCCTTTCTCCTCCTTCTATTTCCTCGAACTGCTGCTGCTTCCCCTCTCTTTTCTGCTACTTGTTCATTCTTCTTCTTCTTGCTTTTGTTGCTGCTTTAACTTTTCGGCCTACTTCTTCATCTTTCCTGGTATGTTGATTTTACAGTTTTTTGTTTTGCTTTTTCCTTTTGGTATTTGTGTGCTTTTCTTTGCATGTTTTTCTTTATGAATTCCTGGGTTTCTGCTTCTTTTTGCCGCTTCTTCTTTTAGAGGGGACGCCACTGGGTTTTCCTTAGATTTTGCTTGAGTTCTGGGTTAGTGTAGGGGTACCTAGGGGGTGATTTAGGGAGTTGTAGTTTTGTTTTTGCTGTTTTTTAGGGTTCCCGACCTCCCGTTCTGACTAAGTGGTGCCCCCGCTGTAGGTATGGCTGAACGCCCCGTGCTTCCGAACCTGGCTCAGCGGCCGGTGGCTGATTTTGTCGATCACTACGCTTGGGTTACTTCCGATGTGAAGGACGCCCCTTCTAAGGTCACTCGTGAGAGCCTCCAGGATCTTCACCAGGCCGGGCTCTTGTGCAGAGGAGGACCCGACGAGGTGTTGTACCAGGTTTACATTCCTGCTGATCGGGAACATGTCTATCACAAGAACCTGGCCTCTCCTCGAGTTGCTGACTGGTTGTGGGTTTATAAACCTATGTTCATAACCGTGTTTTCTCCCAGTCTCTGTGAATATTTTCGTCTACCTTTTTCTCCTTACCAACCCTTCTCGGGAGGGGAAGACAAAGAAATGGTCATGTCTTTTAGGGCCCAACAAGGTCGGAGGATCTTTGGTCTCTTCGAGGATTCCTTTCATGGCTTCAAGTACACTTTTTTCAAAGTCAAACCAGTTGAGGGCCATCAACCCTTCTGGCTTACCGCCGAGGGAGAAAGGCGGATCCCGACTTACTGGAGTTTCGAGGCGGGATCTGACTATCTAATAAAAATATCTTATGATTGATTGAGCCCGGAAGAACGTAATGTTGCTGACATCTTGTTGGCCATTTTTGGCGAAAAAAATCTTAATCCTCATATGGTTTTGGGGGATCGGAAGACTGGTCGGTCGCATGTTGGTGAGTTTATTTATCTTGTGCTTTTTGCTTAGTGTTTTACTTTCCTGCTGCTCACACCTTTTTCCTTTTGCTTGCAGTTTCCATGGCTGGTGGAAAGACTACCATGACTGAGTTGATGAATCTCATCCAAGATGATGATGAGGGTGATGAGGATTCCTCAGTAACCCCTTCAGCGAGTCAAGATCAGGAGGTCACTGGCGAGGCTAGTGGCCAGGTCGTTGGGGCTAATCAGGCAGAGGCAGCTGAGGTCCCTCTTGAGAATGCCCAGGGGAACCCAAGTGTAGAGGAGGAGGTGCCTTTTGAGGAGGACCTGGGGTCTGGTGATGACGGTCTGAAGGTCGTTGTCAACCCGAAGAAGAGGAAGTGGGACTCGGGGAAGGCCCTGTGTGTTATGGAAAAGAATTTCGATGATGGGGGTTTTATTGAGTCCCAATTGCTTCCTAGTACTGAAGAGTTCTTCTGGGATGCTGACCTCGTGGGTCAGGTGAGGTGGATCTATCGTAGTCTCCTCCGTGCTGCTGCTATCACCAAGAAGGTGGAACTTGTCTTGGGAAATATTCAGGCTATGGAAGGCAAGCTTCGGAACACCTAGAAGGATCTGACTGATTCAAGATCTCGGGATGAGTCTTTGAAGAAAAAGTTGTTTGAGCAGGAGGAGAAGGCCAAAGAAGATGCCAAGGAAATCAATAGGTTGGTGGAGCAGGATCTCGCCTTGATGAAAGATTTGAATGCTTCCCGGGGTGAAACTGCCGCTGCTAAGAAGAAGATTAAAGATTTGGAGGATAAGCTGAAGTTGGAGGAGAGCTCGGCAACGGCTGCTCGCCAGGAGGTAACCACCCTGATGAAGAAAAATAAAGAGATTGCTAAGGGGGCCCAAGAGGCCGTGAAGCTGACTGAGGAGGGGATTAAGCTTCAGGTAGCTATGCTGGTTCCCGACCTCGACCTTTCTCAGGTGGGCACTTTCAAGACGGTTGAGGACGGGAAGATCGTTGATATCCTCAAGCCTTGAGATGGACTCTCTTCAGCTTTTAGTATTCCTTGCCTTGTTTTTGTAATTTTTGCTTTTGCTTTTGGGCCTGTTTAAGGCACCTTTGACTGTAATGAATACTTTGGCGTTTTACTTTGATTAAGCGGTTCATGATTTATTGTTTGCTTGCTCGGGCCGTTGTGGCTTTTGATTACTTTGTCGTTTTCGCTTATTCGAGCCGTCGTGGCCTTTTGATGTTTGGTTTAACATTTTTATGGTATGTACCATTTTTGTCGCTTGTTGCTTTTTAAGTTGTATTTTGATTTTTGGGTCCCTTTGGTTCCCTGGGTGATCAATCCCGGGTTTCCGTCAGGTCGACCAGTCATCGTTTGTCGTTTTGTCGCATTGGCGTATATCTTGCAAAAGACAAAGTTATTGTATACGCATATATAGGACTTAAAACAAAGAAGTGATGTAATACATATTTAAGTGAAATAAATGAGAGTGAAAAAGGGATGCAAAGGAAATTAAAGTGGAGGGAGCGAGGTCGTCAGATCGTGTGGTTGCTTCTTCTTATGAGTAGAACCATTTTAGGTTTGCCATATTCCATGTTCTCGGTACCTCGCTTCCATCCAAACTCTCCAACTTGTAGGCGCCCTTGCCGAGGACTTCTCTTACCCTGTAAGGGCCTTCCCAGTTCGCGGCTAACTTGCCTTCTCCTGGGGTTGGCAGCCTTATGTCGTTACGTCGTAAGACCAAGTCGCCTTCTCCGAGACTTCTTTTCAGCACTTTGCCATTGTACCTTAGGGCTATCATTTGCTTGATTGCTGTCTCTGTTAGATGTGCCATTTGTCTTGTTTCGTCAATCAGATCTTTTTTGACTGCCTTGTTTCCCCCTCCGAGGAGTAACCTTGGACTTGGCTCTCCGACTTCGACTAGAATGACTGTGTCGACCCCGTATGTGAGTCCGAAGGGGGTTTCGTCGGTAGATGATTGGGGTGGGGAGGTTCTGTAAGACCATAAGACTGAGGCTAGCTCGTCTGCCCATGAGCCCTTCTTTCCTTCAAGTCGCTTCTTTAGCCCTTTTAAGATGACTTTGTTGGCTGCCTCTACCTGACCGTTAGTTTGGGAGTGCTCGACTGAGGAGAACTTTTGCTTGATTTATAGTCCTGAGAGGAATTCTTTGAACTTCTTATCGGTGAAATGTGTCCCATTATCCGATATGATGATTTCTGGGATTCCAAACCTGGTGACTACTTGCCTCCACATGAATTTTTGGCAATTTGCTGAAGATATGCTAGCTAGTGGTTCTGCTTCCACCCATTTGGTGTAGTAGTCTATGGCTACTATCAAGTATTTTACTTGTCCAGGACCAGGTGGGAATGGCCCTAATAGGTCGACTCCCCATTGGGCGAAAGGTCGGGGCGCCATCATCAGGCTGAGTTCTTCGAGTGGGGTTTTGTGGAAGTTGCTATTTTCCTGGCATTTTTTGCATCTTTTGACAAACTCTTAGGTGTCCAACATCATTATGGGCCAGTAATACTATGCTCGGATGATCTTTCTTGCCAACGATCTTCCTCCGATATAGTGACCACAACACCCCTCGTGGACTTCGCTTAGGACGTAGTCCGTTTGGTCGGGGCGCAGGCATTTGAGTAAGGGTTGGTGGAGCCCTCGTTTGTATAGCTGTCCTTCTATGATCGTATACTTAGAGGCTTCCCTTCTAGTGGTTTGTGCTTCTTTCTCATTCTCGGGAGTTTCGCCATGCTCCAAGTATCGGAGGATAGGGTCTATCCAAGAGGGGGGTTCGGCGTTTGGGTTGCGTACAAGATGATTGCAGGTTCAGTTGCAAGCCCTTGGATTAAGGATCTGTTTCCCGTCCCGGGCTTAGTGCTTGCTAGCTTGGAGAGGAGGTCGGCTCGGGCGTTTCGCTCTCTAAGGACATGCTGAATTATGACTTCCTCGAAGCTTTTGCATAACTCCTTTACCTTTTTCAGGTATTTTTGTAGTAGTGCGTCCCTGGCCTGGTAGCTGCCGTTTATTTGAGAGGTGACGATCTGGGAGTCGCTACAGACTTCTACCCTTGATGTCCCGACCTCTTTGGCTAGGATTAACCCTCCTATCAGGGCTTCGTATTCTGCTTGGTTGTTGGAGACTGGAAAATCGAACTTGATCGATTGTTCGTAAGCTACTCCTGCCGAGTTCTCAAGAATGATCCCAGCCCCTCCGAACATTTGGTTGGATGCTCCGTTAACATGGAATTTCCACCGTGTGCTCGGTATGTCGGGAGCCTCTCCTGTGACCTCTACCAGGAAATCTGCCATCGCTTGGGCTTTAATTGCCTGCCTGGGTTTGTATTCCAAGTCATATTGGGACAGCTCTATTGCCCATGCCATCATTCGTCTCGTGAGGTCGGGTTTCTGGAGGACTTGCCAAATGGCCTGGTCGGTTCTTAGGATGATCGCGTGCCCTTGGAAGTACTGTTTTAGCCTTCTGGATGAGGTTAGTAGGGCGTAAGCCAATTTTTCCAACTTGGTGTACTTCAACTCCGCCCCTTGGAGTACTTTGCTGATGAAGTATATTGGGCGTTGAGTCTTGTCTTCTTCTCAGACAAGGACTGCCGCCATGGCTTGTGTGGTCATTGCTAGGTATATGTACAGAGGTTCCCCTTCTCTGGGTTCGCTGAGCACGGGGGGTTTTGAGAGTATCTTTTTGAAGTGGCTAAACGCTTCCTCACATGCCGGGGTCCATTCAAAGGCGATTCCTTTCTTCATTAGGTTGAAGAATGGGATCGCCCTTTCTGCCGAGACTCCGAGGAACCGGGATAGAGCCGTGAGCTTCCCAGTGAGTCGCTGCACATCTTTGACGCACCCAGGGCTTGTCATTTTTAGGACGGCTTCGCACTTGTCTGGGTTGGCTTCCACCCCTCTTTGTGTTATCATGAATCCTAAGAATTTCCCTGATTCCATGGCGAATGCGCATTTGAGTGGGTTGAGCCTCATTTTGAATTTCCTTAGTGCTTTGAAGGCAGTTTGGAGGTCGTCTATTAGCCTGTTCGGCTCTGCTGTTTTTACCAAGATGTCATCGACGTACACTTCTACTGTCTTGCTGATGAGGTCGTGGAAGACCTTGCTCATTAGCCTTTGATAGGTGGCTCCTGCATTCTTCAGCCCAAATGGCATTACTTTGTAACAATAGGTGCCTCCTGGCATTATGAATGTCGTTTTGTCCTCGTCAGGTCGGTGCATTGGGATTTGGTTATAGCCGGAGTACGCATCCATGAAGCTGAGAAAATGATACCCTGCCACCGAGTCTACCAAGGTGTCGATGTTGAGGAGGGGGAAAGAGTCTTTGGGGCATGCTTTGTTCAGGTTGGAATAGTCAACACACATTCTCCACCTCCCACTGGCTTTTTTGACTAGGACGACGTTGAACAGCCATGTCGAGTACTCGAGTTCTTTGATGAATCTTGCTTCCAACAACCCAGCTATTTGTTTGGCGACTTTATTGGCCCTTTCTTGAGACATCTTTCTTCGCCGCTGGGCTATTGGCTTGGCATCTGGTTTTATGGCTAGTCGGTGAGACATGACCTCCGGATCCAATCCCGGCATGTCTGATGATGTCCACGCGAAGAGGTCACCGTTCGCCCTTACGATCTCCATGAGGGGCCCTTGAGTTCGTGGGGCAGATTCTTGTTTACAAAGGTATACTGGTCTGCCGACTTTCCTATCTGAAACTTTTCCATGTCCCCTTCTGGTTCTAGTCTCGGCTTGTCCTCCATCCTGACGTCCAGGTCTGCTAAGAACACACGAGCTGCCTTCTTAGATTCTTTCCTTAGGGAGAGGCCGGTGTTGTCGCAGGCGACCGCCGCTTCTAGGTCTCCCCTTATGGAGCCAACTGTTCCCTTGTCCGTTATGAACTTCACTGTCAAGAATTTAGTGCATATTATGGCTGAGAACTCGTTGATGGTCTTTCTCCCAAGGATGATGTTGTAGGTTGTGGAGTCTCTGAGGACTACGAAGTCCGCCATAACCGATTTCCTGGTGTTACCGGTTTCTAGGCAGATTGGAAGGGAGATCGTCCCGTCGGGTTTTATATAGTTATCGCCTAGTCCCATGACCCTGTGCTAGTGATTTTGGAGGTCAGACTCCTTGACCCCCATGGCATCGAATACGTTTCTAAACAGGATGTCAGTGTCGGCCCCGGTGTCGACGAGGATTCCTTTGACTAACGCTGACCTGACCATCGCTGTAATTACGATGGGGAGGTTCTCAGGGAGGTCGTGAAACCATTTATCTTCCGGGCCAAAGGATATTGTGGGAGGTCCTCTGCTGATGATGGGACCTTCTGTCGAGATGGATAGAATCCGGGTATCCTTTTTTGTTGCCGACTTGGATTTAGGAGGGCTGTTGCGCCCGACCACGACGTTGACCACAAAGGTTGGGGGTTGTTGGCATCTGATAAACCCATATTTTATGATATATTTTGTGCTTAATCTGAGTGATTTATTCAATCTTTCACCCACTTATTCATATTATTTGCATGGTTTTACTTTCCCTTCCTTATTATGTGATGTATGTGAAAAACATGTTTCCTATGCTTTAAAATTAATTATTTTAATTACCTTTATTTCAATTCGATGCCGTGATTAGTGTTTTGAGTAGTTTCAGATCTTCTAAGGCAGGAATGACTTAAAGGACGGAAAGGAAACATACAAAATGGAAGGAAAGCACAAAACAGAGTTTTTGAAGAAAATGGCAGCCACGCGATCGCATGGGCGACGCGGCCGCATGCCAGCGCGAAAAGGCATTGACGCGGCCGCATGACTGACGCGATCGCGTGCCTTAAGCAGAACACATAGGACGCGGTCGCATGACTGACACAATTGCGTGACAAGGAAAACTCCGAATGACGCGACCGCGTGACCCACGCGGACACGTGACAGAGGCCACGCACCAGAAATTGCAGAAAACGCTCGCAGCGAATTCTGAAGCCCTTTTTGGCCCAAATCCAAGTCCAGAAGGCATAGACCAGAGGTTATGAAGTAGGGGAATGCATCCATTCAAGGAGAGTCTCCACTTTAGTTAGTTTTCATGATTTAGACTTAGTTTTGAGAGAGGTTCTCTCCTCTCTCTTCTCTCTTTAGGATTAGAATTTAGAATTAGAATTTTATTCACTTTCAGGATTATCTCTTTATCAGGTTCAATATTCCTTTTTATTTACTTTTGCAATTTAATTTATGAATTCTTCTATGTTACAGATTATTCTTTTGAATTAATGTTATTTGAGGTATTTCAGTTTAATATTACTTTCTTTTATTTACATTATTGTTATTCCCATCTGAAGACATTTTTATTCCAGTAGATTTACTTTTCTCCTTTTGGTCTTGGTTAAGAAATAAGTAACTCAAGAGTTATCAAACTCAAACATGATTGATAATTGTTATCTTGTTAGTTAAATTGAACTTCAATAATCCCAATCTTTTCTTAGGAAATAAATAGGATTCGAAGATCAAACCAATTAATCCCTTGACCTTCCTTTATCTTAGTAAAAGTTAACAAAGTGGAATTAAGATTCAGTTTTCATCATCATTGATAAGGATAGCTAGGATAGGACCTCTAATTTCTCATACTTTGCCAAAAGCTTATTTACAGTCATCTATTTATTTTACTTGCCATTTAAATTACTTGTTCTTCATTTACTTTAATTGCTAATTAAACCATTCGCTCCTCATTCTCAAAACCCCAATTTACAACCTCCATAACCAATAATAAGTACATACTTCCCTACAGTTCCTTGAGAAGACGACCCGAGATTTAAATACTTCGGTTATTAATTTTTAAGGGGTTTGTTACTTGTGACAACCAAAACGTTTGTACGAAGGGATTTCTGTTGGTTTAGAGACTATATCTACAACACGAATGTTTTTATAAAATTCTTTACTGGCAAAAATTCTAACGTCAAAATGGCGCCGTTGCCGGGGAACTGCAATCGTGTGCCTTATTATTGGTTATTGTAAATATTTTTCTTTTACTTGTTTATTTGTCTTTATTTTTCCCTTTTTATTTCTATTAGCTACTATGAATTCTCACCCCTTTCGCTTTGGATTTGGTTCTAATGTTATTGAAAGGAATAGAAGTTATAACAGGAACATGCATCAAGGTCAGAACAATCAAAGATGGATGGAGCCAAAAGGATCTGATCAACCCTTTAGGCAACAACACCCTCCAAGATATCATGGACAAAGACCATTCTACAATGCATACCAAGCCAATAGACATGGTGGACAACCTCGTAGTCACCAACAAGCCCCACCATGTGCTTATAGACCATCCTCTCAACATAACTTCGAACCACCACACTCACAAGCTCCTTTTCACCATTCACCACCGTATGATCCTTATCTACCCCGATTCCAGTCCAATTACTCCCAAACATCACCACTTCCCCATACACCATATCCAAATCTATCACCCCGAGAATCAGAGGTTCGTCTCAAGGAAATAGTAGATCGACTTCAAACAACCCTTCATCAATTGGAGCAAGCAGTAAGTCTATTATCTTCTAGATGTTCAAACATTCAAGGACCTCCCACAGCCCCATGTGGACAATCTAACGAAGAGCGTAGCATGAAGGAGATACTAGAAACTCCAGTGGACAAGACAGAGCATGGCTTCGTCCTGGAACAAGTAGAGGAAGCTGTCATTATTAAAGAAGAAGAGTTGGTTGAAGACTTAGGAGACGCTGAACTTCCATGGGAATCCAGAGTTGTGGAGGATTCTGTCAAGGATGTTACAATTGATGCTAAGGAGGATTGTGCGTAATCCCCAAAGCAAGTCCTTCATGAAGAACTAGACAGAATAACCCAAGAAGCAAGTTTCCTTGATGATGATAATCTCAAGTCAAGTTCTTCTAGTAATGAACTTGCATCCGCAAGTGAATTCTCTGAGATCGAAGGATCTTTCCCAAGTGACTAGGAAGATGATACGGAGGTAGATTTCTCTCAACATCCAGTCAATGACTTAAGTGATGAGGAAGACATAGATGGCTTTGATCAGGACATGGATATGTTTGAAGAATCTTGCAACGAAGTGGAGAAATTCACAGAAGAGCACAAGGGAGTAGAACTCACAGAACCACTAGAACCACCTATCCCAAGGCCAATACCACCCAATACAAGTTTCAAGTGGGTACAATCCTTAACCTTTAACTGTGTTTTTCCACTTGAATATGGTTTGCTTGAAATAGATTGCCAGCTTAGAGCTCTCTACGGCTTTAAGAGTAAAAGGGAAATGGCTCGTACTCAGAGCTGGTGCACAAGGTTTAATAAGGTTCCACGCTTCAACTCGAAGTGCATGGATTGGCATCATGATCAATCGGATGGATCTCGGAAAACGTTTGGTTATCCTGGTGAGAATCTAATTTCTAAACCGCCCAGATGGAAAAGTATAGATCAAGATGAAGGCGGATTTAAAAGCAAAGTTTGAGATCCTGGAATCTATTCCGACATTCGTCACCCCGGGAGCCTGACAATCTGTTTAAAGCTGGTCAGAAGCTTCACATGCCTAGTTTGGGACCCCGGAGGCTATTGGCATTCCAAGCATTGGTGGAGATTTCTGGATGAATTCAAGCATAAGCCACCATAACAGGAAGCTCATCCAATGTCCAACTTAAGGACTTTAACTAAAAGTGCTAGGTGGGAGACAACCCACCATGGTATGATCGTTCCTTTTTCAATTTTTTTATTTAGTTTTATTTGTTTTCAAGTCTTATTTCATTTTATTATATTGAACCTGGAGTTTTGCATCGCATTCATATTAATCATTGCATTCTGCATACTGCATAAAAAAAGGGTGCGCGACGCGACCACATCACTCCAGCGATCGCGTCAAGTTGCGAAAAACACTTCCCACATGACCGCGTCATTCACACGGCCGCGTGATCTGGAGATCGGCGTAAAGATCCAATGTCCAGAAAGTTAGGCTGGAATTGTGCGGCCATTGTGCGTTTCGCACAAACAGCCCATGCGATCGCGTCCCTGACGCGATCGCGTCACTTGCACAACATCAATCCCACGTGACAGCGTGAGCGACGCGATCGCATCGCATGGATTACACAACACCCCAAAAAGAGACAGAGAGTTGCGCTGAAACGATGTTGGATTCGTGCGTTTAGCACAATTACCAGCGACACGATCACATGCCCCAGGCGATCGTGTCATTTACTCTTTTAGCTATTCCATGCGATCGCGTGCCCCACGCGATCGCGTTAACCATCATCTCAGCCCAGCCACGCGACCGCGTGCCCCACGCGATCGCGTGGATTCAAATTTATAACCCCCCAGTCACGCGAACCCTAACATTCGCGCCCCCCAACCACTCTCCTCCCTCTCTTCTTCTCCACTCACACCACCACCACCCAGCCACCATCACCGAACGACCGCCACCCCGCCGACCACCCAGACCCCGCTGCCACCCACCCCCTTCCTTCCCCCCCTCTTTCTTCTTCTTCCTTCTTCCTCCTCCCTCCACCGCCACTGCCCTCCTCCGCAATCACCACCACCGTACCGCCGTCACCGCCCAGTGCCACCCACGCCCCCTTCCTTCCCCTATTTCCCCTACCCCATTACCCTACCTTTCCCTCCCTGCCCCCGAACAGCAGCCACCACCGCCGCGTCACCCTCCTCCACCGCGCCAGACACCGCTGCCACCATCCCCAGCCACCTTTCTGCCCCACTCTTCTTATTTGGCCTACCAGGTTCCGACGAACGCCACCCTTCTATCAATTCGTAGTTAACTCATATTTTTTCTGTTTATGTTCATATTTAGGCTAGTTAGATATGCATGTTGTAGTGGATTCTAGGTTGTTAGGTAGCCTAGGATGTGGTTAGTGGATTTAGCTCTGTTTAATTGCACTATTCGTTTTTCTTGTTTTATCAATTTGCAATTCTGCTGTTGCTGTGAAGTTCGTAATGTTCATATGCTGCTCTTCAAGTTCATGCTGCTATGATCTTTCTTATTCATCCTATTTAATTGCAGCTTTAATTTTGATACATATGAACTATTCTGTTGCTGTTTATTTTCCGGGACAATCCAATTTTAGCCGGAATGCTACCCAAATTTCTGTAAAATGTTTCCATTCATGTCTTGGTTTTGACATTTTCAACTGTGCTTTCCTTAGATTTAACCAAACCGATTCATGAATGCCAGGACAAGCTTTTTCATTCTCTTTGATTTCCTGGTTCATAAATTGCATTTTTGATGTTTAGATTCCAATTTTTGCTATTTCTATATCTATCTGAATCATCATCAACCTGTTTTCCTTGTTTGGTTATGAGTTACCTGTAACCTTTAATTGTGAATACTTGTTACTTAGAAACTTATCATTATGCCACTTACATTAACCCACTTTTTCCTAACTCACTAATTTTAACTTCTTAAACTCTTTTTCAATTCTAACCAACCTAACCTTTCATACTCCCTCTTTTTGGTTTTTCAATTTCTCTTTAACCTTCTAACCATGGCATACTGATAATTTTTCCTAATTAACATGCCTTCTATTACATTTTGGATTGTGAATTCTTCTTTTCAGACTTTTAACTCCTATACAATCTTTAATGCACATTTACTTAACTCATTTTCCTTATCCTATTGCTCCTTTGCCACTTTGTGTTTCTTTTGATTATTTGCCTATTTGTTTTCCTGTTTTATATTTATCCTGATTTTCTATTTTTCAGGATGTCTGCCACCCAGAGAAAAGGAAAAGCAAAGGCAACTACTGGCAAACGTAAAAGAGGAGAATCCGCTATGTCCATCATGGATATCATGCACGATGACTCCTGGCGGGAGAAAAATTTTACCCCACAGGAGAAAGCTGACCAGCTACTCCCTACTAATGATCCAGTAAAGTTTGCAAACCGATACTGTGAGCTGAAGTATCCGGTGTTTGCAACCTCCAGAAACCTATACCTGGAGAGGACTTTGAAGATCCCAGAAGAACTCCAGCAATACACCTCTGATCAGATCAAACAAAGAGGCTAGTTCTTTTTGGAGAGAAACCTGACTGAGGTTAATGCATCTTGGGTTAGGGAATTCTACTGCAATTACTTCAAAACTTCCCTAGATGCAGTGAACCTTAGAGGGAAGCAAATTCTAGTCACTGAAGAGGCCATTGAAGATATTCTAAAACTTCTGCCTAAATCCGATCAGCTGGATGGATATCAAAAAGCTGAGGAAGATATGCGCTTCATGAAGTTTGATTGGGATGCAGTCAAGGCCAGGATAGTCCTTGACCTGATCGTTCCTTGGATTATGGGTCAGAACACTACCATGCCAAAGGGAATCAAGCGGATTTACTTGAATGATGAGGCTCGGCTATGGCATCAGATACTTAGCAACTTCATTATGCCGAGGACTCACGAGACTGAGATACCTGCCACTATGATCACCTTCCTATGGTGTGTGATGGAGGGTAGGGACCTGTACCTGCCACGCTTTATCCGGTACTATATGGCCAGGGTCCACGTCCGAGGCACTCTTCCCTTTCCTTATCTGATTACACAGCTAGGCCGTTGAGCTGACGTGCCTTGGGAGGATGCTGATGAGAAGCCACCTGCTGCAGAATGCAAGAAGATTATCCCTCACAGCAGGAACTTTCTGGCTTTGGGCTACAGACCTCCATTCCTCACTGTTACTACTGAGACAGCCACACCATCTGCCGGCCCCTCTTCTTCCACAGCTACCCCTGCTACCACCACTGCACCTCCACCTGCCCGAGAGTCCGTCTATCATCTAGTGCACCGCCTGTTTCGACGGCTTGACCAGATGGAGCGTCGCAACAAGCGACGCTATGAACACCTGAAGCTGATGATACGCTCTGGTGACATCCCCTCCGAGCCTGACACACTATCCGAGGCATCTGAGGAGGAGGCAGATGATCACGAGGCAGAGACCCATCCACAGAGCGAGGTTGCGCAGGCAGGCACAGAGCAGGCCGCATTACATCAGGAGGCTCTGCCTCAGATTCAGGCTGTAGACCCCGAGATCCTTATCCAGTTAGCACCTCCTCTGCAGCAGGCAAATCCTCAGACCACCACCACAGAGACTCCAGCTACCCGTCCTTCCAATGATGACACCCCTTCACACCCTGCTTGAGTGAGCATCAGGGACGATGCTTCATTTTAAGTGTGGGGAGGTCGCCATCTCTGGCGTACATTTTTCTGGTGAACCACTACAGACTCTTTTTATTTTATTTTGCTACTTTTCTGTATTTTTCTTTTTATTTTTATTTTTCTTTTCTCAGTACTTATATATTGTTATTTCCATGTATTTTATACTCTATTTTCTGCATTTTGCATTTTAGTTCATATTTTAGCCATTTAGTTTAGTAGCAATTCTAACTCATTAGTTATAGAAATTATGGATTAATTAGTATAGTTTACCCTTTTTAGCATAAGATAGCTTAGTTTAATTTGAAAATATAAAAAGAAAGTAAACTAGGGACTTGAACATAATAGAAACAATCCACACACCTTGTATATATAGCATTACATGTTGGTTAGTTAACAACATTTCATCAAGGAGAAACACTAGAACTTTAAAGCCACCTTAAGTTTTACATTGAGAATAATGAGAATTTTTAACTAAACCTGCATGACATACATAACTGATAAATGATTTTTGAGCTAGAGAATACACAACCTGTGAGTTTTGAGCTTAATTGTATGGTTACATTCAAACCATAATATTTTATTCCTGTGTGTTTCACCCTTCTTATTTATTCTGATGTTCTTTACTTTGTTTTAATCTATATGTCCAATTATAGAATAGAAATATATACCAAGAGAGTCATTGAGGCCATTATGTGATTTTAGCTCACTTATCCCAAATTGGCCTACCTTTTACATCACCCTTGTTAGCCCATTTGAACCTTTAAACCCCCTTTTATTCTATCAGCCACATTACTAGCCTTAAGCAGAAAAACAAAATAAAAATCCCAAGTTGAATCCTTGGTTAGCTTAAGATAGAAATTGTGTAACTGTTTAAGTGCGGGAAACCTATTGGGAACATAGATGATAAAAACAAAAGGTAGAAAAGTTGAAAAGAATAAAATAATTCAAAATAAAAGTTTTGGGAAGCATGCTCATGTGAAATCAAAATAATTGAATTACCATGTGCATTAAAAAAAGTGTTATTTTTCAGTAGTTGAATAAAGGGGACACAAAAAGAATTCCCCAAATGTGAAATAAAACAATGCACATGGGATAAA
The DNA here is from genome assembly GCF_059453495.1 of Arachis ipaensis. Lineage (NCBI taxonomy): Eukaryota > Viridiplantae > Streptophyta > Magnoliopsida > Fabales > Fabaceae > Arachis > Arachis ipaensis. Next base: position 58,773,906 of record NC_142442.1, read on the forward strand.
AAAAATAATAAACATTGAAACATGAGCATGTAACATCAAAAGTGGGAAAATATAAGAAAACAGGTAAAGAAGCTTTGCTTTACAAAGTATGTATGTTAGGTGAGATCTTAGACTAATTAAGGATTCACTTATTAGCTCACTTAGCCTTATACATATACCCTTACCTTTACCTTGGCCCATTACAACCTTAATTAAAGACCTCATGATTTTTGGTATGTCTATATTCTATAATTGTTGATTGGTTAGATGAAGAACAAAGTTATAGAAAGTAAGAATAAAAAGAAGAATAGAGTAATTTACCCAATAAACACTGAGTGACTAGAGAGTAAACACAAAATCCAGTGAGGGTTCAATAGCTCATTAACATATATCTCTGCTGAAATTATTAATTGTCTTGCAAGTTTATAAAATGTTTTTCTCTCCCATTTCAATTGTAAAGGCACTTTATCAACTATCTAAGGTTTGGCTGTATATATATATATATATATATATATATATATATATATATATATATATATAATATATATATATATATATATATATACAGCCAAACCTTAGATAGTTGAATAAAAATTAGAATTGCATGATGCATCTAGGTAGTTGTATTTAGATTAGATTGCATTGCATGGCATTCCACCACTTTAACCTAACATTACTCTTGGGCTTAGCATGAGGACATGCTATTGTTTAAGTGTGGGGAGGTTGATAAACCCATATTTTATGATATATTTTGTGCTTAATCTAAGTGATTTATTCAATCCTTCACCCATTTATTCATATTATTTGCATGGTTTTACTTTCCCTTTCTTATTATGTGATGTATGTGAAAAACATGTTTCTTATGCTTTAAAATTAATTATTTTAATTACCTTTATTTCCATTCGATACCGTGATTAGTGTGTTGAGTAGTTTCAGATCTTCTAAGGTAGGAATGACTTAAAGGACGGAAAGGAAACATACAAAATGGAAGGAAAGCACAAAACAGAGTTTTTGAAGAAACTGACAGCCACGCGATCGCATGGGCGACGCGGCCGCATGCCAGCGCGAAAAGGCATTGATGCGGCCGCATGACTGACGCACCGCGCGCCTTAAGCAGAACTCATATGACGCGGTCGCATGACTGACGCAACCGCGTGACAAGGAAAACTCTGAATGACGCGACCGCGTGACCCACGCGGATGCGTGACAGAGGCCATGCACCAGAAATTGCAGAAAATGCTCACAGCGAATTCTGAAGCCCTTTTTGGCCCAAATCCAAGTCCAGAAGGCATAGACCAGAGGTTATGAAGTGGGAGAATGCATCCATTCAAGGAGAGTCTCCACTTTAGTTAGTTTTCATGATTTAGACTTAGTTTTCAGAGAGGTTCTCTCCTCTCTCTTCTCTCTTTAGGATTAGGATTTAGAATTAGGATTTTATTCGCTTTCAGGATTATCTCTTTATCATGTTCAATATTCCCTTTTATTTACTTTTGCAATTTAATTTATGAATTCTTCTATGTTACAGATTATTCTTTTGAATTAATGTTATTTGAGGTATTTCAGTTTAATATTTCTTTCTTTTATTTACATTATTGTTATTCCCATCTGAAGACATTTTTATTCCCGTAGATTTACTTTTCTCCTTTTGGTCTTGGTTAAGAAATCAGTAACTCAGGAGTTATCAAACTCAAACATGATTGATAATTGTTATCTTGTTAGTTAAATTGAACTTCAATAATTCCAATCTTTTCTTAGGAAATAAATAGGATTTGAAGATCAAACCAATTAATCCCTTGACCTTCCTTTATCTTAGTAAAGGTTAACAAAGTGGAATTAAGATTCAGTTTTTATCATCATTGATAAGGATAGCTAGGATAGGACCTCTAATTTCTCATACTTTGCCAAAAGCTTATTTACAGTCATCTATTTATTTTACTTGCCATTTAAATTACTTGTTCTTCATTTACTTTAATTGCTAATTAAACCATTCGCTCCTCATTCTCAAAACCCCAATTTACAACCTCCATAACCAATAATAAGAACATACTTCCCTGCAATTCCTTGAGAAGACGACCCGAGGTTTAAATACTTCGGTTATTAATTTTTAAGGGGTTTGTTACTTGTGACAACCAAAACGTTTGTACGAAGGGATTTCTGTTAGTTTAGAGACTATATCTACAACACGACTATTTTTATAAAATTCTTTACTGGCAAAAATCCTAACGTCAGCGTCCCCTATGGGTTCTTGCCTTGGCTTGACAGTTCGGCTACGATCTTCCTCGGATCGTTCACATTCCCGTCTCCTCGGTTCTCTGATGAGCCGGGAGAACTCGCTCAAATATCCTTCTCTGATGGCCTGCTCTAAGGCATCTTTGACATCGAAGCAGTCTTGGGTCTTATAACCGAATCCCTTATGATAATCACAGTAAAGGCTTTTGTTGCCTCCCGTTCTTTCCTTCAATGGTCTAGGACTGGATAGGATTTCCTTGTCTGCAATTTATTGGTAAACCTCCACTATGGGCGCCATGAGTAGCGTGTAGTTTTTGAACCTCCCTACCCGTGGGGGTTGCTTAGGTTGCTTGGCTAGGGTGCCGTCCCTAGGAGCTTCCTTGTATCTGTCGACCTGGGGGCCTACCGAGTTGAGGGGTTTGGGAGCTGCCATTTGTTGGCTGCTACAACCTGACTCACCTCTTCATCATTGATGTATTCCTTGGCCACGCTTTGAATTTCCTGCATGGACCAGACAGGCTTGGTAGTGAGGTGCTTCTTAAAGTCCTCGTTTAGCAGGCCGTTCGTCAGGTAGAGACTAGCAACTGAGTCTGTAAGGCCGTCGATCTCTAAGCATTCGTCGTTGAATCTGTCCAAGAACTTCCTGGTCGGCTCTCCGGGTTTTTGGGTAACCCTAGTAAGTTAATCGGGTGCTTTGCCTTGGCTATGCGTGTTGTGCACCGAGATAGAAAGCTTTGGAAGATGTCCGCGAAGGCTGTGATGGACCCTTGTGGGAGTGTGTTGAACCATCGGATCCCTGGGCCGGCCAGCGTAACAGGGAATTCAAATTCATTCTTGCTTCAAAAGCTGTAAGGTGCTCCTGGGGATCCTTAGTCCCATCGTACCTCATGCCCGTTGGCTTGTCAAAATTCTTCAGAAGCCGGACCTTGAGGATTGAGGGGTGGAAAGGAGTGGCTCCCATGATGATGAGTTCCTGTTGTTTCTTGGCTTTCCCTCTTCAGGACTCCCCGAGGCTCTCGAACCTGCCTTAGGTAGGTCGAGTGGTCGCCTGTGTATGCGCTTCATCGCGCTTTGTTGGGCTCCTTTCTCTGTTCTCGTATCTTTGGTAGGGGGATCGGGTACGGGTGTGGGATCGGCTGGCGTCATCGTGGGATCAACTGACGTCGCCGTGGGATCAACTCCTCGCTGCCAGCTCCCTTTCAAGGTTTTGTACTCTGTGTCTTAGCTCTTGCATAATCTTGGCGCTGTCGGCTCCCGTTTCTCCAAAAGGACGTCTTTGGGGGTTCTTGGTGTAGATTGGTTAGTTTAGCTGAACGGAGGATCGTGGCTATTGGCCACTACGAGCTGTCGAACTTGCCCTGCTTAGGCGGGCCCCGCCTCCTTCACGAAGTTCTTCCGACGTGGGAAGTCGCTCCATGTATGTTCCAGGGTCCCCACAGACGGCGCTAATGTTCGTTACTTGATGTTCTCGGGTACTCGACGGGTCGGATGATGGAGAAAGGGTGAGAGGGCGAGACCCTGGAGTGACTTGGTGCGGGTTTCTGGACGTGAGCTGAAGACTGGCGACACCGAAGGTAGAACGGATGGGGGGGTGGCTACCTGCAAGGACACTCCGACGATCAAGTCAGTGTTCGTACGAGATGATAGCCAAATTAGGTAAGATGATGTGTACCTTGGGGGGAGAGCTGACTTTTCCCCTTATATACTGTGCTGGGCGGGCCCATTAAATGGCCTAGCCTGCTGGCCAAGAAGCTTCTGTGAGCTGTCTCGGTCCACGTGGGAGAAGCAGGTTGCTCCGGACTTCGGATCGGGATTTCGGGTGCTGCCCCGAGGATACCGACCCGACCGGTTTGCTGGGCGTGGTGACTTGAGCCGCAGTGGCAAGTCGCGTGTTACTCCGGGTCGGGCGTGGGGGACGACCCGTCGGGTTTCCTTATCCTGGTGGTTCGGGCATGGGTCGGAGGCTGTGTCCCCAACCCGCCGGGTGATCGGGCTGGACCTGTGTGGGTCCATAACAAAGAGTTACACCTAAACATTTTTCTTCTTTGAGAGTAGAATTATACCTAAACATTGACTCAGAGCTAAAGATAAAAAGAAATTGATATATGGTCAATAACTTTTTCTTTTTCAAATTTTTTTCAAGAGTTGATTTTGAAGAAACATGCTTTTTTTTTTTATATTCAACTATATAATATTGTCTCAAAGATAACAAAACAGGAATAAAGTATACCTTTTTCTTAATATTTTTAAAAAAATTTAAAAATATCTCTAATATTTTTTTTAATTATAACTTTAATGTTTTTAATATGTTTTGATTTTATTATATCGATTAATTTCTTTTTACAGTCAATTCATGATCAATATATTTTTTTTTCAATTTTACTGCCCTCTCGAGAATACAAATTTCTATCTCTGTTCAAGTAAGTAATATCTATTAACTATAATTGTCAAAGAAGTCTTTAAATCCAAAATTCCCAAAATTTCACTCATCAATAACTTTTCCGTTGATTCTATTTAACCCTCTTTCCTTTTACGCTACATCAATCTTCAAAACAAAATATTCATTTCATTATTCATTTTCTCCTTTTTTCGCCATGTCTTCTTCTCAACTCATCTTTTTCTTTCGCCCCATCCTATCTGCTTCAGCTCACAACGGTCACGACGACAATCATGCTGAGATCGATGGAGGTGACACCGTCGATCTCTGTTCAAAGTCATTGATCCTTGCCAAGATTTATTGCCTCGTAGGATCTTCATCATGACATTCATCGCCGAAGTGTCCATATACATGCTAAAATTGAACGAGGATTTTCTTGTTTTGGAAATACAATTTTATTGGGATAGTGTTCTTGAGAACAACCATGATGTATTTTCTTGGCGATGCTAACAAGATTTTAGGAAATTTGACGGACAAAGTGTTATGATGATGATGAGTACATAGGGTGCTAAAATTGAACGAGGGTTTTCTTGTTTTGGAAACACAGTTCTGTTAGTAGAGTGTTCTTGTGAACAACAATGATGTATTTTCTTGGCAATGCTAACAAGATTTTAGGGGATTTGATGGACAAAGTGTTGTGATGATAATGGGTACAGAGATGAGGGTAGGGCTAGCAACATGTACTCTATCCGCAGATACCCAGTTCGATCGAGTGGGGTTGCCTACCAACCTACTGCGGGGAGGGTAGAGTATGGTGCGTGCTATGTGCAGTGAAGAAAGTGGGTATTAAACCCATGACCTCTTTTTTGAAAAAACTCAAAGTAACTACTTAGCTAATCATTTAAATTGGTAATTTAGTACGTTTGTTCTTTTTTATATAAAGTTAACCTAAAATTAAAATAAAACTTAAAAAGAAAATTCATATATCACATGTTCGCCGTTTATCAAATTCTCTTCACTCGAAAACCATAAGTCCTTCCTCATTTCTCTATCGCTACAACTCTAAGTTCTTTTTTCTTCCTTCGTCGCTGCAACTCCCGGCGTCGATGCAACACCTCCTTGCTACTCTCCCTGTTCATTGCACCGTCACCCCTCACCGCGTCATTCTCCCTGTTCGCGATGTCCATTATCCTCTCCGCCACTGCTCTGTGCTCTCGTCTCCGCTCGCGTCCGCTGTGCCATCCCCTACCTCGTCCGCTGCTCCGTGATTTGCGTTGCCCGCTCGATAAAAGCCGTAATCTGTCGTCAATAGCATCACCACATAGCCGTCGATTGTCCCTCCTCCTCCACTTCAAGTTGGATACTCTCACCCTCTCTGTAATTTATTGTGCTGAAAGTTTATTTTGTATTTTTGGTGTTTGTTTGTTATGAATTTTGATGATTTGCAGCATGCTTGTGCTCTAAACCTTGCTGAATTTTTTGCAGCCGCAACATGCATGTGCTTGTTTTGTGCATCTTTGTGATTGTTTTGTTATTCCTGCATATAGGATTGGGTAAGGTAGGGTTGAGAATTTTAGGGTGTAAGTAGAGTTTAGATTAAGTTTTAAAAAAAATTTTAACCTGTGGGTAGAATTAGAGTAGAGTCTACAACATACTCTATCCATTATCAGTTTTAGATGAGGGGATAAAATTGAAAAAAAAATCATAAGTTGATTGTCAAAAAATTAACGAAAAAATAAATTTTAAATTATCAAAAATATTAGAAATAAAATTAAAACAAATTAAATATATGAGTATTTTTGAATTTTTTTAAAAATATTAGAGATAAAAAGTATAGTTATAATCTATTTGATAAAGAGGAAATGCTGGTGAAGAAGAACAATGCAAATAATGTATACAAGAAAATAAATGTTTAAAAGTATCCAATGAGTTTAAAACTATGTTATAGTTTATTCTATTGTTATACTTTCATGTAAAATTTAAAATTTCATATTTTATTTTCTATTTTATCCCAGATGTAATTTATACAGAAAATTACCATATTTCTTTCTGTTATTTAATTGGTTGTCTAATATACTAAACATTTGCCACGGCTATAAATAGTTAAATACATACAGAAAACTATATTTTCAGAAGTCACAGATTTACTTACTGTCTTGGACTTTGCTCTTCCAGCATACTTTTGGAAATAATCAAAATATCATATTCCCATCCTGTTAAAATTAAATCTTCTTCTCCGAGGATATCCCTGAAAATTAAAGTAATTAGTCATTTAGGTAACTGGATACACAAGCGGGAAAACCAAATATTTCTCTAAATATTTCCTTCCTCAAAGTAAGGCCATGTGATTTTTAGAATTTATGGGTTTATTTTCTATATAATTTTTTAATTAAAATAATTCTATTTTTCCTCTCTATTTCTATAATACACTATTTTTACTTTTACTGACATGATGATTTTTAATTGGATGCAATTATAAAAGAATAAGTAAATCATAAAAAATTAAAAAAAATGTAAATATTGACAAAAATATTCCTAAAGATCAAAATAACAAAATAGTTCTAAAAAAAATTTTAAAACATGACAAAGGTAATAACTATTTAAAAGTTACATGTAGGCATCAATTAGACCAAAATTTTATATCTAGACTTCTTTTTTTTTTAAACTTTTTTCATTAAAAAAACAATTTATTTGGCATAAAATCAACAATAAAAATAAAAATTCATTATTCTAAAAACAAGATTAGCTCCGTATTTAAAAGGAAAAACCCTCAAATAAAGATGAATTTGATAAATGTACGAGATGTCTCCGATATGGGTTGAAGGGTGAATCGGGAACCTGCGGATCAAGGTCGGAGCCGGGTCGCTTGACTGGAACAATTGGGGGAGGTACCTGCAAAGACACTCCGATGCTCAAGTCAGAATGGATCTGAGAGGTATAAGGTGTGTGGAATGAATCAATACCTCGTTCTTTTTTTCTGAAAAATCTTCTCTCTTCTCTGTGATACTGTTCTCTTTTGCTTGCTGTCCCTGTTTCTTCAAGCTTTCCAGGATCATCTTCTGCATTTCCAGGTTGGTATGCTTCGCTTTTCTTCTTTTTTTTTTTGTGATACGTCTGTCGTTTTGTATTTGCCATGCATTGCTTTGTCATTTCCTTGCTGTATTGTGTTTTGGGCGGTGGTATTTGAGTTTTGAGGGGGCTGAGTGTGGTTGTGTTTGGTTAGTAATGGCGGTGCACCACCGTGTTGGACTAGCAGTAGTGGTAAGTTTCTGTTCTTGCTTCTGCGTAGGGTTATTAGGCTGATGGTGGTGCTCCTCCTTGTTTTAGGTATGCATCGGCGGAGAAATGAGGGTGTTGGTGCTCTCATAGCCCCCTCCAGGGGCGTCCCCGCTCGCTACACTTGGGTGACTAGCGACGTGTGGGGCGTTCTGTCACGGATGACGAAGGCCGATCTTCAACGCCTCCGTGATCAGGGGGCGATTTATGGTGGCAGCAATATGGAGCGGCAGTACGAGCTTGCCCTTCCATATGCCGATGAGCGCGTTTTCTATTTAAACCTTCATTCGCCCACTGTTCCGGACTGGATGTGGGTTTACGAGTCGATGTTCACTCGGCTCAGCGTGCGGTTTCCTTTCTCGCCATTTGTTCAGGATTTGCTGAGTCGGTGTTCCGTGGCGCCTCCTCAGCTTCATCCGAATAGTTGGGCTGTCGTGCGGTCTTTCGAGTTGGTGTGCCGGTATCTCGATCTTCCGGCTTCTGTTCCTGTTTTCCTTTTTCTTTTCTTATGCACTCTCCCGACTAAGGAAGGGAAGCATAAGAAAGGATATATGCCGTTTCGTGCTCAGCCTCATCGTTGAATTTTTGGGTTGTTTGAGGATTCCTTTCATGGTTTCAAAAGGGAGTATTTTAAGGTGCGCCCCGTCCAGGGGCATCATCCGTTTTGGCTGTCGCCGGAGGGCGTACGCCGGTTTCCGACATACTGGAATTTCCGTGCTGGCCCGTCGGTTCTGACTAAGTTCACCTATGACGGTTTATCTCAGGAGGATAAGGACGTTGCCAACGTTTTATGGCATTTGTTTGGCGAGCGTCCGTTGAATCCTCGAGATGTCATGGGGGATCCCGAGGCTTGTCGGGCGTATATCGGTGTGTGCCTTGTCCCTTTCTTGATTTTTTTATGTTTTATTTTCCCGACTTTGTAACTTGATTTTTCTTTGGTTTCTTTCAGTTGAGATGGCTGGTGGGCTGACTTCAATGGCCAGGTTGAAGGCAGCGATGGGTCGGGAGGAGGGGTCTTCGTCTCCTTCTACCCCTGTCTCCAATCCTGCTGTGGATTCTCAGCCAGTTTCTCAGGAGGTAATTTCTTTGGGTGAGCGAGCCGACGCTCAAGTTTCTCCTGGTCCTGCGAACTCGCCTGAAGTCGTCGTGGTGACGGCTGCTGAGGCTTCTCGGAAAAGAAAAAGGCCTGAGGATCCGAGCAGCGAGACTTTCGAGGAAGAGGGTTTGGTGCCTAGTGTGATAGACCGTTGTTTCGATGCCCTGGGGTTTATCGATCAACACTTGATGCCTGGTACGAAGCCGTTTTTTGATGGCTGCGATGTTTCGTTCCAGGCCAAGTCGGTGTATCGTGCCCTCCTTCGGTCTGCTGTCGTTGTTCGGAAGGCTGAGCCCATGATGGCTCAAGTTGGCTTGTTGGATAAGAAACTCCTCCATTCTCAGGCTGAGATGGTTAAGCTGAAGGAGAAGCTTGAGGCTGCCGAGATTGCGAGGGAGAAGGCAGTGAAGTCTTCTGAGGAAGCCGGGGCAGAAATTCTCTGGCTTTCCGAGGTCGAGACTTCACTTCTTTCCCAACTGGGTGAGGAGCGGCAAAAGGCTTCTAATGCAGGTTCCCAGGCTGCCGTGCTTCTCGGTGAGTTTGAGGCTCTGTAGGCCGAGGTTGCTGCCTTGAAGAGGGAGAAAACGGAGTTGCTGGCTGATGCCAAGGATGCGATTACTGCTACTGAGGAGACGATGAAGGCACAGGCTCTGGTGTTGGCTCCGGGTGTGGATGTGTCCGTGATGGGAGCGTTCAAGACCGTTTATGATGGCCAGATAGTCGACCTTGAGTAGCTTTAACTCTTGTAATTTTGCATTTTTGCTTTTAGACTTGGTTTGTATTTTGGATATTTTGGTTTGGCCATGGGCCGTGTAACCGTGACTTCGTAATTTCGGGTTTCGTTTAACGACTTTTTCGGCCGTTCGGGCCTCTTTTGTATATTCCGTTTGAAGCTATTTCATTTTTTGGTTTATTTCATTCCCTGTTTGGGATGAGCGGACCGTCGTGTGGTCGGATTTTCGTGGATATCCGTGTTATGGGCCTGGAGGGTGATCGGTCCTCCAGTCGTGGCCGTGATTTTGTTCCGTATTTGGGACATTTTAAAAAAAAATAAAGAATATAGGGATAGCCTTTGATGGAATTTTTATTGATGGGTGGCCCTCGTTAAAACCCTCCGTGTGTGGCGGGAAAGAGTACCCGGGATTGATACTTAAGCAAAATTAAAAAAGATTTTAAGATTCGTAAAAAATGGGAAGATAAGTGAGGAGAGGACGATAACCAAAAAGGGAAAGGGTGACCTAGGGAGGTCGGTCTAAGTGTAATATCGTCGTAAGTTGGCGGCGTTCCATGTTCTCAGGACTTCATTGCCGTTGAGCCGTTCGAGTTTGTATGCTCCCTTTCCGATTGTAGCCTTGATTCTGTATGGTCCTTCCCAGTTGGAGGTGAGTTTTCCCTCTCCTGGGGTCGGGAGACCAATGTCGTTTCGTCGTAGGACGAGGTCGTCAGTTGCAAATTCTCGCCGGATGACTCCATGGTTGTATCTTAGGCTGATTCTTTCTTTTAGGGCTAGCTCTCTGAGATGGGCTATGCTTCTTACTTCGTCAATGAGGTCTCGTTCTGCTTCCTCGTCGTTACCTCCGACTGTTTTTCTGGGGCTTGGGTCTCCGATCTCTACCGGGATGACCGCCTCCACCCCGTATGTTAATTGGAAAAGTGTTTCTCCCGTGGTCGTTTGAGGTGTGGTTCGGTATGACCATAGGACCGATCCGAGTTCGTCGGCCCATAGTCCTTTGGCTTCGTTGAGCCGCTTTTTGAGTCCTTTGACAATTATTTTGTTCGCGAATTCCACCTGACCGTTTGTTTGGGGGTGTTCTACTGAGCTGAAACGGTGAGATACACGTAGCTCTTCCAAAAATTCTCTGAACTTTTTGTCAGCAAATTGGGTTCCGTTGTCTGAGATAATGATCTCGGGGATCCCGAATCGGGTGATGATCTGTCGCCAGAGGAATTTTCGGCATTGGGTTGCCGTTATGGAGGCCAGGGGTTCGGCTTCGATCCATTCGGTATAGTAGTTTATGGCAACGATGAGGTACCTGAGTTGACCGGGTGCTGTAGGGAAGGGCCCGACGAGGTCAATCCCCCAGGTGCCGAATGGCCGTTCTGCCAATATGATGCTGAGCTGGTGTGGGGCGGCTTGGTGGATATTGGCGTGCCTTTGGCATTTGTCGCAGCTTTTAACTATTTGTATGGAATCCCGGATAACCGTGGGCCAGAAGTAGCCTGCCCTGATGACTTTTTGGGCTAATGTTTTGCCTCCGACGTGGTGGCCGCAGCAACCTTCGTGGATTTCGCGGAGTATGTACTCCGTGTTCTCAGGTTCGACGCATTTGAGCAGGGGTTGCGAGAATCCACGTTTGTATAGCTGTCCTACGACAACGGTATAGTTGGCGGCTTCCCTTTTTATTCGTTTTCCCTCTTTGGGATCCGGCGGCAGTGTTCTGTCAAGGAGGTACTGTAGGATAGGGTAGGTCCAAGATCCTTGGTTCGAGAGTGTCAGATGAGCGTTGGTTGTCGTTGACACAGAGGGTGACTTAACGACTTCCTGGATTAGCGATTTGTTACCGTGTCCTGGTTTGGTACTGGCTAGTTTGGAAAGTAGGTCTGCCCTGGCATTTTGTTCCCTAGGAACGTGCTGTATGGTAACGTGCTCGAATCCTTCTTTTAGTTTGTTTACCTTGGCGAAGTATTGTTAGAGTAGGGGATCTCGTGTCTGGTAGTCTCCATTAATTTGGGAGCTGACTACCTGTGAGTCGGTATTTACCTCTAGGACCTTAGCTCCGACTTCCCGGGCTAGGGCTAGGCCTGCCAAGAGGACCTCGTATTCTGCCTGGTTGTTTGAGAGTGGGAATTCGTATCGTACTGACTGTTCGATCACGACTCCGTTTTGGCTTTTGAGAATGACCCCGGCGCCTCCGGAAGTGATGTTCGAGGAGCCGTCAACGTGTAGCTTCCATGATTCGGGGGTGGAGTCTCCTGGTGTCATTTCGGCGATAAAGTCGGCCATGGCTTGTGCTTTGATCGCGTATCGGGGTTCGAACTTGATATCAAACTGGGATAGTTCGATGGACCATGCTAGCATTCTGCCCGCTAGGTCGGGTTTTTGTAGTACCTGCTAGACCGCTTGGTCGGTTCGGACCGTCACGGAATGAGCCTGGAAGTATTGTCGTAGGCGTCGGGAGGCTGTAAGGAGTGCGAAAGCCAGTTTTTCTAAGCGTGAGTAGCGAGCTTCCGCATCCTGTAAGACTCTGCTTATGAAGTATACGGGTTTTTGTTCTTTTTTCTCGTTTTCACAGATGAGCACTGCTGCGAGTGCCTCCTCCGTTATGGAGAGGTACAGGTAGAGTGTTTTTCCTGTCTGGGGTTTGGCGAGAATTGGTGGTTCCACTAAGACTCTCTTGAAATGTTAGAACGCTTCTTCGCATTCCGTCTCCCACTTGAAAGGGGCCCCTTTTTTCATTAGTTTGAAGAAAGGGATCGCTTTTTGAGCCGATGCCCCGAGAAAGCGTAATAATGCCGTCAATCGGCTGGTGAGCTTTTGGATGTCTTTAAGGTTTTTCGGGCTCGTCATTTCGAGGACGGCGCAACATTTCTCCGGGTTTGCTTCAACTCCGCGTTGCGTGATCATAAAGCTGAGGAACTTCCCTGCCTCCATTCCGAAGGCACATTTTGCCGGGTCGAGTCGCATTTAGTGCTTTCGTAGGGTGTTCATTATGACTTTGAGGTCGTTGGTGAGTTACTTGCCGGATTCGGTCTTGACGAGCATGTCGTCTATGTAGACTTCTAGTTTGCTTCCGGATAGGTTTTGAAATATCTTGTTGACAAGTCTTTGATAGGTGGCTCCAGCGTTTTTCAGGCCGAAGGGCATCACTGTGTAGCAGTATGTCCCGTCTGGGGTGATGAATGCTGTTTTTTCTTCTTCTGGTCGGTGCATCGGGATCTGGTTGTAGCCGGAATATGCGTCCATAAAGCTGAGGTATCGGTGGCCGGATGCGGCATCTACTAATCCGTCGATGTTTGGTAAAGGAAAGGCGTCCTTCGGGCAGGCTTTGTTGAGGTCCGTGTAGTCGACGCACATTTGCCATTTCCCGTTAGATTTTTTCACTAGTACGACGTTGGCTAGCCATGTCGTGTAGGGGAGTTCCCTGATGAAGTTGGCTTCGAGTAGGGCTTTAACTTGCTTTTTGACCTCGGCGGCTCGGTCTAATGACATTTTTCGTCTCTTTTGTGCCACTGGTTTAGCTTTGGGGTCCACGACTAGCCGGTGGGACATAAGGTCGGGGTTTATTCCCGGCATGTCGGCTGGTGTAAATGCGAACAAGTCTCTATTTTGCTTCAGGAGTTGGGAGAGTTCTTCTTTAAGATCGTATGGGAGGTTCCTATTAATGAAGGTGTATTCCTCTTTGGTTGGCCCTATCTGTAGCTTTTCCATGTCTCCTTCTGGTTCTAGCCTGGGTTGGTCGTCTTGGCGGGCATCCAGGTCGGCTAGGAATACCCCAGCCACATCTCGGGATTTCTTCCTTAGAGCTAGGCTGGTGTTGTCGTATTCGGCTGCGACCTCTCGGTCCCCATGGATGGTACCGACGGAGCCGTCGTCGGTTCTAAACTTCATGAGGAGGTATTTGGTAAAGATGACTGCAGAGAAGTCGTTGATTGTTTTTCTTCCGAGAATCACGTTATAGGCTGTGGAGTCTTTTAGGACTACAAATTCAGATAGGACTGTCTTCTTTTGGTTGCTTGTTCCTATGGTGATGGGAAGGGTGATTGAGCCGTCTGGTTTGAGAAAGTTGTCTCCGAGTCCCGTGACACCGTTGCGGTGTGTTTGGAGGTTGTCGTTGTGGAGCCCGAGTTTGTCGAAGGCTCCTCGGAAGAGGATGTTCGAGTCTGCCCCGGTGTCCACCAGTATCCTTCGTACTAGTCCTGTTCCGATTCTGGCTGAGATGACGAAAGGGGCATCTTCGGCCGAGGTCCCGTGTTGGCAATCCTCTGGTAAGAAGGTTATCGTCTTGTCGGCCGCAGTGGTTGGAGTTTGGTTTCTGACGGCCATTACTTTGAGATCTTTTTTCATTGTTAGTTTTGATTTGCTCGATACGTCCTTGCCTGTGATGACGTTTACTATGATGGTTGGGTCTTCCTCTGGGCTTTCCCTGGGGGGTTGCTTTTGAGTTCTCGAGTTATGCCCTTCTTTTTCCGGCGACCTGTCTCTTTCCATACGTCTTGGTTCTCTAATGATTTTGGCAAATTCTGGGAGTTTACCATCTTGTATGGCTTGCTCGAGGGCGTCTTTAAGGTCGAAATAATCTTGGGTTTTGTGACCGTAACCTCGGTGGTAGTCGCAATAGAGGGTTTTGCTGCCTCCCGTCCTTTCTTTGAGTTGTCGGGCTTTTGGAATGATGCATCGATCTGCTATTTGGTGGTATATCTCGTTAATTGGTGCTGTTAGGGGCGTGTAATTAGCGAATTTGCCTATTCTTGGTGGTCGGCTTGTATTTGTCCGTCTGGGATGGTCCTTTTGATTTTCTCTGGGTGGTGGGTTATGGCGAGAAGCCGAGTTGCCGTGTTGGGTGTTGCCGTACTGCCGTTTGTTAGCGGCGATGACATGGATGACTTCTTCGTCATTGATGTAATCTTTGGCGACGCTCTGGATCTCGTGCATGGTCCATACTGGTTTGGTGGTGAGGTGTTTGCGAAAATCTTCGTTCATGAGTCCGTTGGTTAGGCAAAGGCTTGCAACGGAATCTGTGAGTCCGTCGACCGTTAGGTATTCGTCGTTGAAGCGGTCGAGGTATTTCCTTGTGGATTCTTCTTGTTTTTGGGTGACCCCCAGCAAACTGATGGGGTGTTTGGCTTTAGCGATTCTAGTTGTGAACTGGGCCATGAACTTTTGAGTTATATCGTGGAAACTGGCTATGGATTCGTTTGGGAGGGCGTTGAACCATTTGATTGCTGGCCCCGCGAGAGTTACCAAGAAGGCTCTGCATCGGACCACGTCGGCCGCTCCTTCTAGGCTCATTCTGGCCTCGAAGGCTGTTAGATGTTCCTGGGGATCCTTGGTTCCGTCGTACTTCATGTCGGTAGGTTTGTCGAAGCCTTTGGGGAGTTTTGCTTTTAAGATTCTTTCTGTGAAGGGTGTAGCTCCCATTATTGTGTGGTCGTTTCTTGTGCGCTTGGTATTTCGGTACCTCTGATCTTCGTCTGAGTCGTGTTGACGACTTAGATCTCGGGAAGCGCTGCGGTTGTGTTTCTTGTTGTACCGCCGTTCCGGTGATTTCTCATGACCGTGGTCACGTGAGGCGCTGCTACCGTTTCTCCTATCGGGTCGTCGGGTTGGCGACCTGCTGCGGCGAGATCTTGATCTGGAAGTGGCCTAGCTTCCGTGTTCGTTGTTGTGTTTTTCTCTATTGGTCAGTTTGCCTTCGAGCTCCCGGACCCAGAGGCAGAGGTCCTGGATGATCTGCGCCACTTTGTCCCTAGCCTTCTCAGGATGTCGTTGGTCCGTGACGACGTGGTCGTTCGTGTGGTGGACAGTACTTGCTATTCTTGCTTGGTTCGTGACCTCCCGGTGTTCCGGGGTTGGGTGAAGCGGTCGGGAGTCATCCTAGCTTGAGGGGGTTTCCTCCAGGACGTCCCCCATCCGGCTCGGCTGGCGCAAGTTCCCCACAGACGGCGCCAATATACGAGATGTCTCTGATACGGGTTGAAAGGTGAATCGGGAACCTGCGGATCAAGGTCGGAGCCGGGTTGCTTGACTGGAACAATGGGGGGAGGTACCCGCAAAGACACTCTGACGTTCAAGTCAGAATGGATCTGAGAGGTATAAGGTGTGTGGAATGAATCAATACCTGGTGGGACTTGGGTCCTCAATTTATAGGTGTTGGTAAGTATCTTATCTTATCTTATCTTATCTTATTTGGCTAAGATAAGGGAGATGTTTGAATTCGAAAGTCGGTTAGGAGCTCTAGAGGGCCGGTTTTGGGCCTTCTAGGAGAGAGAGGCGGGTTGGACCCGAGGTGTCGGGTTCAGGCTCAGCCTTGGGTCCAGGATCCGTGGGTTGGATCCGTAACAATAAATATAGTTAAAAAATTATCCATGAATATATATATATATATATATATATATATATATATATATAATCGCATTTTTATAAAATTACTTAAATAGTTATGGCATATGTATATTATTAAAAATTAGCAACTTAATAAATTATTGGTATAAAATTTATATTAAAATATAAAATGTATATTAAAAATATAAAATAATGTGTTCACAAAAGGTAATCTACTAAAGTTTGTTATATTTGAAAGTGACTTACTTATTTCGGCAAGTTGCTTCCAATGAACGAATGGCTTGGCGGAGATTGTTTCTTGACCGGAAAATAATCTTATTGAGTAAGCCCCGTGATAATTGTTTGCCTTCTTTCTCTCCGATATGTTCCAAAATCCGAAGAATCTGTTTTAATTTTAGTTCATCCAAATTAAGCATTGAAAGAATGCACAGGACTTACTTTAATTCGAAGGTATAATAAATAAAGTAATTAAAAAGAGGTAGAAACTCATGTGCAATTAATTTTATTTGAAGTTAATAGTTGAAAATCATTAAATGATTTAATAGATTTGCTTAAATTATTTTTTAATAATTCTCAACTATTAACTTTACATAAAGTTAACTGTACCTAAATTTTCATTTAAAAAAAAATAGTAATAGTGGTGAGGGGTAACCTCTTGGGATGAAGGTGGAGAAAGGCGGAGAGTGGTGCAAAGTAGTTTAATAGGGTGGAGCTTAGATTCGTCGGAACAACAAAAGAACACCTTATTACATCCTTTATACTTTTCTAGTTGCCACTTAATATACAACAACGATTCTATTGATAGCTTTTCCGCCTCATACAATACGATTGCTGCACTCTCACAAAAATATATGTACTAGTTAGAACTTATTAATTAATAATAGGCTATATAACGTGTACATACAAAATTAATCATTAAAATAATTATTTATATAGAATAAAGTATGTTTTTTATCTTTAATATTCTCAAAAAGTTTTTAAAATATCTTTAACGTTTAATTCGTTTTAATTTTATCTTTAACATTTTTAATAAGTTTTTAATTTTATTTTTACTATCAAAATTTTTTTACATCTAAAATCCATTCATCATCACTATCATTTCTCTCTTTTTTGAACCATTCTCCTCTCTCTTTTAAATATCCTCTTTCCAAACCTCGATTGTCACACAACAACAACACCACCACCACCAAACTCCTGCCTTCTTCAACGGGTCTCTGATTTCAGTGGCAAATCTTTTCCATAGCCTCTTTTTCACGCTATGGTATCTAACTTCCTTTAACATTAGTGTTTCGGAGATTACCTGAAACGGTGATTTGGGTTTGGACACGAGGTCCAGACTCCTTCTGAGGCAGCATCCAACTTGTTCTTGTACCGAGGTGCCACCATCCGAGTTCCTCGTGAGGAGGTAGAGGGTGGTACTTACAAGAGACTCTGATACTTAAGTTAGTAAGGACTTTAGGCGGCTTTTAGTATATTAAAACATGATTATACCTGAGGGGTGTCAGTGTATTTATAGTAGAGTCGATAACCACTTTTTTGGAGTAGTTCTACCTTTGTTGATGGATGACCATTCCCTTTATCTTGAGAGTTTGTTGGAATCTATCTTTAAGTGGAGATAGAGATAGTAGGAGAGATCAGGAAGGTAGTTACTTATTTTAGATGAGTAAAGTTGGACCTTTCTTGCCACAAGAGGTCGGGTAAGTTGAGACGTCATCCTTTTTGGATGGACCTTTTATCCTTATTGGATCTGACTTTGTCGTGGGTCAGGGTATGAACAACTAGTATCAGCTTTGATCCATTTACCTCCGCCGCCGCAACCGCCGTCGTGTGTTTCAAAGCCGCAACTCCACCCTCTTCCCATGGCGATGGCTTTGGATTTCAATAAAAATGAGTAATTTGGTGGTGGTGGCGGTGGTGTGTGACAATGGCGGTGCCCTACTTTATTAGTTACAGAGACCACGAAAAAAGTGTGGCAAGACACGGCAAAGGAAATCCCAAAGTGGCGCTCCACGGCGTCGTTGAAAACACCATGGGCTAGTCGGAAATGGCGACGCCATGGGCGCAATTGGAGGCGATTTGTATAACATCCTTAGTTTTAGCACCTCATGATCATACCAAAAACTCAGGGGTTACTTACCTTTAAACCTTTTATTTTATACTATCTTTATTCAATATTAAGCCTTCGTGAATATGAACCAAAACTTTAATTAAGAAAACGAAAGGAGACTTTATTTTAAATCACTTAATCACAAGAGTATATATATTCACATAGCTTTATACACATAGACTTATTTCAAGATTCTCAAATACAAGTCCTATCCTCTCTAAAAATGAAAAGAATAAACGACGAGGGAAAAATAAAATCTAACAACTCAACTCGTAAACATAATCTTCTACGCTCCTGTAGCTCTGCACTAATTCTTCGCACCTGTAGCTAAAAGGGGGTGGAAATAGGGGGTAAGAACTGGGAAGTTCTTAGTAAAATCGGGGTTAGGAGTTAAGTTCATTTTATATATACTTGGTCAACAATAACAGTCAACAAGGTACCATCCAATTCAATAATTATAGAATACAGAATTCAAACAGTCATGTAGCACACCCACAATCACAGAAAACACACTCACAAATAAATATGCACAAACAAGTATGATGCATGTCTATCCCTAGTGTAGATAATGAGCTCATCTGTCAGTTTCGACTCGCTCCCGACGTAACTCAACAACCTTTGTCTGAGTTTAGTTTTCAGTGCCATAACCTCTGTAAGCAACATCTGTCTTATAGGTGCAACCCTCTTGAGCCGATGTATGCAAACATAACTTCTGTAAGCAACCTCAGTCTTACAGGTGAGGTTCTCTCTAGCCAATGTATGTATCAATAACCTCTGTAAGCAACCTCTGTCTTACAGGTCCGACCATCCCCTGGATTGGCCGATGTATCTCTAGAAGCAAATCTTAATGGACTCACCACCATATCTCTGCTCATTTTCAGCAAGTACACAATCATCTCAGCTCGTTCTCAATGCCAAACAATATCTCTGCTTATCTCCTTTTCTTTTCGTTTTTTCTTTCTTTTTTTTTCTTTTTTGTTCTCTACCCTCCTTTAGCAGGGATTCTTTTAGGTTCTTTTAATTTTTGCTCTCTTCTCTCCTGTGGCAGGGGTTTCTTTAGTTAATATATTCTTTTATTCATTCTCTCTGCTCTCCTGTGACAGAGGTTCTTTAGATTCTTTTAATATTTGCTCTCTGCTCTCCTATGGCAGAGGTTCTTTAATATTTTTCTTTCCTTTTTCTTTTCTTTCTTCTTCTTCTTCTTCTTTCCTATCATTCCATAATATAATTTATCTTCGCATTATTCCCTCGCCTTTCCCTAAATGTCTTATGAAAAAGAATTATATAGTACTTTAATTAAGTCTGCGTTTTCTAAAACTTTTAAAATCACTCTATTTGCTCTTCTCTAAATTATAATATTATTAATAATATCTCTACTAATTAATATTCGTAATAAAATATTAACAATAATATATATAGGATAATTTAAATAATATATATATATATATATATATATATATATATATATATTCTTAAAACTTAGTTTATAAAATCTTATTTTTTTAAACATTTATTAGTTACTTTCTAAATCACAAACTTTTTAATATTCTATTTTTAACCTTAATATTTTATAAAATTATATTTGAAACTCTCACTTATTTTCATATTTATAAAAATAATCCTGAACTTTTATAAAATACCCATTTTTATCCCTCGTACTTTATTTATTACCCAAAAATACCCGAAATTTATATAATTACAAATTGTACCTCGATTTTTATATACAAATACAATGTTACACTTAAAAGAGAAGGTTTAAATATTAATCTTCCTCTTATACCAAAACTAAAACCCTTAGCCCTTTTCTTTCAAAATATTACTTGTATTTTAATCCGTTTTCGAGTCTTTCGGTTACCGATTTTTCTCAACTTTTAATTTAATCTTTCAACCACCAAATCTCATTAATTTCCTCAAAATACCACATCACAATAGTCCCAAAACTATTAAAACAACCGCAGCTGAGCTGCTCCTCATAGTCAAACCAACAAATCAGAAGAAATAACAATAATTCAACATAAACTCATTCAAACTCAAACAATAATCAACCAAATCAACATTCACTTATCAAATTCATATTTAATTATTATAAAGTTACCAAACTCTACCTCCGTATAGAAATCATAATAACAGAAACTCCGGAGAAGCTTTCAGACCGAGCTGCTGAAGAAGAAAACGTCAGAAATCGTCCGTGCCTCCTACGGGAGAATTCCGACCTCTTCGCTTGGAAGGTTGCCGACATGCCTGATATAGACCTCGAACTCATGACGCACAAGCTGGCGGTTTAGCCCGGGTCTCGACCTGTTCAACAAAGACGTCGTAAGCTCGGACCAGAGCGAGCTCAAGTGGTCGAAGAACAAGTTCAAGCTCTACTTGAAGCCGGATTCATTAGGCAAGTCAAGTATCCGACATGGTTAGCAAATGCGGTACTGGTAAAAAAGCAAAATGAGAACTGGAGGATGTGTGTCGATTATACCGACCTCAACAAAGCCTGTTCAAAGGACCCATATCCCCTGCCCAATATTGATGCTTTGGTGGATTCCTCTTCAGGATACCAATACCTATCATTCATGGATGCCTACTCGAGATACAATCAAATCTCGATGTACAAAGTCGGACCAGGAGAAAACATCATTCATCACCCCCAGAGTAAATTATTGCTACATGATCATGTCATTTGGATTAAAAAATACAAGAACCACGTTATCAAATGTTGATGAACAAGATGTTCGCACCTCACCTCAGAAACTTATGGAGGTATATGTGGATGACATGTTAGTAAAAACCAAGGATGAGGTCAGTCTCTTGTCTGAACTCTCACAAGTCTTCGGCACCATAAGTAGACATGAGATGAGACTAAATTCCACCAAATGCACCTTTGCAGTAAAAGCAGGAAAATTCTTGGGATTTATGCTCACACAAAGGGAAATTGAGGCTAACCTGGACAAGTGTAGATCAATCTTATAGATGAGGAGTCCAACTTGTTTAAAAGAAGTCCAATAGTTGAATGGTTGACTTATAGCTTTGTCAATATTTTTGGCAGGATCAGCCTTGAGATCCTTGCCATTTTTTTCACTACTTAGAAAAGGATGTCAATTTGAATGAACTTCTGAATGTGAAGAAGCCTTTCAAAAATTCAAGAATTTCTTAAGTCAACCCCCATCCTTACCCAGCTCAAAACGGGAGAAGAGCTGGTGTTCTACCTAGCTATCGCTGAGAAGGCAGTAGCGTCAGCACTGATATGAGAAGATGAGATCGGGAAGCATTCCATTTATTTCAGAAACAAAGTCTTACAAGGGCCAGAATTAAGGTAACCAAAAATAGAGAAATTTGCATACGCCTTAATTGTGGTATCTAGGAGACTTCGACCTTACTTCCAGGCACACATACCATAAGAGTCTGGATGAATCAACCCATGAAGCAGATACTCCAGAAGGCAGACATAGTTGGCCGGATGGTACAATGGGCTATAGAGCTATCCGAGTTCGACCTAAGATATGAAATTTGGGTAACCATTAAAGCTCAATGCCTCACCGACTTTATAGCAGAATATACAGGCAATAAGACTAAAGCTTTCATGACCTGGAACCTCTATGTAGATGGGTCTTCTAATAAGGTCGGAAGTGGTGCGGGCATCATACTGGTCAATGAAAAGGGAACTCAAATAGAGGTTTTCTTGATATTTGAATTCCCTGCTTCCAACAACCAGGCTGAATATGAAGCCCTGATTGCAGGACTGAAACTCGTTAAAGAAGTTGGGGCGACTAAAGTAGTAGTCTTTAGTGATTCTCAGATAGCAACATAACAAATCAATGGAGACTACCAAGCAAAGGATCCTAATATGAAGAGATACTTAGAGAAAACGCTTGAGCATCTTCAACAATTTAGTGATACTGAGGTCCGACACATAACTCAGAAGCTTAATAGCAGAGCAAATGCCCTTTCTAAATTGGCAAGTACCAAACTAGGGGAAAATAACAAAAGTCTAATATAAGAAACCCTCAAGGAGTCCTCCGTTATCAAGGCAGATAACAAATCGGACATTCTGCCTATCTCCTACTTAAACCTCAGTTGGATAGCTCCCTTTATTGAATATTTAAAATTCGACATCCTTCCCGAGGAATAGAAAAAAGCCAAGAGAATTCGGAAGGAAGCACAAAACTACACTCTGGTACAAAATGTCCTTTATAGAAGGAAAATATCAACTCCTTTATTGAAATGTGTTCCGACTTGTAGAACTGAAGAAGTCTTGGAGGAAGTACATAATGGCATCTACGGAAGCCATCTCAGAGCACGATCTCTAGCTAGAAAAGTTATCCGAGCTAGATTCTTCTGGCCGGCCTTGCAAAAGGATGCGACCGACTTTGTTAGAAAGTGTCTGCCTTGCCAGATGCATGCCAACTTCCACGTTGCTCCCCCCGAAGAGCTCATTAACGTAACCTCTCCATGGCCTTTTGCGAGATGGGGGTTAGACCTACTCGGACCCTTTTCCCAAGCCCCTGGACAGGTTAAATACCTCATTGTAGGAGTGAATTACTTCACCAAGTGGATCAAAGCAGAACCACTAGCTACTATCATAGCTCAAAAAAGTTGAAAATTCCTACACAAGAATATCATTACTCAATTCGGAGTCCCTCACTCCATTACCCCGGATAATGGTACACAATTCACCAACTCTAATTTCAGGAATTTCGTAGCAAGTATAAAGGTCAAGCATCAATTCACATCGGTAGAACATCCCCAAGCTAATGGATAAGCTAAAGCAGCTAATAAATTTATATTAGTTGGATTAAAGAAAAGGCTGCAGGATGCAAAAGGAGCTCTTGCAAGTACTGTGGGCTTATCGAATAACACCTCATTCTATGACTAAAGAAACACCCTTCTGACTTGCATACAGGATATAAGCCATGATCCCAATAGAAGTCAATGAACAAAGTCTAAGGGTAAGATTTTATGATGAGGTCAGAAAATTTCAAGCCCAAAAAGAAGAACTTGAACTTCTCCCAGAAGTCCGAGAACAAGCCTTGATAAGAGAAGTAGTGCTGAAGCAAAGGATGTATGCCAGATATAATAAAAAGGTCATACGAAGAAGCTTCACCACAAGCAACCTGGTCCTGATAAAAAAAATGACATTGGAGTAAACAGGTCGGGCGAAGGAAAGCTCGCTGCCAATTGGAAGGGACCTTTTAAGGTAACCGAAGTCTTGGGGAAAAAGTGTCCAACTTGAACGGAGCTGAGCTCCCAAGGTTGTGGCACGCATGTAACATGAAGAGATATTAAAGCTAGAAGCGCACCTCGCTCCCTAATGTACTCTTTTTCCCGACTTCACAGTTTTTTCCGAGAAGGGTTTTTCTGAAGGGGGTTTTAATGAGGCATCAAAGTGGGAACTAGGGACAACAAAGTTATCCCTTGGTAGCAAAGCATTTTTGTAAATTACATTTCATCAATAATAATGTCTCTTTCTATTTATTCCATTACTATTTCCTACGATACGCGTTGACTTAAGCTCAAAAAAGCGCGAAAATCTGTTGCCCGACCTACATGGTCGGCAAGATAAAGTGACGAGGTACAAGTCGGTGTAAAAATGTTATATATAACTATCATATAAATTTGAAATAAAAACGACTTATAAGTAGGAAAGCATTCGAGCAGAATAAAATGTATCGCAAAAATAACTTAAGATGTAAAAATGATTCAATAACAAAAGAAATTGGTCATTCGCACTAAGTAATGGAAAAAACCCTTCTTTAAAATTCCTAAGGTCAAGGATACTTATTAAAGGCTTTCACCATAGCCTCACTAACAGCTCATTAGCAGACGAGTTGTCCGACTTATACTATGAAAGCAAGCATAGTAAAATCCTAAGATAAAAGGAAAGCTCAAATATATAGAAATGCTTTCAAGGTAATTATAACTACTACAAAGCAAGAGGAAAATTGTCCAGTCCTACCAAAAAAGGACTAATATCCACAAATAACAGTAAATGCCAAAGTTATTAAGGTCCTTTATAAAGGACTAGAGTCAACAAAAGCATACAACATTGCAAAAGAAAAACATAAAGAAATGTTCATAAAAAGGTCCCACAAGCCGGGCCTAACCAAAGTGCTAAACAGGGCCCATGAGAGGATTTTGGTCTTTAGCTGCAGAAGAGTTGGGTTCAGTGGAGGAAGTGGGAGGATCTCCTCGGTTGGGGTGACTTCTTGCTGAGAGGAAGAAGTCGGAAGGTTCTTATCGGAGGCAACGACTTTTTGAGGAGGAGACTCAACCAAGTGTTGTCCAGCAGTCTTGAGCTCGGAGTCAGTAGGATGGCAAGGTGGAGAGACAATCCTCCCGTCGACTATGATTTTTTCAAGATTAAGAGGAGACAAGTCCAAGTCGGGAGCAATAACCTGAACTTGTCTCTTCAGAATCTCAAACACCTCTTATGAGCCCTCAGCAACCGACTCCTCCAAATTAACATAATCTTCTGTAAGTTGCTCCACTTTCTTATTCAACTCTAAATTCTCCCCAAAAATTTGGACATAATTCTCCTCAGCTTTCTTCAATAACCCTTCAGCCAGAGCACAGGAAGCCAAAGATTGTCTTTCTCGATCACGAGCTTTAAAAAGCTCGGCTTCCAGACTTATCTTCTCTTCCTCCAAACCCTTCTCGGCCTCCAAAGAATGCTGAGTTGCATTCAAGGGAGTCCTCTCCAACTCTTTCAATAAGGTGGAGCATACCCCAATAGTACAGATCCTCCCTCGGATCAAAACTTGAGGTGGTTTTTGATAGAAACATCATCCATAGCAATGGAGCTCTGGGGAAGGATGTGTTTCTCACAAAACTTTATCCCATCAAACCCAGTATCATAAACATTGGAGGCACTGGGTTTCGAAGTCTTCCTTTTCTTAGAGCTCGGTTCCAAGAAGGGAGGAACAGGTGGAGTAAGGACCAAAGGAGGAGGAGGAGGAGGAGGTGGAGGAGGAGGAGGAGGAGGAAGAGTGTTTACCGGCTTGATTTGAGAAGAGGTACCCAAGTCGGACTTGGCCGGAGCAGGAGTATCTGACTTACCATTCTCTTGAACCTAAGCAGCCCAAGCTCGGGAGTTCCTCTTGGCCTCCTGGACTTTTTGGTAAGCCTTGGAACCATTTTTCATTTTTTTTGCAAAAAAAAAAAAGAATAAGAGATATCAACAAACAAGTCAGAAAAACGAGCAGTTGTCTGTAAATAATAGTAAAGAACTAGCTCGGTACGAATATAACTCAGTGTTCCGAGAAGAAACTTCTTTGTGTCAAGGTTTAGAGCCCGTTCCCAAGCCTCGCGAAAGAACTCAACTACTGCCTCCTGGACTTCGTCCAAGTCTACCAAATTATATTTTTCAACAGGGGCCGCCTCTACCCAATATAACTGGAAGCGGGGCTCATCATTTTCATTAAAAAAGAAGGGGTGGTGCCCCTCAATAGCACGGACTTTAAAAAAGAAGTTCTTAAAATCATGGAACAACTTATCAAAAATTAAAAACACCTTCCAACTTTGGATAGCTCGGAAGGAGACCCATGGTTGTTTATTCTGTTTATTCGAAGCACTAAAGGGCTTCGTTAGGTGGAAAAGGTAAAAAAAGATTTTCAAAGAAATCGGGAATCCGAGTTCACGACTAACGAGTTGATAAATTTTAAGAAATGTCTAAGAATTTGGATGGATTTAGGAAGGAGCCACTCTACAATGGGACAATACTTCTATCTCAAAATCAGAAAAAGGGATCATAACCCCAAGTCGTGTAAATAGACAGTCGTACATAAAAATCAAATGGGTTCCGACCTAACAACTCCCCTAAAACAAACTCGATCTTCAGGGTCAGGGGCTGCTATTTCATATTTTGCCTTATCCTCGCCAGAACTACAAATCCTATGGTGTTTACAGAGTTCCTTTACAAAGACACTATCAACTATGGGATTAGAACAAAGAACTGAAGAATTTACCCATTTCAATAAAGCTTTAGGAACTTTGGAAGACATTTTTGAGGGGATTGAAAGAGACATATAGACGAGTATACCTACATTAAACAAAAGAAAGCATTACAACAAATCTGAAACCAAGCAAACTTTCTTTGGTAAAAAGGTACAACCAACAACCACAAAGAAACAATCTTTGAAAAAACGGAGTAATCTTAGGGGTATCCTAACACACATGGGAAAACACAGCAGTGACACGACAGCAAAAGAACACTAAAGCTACATTAGCCCCCTAAAACTATCAATAGACATAGGTTCTTCAACCTAGAAATCGCATTCCGATAATGAATTCTAAAGCAGTGGAAACACTACAAAGCCAGAGAAAAAAGCTAAAGGAGAAGGGGATATTGATGACTTGCATCATCTACCTCTTTATCCCATCTAAAAGGACCATAAAAAGAGTGTAATCTCATTCAATCAATGAAATTTCATGAGTAAATGGTGAATATTATGGTACATTGCTTTGAAATGAGTTTTGTTTGAATTCTAGGTGAAAAGAGCAACAAAAGAAGAAGGAAACAAGAAAAATGTGCTGGGCGTGCCACTTGGTGCAAACGCCAGCAAAATTCAATGGGCGTGGCACGCCAGCTAATGGGCGTGGCACGCCAGTTGACAACTCCAGAGAAGCAAAGAGAAAGAGGTTATATGGGTATGGCACACCAGCTAATGAGCATGGCATGCCAGTTGACAATTCCAGATGAGAACCCTTGGAGCTTTACTATGGGCGTGGAACGCTAGGGCCAGGCGTGGCACTCCAATTATATATTCCAGAGAGCATATTTGAAGGCACACAAGGGGGCGTGGCACGCCAGGCTGGGCGTGGCACGCCAACACCATTATGTACAATGGGCGTGCCACTTGAGGTCGAAGGCGTGGCACGCCAGTTCATTGTTCCAGAGAAGGGAGTTGAAGGTTCAACAATGGACGTGCCACTTGGGCTCAAAGACATGGCACGCCAACCTTATTAGTGTCTTGGGTGTGCCACTTGGGTTCTAAGCGTGGCACGCCAAGCTTGAAGAAGCCTAACACCAAAATGGACATTCCACTTGAGCTTGAAGGCGTGGCACGCCAGTATAACTAAGCAAAGAGGAATAAAAGGTTAAGCAAACTGGGCGTGCCACTTGGGTTCGAAGGCGTGGCACGCCAACCTTGCTCAAGTCTGGGGCGTGCCACTTGAGTTCTAGGCGTGGCATGCCAAGCTTGAAGAGTTCAAATACCAACAGTGGGCATGCCACTTGAGATCAAAGGCGTGGCACGCCAGTTCATTAATCCAGAAAGGGAGGATACAACTCTAACACTGGGCGTGCCACTTGAGCTCGAAGGCGTGGCACGCCAGCAGAAGCTTACAAGGAAAAAGAAGACTGGGCGTGCCACTTGGGACTTTAGGCATGGCACACTAAAACTAGATGACCATGGGCATGCCACTTGAATGCTGGGCGTGGCTCGCCAGTTTACTGGACTAGAGGGACTTATTCATGCATCATCAAGGGCATGGCACGCCAGCTACAGGGCATGGAACGCCAGCATTAATTTCCAGAGAAGGAGGATGAAGTATTTACTATGGGCGTGGCACACCAAACATGTGCGCGCCACGCCAGTTCAAGATTCTAGAGAGGAAGAAAGAAGGAAAGACCTTGGGGGTGCCACTTGAGCTCGAAGGCGTGGCACGTAAGGTTAGCTGGACAAAGGAGGCGTGCCACTTGAAGCCAGGCATGGCGCGCCAAGCCAAGCTGAAGAGCTAGGCGTGGCACGCCACTCAAACGCCAGTCACATGCCAGGCATATGGGTCATTTCTATTAGTTTTTCCTTTTTTTTTCAATTGTAATTTTCTTTTCTCTTTTGAACTTTTTAATTCTAGTGATAAGAGTAGTATATATACCCCATTGAGAGTGCTAAAAAGGGGATTGGCTAGTTTGTTTGGAATTGAGAGTTAGTTTTACTTTCAGTTTTACACTTCACTTCATCTCTCCATCTCCTGTATTTTTCTCTAAGCTATAAGTAACTAAACTCCATCTCATTGGGAGAGGGAGCTCTGTTGTACTTGATGGATTAATGATAGTGAATTTCTTCTTCTCTTCATCTTCTCTTTGATTTGTTAGAATGAAATTTGTTCTTCATGCTAGTGTTCAATCATCTTGGGAAAGAGGTTGAATGCAAAATGGGTTTCATGGGAACCTTGGAAAAGGAAACATGAAACCATGGTTGAAATTTCTTCTCACACTTTAGTAGATCTGGGTTTTGGGATTGGATATGGTGACATTAAATCTACCCACTATTTGGATCTATGAGGATGTGTGGTATAATCAGGGACCAAGCATAGCTCTCTTCATGAGCAATTAGACCAAGAAATTGGCTGATTATCAAGATTTGAGAGATTTAATCACCATGGGATTGGGGTTCAGTCAATCATGATTGCCAAGAGGTCAATGAGTTGCATGATTGAAGAAGACATTATCTAGATCTAATCCAAAGGGAGCAACATCTCCTAATTTTAATGAATTTTCCCTATTCTTATCTTCCATATTCCCTATAGCTTTCTTTAATTTCTATCATTACCCAATCCCCATTTACTATTCAGTCATTTAAGTTCCAGTACTTTACATTCTTGCCATTTACTTTTTTGCACTTTATTGCTTTCCTTTACTTTTAAGTCATTTACATTTCTGTTAATTTAGAATTCTGCACTCAACAATCTCTATTGCTTTGCTTGACTAATTCATCCATTGACTAAAGTTTCTCAATCTACCAATCTCTGTGGGATTCGACCCCACTCCTAGTGGGTTATTACTTGACGATACTTCGGTGTGCTTGCCAAGGAACAGATTCATTATATAGTGAGTGAATTCCGGTCATCAAGTTTTATGGCGCCGTTACTGGAAATTGGTTTGAGATTGACAATGACTAAATTGATGGGTTTTTAGATTAAGCAATTTTATTTACCTTGCTAATTCCTTTAATTTCAGTTTCTTATTTTCTTATTTTCCTTTAGCATTTGAGTTTCCGGCTGATTCATTGTATACATTTCTATTTTAGTATACTAACCCACTAATTGTTTGATCAATTGCATCCCTCAATCTAACTATAAGTCTTAACAAGAGTGATTCCTTCACTTTTCTTTTGCTTGCTTGTTGCTGAATGCATGACAGGTAGAAGAAGGAGAACTTTATCCTCTTTTGATAGTGAACCTGAGAGGACCTTCCTTAGACTAAAGAGAAAAGCAAGAGGTAAAAGAATAGTTGGAGAGAAAGTAGTGGAGGAAGATCTAGACGTTACTATGGAGGAGGAAATACATAATCATGTTGGGGAAGGTGCTGGTAACCATGTTGGGCAGGAAAGAAGAGTTCTAAGCTCTTACATCAACCCAAACCTAGGAAATTGTGGAAGCAGCATTCTAAAACCAACCATTCATGTCAACAATTTCGAGTTAAAGCCTCAACTCATCACCCTTGTTCAAAATAATTGTTCATTTGGAGGAAGTGTACAGGAAGATCCTAACCAACACCTAACCATATTTTTGAGAATTTGTGATATAGTGAAGGCTAATGGTGTTCACCCGGACACCTATAAGTTGCTGTTGTTCCCTTTCTCTCTCAGGGATAAGGCATCAAAGTGGTTGGAATCATTTCCTAAGGAAAGTTTGACAACTTGGGAAGAAGTAGTGAACAAGTTCTTGGCAAGATTCTACCCTCCCCAAAGAGTTAACAGATTGAGAATTGAGGTGCAAACCTTTAGACAACAATATGGGGAAACTCTCTATGAGGCATGGGAGAGATACAAGGAATTGACAAGAAAATGCCCTCCGGACATGTTCAATGAATGGGTACAACTGCACATTTTCTATGAAGGATTGACACAAGAATCAAAGAAGGCTTTAGATCACTCTTCAGGAGGCTCTCTCAACAAGAAGAAGACAATTGAAGAGGCCATAGACATCATAGAAACTGTGGCCAACAATGAGTGTTTCTATACCTCCAATAGAAACCCAAAAAGGGGAGTAATGGAGCTCAACTCTGTGGATGCTCTACTGGCTCAAAACAAGGTAATCACAGCTCAACTAGCAGCTCTAACAAAGCAAATGGAGAAGAATCAAGTTTCAACTATTCATGCTCAAGCATTTATGCAAGAAGAAGATAACCCAGAAGTTGAACGTGAGTGGGAGCAAGCCAACTATGTGAACAATCCCTCCAGACCTCCACATGACCTCAATGCCAAAACATACAACCTAGGTTGGAAGAACCACCCAAATTTTGGGTAGAAAAACCAACAAAACCACAACCAAGATCATAAACCATACTACTTTAACCAATACAATAACCCCAGTCATCAATCAAGCAACCATAGATCTTACCACAATTCACATAATGCCCTCTACCAATCCAACCAACAACCAAACAACAACTATTCTCAAGATGTATCACCCTCAGTCCCACAACCATATGATAATAGCAACAACTTTGCAAGATTAGAGGCTGCGATGTCACAATTGGCAGGGAGTATTGCCACTGTTGCAAAGAGACAATTGCAAGTTGAAAAAAAGATAGGTGTAATCCAAGAGAAGGCTAGATCCAACATAAGGAACCAAGGGACAACAATTTCAAAACTGGAATCACAACTAGGGAGCTTATCCAAACAGATACAAATGCCTACACATACATTTTTCAGTGATACCATGGCCAACCCAAGAGGGGAATGCAAGGCCATCACACTAAGAAGCGGGAAGGTGGTAGAGGAGATTTCCTCAAACCATAAGTTGCAAGAAAAAGAAGCTGCAAATGACTCAGAAACTAAGAAGGAAGAAGAGACACCTAATCCAGCTCCACCAAAGCAAGTTTTAAAACCCTATGTACCAAAAGCACCCTACCCACAAAGGCTGAGAAATGATAGGAAAGACAGCCAGTTTTCCTGGTTCTTGGAGATCTTTAAGAAGCTTCAAATTAACATACCTTTTGCTGAGGCATTAGAGAAAATGCCACTCTATGCCAAGTTTCTAAAGGAGCTCATGACAAGGAAAAGAAACTGGGTAGAAAAGGAAAATGTAGTCCTCACAGAGGAATGTAGTGCCATCATACAAAAGAAGCTTCCTCAAAAGATGAAAGATCCTGGGAGCTTCCAAATCCCCTGCATCATAGGGGATATTAGCATTGAAAAGGCACTATGTGATCTAGGGGCCAGCATCAATCTTATGTCCTTAGCCATGATGAAAAGAATGAGGATTGAAGAGGCTAAAACAACAAGAATGGCTCTTCAATTAGCTAATAGAACATTCAAATTTCCTCATGGGGTGGTGGAAGACTTGTTGGTGTAAGTGAGAGAATTCATCTTTCCAGCTGATTTTGTTGTGCTTGATATGGAGGAAGAGGCTAACACATCAATCATATTAGGAAGACCATTTCTAGCTACTGCTGGGGCCATAATTGATGTACAAAAGGAAGATTTAGTCTTAAGACTGCATGAAGAAAAGATGGTGTTCAATGTTTTCAAAGCAACGAGCTACCCAAAGGAATTCATTGGTGAATGCATGATGGTAGACACAATGGAGAAGCTAGTTCAAGGAGTCCTAGAAGAGGAACAATGTGAAGAAGCAATGGAGCAAGATCAACAAGCATCAGATGGTGAACTACCACAAGAAATCATAGAAGGCTCAATCATGCTAGACAAGACAAGCAAGAAGGAAGTGGAAGAACCAAAATTGGAGTTGAAGACCCTGCCTCCAAACTTGAAGTATGCCTACTTGGGTGACAATAACACATATCCAGTCATTATTAATTCAAGCTTGAGTGAGGGACAAGAAGAGGAGCTCATCAATGTACAGAGACAACACAAGGATCCCATAGGATGGACACTTTCAGATTTAAAGGGGATTAGTCCTTCAATGTGCATGCATAAAATCCTTCTTGAGGAAGGTGCCAAGCCCTTAAGAAAACCACAAAGAAGATTAAATCCAACAATGAATGAAGTGGTTCAAAAAGAAGTGCTGAAGTTGTGGCAAGCAGGGGTGATCTATCCAATCTCAGACAGCCCTTGGGTGAGCCCAGTACAAGTAATCCCCAAGAAGGGAGGGATCACTGTTGTACCAAATTAAATAAATGAATTGATACCAACAATAACAGTGACTGGATGGTGCATGTGCATAGATTATAGGAAGCTCAATGAAGCCACAAGGAAGGATCACTTCCCTCTACCCTTCATGGATCAAATGTTAGAAAGCGTAGCTGGACATGAATACTACTGTTTCTTGGATGGATACTCAAGCTACAATCAGATTGTAGTAGACCCTAAAGACCAAGAGAAGACTTCCTTTACTTATCCTTACAGTATCTTTGCATATAGAAGAATGCCCTTTGGATTGTGCAATGCACCTGCCACATTCCAAAGGTGCATGCTATCTATATTCTCAGACATGATTGAAAGGTTTATTGAAGTTTTCATGGATGATTTTTCTGTATTTGGTGATTCATTTTCTAAGTGCTTACACCATCTTGCCTTGGTACTAAAAAGATGGCAAGAGACCAACCTAGTTTTGAACTGGAAAAAGTGTCACTTCATAGTCACCAAAGGGGTGGTCCTTGGCCACAAAATCTCTATAAAAGGTATAGAGGTGGACAGGTCCAAGGTGGAAGTGATTGAAAAATTACCCCCACCTTGCAATGTCAAAGTAATTAGAAGTTTCTTGGGGCATGCTGGGTTTTATAGAAGGTTCATTAGGGACTTTTCAAATATTTCCAAACCTTTAAGTAACTTGCTTGTCTTTAAGGTATCTTTCATCTTTGATAGAGAATGTATGCAAGCCTTTGATGAGTTAAAAAGTAGGATCTCCTCTGCACCTATTATAGGACCACCTAGCTAGGATCTACCTTTTGAACTGATGTGTGATGCATCAGATTTTGCTATTGGTGCTGTTCTAGGACAAAGGAGAGACAAGCTAGTACATGTCATCTATTATGCTAGCAAGGTTCTTAATGAGACTCAAAGGAACTACAACACCACAGAGAAGGAACTCCTTGCTATAGTTTTTGCATTTGATAAGTTTAGATCATATCTCATTGGTTCTAAAGTTATTGTGTTTACTGATCATGCAGCCCTTAAGTACTTATTAACCAAGCAAGAATCTAAGCCTAGACTGATAAGATGGGTCTTACTACTTCAAGAGTTTAATATTGAGATTAAGGATAGAAGTGGGACAGAGAACAAAGTGGCTGACCACCTATCAAGGATCCCAAATAAGAAAAATGAAGCACACAACCTTGCTGTGAATGAGCTTTTCGGATGATCAGTTGATGATGATCCAAGAAGGCCCCTGGTTTGCGGATATAGCCAATTTCAAGGCTATTAGAGAGCTACCTTCCAACATCAACAAGCATATGAGAAGAAAACTCATCAATGATGCCAAGTACTACATTTGGGATGAGCCTTATCTCTTCAAGAAGTGTGCTGATAGGATTCTAAGAAGATGCATTTCAAATGAGGAAGGACAAGAGGTCCTTTGGCATTTCCATGGATTCACATATGGAGGACATTTTAGTGGAGAAAGGACTGCAGCCAAGGTGTTGCAATGTGGATTCTTTTGGCCTACAATATTCAAAGATGCAAAGGAGTTTGTGACAAGGTGCAATGAATGCCAAAGAGCTGGCAACTTACCCAAGAAAAATGAAATCCCACAAAGATTCATCATGGAATTGGAGTTGTTTGATATATGGGTATTGATTTCATGGGACCATTCCCAACCTCATACTCAAATAATTACATATTGGTGGCTGTGGACTATGTATCCGAATGGGTAGAGGCCATAACAACATCAATAAATGACAACAAAGTGGTGATCAACTTCTTGAGGAAGAACATATTTAGCTGGTTTGGGGTTCCAAGAGCTCTTATAAGTGATGGGAGAACTCATTTTTGCAATAAGCAACTTGAGACACTCCTCCTAAAATATGGTGTCAAGCACAAGATAGCAACCCCATACCACTCACAAACCAATGGTCAAGCTGAAATTTCAAATAGAGAGCTCAAGAGAATCCTTGAGCAAACTGTTGGAAACTCAAGGAAAGATTGGTCCAAGAAGCTAGATGATGCACTATGGGCTTATAGAACAGCTTTCAAGACACCTATTGGCATGTCTCCATACCAATTGGTGTTTGGAAAGTCTTGTCATCTACCAGTGGAGCTTGAACTTTTGGGCTCTAAAGATGTTGAACTTTAATAATCAAGCTGCTTGGGAAAGAAGATTGCTACAACTCAATGAGTTAGAAGAATTCAGAACTCAAGCCTATGAAAATGCCAAGATTTACAAGGAGAACACAAAGAAATGGCATAATCAAAAGCTAGCAAAAAGAGAGTTTGTAGAGGGTCAAAAAGTGCTGTTATACAACTCAAGGCTCAAGTTTTTCCCAGAAAAGTTAAAGTCAAGATGGTCTGGTCCATTTACAGTCATCAAGGCTTCCCCTTATGGTCATGTGTAGCTTATGGAGGACAAAATACAGAGGACTTTCACTGTCAATGGCCAAAAATTTAAGCATTACTTGGGAGACTCATTGGATGAGCAAAGAGTAAACTATATCCTCAACTGAAGAGGAAGAATCGTCAAGCTAGTGACGTTAAAGAAGCGCTAGTTGGGAGGCACCACAACACTCATATCCTTTCAATTTCATGCTTTCTAGACTAGTTTATGTTTAGTCACTAAGGTTGTTTAATTTTTAGTTTTATTTGATAGTTAATTAGTTGATAGTGTCCTTGATTTAAGTTTCAAAAGTTTTCTAGTTTGCTGGAAGTGCAATCTTGCTTGCTATACTATATGAGGTTGATTAATTAGACTGGAAAACTAGCTAAAGAACTAAGTTTGGTGTGGCCACTAACCCACTTAATTTGAACTTACATTAAAACAATTGAAATAATCCTGAGAGCAAGACCAAAATTAAGTTTGGTGTGGCCATCATCACAAGAGATTCATACGTACAACCCAATTGATTTATGTTTGAAAGCGATTAGTAAGTTGGTGGGTGCATAAAACGGCCAATTTATTGTGTACATATGAAATGGAAGTGGACGAATGCGAAAGAATTAAATTTATTCCACTCATAATGCACACAATAAAATACAATCATGAGGCCAATTTACTATATGCAATGAATCCAAGTTTGGTGTCCAAAAGACACCCATTAAATGCCATTTAACTAGAAGAATATGAAGCAATTTTTGTGATTACTGATAGGGGTTTCGAACTGAATTTTCAGGAAGGAGGGGGCCCACATGACATTGATAGTTCATCAAGTCAAGGAGTCAAGGTGTACTTACACTTTGGAACTTAAACACCTGAAGAAAGCTGAAGAGATAGGGGTCGGCACCTCTTTCCACGCTAGGCGCCACTCCCAAGTGGAAAAACATTCAATTTTTTATTCCAATTCCCACCTTCCAGACCTCTCTTCTCACCCCTATAAATCCCACTCACCTTTCCATCTTTTTCCACACTACAACCCTTATTACTCACAACCCAAACCCCCTCCCCCCGGTCTGCACTTTTTGCTTTCTCTCTTTCTTTCCCTCTTCTTTCTTGCCTTCTTGATTGGGACAATCAAGTCCTAAATTTGGTGTTGGAGGAAACCTTTGCTTTGCTTTTTTCTTTCTCCTCCTTCAACCCTTTCCATCACCCTTTTAAATCCTCTTTTCTCATCTAAATGGCACCACCAAAAGCCTCCAGATCAAAAAAAAGGAAGACAAAGGAAGCTGGCTCATGCTCTATGAGCTACAATGAGTTCAAGTTCCTCTCATCATTCTACCAAAACCAGTTTTATAGATGGGTGAGTGAAAGGTAGATTATCCCTGAGGTTGGCTTCCAACTAAGAAGAGATGAGCATAGGGAGATCAACATAGAAATCAACAACAGAGGCTGGGCGTGGCACGCCAACACCATTATGTATAATGGGCATGCCACTTGAGGTCAAAGGCATGGCACGCCAGTTCATTGTTCCAGAGAAGGAAGTTGAAAGTTCAACACTGGGCGTGCCACTTGGGCTCGAAGGCGTGGCACGCCAACCTTATTAGTGTCTTGGGCGTGCCACTTGGGTTCTAGGCGTGGCACACCAATCTTGAAGAAGCTTAACACCAAAATAGGCGTGCCACTTGAGCTTGAAGGCGTGGCACGCTAGTACAATTAAGCAGAGAAGAATAGAAGGTTAAGCAAACTTGGTGTGCCACTTGGGTTCGAAGGCGTGGCACGCCAACCTTGCTCGAGTCTGGGGCATGCCACTTGAGTTCTAGGTGTGGCACGCCAATCTTGAAGAGTTCAAATACCAACACTGGGCGTGCCACTTGAGATCGAAGGCGTGACACGCCATTTCATTGATCCAGAAAGGGAGGATACAACTCTAACACTGGGTGTGCCACTTGAGCTCGAAGTCATGGCACGTCAGCACAAGCTAATAAGGAAAAAGAAGACTGGGTATGCCACTTGGGACTTTAGGCGTGGCAAGCCAAGACTAGATGACCATGGGCATGCCACTTGAATGCTGGGCGTGGCACGCCAATTTACTGGACCAGAGGGACTTATTCATGCATCATCAAGGGCGTCACACGCTAGCTATGGGGCGTGGCACGCCAGCATTAATTTCCAGAGAAGGAGGATGAAGTGTTTACTATGGGCGTGGCATGCCAGACATGGGCGCGCCACGCCTGTTCAAGATTCCAGAGAGGAAGAAGGAAGGAAAGACCCTGGGCGTGCCACTTGAGCTCGAAGTCGTGGCATGCCAAGTTAGCTGGACAAAGGAGGCATCCCACTTGAAGCCAGGCGTGGCGCACCAAGCTAAGCTGAAGAGCTAGGTGAGGCACGCCACTCAAACGCCAGTAACACGCCAGGCACATGGGTCATTTCTATTAGTTTTTCCTTTTCCTTTCAGTTGTAATTTTCTTTTCTCTTTTGTACTTTTTAATTCTAGTGATAAGAGTAGTATATATACCCCCTGAGAGTGCTGAAAAGGGGATTGGCTAGTTAGTTTTGGAATTGAGAGTTAGTTTTACTTTCACTTTTACACTTCACTTCATCTCTCCATCTCCTGTACTTTTCTCTAAGCTATGAGTAGCTAAACTCCCTCTCATTGGGAGAGGGAGCTCTATTGTAATTGATAGATTAATGATAGTGAATTTCTTCTTCTCTTCATCTTCTCTTTGATTTGCTAGAAGAAATTTCGTTCTTCATGCTAGTGTTCAATCATCTTGGGAAAGAGGTTGAATGCAAAATTTATTTCATGGAAACCATGGAAAAGGAAACATGAAACCATGCATGAAATCCCTTCTCACACTTGAGAAGATCTGAGTTTTGGGATTGGATATGGTGACCTGAAATCCACCCACTATTTGGATCTATGAAGATGTGTGGTATAATCAAGGACCAAGCATATCTCTCTTCATGAGCAATTAGACCAAGGAATTGGCTGATAATCAAGATTTGAGAGATTGAATCACCAAGGGATTGGGGTTCAATCAATCATAATTGCCAAGAGGTCAATGAGTTGCATGATTGAAGAAGATATGATCTAGATCTAATCCAAAGAGAGCAACATCTCCTAATTTTAATGAATTTTCCCTATTCTTATCTTCCATATTCTTTATAGCTTTCTTTAGTTTTTGTCATTACCCATTCCCCATTTACTATTTAGTCATTTATGTTCCAACACTTTACATTCTTTCCATTTACTTTTCTACACTTTATTGCTTTCCTTTACTTTTAAGTTATTTACATTTCTGTTAATTTAGAATTCTGCACTCAACAATCTCTATTGCTTAGCTTGACTAATTCACCCATTGATTAAAGTAGCTCAATCTACTAATCTCTGTGGGATTCGACCCCACTTCTAGTGGGTTATTACTTGACGATACTTTGGTGCGCTTGCCAAAGAATGGATTCATTATATAGTGAGTGAATTTCGGTCATCAGATACTGACCTCTTTTCTCGAAGAAATTTGAAGAAAAATAACGGAATGGTAGGAGCAGCAAAGAAGTTTCTCAGATGCATCGAGTCGCTTAAGTTCTTCAGCGAAAAAATAAGATTCCAACGCAAGGAGTTTGAAGAAATAAGGAATGGCTCGAAGAGAAGGAAAGGGTGCCAATAGCACAAAGGGAATGGAGAGACAAAAAAGAAATAAGAGAAAGGGGAGAGATATTTAAAAGATTCAAGGAGTAAAATCGTAAAAATCCTCCCCTCGTTAAAGATTGTGCACGGTACCATCCTCATCATCTCACAAACAATTCGGATAACGACTGCTGGAAGTAGGTTAAATTAAAAATCACTCTATTTAGAGCTTGAACCTTATATCCAAACTCAAATACAACCTCGTTTCAGATAATCTTCA
This sequence comes from Arachis ipaensis, assembly GCF_059453495.1. Classification (NCBI taxonomy): domain Eukaryota; kingdom Viridiplantae; phylum Streptophyta; class Magnoliopsida; order Fabales; family Fabaceae; genus Arachis; species Arachis ipaensis. The sequence continues at coordinate 58,812,363 of NC_142442.1, forward strand.
GAATAGATATATATATAAGTCAGAGAGCGCACCTTGGCAGTTATCTGGGCTACAAGGCAGGGAGTTATTTATCGTCTTGGCATATGTTCCGTTGAACAAATCAACAATTACGTGCTTTTCGTATCCCTTTGTCTGTGAGACATTGATCTCCACATGATGCAGTGATTTTTTTATCTGCACTTGCAGCTTGTCAACCATTTCTCCCTGTGCATGTATGTGTGGATGTTATTAAATTACTATTATCTGATCTACTTCAATTAATTAAAAGGAGGAATTGATTTGTTATTAGTATATAGAAACAATTTTGTGTTGAATGAGTAGTTTAATTTCCCAAATCAAGGAGAAATAATTGAGGGAAATTAATAAAGGGTAGTTACCTTCAAGGTGAAGTCTCTGGATTCTTCTATGACCTGATACATCCAGCACCAATAATTATGATAGTGAATGTAAAATTGTTGGACGTTTATTCTAATATAAACTTTTATTTTGATTTAATTGTAATTGTTCATTATTATTAATTATTTAATCTCATTTATTAATGTTAATGCATGATGAATTTATTAGATTAAAAGAAAAAACACACAAAATTTTTTTTCTGTCCATTTTATACAATATTTTTTTAGATTCTCTTTTATTGACAAAAACGAAGAGCAAAAATCCTGTATCATAATCAATGTCAAAGAAGGGAAAAAAGAGAGGAGCCCGTCTTGAAATTTAACTCCATTATAATCAAAGTTATTTATGGCAGTCAGTCGAAATAAATACAAAATCAACAATTTTTAAAATCCTATTTAACGATTTGACTCAAGTTGATTTCTATAAAAATGGCTAATAAATATTAACTATGTTAAGCATAAAATTAGACACTAATATAAAAAGTATATAGAATATAAATATATATTAAAAATAAATTAAATTATATATATATTTATATACAAATATATTAATGACCATCTTTTTTCAACAAATAGCATTTTCCGATAGGGAAATTCATTACCTGCAGTCTCTGAGGGCCGAATAGGTCGCGAAGCATAGCCCGGATCATGGATCTCTTTCCTACGTTGGGGGGTCCCTCAAATATAAAATGATTACAGCCACAACCCTCTCTTACCTGCTTGCATCATACACACATACTGTATATCAAATATCTAAAGGAATAATGGAATATGGAAAGAAATGAAACAAGTGGAAATAGTAATAGTGATACTAATGCTTGGAGTTGGAGTGCTTTATCAGAGTTGCAGATGAATTCTTCCAAGGTTTGGGGCTGGTGTTTGGTTGCCCATTCATATTGGTATACATTTGGGTCCTCGTGTAGTGATGTTATTTCCTGATGATGATGATAAATATCCTCCTTCGTCCTTGTGTCTTGTAAATCATCTTCTTCATGGGTGGCCACTAATAGAACCCCTTTGGCAATATCCTCTTGTGTTAATACTGTCTTATGATCTTCTTGGATCAGTACTAAGTCGCCCTCAACCTCACCATCATTGGGATCAATCTCTGTCTCTTGAGGATGATCGTGAAGGACAAGGGAGAAATCCGTGAGGCCCCTGTAGTAAGGGCTAGACTGAAGGTGGTATGATGGATTGGTGGAAGTAGGATTGTGGCTGCTCCAAGAACCAATAACAAGGGAATAATCGGTAAGACCCTTGTAGTACGGACTTTGCCCCTGCGCTCCAGATCCGGATGATGAGAGGTGAGGATGATGGCTGGGGAGAGGAAGAGGAGTAATAGGGTAGCAAGGAATGGTAGCATGATCATGATGATGATGAGGATGAGGTGGAGATGAGGGTGCAAAGATGGCAAGGGATTGATCGGTGAGGCCTTTGTAGTAGGGACTGCTGTTACTGTTAGAGGATTCATCATTACTATTTTTCATCATGTCATCATGATACGCCTGCTGCAAATTCACATTCACATTTACTTGTAACATGGAACCAAGGCCGTTGCGATTCTTCGATACAGTTGAGCTTCTCATTTCCTGCATTTCTTTCCTTTCCTTTTTGGGCCTCGAATCGTCTTAATTTTATTATTATTCTATTCCCCACTCCCCACATAGCAACAACTAATTACTAAGTGCCAGTGCCAGTGTGCCACACCCTTCATGCATTATGTCACTTTGACCTAAATACCAACGGATCTTCCTAAGAAAAGCGGTCATTCCCATGCACCAATTGCATTAAATATATCAATCTATTATAATTTAGAGAAACTCTTCGCAGCACTTTTATTAAAATTTGATCAATATTTAATTAATAAAAAAATATAATTTTATTGATATAATCTTATATTATTAAAAATATTAATAATAATTAATTATTTTTATGAAAATATTTTTAAAATAGGGTAAAAACAAAGAAACTCTAATTCTTTATTTTCACAATTTTCATTTGAAAACTTTGATGCGGTGGCACATATATATGTAATTATGGAATGCCTTTCTTTGATTTTGTATGTTTTTGTGCAATTTCAGGTAATTTTTGGCTGAAATTGAGGAATTGGAACAAAATTCTGATTCAGAGACAGAGGAACCACTGCAAATGCTGTCCGGATCTGATCTCCTTGCACTCGGAAGAGCTTTTCTGAAGTTACAGAAATCCAAATGGAGCGTTCTCAATGGCTTTGTAAAGCTGACTTCCAGAGCTTTTCCAGCAATGTATAATAGTTTATGCTTTGCTTCAGATTAGAAGGCACAAAACTTGCGTCCAACGCCAGCTTCCTGCCCCTTTCCAGGTGTTCAGCGCCCAAGGAGAAGAGACCAGCATCCAAACGCTCAAAGAGGACCCCCTAGCCAGCATTTAACGCCCTAGAGGCCTTCTAGCACATGGATCTCATCAAAGCTCAGCCCAAACACTCATCAAGTGGGCCCCATAAGTGGATTTTAGCAATAAAAAGACTGTTTTACCCTTACTAGTCATTGTTTAGTATTTAAGGGATTAGATTTATGTTATTTGCAAACTTGTACAATACCTTTTACCATAATTTTGAATTCACCATTGTATTTTCTTTCAGTATGAGTTTCTAAACCTCCTAGGTTGAAGGGAGGAGCCCTACTGAGTCCTATAATTAATAAAAGTATTACTATTTCCCTTCGATCTGTGTCTGATTTATTTCTAAGATGTATACTCGTTCTTCAATATTGTGAATAGGATAATCAGTGACAATCAACTCTGTTCATCATACTAGGACCGCGTGTCTGACAACTATCCGTGTCTATTTGGGTTCGTGTGAATACGTGACTGGAAAGCGCGAACCACCAGCTTGATTATGCATCTTGATAAACCACTATTTTATGGTTTATCTTGTGCTCAATTGAGTGGTTTTTATCAAGTCTTTGTATACTTATTCATACAAATTGCATGATTTTACAATTCCTTCCCAATTTTGTTCTATGATTGAAAACTTGCTTCCTAAGCCTTTAAATTGTGTATTTTTAATCCCTCTATATACCATTCGATGCCGTGATCTGTGCATTAAGTGTTTTCAGGATATATTGGATAGGAATGGCTTAGAGGATGGAGAGGAAGCCTGCAAAAATGCAAGGAACACAAGAAATAAATGAGATGACCAGCGAGGATCGACGCGCACGCATGGCTTACGTGTGTGCGTGATTTGGAGAATTTTATAGCGACGCGTGCGTGTCATTTTCCCTTAATGGCCATCAACACGTGCGCGTACCTGACGCGCACGCGTCGTATGTAATTATGGCCCCAACCCAGAATGCACCCGAGAGTTGTGCGTACGCATCCCAGACGCGTACACGTCACTTAAAACTTGCGTGACCCACGCATATGCGTGCTGTATGCGTACGCGTCGCATGCGACGCACAATTAACCCAATACGCCTCCAAATTTCACTTATTCCCTCCCCAAATCCTAATTCTTTTTTCTTTCTTTCTTCCTTATTCCTTCTTCCTCTCTACTACTTTCTTCCTCCCTTTTTCATCTTCTACCTCAGGTTCTTTTCTTTTCTCCTTCTACTCTTCCGTTCTTCTTTACATTACTGCATTTATTTATTTTTCTTTCTTCTAAATTTTTCTTTTAGCTTAGTTATTTATGGTCTCTTTTTCTTTCTTTTATCCTGCAATTTTTTTATGTTGGTGTTGGAGTTTTATTTGGATAATACTTTATTTTCATTAAGCTTGTGGATATTATGAGGAGTGATTTGACAATTGACATTTACATTTGGCTCTCCTATACATTTGGATTCATTATTTTCATTCCTATTTTAACTTGCACACCAAGTGTTTGTGAATAAGCTCTTTGGCATTTTGAATCCTATTTTCTTTTACTCTTTTACTTAAATGCCCCTTTTTCACAATATTTAGAATCCACATGTATTTGGGATTATCATTCACAATTGTCATCATACAAGTGCTCTTTAATTTGGCACATTTATTAATTGATGCTTGAGTTATGCTTCTTATGCCTATTACTCGCATGCTTTTACCCTCTTGCATCTAATTATTATGATTTGCCTTCTTGCTCTTAATTGATGTCTTACCTACATGTTGTAGCTACCATGTAGTTAAGCTATTATCTTTTCTTTGGCATTTATTATCACTTGGAATTTCCACCTTCTGGTTTTAGTTATCTATATTTGACATTCTCCCTCTTTCCTTCTTCCTTAGGCATGGGTACCAAGAAAGGAAAAGAGAAGGCTACCGACAAGGCACCAGTAAGGAGAGGAACAAAGAGAGCACCGGCTAAGGCACCACCATCTACCAGTGTCAAGCCGCCAACAAAGTGGGTAAAGAGGATCATTAAAGTTGATGAAGCAGAAAAAGCCTTTCCCGCATGGGACTCCACACGATTCACTAACCGTTACTGCGAACAGATGTTCCCCATCCTAGCCGAGAGAAACTACAACAATGAGCATCTACTCATTGTTCCAACACACTTTGTTTCTTTTGTGGAGCCCCGCATCGAGAGGAGACAGTGGGGATTTTTGCAGAGGCAGCTGCGGGAGGCCAACTTATCATGGGTAGTTGAATTCTACTCCAACTTCTACTCGCCTACCCTGCAGACTGTCTATGTTTGTCAGCACCAAGTCCATGTCTCCGAGAGTGCCATACAGTGAGCACTGGATCTTCCACCTAGTCCAAAGGGATTGAATGCATATCAAGAGGCCTCTCTTAAGCGCCAGATGTATCAGTTCGACTGGGATTGCGTCCTTGGCGTTATAGCCTAACCTGGCAGCACCTGGATCTATGGGCCGGTCAAAACCCAAGAGCATCTCAGCCCAATCACTTACTTTGGAGGCTCGCGTGTGGGCCCAGATTATATCCCACTCTATCTTTCTGAGCACTCACAAGTCCACCTACACAGCGGACATGGCTGTTCTCATCTGGTGCATCTTGACAGAGCAACCTCTCAACCTGTCCCGACACATCCAGCAGGCCATGGGACACGTACAGATAGCGGGTAACTTGCCTTTCCCCGCCTTGGTTTCAGATTTAGTCTCTGCAGTCGGTGTGCCCTATCGGGCAGGAGACATAACGGTCATGATCCCTAGGACCGACCAGTACGTCCCGAATGGGAAGTACATCAGGCAACCAGCTCCCTCTGCGAGTCAGCCTGCAGGCCGACCTTTGGATACTCCTCCTCCTTCTACTCCACCATCATCCACACCACAAGAACCTTCCACCCATCAGATGTTCCTTCAGATCCTTGAGAGGTTCGACCGGCAAGACCGACGGATGGAGCAAATGGAGCGCCGTAACAAGCGCCGATACAACTACCTGAAGGAACTCATTATTGGTACTCACCCACCTCTAGCACAGACGGACACCCCGGACTCCCCTTCATCCAGTAGCACAGGAAGCCTTGGCCAACCAGATAGTGGAGGTGATGCTTCCAGCCCTACCTTGCTCCTTACTGATGACACGGAGGACCGTGCCAAGCCTTAAGTTTGGGGAGGTCAGTCCTTGACTTCCGGAGGTAATTTCTCTCTTTTAACACCAACATTTTAGTTTTTCTTTTGTTAAGTAGGATAGATTTCTTGATAATAATTGCTTGCATGTATGTTCTGCTTGGTTGGAGTAATAAAATTCTTTTCAAGACCCTATTTTATAATATTTTACTAATTTAAATTGAAAACTTTTGTTAAATTTGTCTGAGGATTGTAATTTGGAACATGAATTATGGCTAAGAACACACCATCTGTGAGATTTGAACTTAATTATATGGTTACATTATTTAACCATAATATTTTATTATTGTGTGTTTTCTTATCTATAATTGCAATCTATGCTTTGTTCCATTCTATATGTCCATTGTTTAGTGTATTTGCATGCATACATATGATTGAGGTCATCATCTGTTATTAGCTCACTTATCCCAAATAGCCTACCACTTCAATTACCTTTGTTCGCCACTTTGAGCATTTTAATCCCCATTTGTTCTATATTTTACCACATCACTAGCCTTAAGCGGAAAAACAATTAATTACCCCAATTGAATCTTTGGTTAGCTTAAGATAGAAATTATGTATCAATTAAGTGTGGGGAATTGTGGGAACTTGGGTTGATGAAATTATATTGTGTCTTATTGACAAAAGTATTGGAAATTTGGGTGCATACTCATGTGAGATCAGAAAAACCATATGCATTGATATGTCATGTTTGCTTTCATGTTCAAAAAAAAAATATAATATTTTATAGCATAAATAAATAAATAAATAAATAAATAAATAAATAAATAAATAGGGGACAAAATTACCCCAATGTTAAGTTTAATAAAAGATCAATGCATATGTGGTGAAATTAAGGAAAAATTTGATGCATGAGTATGTGAAATATACAAAAGTGAGACTTTGGGTTGCTAGGCATGATTTTAGAATTATATAGAGTGTGTGTGTGTGTTAGGTGAGAGCTTAGGTTAGTCAAAGATTCATATTATAGCTCACTTGGCCATACATATATCCTCACCCTTACCTTAGCCCCATTACAACCTTGATAAGACCTCATGATGTTTGCATTTGTACACTAAACATTTGTTGATTGGTTAGATGAAGAACAAAGTTTTAGAAAGTATGACTAGAGAAGAGTAGAGTGTATAACCCTAGACACTTGAGCGATTAGAGTGCATATACACTACTAGTGAGGGTTCAATGCTTGAATCCATGTTCCCTGCTTTCATGAGCTATCTTCTTACAAGTTTACCTGTCTTTTACTGTGAGATTTGAATTAGTGGAATCTGATGTATTTTTGTCTTGGAGAACTTGTTTACTTTTAACCAAGTAGACAGAAACATCTTAGCATATAGTTGCATTCACATACATAGGTTGCATCTCATGAGTCTTACTTTCCCCATTCATTCCTTTCGTCTCTTTGAGCTTAGCATGAGGACATGCTAATGTTTAAGTGTGGGGAGATTGATAAACCACTATTTTATGGTTTATCTTGTGCTTAATTGAGTGGTTTTTATCAAGTCTTTGCACACTTATTCATATAAATTGCATGATTTTACAATTCCTTCCCAATTTTGTTCTATGATTGAAAACTTGCTTCCTAAGCCTTTAAATTGTGTATTTTTAATCCCTCTATATACCATTCGATGCCGTGATCTGTGTATTAAGTGTTTTCAGGCTATATAGGGCAGGAATGGCTTAGAGGATGGAGAGGAAGCCTGCAAAAATGGAAGGAACACAAAAAATAAAGGAGATGACTAGCGAGGATTGATGCGCACGCATGGCTCACGCATGTGCGTGATTTGGAGATTTTTACAGCGACGCGTACGTGTACCTGACGCATACGCGTGATAAGCGAGACTGCACAGCGATGCGTGCGCATACCTGACGCATACGCGTGACACGTGAAGATGACCATCGACGCGTATGCGTGACTGACGCGTACGCATGACATGCACCACGTACAGAAAACGTAGAAGACGCTGGGGGCGATTTTGGGCTGACTTTGGACCCTGTTTTCGGCCCAGAAACATAGACTACAGCCAATGGACAAGCAGAGACTCAACACATATTCTCATTCGTACAGTTTTTAGTTTTTAGTTTTGAATCTTAGAGAGAATACCACTTCTTCTAGGTTTTCTTCACATTCATAGATTTTTAATTTTATGCTTTTGATTTGGATATTGAAAAGAGTTACTACCTCCGTTAAAGTTTCTACTCTTCTAGTTTGTTTCCTTATTCCTTTACCTTTTATTACCCATTAACCCTGTTCAGATAAGGATGTTTTATGGTTTTGGAATTTATTAATGCAAAGAACTATTTTTATCTTTAATTAATTTTCTGTTATTATGTTATTTGAATTTCCATGTCTTCTTTCCTTTCCCTTTTATCGTTTATGAAAATGACATTCATGTTAATGGAGTAGACTCCCAACTTGACTTGGGAGTTGATTAAAAGGAGACCCTTGATTTGGAATACTCAAGTGTTGATTTTAATTGGAAATTGTTGGCCAATTCTCTAGTCACTAACGCTAATCCTTCCATAAGGAGAGGATTTAGGACTTGTGAATAAGAGTTAGCTCAATTACTTGACTTTCCTTTATTCAGTAAAGGTTAACTAAGTAAAAACAACAACCTCTTACTATCACACTTGAAAAAATCCAACAAGGATAGAACTTCCAATTAATCTTCTCCCAGTCAAGGCTTTTATTTTTATTATATAAATTCTCTCATTAATTTTCATTGCTTTAATTTATGATCATTTATTTTTCTGTTCTACAACTCTAAAATTTCTCAGAAAATTCCTGACTAATAAAATAGCACTCTTTTGTCAACTCGTTGGGAGACGACCTGGGAATTATACTCCCAGTATTTTATTCTTAATTTGTGACAACCCTTTTAAATTGATAAGCGGAATTTTTGTCGGTTAAGAACTGTACTTGCAACGCTGTTTCTTCTATAAATTCTTAATCGGCAATTTTACGCATGTCACATCTCTTAGATGGCTAATCCACGACTTCGTTGGGGACTTCTCAAGACACCAATTCAGCCAATTTTCGGGGAGATTAGGGTCTCTGTGGTAGAGGCTAGAACCCAGAGAAGCAGTGATAAACCCATATTTTATGATGTATTTTGTGCTTAATTTGAGTGATTTATTCAATCCTTCACCCACTTATTCATATTAATTGCATGGTTTTACTTTCCCTTCCTTATTATGTGATGTATGTGAAAAACATGTTTTCTATGCTTTAAAATTAATTATTTTAATTACCTTTATTTCCATTCGATACCGTGATTAGTGTGTTGAGTAGTTTCAGATCTTCTAAGGCAGGAATGACTCAAAGGATGGAAAGGAAACATACAAAAAATGGAAGAAAAGTACAAAACGGAGTTTCTAAAGGAAATGGCATCCACGCGATCGCATGGGCGACGCGGACGCGTGCCAAGCGCGAATCAACAACGACGCGGCTGCATGACTGACGCGACTGCGCGCCTTAAGCAAAACACATATGACGCGGCCGCATGACTGACGCAACCGCGTGACAAGAAAAGCTCCGAATGACGCGACCGCGTGACCCACGCGGACGCGTGACAGAGGCCATGCACCAGAAATTGTAGAAAACGCTCCCAGCGATTTCTGAAGCCCTTTTTGGCCCAAATCCAAGTCCAGAAGGCATAGACCACAGGTTATAAAGTGTGGGAATGCATCCATTCAAAGAGAGCTCGCCAATTTAGTTGCTTTCCATGATTTAGATATAGTTTTGAGAGAGGTTCTCTGCTTTCTCTCTTAGGATTTAGGACTTCTCTTAGTTTTAGGAGTGACTCTCAATCCCAGGTGTAATGTTCCTTTATTTTAAGCTTCCCTTTCACTTTTATTCATTCCATTACTTTAGTTGATTATTTACTTTGCCATTTAATTTATGAATTCTTCTATGTTCATAAATTTACTTTGAATTAATGTTATTCGAGGTATTTCAGTTTAATATTGCTTTCTTTTATTTATGCTATTATTGCTTTTACTCTGAAGACATCTTTATCCCAATAAATTTACTTTTTCCCCTTTGGTTTTGGTTAAGAAATCAGTAACTCAGGAGTTATCTTATCTCCACGTAATTGATAACTGTTATCTTTGCTAATTGAACTGAACTTCAATAATCCCAACCTTTTCTTAGGAAATAAATAGGATTCGAAGATCAAACTAATTAGTCCCTTGACTTTCCTTTGCTTTAGTAAAGGTTAACTAAGTGGAATTAAGATTCAACTTTCACTGTTATTGATAAGGATAACTAATTCTAGACTTCCAATTTCTCATACCTTGCCAAAAGTTTATTTTACAGTTATTTATTTATTTTTAATTGCCATTTAAATTATTTGTCATATTTGTTCCTCATTTTTGAAACCCCAAATCTACAATCTCCATAACCAATAATAAGAACATACTTCCCTGCAGTTCCTTGAGAAGACGACCCGAGGTTTGAATACTTCGGTTATCAATTCATTTAAGGGGTTTGTTACTTGTGACAACCAAAACATTTGTACGAAGGGATTTCTGTTGGTTTAGAGACTATATCTACAACGTGACTATTTTTATGAAATTCTTTACTGGCAAAAATCCTAACGTCAAAAATGGCGCCGTTACCAGGGAACTGCTAATGTGTGCCTTATTATTGGTTATTGTAAATATTTTTCTTTTACTTATTTATCTATTTCTATTTTTCCTTTTTAATTTTATTTGCTACTATGAACTCTCACCCTTCTCGCTTTGTGTTTGGTTCTAACTTTGTTGAAGGAAATAGAAGTTACAGCAGGAATATGCATTAAGGTCAAACCAATCAAGGATGGATGGAACCAAGAGGATCTAATCAACCCTTTAGGCAACAACACCCTCCAAGATATCATGGACAACGACCATTCTACAATGCATACCCAGCTGATAGATATGGTGGACAACCTTGTAACTACCAACAAGCCCCACCCCGTGCCTATAGACCATCCTCTCAACATAACCTCGAACCACCACACTCACAAGCTTCTCTTCACCATTCGCCACCACATGATCCCTATTTACCCCAGTTCCAATCCAATCACTCCCAAGCACCACCACTCTCCTATGTATCATGTCCAAATCCATCACCCCGAGAATCAGAGGTTCGCCTCAAGGAAACAGTAAATAAACTTCAAACAACCATTCGATAACTAGAGCAAGCAGTAATTCAATTAGCTTCTAGACGTTCGAACATCCAAGGACCAACCACAGCCCCATGTGGACAATCTAACGAAGAGCGTAGCATGAAGGAAATACTAGAAACTCCAGTGGACAAGACAGAGAATGAATTCGTACTAGAACAAGTAGAAGGAGCTGTCATTACGCAAGAAGAAGAGTTGGTTAAAGATCTAGGAGACGCTGAACCTCCATGGGAATTTAGAGCTGAAGAGAACTCCGTCAAAACGTTACAGTTAATGCTAAGGAGGATAGTGCACAACCCCCAAGGCAAGTCGTTTATGAAGAACTAGACGGAATAACCCAGGACACAAATTCCCTTGATGATGATAGTCACAAGTCAAGCTCTCTTAGTAATGAACTTGCACCTGCAAGTGAATTCTCTGAGATCAAAGAATCTTCCCCAAATGAATACGAAGATGATGCAGAGGTAGATTTCTCTCAACCTCTAATCTATGACTCGAGTGATGAGGAAGACACAGAAGACTTTGACCAGTACACAGATGCATTTGAAGAACCTTACAAAGAAGTGGAGGAATTCATAGAAGAGCACAAGGGAGTAGAACTTACAGAACCACCGAAAACACCTTCTCCAAGGCCATTACCACCCAATACAAGCTTCAAGTGGGTACAATCCTTAACCTTTAACTTTACTTTTTCACTTGAATACGGTTTGCTTGAAACAGATGGCCAGCTTAGAGCTTTCTGCGGCTTTAAGAGTAAGAGGGAAATGGCTCGTGCTCAGAGTTGGTGCACAAGGTTCAATAAGGTTCCACGCTTCAACTTGAAGTGCACGGATTGGTATCATGTTCAATTCAATGGATCTCGGAAACGTTTGGTCACCATGGTGAGAATTTACTTTCTAAACTGCCCGGATGGAAAAATATAGATAAAGACGGAGGCGGATTTAAAAGCAAAGTTTGGGATCTTGGAATCTATTCCAACATTCGTCATTTCGGGAGCCTAAAAATTTGTTTGAAGCTGCTCAGGAGCTTTACATGCTTAGTTTGGGACCCCGGAGGCTATTGGCTTTCCAAGCATTGGTGGAGATTTTTAGATGAATTTAAGCATAAGCCGCCATAACAGGAAGCTCTTCCAATGTCCAACTTAAGGACTTTAACTAAAAGTGCTAGGTGGGAGACAACCCACCATGGTATGATCGTTCATTTTTCAATTTTTATTTTATTTTGCTTGTTTTCAAGTTTTATTTTATTTTATAATATTGAATCTGGAACTTTGCATCGCATTCATATTAATCATTGCATTCTGTATACTGCATAAAAAAAAGGGTGCGTGACGTTGGGGTTTTTGCCAGTAAAGTAGTTTATAAAAACAGTCGCGTTGTAGATATAGTCTCTAAACCGACAAAAATCCCTTCGTACAAACGTTTTGGTTATCACAAGTAACAAACCCCTTTAAAATTGATAACCGAGTATTTAAACCTCGGGTCGTCTTCTCAAGGAATTGCAGGGAAGTATGTTCTTATTATTGGTTATGGAGATTGTAAATTTGGGGTTTTGAGAATAGGGAGCAAGTAATTTAAATTGTAATTAAAATAAATAAATAACTGTAAAATAAACTTTTGGCAAGGTATGAGAAATTGGATGTCCTAGCCCAGTTATCCTTCTCAACAATAATGAAAATTGACTCTTGATTCCACTTAGTTAACCTTTACTAGAGTAAGAGAAGGTCAAGTGACTAATTAGTTTGATCTTCAAATCCTAGTTAATCCCTAAGAAAAGATTGGGATTATCGAAGTTCAGTTCAATTAGCAAAGATGACAATTATCACTTATGTTGAGTTAAGATAACTCCTGAGTTACTAATTTCTTAACCAAAGCCAAGAATGTAGAAAGCTAAATTAAAATCATAAATATCTGGAATACCTCAAATAAAATACATTCAAAGCAGTAAAATCTAACATGGAAAAGTTCATAAGCCAATTGGGCAACATAAATCAAATACAAATAAAAGCATTAGAGTCAATAAAAATAGAAGCGAAAGTAAATAGAAAGGGACATTGAACCTGGGATCGAGAGTCACTCCTAAAACTAAGAGAAGTCCTAAATCCTAATCCTAAGAGAGAGAGAGGAGAGAATCTCCCTCTCTAAAACTACATCTAAATCATGAAAAGTGAATTATGAGAGCCTCCTCATGAATGGATGCATTCCCCCACTTTATAGCCTCTAATCTGTGTGTTCTGGGCTGAAAAATGGGTCAAAAGCAGCCCAGAAATTGCCCCCTGTGATTTCTTTTATGTTCAGGTCGCGGAAAGGTGACGCGGCCACGTCGTCCATGCGGCCGCGCGGATTGGGTGTTGGCCAGGTCACGCGTCCGCGTGACCCACGCATTCGCGTCGCTTGGTGTCGGGGCAACTATGGCAAATTATATATCAAATCGAAGCCCCGGATATTAGCTTTCCAACGCAACTGGAACCGCATCATTTGGACCTCTGTAGCTAAAGTTATAGCAGTTTGAGTGCGAAGAGGTCAGGCTGGACAGCTTAGCAATTTCTCCAACTTATTGTATTCCTTCCACTTTTGCATGCTTCCTTTCCATCCTCTGAGCCATTCCTGCCCTATAATCTCTGAAAACACTTAACACACATATCAAGATATCTAATGGTAATAAGAGAGGATTAATATTAGCAAATATAAGTCCAAAGAAACATGTTTTCAATCAAAGCACATAATTAGGAAGGCAAATGTAAAACCATGCAAATAGTATGAATAAATGGGTAAAGAGTTGATGAAAACCACTCAATTGAGCACAAGATAAACCATAAAATAGTGGTTTATCAACCTCCCCACACTTAAACACTAGCATGTCCTCATGCTAAGCTTAAGAGAACTATAAAGATGAAGAGGAATGGTAGGATGTATGAAATGCAACCTATCTATATGAATGCAACTACATGCAAAAAATGTTCCTACCTACTTGGTTAAAAATAAATAAGTTCCCCCAAGATAGACATAAATCAGATTTCACTAATTAAAATTATACAGTAAAAACAAGTAAACTTGTAAGAAGATAGCTCATGAAAGCAGGGAACATAGAATTAAGCACTGAACCCTTACAGGAAGTGTATATGCACTCTAATCTCTCAAGTGTATAGGGTTAATCACTCTACTCTTCTCTAGTCATGCTTTCTAAACTTTGTTCTTCATCTAACCAATCAACAAATATTTAATGTACTAATGCAAACATCATGAGGTCTTTTCAAGGTTGTAATGGGGCCAAGGTAAGGGTGAGGGTATATATATAAGGCTAAGTGAGCTAGTGAAGTGAATCCTTGAGTAGTCTAAGATCTCACCTAACATATACATACTCTATTAAAATTATACTTAGCTACCCAAATTTTCCCACTTTTGTATTACATACTCATGTATCAAACTTATTTTTTTATTTTTTTATTTTCTTTTGAATTTTGTCCCATGTGCATTGGTTCTTTTTATTTTGCATTTGGGGTATATATATATATATATATATTTTCTTTTGTATCCCCTAATTTAATTACTTAATATTTTTTTTTCAATGCACATGGTAATTTGATTATTTTGATTTTACATGAGCATGCTTCCCAAAACTTTTATTTTGAAATGTCTTTATTCTTTTTAATTTTCTACCTTTGTTTTTATCATCCATGTTCCCATAAGGTTCCCTACACTTAAACAATACACAATTTCTATCTTAAGCTAACCAAGGATTCAACTTGGGATTTTTATTTTGTTTTTCTGCTTAAGGCTAGTAATGTGGTTATTAAAACAAGGAGGGATTTAGAAGTTCAAGGGGGCTAACAAGGGTGATGTAAAAGGTAGGCTAATTTGGGATAAGTGAGCTAGAATCAAACAATGGCCTCAATCATATGCAAGCATGTAAATACACTAAATAATGGACATATAGATTGGAACAAAATATAGATTACAATCATAGGGAAGGAAACACACAAGAATAAAAATTTATGGTTAAATAACGTAACCATGTAAATAAGCTCAAAGTCTCACAGGTTGTGTGTTCTTTGGCTCAAAAACCATGTTCCAAATACAACTTCAAACAAGTTTAACACAAAAATTTTCATTTTAAATTAGTGAAATTTTTCAAAAATAGGGTCCTAAAAAGAATTTTATTACTTTAACCAAGTAGTAACTAAATGCACAAAATCAAATAAACATGCAATCAAATATGCAGATGCAACAATGAACAAATTAACATTGGTGTTGAAATAGGAAATAACTAACCCATGGAGATCGGTATCGACCTCCCCACACTTAAAGATTGCACCGTCCTCGGTGCATGCTAAGATGTGCAAGTGGATGGGGGTTGTGGTTCCTCAGCTGGGGCTCTTTTTGTTCCTTTCCTTGCTGTTGATTTGGGAATGGCTTTTTCTTTTTCTTTCTTGGTGGCCATCCTGAGAAAGGGAAGAGAAAGTAAATTAAATTCAAAGAGATATATATAGCAAGGAAGAGAACGGAAACGGTGGTGATGGATGCACATTAAGATATAACTGACATTAACATATGCTCGCGAGTACATGTGAAAAGCCATCAATGGAAAATAGCTAGTGCATATAAGGACAAGTGAATGCAAGGTGTTTATTGGCATGCCGGCAAAGGGCATGAGTAGCATAGATCAAGCATTACTCGTAACAAACCATCATGTTTGTATTGACAATTAATTTCAATTAATACAATAGTAAAGGGAGTTTATGAAAAGCAAGCATTGAATAGTATAAAGTAAAATAGAGAAGTGCATAATGCCATATGAGCTTTTTCACAAACACATAGCATGCATAGTAAATAAGTTATTTGAAAGTATTAAATTGAACATGCAAGAATCCTTTAAAAAGTAATATATAATTGTCAAATAATTATGCAACAATTCACAATGACCCAAATAAAATTCCAACACTAATGAAAATAGTGCAATGAATGAAAGTATGCAAGTAAGCAAAAGAAAATAAAAGATAAGAAGAATGAGAAGGGAAGGAAGGGAAGAAGAAGTAAGTAAGAAAGGAGGGAGGAAAAATTAGGATTGGGGAAGATAAAATATATTGGCATATTAGGTTAAGGTGTGCGACGCTGGTGACGCGGTCGCGTGGGTGACGCGGCCGCGTGGTGCGCAATAACGTTAAGCGACGCGGACGCGTGGGTCATGCGATCGCGTGACTCGATTTGTGCTAGTGGCGCGAGTGCAGCCTCGCGCTCACACAACTCTCTGTTCAAAACCTTATTAGTGCCAAATTTTAAGTGACGCGATCGCATGGGGCATGCGATCGCGTGAGTGGGCTTTAAAGGAATATGACGCGGTCGAGTGGGTCACGCAGCCGCGTGGGAAGGATTATGCGTTCAGCACCAATCCAGCACCACTCTCGCACAACTTTCGGGTGTGCACCACTTTGACGTCGAAATCTTGGTCACGCGGCCGCGTGGGGCACGCGGTCGCGTGGGAGGCCATTATTCCCATATGACGCGGTCGCATCAGCGATGCGGTCGCGTGGGACGATTTGTGCCATTGGCACGCCTCCAGCCACGCTCTCGCATGACTTTTTGTTCGTTTTCTTTTCTTCCCATTGCACTGGTGACGCGGACGCGTCAGCGACGCTGCCGCGTCGCGTGCGTGTTTTTCCATTTTTTTTAATGCAATATCCAGATGCAAATGTAGTGCTTAATGTGAATGCTATGCATGATTCCAGTTTCAATGAAAATAAAATAAAATAAAAATAAACAACACGAAATAAAACTGAAAAAGAACGATCATACCATGGTGGGTTGTCTCCCACCTAGCACTTTTAGTTATAGTCCTTAAGTTGGACATTTGATGAGATTCCTGCTATGGTGGCTTGTGCTTGTACTGATCCAGGAATCCCCACCAATGTTTATATTTCCAGTAGCCTCTGGGGTCCCAAACTAAGCATGTAAAGCCCTTAAGAAGCTTCAAACAGATTCTTAGGCTCTCGGGGTGACAAATGCCAGAACAGATTCCAGGATCCCAAACCTTACTTTTACACCCATTTTTGTCTCGATCTGCATTTTTCCAGCCGGGTGAAAGGTGATCTGAATTCTCACTGCAGCGACCAAACAGCTTCCTAGACCCATTCAGTTTAGGTTTATACCAACCTTTGCGTTTGAACTTAAAGCTTCCAACCATGATGAACCTTGCAAGATAATTCTTACCCCTGGCCATCTTCCTCTTACTCTTAATGTTACAAAGAGCTCTAAGTTGACCATCCGTCTCCAGTAGCCCATATTCAAGTGGAATTAGAAAGCTAAGGGATATAAATTTTACCCACTTGAATGTTGTGAAGGGGGAGGTATTTTTAATGAAATTGCAAGCTCCACTCCCTTGTGCTCTTCTCTGATAATTACCACCTCTTTGCAAGCTTCTTCAATTTCAACCTCTTCCTCTTGGTAGCTTTCTTCCAATTCAATCTCCTCTTCATTGCTTTCCAAGGGCATGGGAGGTTGTGCTTCTTCTTTTTGAATCTCCATCTCTTGATCAACCTCTTCCAAGTCTTCAACTGTGATATGCCTTGGAGGTTGTACACCCTCCTCAACATCAAATGCAACTATCTTGGAAGGAGGCTCTATGTCTTGACTTTCCCATGGAGGTTCAGCATCTCCTAAGTCATCAACCAATTCTTCTTCTTTGATAATTACAGCTTCCTCCATTTGTTCCAGTACAAAGTCATGTTCCGTACTGTTCATTGGAGTTTCTAGTATCTCCTTCATACTACGTTCTTAATTAGATTGTCCACATGAAGCCATGGGGGTTCCTTGAGTGTCCAAACGTCGGGAAGCTAATTGACTCATTATTGCTTGCCCCAATTGATGAATGGTTGCCTGACATCGATCCACTGTTTCCTTGAGACGATCCTTTGTCTCTTGATGCACTCGGCTTTCATAAATAGGATCATAGTGCTCTTGGAT
Organism: Arachis ipaensis; assembly: GCF_059453495.1. Classification (NCBI taxonomy): domain Eukaryota; kingdom Viridiplantae; phylum Streptophyta; class Magnoliopsida; order Fabales; family Fabaceae; genus Arachis; species Arachis ipaensis. The sequence goes on from NC_142442.1 coordinate 58,830,421, forward strand.
TGATGGATATGAAGATGGTGAATATTGAAGTGGTGGTTCTTGTGAGTAATTGGGTTGGAATTGGGGTGGTTCTATATATGGTTCATATGGCTCATAAGGTGGTTGGTATGGTGGTTGAGGGTTGGGGTTATATGGAGGTGAATGGCGGAAAGGGGCTTGTGAGTGTGGTGGTCCAAAGTTATGTTGAGGAAAGGGTTCATAGGCATATGGTGGTGGTTGTTGATAGTCCATTGGAGGTGGTTGTTGCCATGAGGGTTGATCAAATCCTTGTGGCTCCTCCCATCTTTGATTGTTCCAACCTTGATGCCTATTTTCTTTATAGTTTCCATTCCTTACAACAACATTGGAACCAAACTTGAAACCAAAGGGGTGAGAATTCATAGTAATTAATAAAAATTAAAAACGAAAATAAATAAACAAGCAAAAGAAATTTTTTTTTATTAAATATTTACAATAACCAATAATAAGGCACACGTTTGCAATTCTCCGGCAACGGCACCATTTTGACGTTGGGATTTTTGCCAGTAAAGAAGTTCATAAAAACAGTCGCGTTGTAGATATAGTCTCTAAACCGACAAAAATCCCTTCGTACAAACGTTTTGGTTGTCACAAGTAACAAACCCCTTTAAAATTGATAACCGAGTATTTAAACCTCGGGTCATCTTCTCAAGGAATTACAGGGAAGTATGTTCTTATTATTAGTTATGGAGATTGTAAATTTGGGGTTTTGAGAATAGGGAGCAAGTAATTTAAATTGCAATTAAAATAAATAAATAACTGTAAAATAAACTTTTGGCAAGGTATGAGAAATTGGAAGTCCTAGCCCAGTTATCCTTATCAACAATAATGAAAATTGACTCTTGATTCCACTTAGTTAACCTTTACTAGAGCAAGGGAAGGTCAAGTGACTAATTAGTTTGATATTCAAATCCTAGTTAACCCCTAAGGAAAGATTGGGATTATCGAAGTTCAGTTCAATTAGGAAAGATAACAATTATCACTTATGTTGAGTTAAGATAACTCCTGAGTTACTAATTTCTTAACCAAAGCCAAGAATGTAGAAAGCTAAATTAAAATCATAAATATCTGGAATACCTCAAATAAAATACATTCAAAGCAGTAAAATCTAACATGGAAAAGTTCATAAGCCAATTGGGCAACATAAATCAAATACAAATAAAAGCATTAGAGTCAATAAAAATAGAAGCGAAAGTAAATAGAAAGGGACATTGAACCTGGAATCGAGAGTCACTCCTAAAACTAAGAGAAGTCCTAAATCCTAATCCTAAGAGAGAGAGAGGAGAGAACCTCTCTCTCTAAAACTACATCTAAAATATGAAAAGTGAATTATGAGAGCCTCCTCATGAATGGATGCATTCCCCCACTTTATAGCCTCTAATCTGTGTGTTCTGGGCTAAAAACTGGGTCAAAAGCAGCCCAGAAATCGCCCCCTGCGATTTCTGTTACGTTCAGGTTGTGGAAAGGTGACGCGGCCGCGTCGTCCATGCGGCCGCGCGGATTGGGTGTTGGCCAGGTCACGCGTTCGTGTGACCCACGCGTTCGCATCGCCTGGCGTAGGGGCAACTATGACAAATTATATATCAAATCGAAGCCCCGGACGTTAGCTTTCCAACGCAACTGAAACCGCGTCATTTGGACCTCTGTAGCTAAAGTTATAGCCGTTTGAGTGCGAAGAGGTCAGGCTGGACAGCTTAGCAATTTCTCCAACCTATTGTATTCCTTCCACTTTTGCATGCTTCCTTTCCATCCTCTGAGCCATTCCTGCCCTATAATCTCTGAAAACACTTAACACACATATTAAGGCATCTAATGGTAATAAGAGAGGATTAATATTAGCAAATATAAGTCCAAAGAAACATGTTTTCAATCAAAGCACATGATTAGGAAGGAAAATGTAAAACCATGCAAATAGTATGAATAAGTGGGTAAAGAGTTGATGAAAACCACTCAATTGAGCACAAGATAAACCATAAAATAGCGGTTTATCAGTGCACGATGCGACCGCATCACTCATGCGATCGCGTCATATTGCGAAAAACACTACCCACGCGACCGCATCATCCATGCGGCCGCGTGATCTGGAGATCGGCGTAAAGATCCAACGTCCAGAAAGTTAGGCTGGAATCGTGCGGCCATTGTGCGTTTCACACAAATGACCCACGCGATCGCGTCACTTGCACAATGCCAACCCCATGCTACCGCGTGAGCGACGCGACCACGTCGCATGAATTGCACGAACACCCCAAAGGAGATAGAGAGTAGCGCTAAAACGACGCTGGATTCGTGCATTTAGCACAAATCCTAGTGACGCAATCGCATGCCCCAGCCGATCGCGTCATTCACTCTTTTAGCCATTCCATGCGATCGCGTCACCCACGCGATCGCGTCACCCCCCATTTTGCTCATGCCACGCGACCGCGTGCCCCACGCGGCCGTGTGGATTCAAATTTATAACCCCCAAACCACGCGAACCCTATCAGTCGCGCCCCCCTGAAACCCTCTTCTCCCTCTCTTCCCCTCTAATCCAACCACCACCTTCCATCCACCATCACCGCCACCCCCAGACGCCGCCGACCTCCCAGATGCCACTGCCACCGACCCCCCTTCCTCCTCCCTCTTCTTTCTTCTTCTTTCTCCTTCTTCTCCCCCTCTCCGCCACTACCCCCTTCGCAACCACCACCCACCGCCGCCGCCCGTCCCAGCCGCGCCACCCCCATCCGCCACACATACACCTACCCCCTCCCTTCCCCTCTTACCCCCTACCCCATTACCCATCCCTTCTTTCCCCCCCGCCCCGAACAGCCGTGCCCACCACCGCCAGCCTCCGCGCCAGACGCCGTCACCACCACCCCCATCCACCTTTCTGCCCACTCTCCTTATTCGGCCTACCAGGTTCCGACGAACGCCACCCTTCTTTCCTTAGTTGCTATTTCATTATTTTCTATTTATGTTCATGTTTAGGCTAGTTAGATATGCATGTTGTAGTGGATTTTAGGTTGTTAGGTAGCCTAGGATGTGGTTAGTGGATTTAGGCCTGTTTACTTGCACTGTTCATGTTTCTATTTTCTCAAATTTGCAATTCTGCTGTTGCTGTGATGTTTGTTCATATGCTGTGATTTCTTATTTCATATTGCTCTTTACACTGCATTTTCATGATTATATTCCTTATATGTAATTGCAAGCTTTAATTTCAATTCATATGAACTATTTGACTGCTGTTTATTTTCCGGGACAATCCAATTTTAGCCAGAATGCTGCCCAAATTTCTGTAAAATGTTTTCATTCATGTTTTGGTTTTGGCATTTTGAAATCTACTTTCCTCTGCTTTATCCAAACCCATTCATGAATGCCAGGCATGCATTCTTATTCTCTTTGATTTCCTGGTTCATATATTGCATTTTTGATGTTTGATTCCAATTTTTGCTTTCTCTATATCTATTTGACTCAGCATCAACCTGTTTTTCTTGTTTGGTTATGAGTTACTTATAGCCCCTACCTGTGAATCCTTGTTACTTGGAACATTTTTATTATGCCACTTACTTTAACCCACTTTTCACTAACTCCCTAATTTTAACTTTCTAAAAACTTTTTCAATTCTAACCAACCTAACCTTTCAAACTTCTCCTCTACTTTTCTTTCACTTTCTTTTAACCCTCTAAACATGGCATAATGATAATTTTTCTATTTAACATGAATTCAGTTATATTTTGGATTGTGCATTCTTCCTTTCGAACTTTTAACTCCTATACAATCCTTAATGCACATTTACTTAACTCATTTACCTCATTCTAATTCTCCTTTGCCACTTTGTGTTTCTTTTGACTATTTGCCTATTTATTTTCCTATTTTTTTATATATCCTGGTTTTCTGTTTTTCAGGATGTCAGATACCCATAGAAAGGGAAAAGGAAAGGCTCCCACTGGCAAACATAAAAGAGGAGAATCATCTATGTCTATCATAGATCTCATGCATGATGCCTCCTGGCGGGAGAAAAACTTCACCCCGCAGGAGAAGGCCGACCAGCTGCTCCCTGCTAATGACCCAGTAAAGTTTGCAAACTGATACTGTGAGCTGAAGTATCCGGTATTCGCAAACTCCAGGAACCTATACCTGAAAAGGACCTTGAAGATCCCAGGAGAACTTCAGAAATACACCTCTGATCAGATTAAACAAAGAGGCTGGTTCTTCTTGGAGAGACCCCTGACTGAGGTCAATGCATCTTGGGTTAGAGAATTCTACTGCAATTACTTCAAGACCTCCTTAGATGCAGTGAACCTCAGAGGAAAGCAGATTCTGGTTACTGAAGAGGCAATAGAAGAGGTTCTGAAGCTTCTGCCTAAATTTGGTAAGCCAGATGGTTATCAGAAAGCTGAGGAAGACATGCGCTTTCTAAAGTTTGATTGGGATGCAGTCAAGGCCCGGATAGCCCTTGACCCGACCGTTCCTTGGATTATGGGTCAGAACACCACCATGCCCAAGGGAATCAAGCGGGCATACTTGAATGATGAGGCCCAGCTGTGGCATTAGATACTAAGCAACTTCATTATGCCGAGTACTCACGAGACTGATATACCTGCCGCTATGATCACCCTCCTATGGTGTGTAATGGAGGGTAAGGACCTGTACCTGCCACGCTTTATCCGGTTCTACATGCCAGGGTCTACGTCCGAGGAACTCTTCCCTTCCATATTTGATCACACAGCTAGGCCGTCGAGCTGACGTGCCTTGGGAGGATGCTGATGAGAGGCCACCTGCTGCAGAATGCAAGAAGATCATCCCGCACAGCAGGAACTTTCTGGCCTTGGGCTACAGACCTCCAGTCCTCACCGCTCCTGGTGACACTGCCACACCATCTGCCAGCCCCTCTTCCTCTACAGCTACACCTTCCACCACCACTGCACCTCCACCTGCCCCAGAGCCCATCTATCATCTAGTGCACCGCCTGTTTCGACGGCTTGACCAGATGGAGCGTCGCAACAAGCGACGCTATGAGCACCTGAAGATGATGATACGATCTGGCGACATCCCCTCTGAGCCCGACACACCATCCGAGGCATCTGAAGAGGAGGCGAATGCGCCCGAGGCAGAGACCCACCCACAGCTGGAGGCAGAGCAGGCAGGCACCCAGCAGGCAGCACACCATCAGGAGGCTCCGTCTCAGATTCAGGCTGTAGACCCTGAGATCCCTCTTCAGTCAGCACCCCCTCTACAGCAGTCAGACCCTCAGATCACCACCACAGAGACTCCAGCTACCCAGCCTTCCAATGATGACACCCCTTCACACCCTGCTTGACTGAGCATCAGGGACAATGCTACATTTTAAGTGTGGGGAGGTCGCCATCTCTGGCGTTCTTTTTTTTTTTTTTGGTGAACCACTACATACTCTATTTATTTATTTTGCTATTTTTTTGTATTTTTCTCTTTATTTTTATTTTTATTTTCTGAGTACTTATACATTGTTGTTTATGTATTTTTACTCCATTTCTGCATTTTGCATTTTTAGTTCATATTTTAGCCACTTAGTTTAGTTACAATTCTAACTTATTAGTTATAGAAATTGTGGATTGATTAGTATAGTTTACCCTTTTTAGCATAAGATAACTCAGAATAGATTGAAAAGAAAAAGGAAGTAAACTAGAGACTTTAACAGAGAACATCATTCATTCAGGGAACATTCACAATTTTAGGTTTTAGATGTAGTTTTGTAGAGAGAGAGAGTCTCTCCTCTCTCTTAGGTTTTAGGATTAGGATTTCTCTTAGCTTATGGTTATTTCTTCATTCCAGGTTCAATGTTCCTTTATTTTATGTTCTCTTCTACCTTTATTTATTCTATTACTTTAGTTGATTAATTGATGTTGCCAACTTAGCTTATGGATTCCTATGTTTAATTTGATTTTCCATTTAATATAAAAATTGAGGTATTTCAGATTTAAGATTTCTTTCTTTTATTTATGTTATTGCTGCTTCCAATTTAAGGCATTTTTATTCGAATAGATTTTCTCTCTTTTGGCTTTGGTTAAGTAATTGGTTACACTTGAGTTGTCAAACTCAGCTGTTGATGGAAAATTGGAAATTGCTGGTTGATTTAGATCCCTCTAAAGCTAGTCTTTCCACAGGAGTTGACTAGGACTTGAGGAATCAAATTGATTAGTCCACTTGACTTTCCTTTATTTAGTAAGGGTTAACTAAGTGGGAGCAATAACAATTCTCATCACACTTGATAAGGATAACTATGGTGGGATTTCCAGTTTTCATACCTTGCCAAGAGTTTTTCTAATTATTAATTTATTTTCCTTGCCAATTTATTTTCTTGTTCCTTATTTTAAAAACCCAAAAACATACCTTTTTCCATAACCAATAATAAATACACCTCCCTGCAATTTCTTGAGAGACGAATCGAGGTTTAAATACTTCGGTTATAAATTTTATTGGGTTTGCTTAAGTGACAACCAAAACTTTTGTACGAAAGGATTCTCTGTTGGTTTAGAAACTATACTTACAACGTTATTATTTTTATAAAATTCTTAACTGACAGAAAACCAGTTCGCCAGTCTCTTATAGGTATAATTCTGCTCCTAACGCATATCAATCCAATGGCTATGGTAGACCTCCTTATGACTATCAACAACCATATGCCTATGAATCCCCTCCACAATATAGCTTTGAATCACCATACTCACAAGCCCCTTTTCACCAAATGCCTTCCTATGACCCTTATCCATTATATAACCAATCACCCTTACCTCATCCTTGTGACTATTATGAGAGAAAACCCATAGAGCCACCACAATTCCAATACAATTACTCCCAAGAACCACACATTTCATATACACCAACTCCATACCCTTACCAAGAAGAACCACCTTCCTATTATGAACCCTTTCTCCAAAATAATGAATCCTCCTATCCACCCCAATCTCCAAGAGATGAAAATGGAGGTACTAGAGTTCACAGCTGCCTTAGATGAGGTGGTAAATCGATTAGCGTCCCAATGCTTGAACACTCAAGGCACTCACATGGCCACATGAGGAGAATCAATTGAAGAGCATATCATGAAGGAGAGATTGAAAACTCCGGTGGAAAATGGGAAATGCTGCTTTGTGTTAAAACAATTAAAGGAACCTATGATTGTTAAAGAAGAGGAAGAAGTGGTTGACGACTTAGGAGATGCGAAACCTCCATGGGAATCTAGAGTTATAGAAAATTTCTCCAAGAAGATTGAATTTGATGTTGAGGAGGAGAGTGCACAACCTCCAAAACAATTGTTGAATGAAGACTTGGAAGGAATGAAGCAAGAATTGAGTTCCCTTGGTGATGAAGATCAAGCATCAAAACCTCTTGGTAGTGAATCCTTTGAACTTGAAGAGCCTTCTCCCGGTGAAATAGAAAGCAATATGGAGGTAGATTTCTCTCATCCTTCCATTTATGATTTGAGTGATGGGGAAGAATTAGATGAAATTGATGAACAAAGGATTGAATGTAAGAAATCTTGTGAAGAGGTGGAGGTCCTTAGAAAAAGAAGGACTGGAGTCGAATACGCTTTGTCAAGACCCTTAGAAGCTTCTTTGCCTAGGTTGTCATCTACTCCTACATTTGAGTGGATAAAATTCATCTCTATTAGCTTTATTGTCCCACTCGAATATGGCTTGCTTGAAAGGGATTGTCAACTTAGGGAACTTTGTGGGATGAAGCGTAAAAGAAGGATGTTTCGTGGTTGGAATTGTAAATCAAGGCTTATTTTGGTTGACACATCAAAGATGAGATACAAAGGTTGGACTAGTGCTCAATTAGGTGGGTCTAGAAGGAGAATTTGGTACTTCATTGAGAATTTATCTTGCTTAGCACCCGGATGGATTAATGATAATCAACTTGAAGACGGGTGTCAAAACAAAGTGTGGGATCCCGGATCGCACTAGGAGAATCAATTTTGGGAGCCCTTAGCTTGTGCGGAACTCCATCAAGACTTGGAGGCATTAATTTTGAAGAATAGAGCTTATTGGAGACTCAAGAATTGGTGGATGTTCAAGGATGGCTTCAAGCACAAGCCACCTTGATGAGGAGCTCCCCATAAGTCCAACTTAAGGACAATAAATAAAAGTGCTAGGTGGGAGACACCCTACCACGGTAATATCTTTTCATTTTTCTCTTTCGTAAATATTGGTAAAATTAGTTTAATTTCATGTTTTGATTGGTTTGTTGAGTTTAGTTGGTAGTTTAGTATGTTAAATAAGGTTTTATGGTGTTTTGGTAGCTGTTTGGAGGTTTGGAATGCTTGGTTTGGTGCAAGAACTTGAAAAAATTTTGAAAAACAGAGCACCAACCCACGCGTACGTGTCACCCCAAGTTTTTCGACCATCCACTCGCATGCGTCAGCCACGCGTACGCGTGGATCCAAAATTTCCACCTCCATACAAATTTCAGAGAGTTGTGTGAGTTTTGGGCTGGAATTGTGCCTCTAGCACAAAACCCACCCACGCGTACGCGTCACCTCACGCGTACGCGTTGCCGCTTTGAATAACCCGTCACGCGTACGCATGACCCACGCGTACGCGGCACACCCATTTCACCACTCCACGCGCACACGTCACACCACGCATACGCGTGGATTGCCCTGTTTCATTACTCTTTTTTTCTCATCTTCTTTCCATTTCTTTCCCTCTTCTCTTTTTTTCTTTCCACCCTTCAACCATCATCCAACACTACCATACACCATTAATCACTAGTTAGTTTAGTTGGTTAGCTATTTAGTTAGTTTCATTTATGTTTAATTTTTGTTTTCATAATAAATGTTGGATTATTAATTTTGTTTACTGTATATTGCTGCTTATTACTAACTGAATGCTATTTTAGCAAAATTATTTTTGGATATTCATTGTTAGATTCTCTTGTTGAGGTTACAATTTATTACTTGGTTTTGAATTTTTCATGCTTCACCTTTTTTGAACACCAAGTACATGAGAATTGCCTTTAATGAATGTTAAATCTTTTTGAATTGAATGATTTGGCCACCATGTGATTTGAACCTTTTTCTTTGATTAGGTAATTTTTTTATGGATGTTGTGAATTTATCTTAATACGTTGTATTTCTTGATCATATGCATTGATGGGCGGAAAATTGTCAATTAAGGATTTATAATAAGAATAGCGTTGCGAGTATAGTTCTCAACCGACAAAAATTTCACTTATCAATTTAAAAAGCGTTGTCACAATTTAATAGTAAAATACTGGGAGTAAAATTCTCAGGTCGTCTCCCAACGAGTTGACAAAAGAGTGCAAGTTATTGGTTAGGAATTTTTTGAGAAATTTTAGAGTTGGAGAACAGAAGAATAAAATGATTATTAATTAAAGCAACGAAAATTAACAAGAGGTTTTATATATTTGAAATAAAAAAGCCTTGACTGGGAGAAGATTAATTGGAAGTTCTATCCTTGTTGAATTTTCCCAAGTGTAATGGTAAGAGGTTGTTGTTTCTACTTAGTTATCCTTTACCGAATAAAGAAAAGTCAAGTAACTGAACCAACTCTAATTCACAAGTCCTAATCCTCTCCTATGGAAGGATTAGCGTTAGTGACTAGAGAGTCAGCCAACAACTTTCAGTTACCAATTAGCACTTGAGTATTCCAACTCAAGGGTCTCCTATTAATCAACTCCCAAGTCAAGTTGGGAGTCTACTCCATTAACATGAATGCCATTTTCATAAACATATAAAGGGAATGAAAAGAAGAAATGAAAATTCAAATAAAGTAATAACAGAAAATTAATTAAAGGTAAAAATAATTATTTGCATTAATCTTTTCCAAAATCGAAGATATCCATATGTAACTCTGAACAAAGTGAATGAAAAATAAAAGAGCAAGGAAATAACAAAGCAAACTTTAATGGCAAAGACTTCAAACGGAGGTAGTAACTCTTCTCAATATCCCAATCAAAAGCATAAAACTAGAAAACTATGAATGTGAAGAACCCTAGAGAAAGTAGTAGTTTTCTCTCTAAGATTCAAAACTAAAACTAAAATTGTGAAAAAGTGAATGTGTCTTGAGTCTTTCCTTGTCCCGTGGCTCTAGTGTGTGTTTTTGGACCGAAAACTTGGTCCAAAACCAGCCCAAAATTGCCCCTAGCGTCTTCTGCAATTTCTGCACGTAGCGCACATCAAGCGTACGTGTACATCACGCGTACGCGTCGATGGTGTTCTGCGCGTGTCACGCGTACGCGTCATTCACGCATACGTGTCGCTGTGCAACTTTACTTGCCACGCGTACGCGTCGCTACGAAAGGCTTCAAGTCACGCGCACGCGTGAGCTATGCGTGCGTGACGTTGTGATTTTTGCCAGTAAAGAATTTTATAGAAACAGTCGCGTTGTAGATACAGTCTCTAAACCAACAGAAATCCCTTCGTACAAACGTTTTGGTTGTCACAAGTAACAAATCCCTTTAAATTGATAACCGAATATTTAAACCTCGGGTCGTCTTCTCAAGGAATTGCAGGGAAGTATGTTCTTATTATTGGTTAAGAGTCTTGTAAATTGGGGGTTTTGAAAGTAAGGAAGTAGTATGTTGAATCATAAGAAAAATAAAATAGTAATAATAAAATAAACTCTTGGCAAGGTAATAGAATTGGAAGTCCTATCCTTGTCAATTGTGATGAGAATTAGATTTTAATCCCACTTTGTTAACCTCTAACTATAAAGGTAATTCAAGTGGATTAATTAGCTTAACCCTCAGGCCCTAGTCAATTCCTATGGAAAGACTAGAGTTATTGGAGCAACTTCCAATTTCAACCACTGCTTTATTTGACAGCTCAAGAGTTACCAATTACTTAACCAAAGCCAAAAGGAAGAAAATATCTAAATTAAATTAAAAGCATTCATAAATAGAATAAAACAATCATAAACTGAAAAACCTCAAAATATATTAAATAGAACATTCAAATCTTAACATGGGAAGGTTCATAAGCTAAATTGGAACATTAACAAGTAATAGAATTGGAATAATTAAAAATAGAAGAGAGACATTAATTAAAGGAAAATATTGGACCTGGTATTGAAGCAATAAAATTAAAAGGAATCCTAAATCCTAATCCTAAGAGAGAGGAGAGAATCTCTCTCTCTAAAAACTACATCTACTCCTAAAATTGTGAATATGAAAGCTTCTTTATGAATGGATGCATTCCCCCACTTTATAGCCTCTAATCTGTGTTTTCTGGGCCGCAAACTGGGTCAGAAACAGCCCATAATTCGATGGTTGCGAATTCAAACACGCTTATTTTTCGTCACTGCGATCCGTTCGCATGGAGCACGCGGTCGGGTCACCTACCGTCAGGGCAAATATGGTATATTATATATAAAATCGAAGCCCCGGACGTTAGCCTTCCAACGCAACTAGAACCGCGTCGTTTGGACCTCTGTAGCTAAAGTTATAGCCGTTTGAGTGCGAAGTGGTCAGGCTGGACAGCTTAGCAGTTTCTCCAACTTCTTGTATTCCTTCCACTTTTGCATGCTTCCTTTCTATCCTCTAAGCCATTCCTGCCCTGTAATCTCTGAAATCACTTAACACACATATCAAGGCATCTAATGGTGATAAGATATGATTAATATTAGCAATATAAATGCCAAAGAAGCATGTTTTCAATCATAGCAGAAAACCAGGAAGGAAGACATAAAGCATGCGATTAGTATGAATAAATGGGTAAAGAGTTGATAAAAACCACTCAATTGAGCACAAGATAAACCATGAAATAGTGGTTTATCAACCTCCCCACACTTAAACATTAGCATGTCCTCATGCTAAGCTCAAGAGAAGCTATAAAGGTGAAGAGGAGTAGTAGAATGTATGAAATGTAACCTATCTATATGAATGCAACTACATGCAAAATGATTCTACCTACTTGGTTAAAAATAAATAAGTTCTCCAAGACAAATATGAATCATATTTCACTAATTCAAATTATACAATAAAAAGCAAATAAACTTGTAAGAAGATAGCTCATGAAAGCAGGGAACATAGAATCAAGTATTGAACCCTCACTGGTAGTGTATACACTCTAATCACTCAAGTGTCTAGGGTTAATCACTCTATTCTTCTCTAATCATGCCTTCTAAACCTTGTTCTTCATCTAACCAATCAACAAATATTTAGCATACTGATGCAAACATCATGAGGTCTTTTCAAGGTTGTAATGGGACTAAGGTAAGGGTGAGGATATATGTATGGCCAAGTGAGCTATAATATGAATCTTTAATTAGCCTAAACTCTCACCTAATATACATATACTCTATATACTTTTAAATTCATGCCTAGCTACCCATAATTCCCACTTTTATATGATTCCCATACTCATGTACCAAAATTTTGATATTTCTTTACTTTTATCACATGTGCATTGATCTTTTTATTAACTTAGCATTGGGGTAATTTTGTCCCCTTATTTATTTACTTATTTATTGAATATTTTTGAATTTTTCTCTCCTTTTTTTTGTAGAGAAATAAACATAACTTATCAATGCACATGGATTTTTTATTATTTTTCTATTTTGGTTTTTTTTTTCATGAGTAGGTTCCCAAATTCCCAATATTCAAACATGATACATTCCCTTATTAACCCATGTTCCCACAATTTTCCCATACTTAGTTGATGCACAATCTCCATCTTAAGCTAACCAAAGATTCAATTGGGGTTTTTAATTTGTTTTTCTGCTTAAGGCTAGTGATGTGGTAAAATATAGAATAAATGGGATTAAAAAGGCTCAAGGTGGCAAACAAAGGTGATTGAAAGGGTAGGCTTATTTGGGATAAGTGAGTAAAAATCAAATAATGGCCTCAATCACATGCAAACATGTAAATACACTAAATATTGGACATATAGAACGGAACAAAGCAAAGATTGCAATCATAGTGAAGAAAACACACAAGAATAAAAATTTATGGTTAAATAATGTAACCATGTAAATAAGCTCAAAATCTCACAGGTTGTGTGTTCTTTGGCTCAAAAACCATGTTCAAAATACAACTTCAAACAAGTTTTAACATAAAAATTTTTTCAATTTAAATTAGTGAAATTTTTCAAAGATAAGGTCTTAAAAGAATTTTATTACTTTAACCAAGTAGTAACTAGATGCATAAAATCAAACAAATATGCAAATGCAACAACTAATTTAACAAAAAAAATTAAACATTGGTGCTAAAATATGAAGTGACTAACCCATGGAAGTCGGTATTGACCTCCCCACACTTAAAGATTGCACCGTCCTCGGTGCATGCTAAGATGAGCAGGTGGACGAGCTATTCCAACTGGCGCTTTTCTCCGAAGATTTTGCAGATGGACTTGTCTGTCTCCCCATGTAAATGTCTTCTCGATCTCTTCCTGGTGGCCATCCTAAAAGAAAAAGGGAAGAAAGGTAACCCAATAATAAATATAAGAAAATAAATGAAGTATGGTTGGTTTAAAATCCAAATGATAAGGGTCTCATTTACATGGAAGCTTCAACATGTACGTGAGAAAACAATATAAGCACATGGCATACTAGTGGTGCAAAATTTGCAACAAAGGAGAGAAAAATGTGGGTAATGCAAGATAGTATAAGTTCATATCAATGCAAGAGAAGTACAAGTGTCATAAAAGATTAGCATTGATTTAAATAATGTTACCCAATCAGAATAAAGCAAGTCATAAGCACTAAGATAATACCAGAAAAGATATAACAGTTGAATAAGAACATTTGAACACCAATGGTAAAATAATAAATTTAGAAAAGAAAATAAAAATATACAAAATTAAAATGCAATGAATAAAAGTATGCAAATAAATAAAATAAAACAAAAGATAAGAAGAATGAGAAGGGAAAGAAATAAAGTAAGAAAGAAAGAAGAAAGAAGAAAAGATAGAAGAAATTAGGATTGGGGAAGAAAAGATAAGATAATTGGCTGATTTGGATAAGCTGTGCAGCGCAAGCGACACGGACGCGTGGGGGACGCGGTCGCGTGACTTACGCTAAAATTAATCGACGCAGTCGCATCGGTCACGCAGACGCGTGACGCATTTTGTGCTACTGGATCGAGGGCAGCCTCGCGCTCGCACAACTCTCTATTCAAAATGCATTATTGCCAAATATTAGGGTGACGCGGTCCCGTGGTTGGTCGTTCAAAGGTATGTTGGGGAGGTAGTTCATAAGCACAGGGTGGGGCTTGTTGGTAATTACAAGGGGGTCCACCAAATCTATCAGCTTGGTATGCATTGTAGAGTAGTCCTTGCCCATGATATCTTGGAGGGTGTTGTTGCCTAAAGGGTTGATCAGATCCTCTTGGCTCCATCCATCTTTGATTGCTTAGACCTTGATGCATATTCCTGTTATAGCTTCCACTCCTTTCAACAGATTTAGAACCAAACTCAAAGCGAGAGGGGTGAGAATCCATGGTAGCTAATAAAAATTAAAAACGAAAAAAGAACAAATTAAAATTAAAAGGTTATTGAAATTTAAATTTTTAAATTTGAAAATTAAATTTTGAAATCTGAAATTTGAAATTTGAAATTTGAAATTTGAAATTTGAAATTTGAAATTTGAAATTTGAAATTTGAAATTTGAAATTTGAAATTTAAATATTGAAATTTGATAAGATAAGATAAGATTTTGAAAAAGATATGATTTTTTGAAAAAGATTTAAATTTTGAAATTTAAATTTTGAAATTTTAAATTTTGAAATTTGAGATTTTAATTTTAAATTTTTAAATTTGAATTTTGAAAATTGAAATTTGAGTTTTAAATTTTGAATTTTCGAATTTTAATGAGGAAAGAGAAAAACAATAAAATGACACCAAACTGAAAATTTTTAGATTAAAACGAAGAAAAAACTAAGAACAACTTGAAGGTCAAGATGAACACGAAGAACAACTCGAAGATCAAGATGAACACCAAGACCAATTTTTTTTTGAAAAATTTTTAATAACTAAATAAAAACCAATAACCTCTTAATTTATGAAAAGGCAAAAAATAAAAACAAAAAAAAAAACAAATAAACAAGCAAAAAGCAAATATTTACAATAACCAATAATAAGGCACACATTTGCAATTCCCCGGCAACGACGCCATTTTGACGTTGGAATTTTCGCCAGTAAAGAATTTTATAGAAACAGTCGCGTTGTAGATACAGTCTCTAAACCAACAGAAATCCCTTCGTACAAACGTTTTGGTTGTCACAAGTAACAAACCCCTTTAAATTGGTAACCGAGTATTTAAACCTCGGGTCGTCTTCTCAAGGAATTGCAGGGAAGTATGTTCTTATTATTGGTTATGAGTCTTGTAAATTGGGGGTGTTTTGAAAGTAAGGAAGCAGTATGTTGAATGATAAGAAAAATAAAATAGTAATAATTAAATAAACTCTTGGCAAGGTAATAGAATTGGAAGTCCTATCCTTGTCAATTGTGATGAGAATTGGATTTTAATCCCACTTTGTTAACCTCTAACTATGAAGGTAATTCAAGTGGATTAATTAGCTTAACCCTCAGGTCCTAGTCAATTCCTATGGAAAGACTAGAGTTATTGGAGCAACTTCCAATTTCAACCACTGCTTTATTTGACAGCTCAAGCGTTAACAATTACTTAACCAAAGCGAAAAGGAAGAAAATATTTAAATTAAATTAAAAGCATTCATAAATAGAATAAAACAATCATAAACTGAAATACCTCAAAATATATTAAATAGAACATTCAAATCTTAACATGGGAAGGTTCATAAGCTAAATTGGAACATTAACAAGTAAGAGAATTGGAATAATTAAAAATAGAAGAGAGACATTAATTAAAGGAAAATATTGGACCTGGTATTGAAGCAATAAAATTAAAAGGAATCCTAAATCCTAATCCTAAGAGAGAGGAGATAACCTCTCTCTAAAAACTATATCTACTCCTAAAATTGTGAATATGAAAGCTTCTTTATGAATGGATGCATTCTCCCACTTTATAGCCTCTAATCTGTGTTTTCTGAGCCGCAAACTGGGTCAGAAACAACCCATAATTCGCTGGTTGTGAATTCAAACACGCTGATTTTTTGTCACTGCGATGCATCCGCATGGAGTACGCGGTCGCGTCACCTAGAATTAGGGAAAATATGGTATATTATATATTAAATCGAAGCCCCGGACGTTAGCCTTCCAACGCAACTGGAACCGCATCATTTGGACCTTTGTAGCTAAAGTTATACCCGTTTGAGTGCGAAGAGGTCAGGCTGGACATCTTAGCAGTTTCTCCAATTTCTTGTATTCCTTCCACTTTTGCACGCTTCCTTTCTATCCTCTAAGCCATTCTTGTCCTGTAATCTCTGAAATCACTTAACACACATATCAAGACATCTAATGGTGATAAGAGAGGATTAATATTAGCGATATAAAGGCCAAAAAAGCATGTTTTCAATCATAGCACAAAACCAGGAAGGAAGACATAAAGCATGCGATTAGTATGAATAAATGGGTAAAGAGTTGATAAAAACCACTCAATTGAGCACAAGATAAACCATGAAATAGTGGTTTATCAGTGTGCGTCGATCTTCGCTGGTCATCTCCTTTGTTTCTTGTGTTCCTTCCATTTATGCAAGCTTCCTCTCTATCCTCTAAGCCACTCTTGCCCTATATTGCCTGAAAACACTTAACACACAGATCACGGCATCAAATGGTATAAAAGAACATTAAAAATTGACAATTTAAAGGCTTAGGAAGCAGGTTTTTAATCATAGAACAAAATTGGGAAGGATTTGTAAAACCATGCAAATTGTATGAATAAGTGTGCAAAGAGTTGATAAAAGCCACTCAATTTAGCACAAGATAAATCATAAAATAATGGTTTACCATGCATCCATATATTTTTGGCTTGAATGCTTTCATGCTTCTTTATTGCTTGTTTGGTTTTCTTAACCTACGAGTCTAGAGCATCTCAAGCACACTAGGATGAGTGAAGTGCATGTTCCTTTTCGTGTAACCGTGACATAGCTTTTTATGTTAGTGTATATGTTCTAAACCGCGCACAACTTAGAATGCACACTTACTTTTATCCATGTCGCACATTGGGTCACTCACTCCATTCTAGTGATTTACCTCATTCCAACAATATATGCTTCCTTACTTTTGCATCTACTTTCTTACTATCCTGTCTTCTATTTTCAAGATGAGTCATTATAAGCTAAAACAAAAGCGAAAGAAAGAACATGCAGCAATCGGTTGATCCACCAGCTGAAGGTGGCAACCCGTGAAGTCACCGTACCCCCTTGCTCATCTTTGAATGCACCGAGGACGGTGTAAACTTTTAAGTGTGGGGAGGTCGTCCGACCAATTGGCATTTTTGGGTGACAAATTTCTAATCCCAACACTTTTGTATTTCATTTTTTAGGCCTTTTAGATTTTTTTGTTGTATTTTCTTGTTTTGCATATAAATACATAATAAGCTTAGTCAAAATAATGAAATTTTCCAAGAAATTTATCTATAGGGCACGCCAATTGATTTGAGTAAAAATTTCTCATTGAACTTGCTTGAACTATACATTGTGGATCTTGTTTTTGAGCTAAGAACACAAGCATGTGAGATTTGAGCCTAATTGTGTGGTTATATCATATAACCACTTATTTTCATTCTTGTGTGCATTATTCTCTTTCTATGATTATAATCTTTAATTTGTTTGATTCTTTATGTCCATTATTTTGTATATACATGCACTTATATGATTGAGGCCATCACTTCATTTAGCTCACTTACCCAAATAGCCTACCTTTTATCTTCCATTGTTAGCCAACTTTGAGCCTATGATAAACGCATTTGTTCTTAATTTTAGCACATTACAAGCCTTAAAGTAAAAAACAATAAATGTCCTTAATTTAGATCTTTGATTAGCTTAGGCTAGTGAGTGTGTGTATCATTCAAGTGTAGAAAAACTTGGGACATTGGTTAAGGTAAAAGGGTAGTTTTGTATTTCTATTGAAAACGTTGGGAATTGGGTACATACACATGTGTTAATTAAATGTAAAACCATATGCATTGATGCTCTTGTGTATATTTTAGTTTGAAAAGAAAAAAATAGAAAAATAAAAATAAAAAATATGTAGAGAAAAAAATAGAAAAAGAAAGAAAAAGAAAAGCAATAAAAAGGGGACAAAATGCCCCAAAGTGACGCTCAATAATAATCAATGCATATGAGTTGTGATAAAAAAGAGAATGCATGAGTGTGTGAAAAAATAAAAAATGGGTAGTTAGGTTAGCATTTAAATTGTATAGGTTGTCATAGGTTAGGTGGGAAGCTTAGGTTAATCAAAGATTCAAATTTCAAGCTCACTTGACCATATGCATCATTACCTTTACCCTAGCCCCATTACAACCTATGAATAAGTCCTCATAATAAATGTATGCATGCATTGAATAATTGTTGATTGTCAGATGAAAAACAAATATTAGAAAGCATGATTAGGGGAGAATTGAGTGAATCAACCCTATACACTTGAGTGACTAAAGCAGATACACATCCGGTGAGGGTTCAATCGCTTAATTCGATGTTTTCACCCATGGTCATCTCTTTTCCTGCAAGTTTGTAAAATCTTTTAATAACTCAATTCAATTGCAGTTTGACTCGGTTGTTAATACCTTTAGCCCTTATGCTTATATTGGTTTTCTTGGGAATTGATTTATTTTGACCAAGTAATTGCATCCATTTAGATACTTGCATTTAGATAGTTGCGTGTAGGTAGATTGCATATAGTTAGTTTGCATTTAATAAATGGTGATACCCTTTGTCTCTTTCTTGGTTTAGCATGAGGACATGCTTGGTTTAAGTGTGGGAAGATTTGATGCACCACTATTTCGTGGTACATTTTATGCTGAATTGAGTGGATTTTTGTCCATTATTCTCATATTAATTCAATAAAATAGCATGGTTTTGTAATTCTCCCTTAATCTGCGCTTAAGTGTGAAAATATGTTTTTTAGGCCATAATTTGCTAATATTAATTCACCTTTGATTCCACTAGATGCCTTGACGTGTTTGTTAGTGAATTTAGGTTGAAAAGGCTAGGAATTGACCAAAGGAGTGAAGAGAAAAGCATGCAAAGTGGAGAATTCATGAAAAATCAAGGATTGGGAGTGCATACATCGACACACACACATGGAACGACGCGCACGCGTGAATATGAAGTCGGAAGGCGATGCGTACATGTGACATGACGCGTACGCGTGGGAAGTAAAAATGGCAAACGATGCGTACACGTGATCCATGTATATGCGTCGCAGCTCACACGTGACATCATTAAAGTGAAAACGCTGGGGGCAATTTCTAAGATTCCCAGGCCCAAATCCAACTCACTTTTTGAGCTTATTAGATGCATAATTCAAGAGGAGTCAGGGGGGAGAGCATATAGTTTAGTTTTGATCATGCTTTAGTTAGTTTCTAGAGAGAGAAGCTCTCTCTTCTCTCTAGAATTATGTTAGATGTAGATTAGGATTTCTTAGATATAGGTTTAATTCGTGCTTTGATTTACTTTTCCTTTCTAATTTCTTGTTCCCTGACCTTTTCTTTCCTATTTTAGTATTTTACTCTTTGTATTTGTTTACTTTGTTGTTAATGCACTCTTGTTTCTTTTATTTTTCTTTAATGTAATTTATGTTTGATTTCTTTTATTGTTGATTTGTTTTATTATTGTTAATTCCTTGCTTTTGGTAGTTATAGATTTAAATTTCTTGCAATTTTATTTTGCCTTCCTTTTATACCTTCCAAGTGTTTGATTAAATGCTTGGAAAGATGTTAGAGTAGATTTTTGTGTTCTTGGCTTGGGATGGTAACTTAGGTGAACTTGAGTTGCTAATGTCCAAATGTTGATAATTGGTATCCATTGACTCTAGCTTCCACTAAGTTAATTAGTGAGGTGGCTAGGACTTATAGATTAGGATTGATGTAGCTCATTTAACTTTCCATCACTTGTTAGAGGATGACTTAATGAGATTGATCCTTGCAATTATCATGTTGTGGTTAGTAACAAGGATAAAGATCCTTAACCATGAACCCTTGCCAAGACCTTTTTATCATTTGAGTTCATTTACTTTCTTGCCATTTATTTTTCTTGTTTCTTATTCAAAACCCCAAAACACTTTGCCATAACCAATAATTGAGCACACTTCCCTGCAATTCTTTGAGAGACAACCCGAGGTTTGAATACTTCGGTTATTTTTATTGGGGTTTGTACTTGTGACAAACAAGTTTTTGATTGAGGATTTGTTTGTTGGTTTAGAACTATACTTGCAACTAGAATTCAATTGAGAAATTCTTTACCGATAGACAATTTCCGTTCATCAGGAGGCACCTGCATAAAAGATTCAGCATCCAAGCCTCCTCCCTTGGATGAAACTAATTCAATCCCTCCTAAGACCAAACGTAAGTTTGGTGATGGATGTACACTATCCACAAAGGAGGAAGGCCCCAAAAGGAAGATACCTAGGGGCTGGAAAAATAAAAATATCCCAATTGAAGGCTTTTCACCATGAAAGATGGTAGTATTCACTTATCTCATCATGGTATTCACCATGGAAAAAAGAAGTGACAAAAAGGGACACCAGTATACTGCTGCAAGCCCAACCTTGCCTCAGGTAGTGAACAAGATCCTGTCTCTTGAGCGTATTATGCTATTCCATGAGAGCACAAGAAGGAAACTCCCAGTAAGGAGTAAGGATTTATTCCTCTATGACTATCTTCCTCCTTGAAAGGAGCTGTCCGTCAAGCTAATGACATTAAAGAAGTGCTTGTTAGGAGGCAACCCAACCTTAATTAGTTATTTTTATTGTATTTTAAATTTGTTTCTTTAAGTTATTTCTTTAGGTTTATGATCATATGCAGTAGTCAGAACAGAGACAGAAATGTTCAGTAGTGAAAACAGAACACTTTGGATGGAGTGTTGCTGGCGTTGAACGCCAACCAGGGAACAAAGGCTAGGCGTTCAACGCCCAAAATGGTAGAAGACCTGGCATTGAACACCAGGAAGGAGGTCCCTCCTGGGCGTTCAACGCCCTAAAGGGAGGAGGCAGCTGGCGTTCAATGCTAGGCATGGTGCACAAGCTGGGCGTTCAACGCCCATAAGGAAGGCAAAGAATTTGAATTCCCTAGCCTCTCAGGACCAGTAGGTCCCACAGAAGCTCTACCTACTCCACCTTCTTCTACCCTATTCTTCCCCATTGTTCATATCTGGTCAAGGACGAGCAAAACTCTAAAGTTTGGTGTTGCAAAAACTTTGCTTTTTGACTTCTACCACTCCTAAGTATGGCACCAAAGACTGGTGAAACCTCAAGGAAGAGGAAGGGAAAGGCATTTGCCCCATAAGAAGAGGATGGAGAAAACTAGAAAGCATACACATGAGCCTGTGCAGCCGCCTCAACAGAGACAAAGGAGTGACATTGAAGAGATTAAGCACTACATTGGATCCTCAAGGAGAAGCACTAGCTGCCACCATTAAAGGTTGATTCGTTCTCTTAATCTCTTTTTCTTATGTTATTTTTATGTTTTCTGTTGTATTGTCTGTTCTCTTATTCTTGTTAAATGATTATTTGCATTTATGTCTTAAGGCTATAAAAAGTTCCATATGTCTCCCACCTTGCTTAAATAGAAAATTTTATTTGAAAAGGATTGAGAGATACATGAATTTCAAGTTTAAAATAAGAGTAGTTCAATTATCTTGATGTGGTGGCATTACTTTTGTTTTCTAATTATATGAATAAACAGTGCATATTTGAAGTTGAAATTTTAGAATGTTGGCTCTTGAAAGAATGATGATGAAAGTGAAATATTATTGGTAATCTGAAAAATCCAAAAATTGATTCTTGAAGCAAGAAAAAGCAACAAAAAGAAAAAAAAGGGCATGTTGCAAAAGAAAAAAATAAAAAAAATTATTATGCATGCGAAAAAGAAAGAAAAAATGGCAAAGAAAAAAGCAGAAAAATCCATTACTGCCCAAAAATGCAGGAAAAGGAGGGTAGACTGAAAAAGCCAATAACCCTTTAAACCAAAAGGCAAGGATAAAAGAATCCAAGGCTTTGAGCATCAGTGGATAGGAGGGCCCAAAAGGAATAAAATCCTGGCCTAAGCGGCTCAACCAAGCTGTCCCTAACCATGTGCTTGTGGTGTGAAGGTGTCAAGTGAAAAGCTTGAGACTGAGCGGTTAAAGTCGTGATCCAAAGTAAAAAGAGTGTGCTTAAGAACTCTGCACACCTCTATATGGGGATTCTAGCAAAGCAGAATCACAATCTGAAAAGGTTCACCCAGTTAAAGTTTCTGTGGCATTTATGTATCTGGTGGCAATACTGAAAAACAAAGTGCTTAGGGTCACGGTCAAGACTCTAAAAGCTGTGTTCAAGAATAAAAAAGAACTGAACTAGGAGAGTCAATAATATTATCTGGATTCTAAGTTCCTAAAAATGCCAACCATTCTAAGTTTCAATGGATAGTGAGATGCCAAAACTATTCAGAAGCAAAAAGCTACTAAGTCCCACTCATCTAATTGAAACTGAGCTTAATTGAAAAATCTGAGATTTATTATATCTTAAATTTTTTGTTTATCCTACTGTGTTTTTAGTTGCTTGGGAAGAAGAACCAGTTTAAGTTTCGTGTTGTGATGAGCGGATATTTTATAAGCTTTTTGGCATCATTTTCATATAGTTTTTAGTATGTTTTGTTTAACTTTTATTAAGTTTTTATAGGTTTTAGTGTTAAATTCACATTTTTGGATTCTACTTTGAGTTTGTGTGTTTTTGTGCCATTTCAGGTAATTTCTGGCTGAAATTGAAGAGCTGGAGCAAAAGTCTGATTCAGAGAGAGGAAGCACTGCAGATGCTGTCTGGGTCTGACCTCCTTGCACTCGAAAGAACTTTTCTGGAGCTACAGACGACCAAATAGAGTGTTCTCAACAGATATGGAAATCTAACTTCCAGAGATTTCCAGCAAATGTATAATAGTTCATACTTTGATTTAGACTAGAAGGCCCAAAACATGCGTCCAACGCCAGCTTCCTGCTCCCTTCCAGGCATTCAGCGCCCAAGGAGAAGAGACCAGCGTCCAAACGCCCAAAAAAAGGCCAGTGTTCAACGCCCTAGAGGCCTCCTAGCACGTGGATTTCATCAAAGCTCAGTCCAAACACTCACCAAGTGGGCCCCAGAAGTGGATTTTAGCACTAGAAAGATTGTTTTACCCTTACTAGTCATTGTTTAGTATTTAAGGGATTAGATTTATGTTATTTGCACACTTTTGCAATACCTTTTACCATAATTCGAATTCACCATTGTATTTTCTTTTAGTATGAATTTCTGAACCTCCTAGGTTGATGGGAGGAGCCCTGCTGAGTCCTATGAATTAATAAAAGTATTACTATTTTCTTTCGATCCGTGTTTGATTTATTTCTAAGATGTATACTCGTTCTTCAACATGGTGAACAGGATGATCAGTGACAATCAGCTCTGTTCATCATACTAGGACCGCGTGCTTGACAACCACCTGTGTTTCCTTGGGATTGTGTGAATACGTGACTGAAAAGCGCGAACCGCCAGCTTGATTATGCATTTCTCAGACGGCTAATCCATGACTTTGTTGGAGACTTCTCAAGACACTAGTTCAGCCGATTTCTGAGGAGATTAGGGTCTCTGTGGTAGAGGCTAGAACCCAGAGAAGCAGCATTCTCTGATCCAAAAGATTCGACCTTGTCTGTGACATTTTGAGTAGGATCGCCAAGATAATGAACTGCTAGAGCTTCACCCTTATTCAGATTGGATGACCACGGCCAATGGCGTTTGATCACATACAGCCTACCATAGAAGAAATCACTCCCAAGCAAAGAAGACAGTAATACCAGAGTTAATTTAGAAAGGCTAATCAACTCCAATCCTCAACTATATTCCTATTACTAATTCCATTCACAAAATACCTTATACCCTTCTCTCATATTTCTTTTAATGCAATTAAGCCTCAATCCAACAACTTCTTGATTTTGCCTGACTAAGACCTGCAAGACAACCATAACTTGCTTTAAACCATAATCCTCATGGGATCGACCCTGACTCGCTCATGTATTACTTGAACGACCCAGTGCACTTGCTGGAACAACTGTATGAAGGTGTAGGGATTCGTGCACCAATAAGCAAGCATTTGGATGAGTTATGTATGCATATCTTGATTCATCAAACATAAGTGAATTATAATCATTTTCATTAGATTTATGCAAGAACTACTTGATGTATTGAATGATGCATTATCTGGTGATTATGGCAAAGCTTTGATGTACTTGTTTGATTGATGATAGGCAAGAAGAAGTAGAGGAGAAGCAAAAAAGGAGCAGAGAGGCTGTGGTGTTAGTGGCCAGGTTAGCCCACTAACGCCAGTGATAACGTGGTCTACAAGGAAGAAGTTGGCATTAGTGACAAAGTTAGCCCATTAACGCCAGTGCCAACGCTGGTCAAAGAAGAAGGGAGCGTTAGTAGCCAAAGTTAGCTCACCAATGCCACTACACAAGGAAGAAGGTGCCAACGTTAGTGTGCTAATGCCACCAACATTAGCACACTATTGTCTTCAATCATTGCACGAAGTTGGGGCTAGATGATTTGGCTAGTGTGCGTACACACGAAGCAGTGTGCGTACGCACCAGAGGAAAATTTGTCAGTGTGCGTACGCACAACAAGAAGAGCATTAATGGCCACGTTAGTGTGTTAACGCCAGCTTGGAAGAGAATTGTGGCGTTAGCAATGCTGTTAACGCCGGTACCAACACCAGTTCCAAAGGCACTCATGCAAGTATGAGAACTTTAGTGAGTTAACGCCAGAGTTAACTTCAGAAAGGGCCACTCCTAACTTACTTCAACTAAGGCCAAGAGCCCACATCCAAGTACTTGAAAACTTATTTGAAGAGGAGAATAGTAGTATATATAGGATGAGTTTTGAACTTAGAAAGGAGATGGACTCTTACACAGATGACGTACTCTGGATCTTAGCTTAGGACTCTTAGTTTTATAAACTTTTACATTCTGTAACTTTACATTAGCTTGTATTAAGTTTTGGTTTACTTTCATGCAATTTTAATTCCCTGTAATTGTTCTTAGAGCGATGATTAACTAAACCCCAATCATTAGGGGGAGGAGCTCTATTGTAATTCAAATGAATTAATGAAATTCTTCTTTTTCTTAATCTGTTTGTTGTAGCTAAGGGAAAACTTCTGTGCTTAATAGATCTATTCACTACCGGAAGGGGGTTTAGATCTACTTGAATCTCTATGTGAGCCTTGGGAGAGGGATCATAGAATTCAGTTTGAAGCTCTTTCCCTCACAACTCTCTTGATCAATAAGTTCCTGGTTTGAATTGAGAACCTGAGAACTTGTGTGGCTTAAGGTTTTCACAATTAAGCACAATTAGGAAAGAATTCACAAAAGCATGCTATTTTAATGAATAAATACAAGAAAAATTGATGAAATCCACCAAATTAGAACAAATAAATACCATGAAATGTGGATTCATCAATCCCCTAAGTTAGATTACCCCTTTTATTATGTTATGGTCTTAATTTATGCTTTAATGTTTTAGTTATGCTTTAAGATGAATCTTGTGATGGATATGAAGTTCTAGGATGGCCTCTGGCGTCCCGGAGTCTTATATCTTACATCACTGGGCACTGTTACCATACTGAGAACGTCTGGTTCTCATACTATATTCTGTTGTTGTTTTTCAGATGTAGGTCGTAACCCACCTCGGTGAGTTATTTTGATGGTGACAAAGCGGAGTATCCTGGATATATATTTTGGAGTCTTTTTGCTTATTTTATTTAGATCTATCACTTTTGTATTTACTTTTTCCTAGAGGGTTACTTTGAGAGAAAAACTTCTATAAGCTGTTTTAACTTTTAGATTTCTGTATTGTCTATGTACAACTAGCCAACTTAAACTCCGCGAGCCGTGGCTAGATCTTTATACTATTATACTCTGATATTTTGTTATATTATATCTATATCTTGTGCATTAAGTTTGTAGCTTCGTGTGTATGTTTTGCGCTTTTCAAATCCTGTTTTTGAGCTGTATCCTTCATCGGGCTTCTAGAATTTATTACTTCTTCTAGATATAAATATGTATAAGCTCTAGAATTGTCGTAACCTTTGATTAACCTTTGCTTTACGACGCGAGGTAAGGCTTAGGGTAATTAGGGTGTTACAGAAGCCATAGCAATAACCACATGTGATGCAAATATTATTTTCCAGTTTCTCAGAAAGTATATTTTCACCAGATTTGGAGTGCCTAAAGGCCTCATCAGTGATGGTGGTAGTCACTTTTGTAACAAACAACTAGATAAGCTGCTCCATAGATATGGAGTAACTCACAAAGTGGCTACACGATACCACCCTCAAACTAATGGCCAGGTTGAACTAGCAAACAGGGAATTGAAAAGAATCTTAGAAAAAATGGTTGGAGCTACAAGGAAAGATTGGGCAAGAAAGCTGGATGATGCCCTTTGGGCATATAAAATTGCATTCAAAATACCACTTGGGAGGTCATCTTTTCAGCTACTCTATGGCAAAGCCTGCCACCTCCCTGTGGAGCTCGAGCACAAGGCTTTTTGGGCCACTAAGCTCGTCAATCTTGATTTTCAAGCAGCAGGAGAAAAGAGGTTACTGCAACTCAATAAACTGGATGAATTTAGACTAGAAGCCTATGAGAATGCTAAAATCTACAAGGAAAGGACCAAAAGATGGCATGACAAGAAAATTGCAAGGAGAAATTTTGAGCCAGGACAACAAGTGCTAGTGTATAACTTCAGACTCAAGATTTTCCCTGGCAAGTTTAAGTCCAAATGGACTGGTCCTTATGTAGTGACTAAGGTCTCCCCACATGGAAATCTTGAACTCCTGAATGAAGCTTCAAAGGATACATTCACAGTAAATGGTCACAGGGTGAAGCACTACCTGGGAGGACCATGGGACAAGGAGGAGAGTATTCATGAGCTAACTTGAACAAGAATGAAGGACGTCAAGCTAGTAACGATAAAAGAGCACTTGTTTGGAGGCAACCCAACCAGAAGTAACTCTCTTATCTTATTTGTTTCAGTAAAAGAGTTAAGTAGATTTCCATGTATTGCAAGGAGTTAAGTTTGGTGTTACACACTAAAGTGATGTCATAAGTGAACATTTCAAGGGTGAATGTGTGATGCTAAGTTTGGTGTTCCACCA
This sequence comes from Arachis ipaensis, assembly GCF_059453495.1. Lineage (NCBI taxonomy): Eukaryota > Viridiplantae > Streptophyta > Magnoliopsida > Fabales > Fabaceae > Arachis > Arachis ipaensis. The sequence continues at coordinate 58,857,642 of NC_142442.1, forward strand.
CAGATTTTATTAAAACACATTGCAACCCCCCAATAGCATGCCTAGTCACTAACCCCAAACAATCATAGAACTACTTAACAACCGTTTACTTTCTAGTCCATAGTTTGGTTTCTTAATAAAAGCACATGATATTTCCTGCATGTATTTAGTTTGATGCATATAGAGGTAGGCAAGGAACTAAGTTTGGTGTTCAGACACAGACTTAAGTTCAGAAGATCAAAAGCATACATGCATGCTAACCATCTCTCATGTGCTTGGGGAACAAGCAACTTCCAATACTTTTACAGGCAGTCATTTCGTCTCTTGGGGGTAATATGCATCATCATGTGGAAAGACAAAGAAGGACATAAAGACCAGAATTGATGATGGATAGGAGCGAGCAAGAAGACACTAAGAGGTTGTATTGTTAGTTAACTATTTCCAGTTTGAAGTGCTTTAATTGGAAGTGCAATTGCACCATGTTTTCATGACTCTTTGCATTATGTTTTCTTTATGTTTACTTTGGCTTGCTAGTTTAATACCTAAGCCACTGCATCATATCTTATTGTATGCTTTGTTCCCTATGCTTCAATAAAAGAAAATGTTATGAAACAGAGAAAGAGTTAAAGTCCAATTTGGTAGAAGATAGAATAAAAATCCCAAGGTTATGTGGTGGTACATGCTTGAGTACTTAGTAAGTTCACAAATAAAGTGGAAGGGTAGAGTCTTCCTTTAAGTATAAGCTTAGTGTGCATTGTATGAAATCATTGTGAATAAAAGATCCTTGCAAAAAGAAAGAAAAGGAAGAAAAAAAGAGAGAAGCTGGCGTTAGTGGCCAAGTTAGCCCACTAACACCAGTGCTAACGTTGGTAATAAAGAAAGAAGAAAACAATGAATAAGCTAGGCACAAATAGCTTGACCCTAAAGATATATGTCTGTGATGCTTTTGTACAAGGATATGCTTGGATGATTAGGTTCTAAGGAGTGCTTCATCACTTGATAACTTGGGTTAACTAACCCGAGATTATCAACCAAAAGTCCATTATCAAGAGCAACCTTGCTACAAAGCATTTAACAACCCAAAGATGTGTTGGGCATCAATGTCTCAATGTTAAATTGCAAGTCAAGTTCCTGTGGTATGTATGTGTTGAGGAGAGGCTTGAGTTAGTAAGTTCTGAGGGGTGCTTCAATACCTAACACCTTGAACCAACTGGGTCGGGAGTTTGACTGAAAGCTTACCATAAAGAGCTGCCTTAACACAGAGCACTAAGCTTCAATAAAAAGAATAAGTCTCTAGCAAAGAGAAAAAGAAAAGCAAAAAGTTCAAACCAAGGATCGAAGAATAAAAGGGTTTCATAGAAGCAGTAGAGTTAGTAGTTAAGGGGATGGAATTGATGCCAGGGCATTTTGGCCAGTTTCACTGACCTTATCTTTACTGTTTTAGGGTAGTTTCATGCATTTTCTTAGTAAATAAGCAAGTTTTGGGGTAGTTTCATGCATTTTCTTAGTTTCATCACATTCAGGTTGAAGTACGAATGAATATCTTAGAAGCGGAATAAGTTGAATTGAATAGAAAAACAGTAGTACTTTGCATTAATCTTTGAGGAACAGCAGAGCTCTACACCTTAATCTATGGAGTGTAGAAACTCTACCGTTGAAAATACATAAGTGATAATAGAGTTCATTGGTCTCGTCCCCAGAGGGGAACCGGAGTAACCAAGATGTCTAATACAATAGTAAAAAGTCCTATTTATACTAAACTAGCTACTAGCGTTTACAGAAGTAAGTAATTGATGCATAAATCCACTTCCGGGGCCCACTTGGTATGTGTTTTGGCTGAGTTTGAATGTTACACGTGCAGAGGCTCTTTCTGGAGTTGAACGCCAGGTTGTAACATATTTCTGGCGTTCAACTCTGGTTTTGATGTGTTTCTGGCGTTTAACTCCAGACAGCAGCGTAGAACTGGCATATAACGCCCTTTTACGTCATCTAAACTCGGCCAAAGTATGGATTATTATATATTTCTGGAAAGCCCTGGATGTCTACTTTCCAACGCAATTGGAAGCGCGCCATTTTGAGTTCTGTAGCTCCAGAAAATTCACTTTGAGTGCAGGGAGGTTAGAATCCAACAGCATCAGCAGTCCTTCTTCAACCTCTGTATCTGATTTTTGCTCAATTCCTCAATTTCAGCCAGAAAATACCTGAAATCACAGAAAAACACACAAACTCATAGTAAAGTCCAGAAATGTGAATTTAACATAAAAACTAATAAAAACATCCCTAAAAGCAACTAGATTCTACTAAAAACATACTAAAAACAATGCCAAAAAGCATATAAATTATCCGCTCATCATGGAGAATTCGGGGAAAATCAAGGATTTGGAGTGCATACATCGATGCGCACGCGTGACAGATGCGCACGCGTGAAAATGAGGTTGTTCGGGCGACGCGTACGCATGACATGACGCGTACGCGTGGAAAGCAAAACTCCAGACGACGCGTACTGATGAACGGATAATTTATACGCTTTTTGGCATTGTTTTTACATAGTTTTCAGTATGATTTAGTTAGTTTTTAGTATATTTTTATTAGTTTTTAATTAAAATTCATATTTCTGGACTTTACTATGAGTTTGTGTGTTTTTCTGTGATTTCAGGTATTTTCTGGCTGAAATTGAGGGACCTGAGCAAAAATCAGATTCAGAGGTTGAAGAAGGACTGTAGATGCTGTTGGATTCTGACTTCCCTACAATGAAAGTGGATTTTCTGGAGCTACAGAACTCAAAATGGCGCGATTTCAATTGCGTTGGAACGTAGACATCCAGGGCTTTCCAGCAATATATAATAGTCCATACTTTGCCCGAGTTTAGATGATGCAAACTGGCGTTGAACGCCAGCTCCATGTTGCAGTCTGGCGTTAAGCCCCAGAAACAAGTTGCAAAGTGGAGTTCAACGCCAGAAACACGTTACAAAATGGCGTTCAACTGCAAGAATGACCTCTCCACATGTAAACTTCAAGCTCAGCCCAAGCACACACCAAGTGGATCCCAGAAGTGGATTTCTGCATCATTTACTCACTTCTGTAAACCCTAGTAACTAGTTTAGTATAAATAGGACTTTTTACTATTGTATTTACAACTTTGAATTATCTTTTGATCCTTTGATCACGTTTTGGGGGCTGGCCTCACGACCATGCCTGGACCTTATCACTTATGTATTTTCAACGGTAGAGTTTCTACACACCATAGATTAAGGTGTGGAGCTCTGCTGTTCCTCAAAGATTAATGCAAAGTACTACTATTTTTCTATTCAATTCAACTTATTCCGCTTCTAAGATATTCATTCGCACTTCAACATGATGGATGTGATGATCGTGACAGTCATCATCATTCTCAACTTATGAACGCGTGCCTGACAACCACTTCCGTTTTACCTTAGATTGAATGGATATCTCTTGGATATCTAATACAGGGGACCGAGTCCGAGTTATTAGTGTCTTCGTGGTATAAGTTAGAACCCATGGATGGCCATTCCTGAGATCCGGAAAGTGTAAACCTTGTCTGTGGTATTCCGAGTAGGATCCGGGAAGGGATGGCTGTGACAAGCTTCAAACTCGCGAGTGCTGAGCGTAGTGACAGATGCAAAAGGATCAATGGATCCTATTCTAGTATGATCAAGAACCGACAGATGATTAGCCGTGCCGTGACAGAGCATTTGGACCTTTTTCACTGAGAGGATGGGATGTAGCCATTGACAACGGTGATGCCCTACATAAAGCTTGCCATGGAAAGGAGTAGGATTGATTGGATGAAGACAGCAGGAAAGCAGAGGTTCAGAGGGACGAAAGCATCTCTATACGCTTATCTGAAATTCTCACCAATGAATTACATAAGTACCACTATCCTGTTTTATATTTTATTTATATTCATCCACTATAATTTCTTAATACAATTTAATCCGCCTGACTGAGATTTACAAGGTGACCATAGCTTGATTCAAGCCGACAATCTCCGTGGGATCGACCCTTACTCACGTAAGGTTTATTACTTGGACGACCTAGTGCACTTGCTGGTTAGTTGTACGAAGTTGTGAAACAGATATAAGATCATGAACGTGCGTATTGAGTTTTTAGCGCCGTTACCAAGGAATGGAATGATCACAATTTCGCACACCACGTACGCGTGGCCCATGCGTACGCATCGAAGCTCACACCTGATCTCATTAAAATGAAAGTGCTGGGGGCGATGTTTGAGGTTCCCAAGCCAAAATCCAACTGATTCCAGAGACTATTTCATGCAGAATTCAAGCTTGGACAAAGGGGGAGCAATTAGTTTTAGGATAGCATCATGTAGTTTAGTTTTCTAGAGAGAGAAGCTCCCTCTTCACTCTAGAATTAGGGTTCTTAGGTCAATTGCATCTTAGATCTAGGTTTAATTTCTTGTTCTCATCTTGTTTTCTTTACAATTTCTTGTTTCTACATCCTTGCTTCCTTAGTTTTACTTGTTATTCCCTTTATTTCGTTGCCTATTTTGATGTTGATGAACCCTTGTTGGATTTGTTTTTCATTTAATGCAATTTTATGTTTCCATGTCTCTTTCATGTTTATCTTCATTGTTATTGTTGATTTCTTGCTTATGTTAGTTATGGGTTTTGTGAATTCTTGCAATTTATGATGTTTACTTTTATTTCACTCTAGGTGTTTAATGAAATGTTTTCACTAGCTTTTGAGTAGTTCTCTTTATTCTTGGCCAAGGATAAGGGAATTGAGTGACCTTGAGTCATTGGGTCTTATTGAATTGGTGATTTGAGAACCCTATGTGGTCAATTTGATAACCATTGACACTAGCCTACTACTAAGTCAATTAGTACCTAGGTTAGGACTTGTGGATTGATGTTGATCAAGCCATTTGATATACTTCAAGTATAGAAGTAGACTTACTGAGCTCGGTTCCTCATAATTGTCAATACATGGTTTGTAGACAAGGATGGTGATCTCAATTTCCAAGTCTTAGCCAAGAGTCCTTTTCCTTTATTTTATTAGTTCTTATCATTTACTTTCTTGTTACTTACTTTTCTTGCCAATTACAAATCAAACCCCCTTGTTTCCTTCATAGCCAATAATTGATCACTTCATTGCAATTCCTTTTGAGATTACCCGATGTTTAAATACTTCGGTTATTTTTATTGGGGTTTGTACTTGTGACAACCAAAATCTATTAAAATTTGAATTGAGCATTACTAGTTGCTTGGGAACTATACTATCAACGGAATTATTTTGTGTGAAATTCCTAACCATACGAAAATGCTCTTTCACTAGGTAGGAGACACCCCACCATGGTAATATCCTTTCAACTCTTCTTTTTTTTGTAGTTTTTGTTTATTGAATTTTGTCTCTTTGATTAGCATAGTTTGATTGCATTCTAGGCTTGCTTTAGTTGCATTTTATGTTTGATCATGTGTTTTTGATGAATGATATATTTTGGGGTTGAAAACCTTTGATTGAAATCATGGTTGGTGCCATAGAAACATTACAAATATTACAGAAATAGAGTTCTGTGTGTGCGCACAGCCTTGTGCATACGCACACTTCCCCTATTTTTCTTAAACTATGTGTGCGCACAGAAGTGTGCGTACGCACACTCATTGTTCCACGCTCTGTTCGCAATGCTCGCAGTGCTTGTGCGCGCGCAATCCAATTACATTTTCATTCTGTGAGTACACACACTCCCTTGTGCGTACGCACACATGGTCATCTTGCCCTGTTTAAAAAAAAAGAGTGTTCTGTGCGTGCGCACAGCCCTGTGCACACGCACACGTCTTGAGACCCTCTCTGCCAGCAGCGCTCGCACGCCCTGTGTGTAACGACCTAATTTTCTGTATGTCTAGATCATACCGGAAACTAAGCGTTAACAACTTGTCTTCCTAATTATTATCTATTATTAATTATATGAGCCTGATTCGCTGTTAAAAACGTAGTTCTTTTGTGGGGTATTTTTTTTTGAAAACATTTGGATTAATAGACGGAATCATTCATAATTAATTCACAAATGATAACAGATAAAACAGTTATAAACAACCACACATAAATACATCACAGGTAGTCAACAGCATTCAGTGATCCAGCCTTTACTTAAGTATCGACTTTTAGTTAGGACACCCCTAGATATAGCTAGATAATAACAATATACATATATATACATACAACATCCCAGGCCCTGACCTATTCAAGAAGTCCCTAAGCTGACACCCAGGCTAGTCTAGACTCTATACTCACCTAGTCCCTCTAGATTACTGAAGCGAGGGAAAGTATGTTCTAAGTCTTCAAAACTCAAGTCAGGTCGAATGTCATCAAAAGGTGGAAGGTCGTCTACTACTCCTCTGCACAATCATACGTCATCAAAGAGCGTCTCTCTAGTACTTCATTGAGTGGCCACATAACAACAACATCGTACGGAGGACTTATGCTAAAATTCACGTACAAACGGGGTGCAGATATTGACTGGTCTCACAGTATATACATATAAACAAAGAACGAGATTCTCCTTAGACTCAGAAGACTACCTGGAGCGGAATCCTCTTCTTGCGAACGGTCGTCAGTGAACTACAAAAGGGTACTCATGCTTCCATCTGAGGGGGAAGCGAAAGAGAAGGGGTAAGAACTGGGGAGTTCTTAGTAGGGCTGGGGTTTTTAGTTAAGTTCATTAATCTGTGTTGCTTAGCAGACATATAGCAGAATATAGAGATGCAATAAACAGAAGACAGATGAATAGAGAAAATAGAGTAAACTGAAAACAGATCACCAACAGAAGAATATAAGAAAGTAAAACACAAACAAAAGAATACAAGAAAATAAAACACAAATACAAAGAATAGAATACAAACAAACAAAGCATACATTCATTCAACAATCATAACAGAAGAAATGCACAACCAAGTATGATGCATGTCTGTCCTATGCAAGCCATGAGCTCACGTGTCGGTTTACACCCTGCATCCCAACATTACCTAGGAACAAGTCCCAGATATGGTTTCCCTTTGTGTCCTTAGTGCATACATGTCGGTGGTAAGAATACCACTCCTTCGTGACTACCGACAGTCGGCGCAAAGCCCGACCCCATAATATACGCACAAGGGAAAACAGTGATCCTCAGTTCATGGGCATCTCCGAGATCAACACACAAACAAAACAAAGATCCTCAGTTCGTGGGTTTCTCCGAGATCAACATACAACAAAATAGAGATCCTCAGTTCGTGGGTTTCCCCGAGATCAATACACAAAATAGTGATCCTCAGTTCGTGGGTTATACCCGAGATCAATACACAAAATAGAGATCCTCAGTTCGTGGGTTATACCCGAGATCAACATACAACAGATCGTGGGTTATTTCCGTAATCAATGATTATCAATTCGTGGGTTTTCCCGTATTTAAAACAAATAACAATTTATAGGTTTCCCCGAGATCAATGATCATTCAGTTCGTGGGTACTTCCCGAATTTAACCAATTATCAATCTGTGGGTTTTACTACTCTTCCCTCTTTGTCTCTTTACTCTGCTCTGATTACTCTTTTCTCTTAGTCTCTTCACTTTGCTCTGATTACTCTTTTCTCTTTATTTTACTCTGCTTATTCTGTTCTCTGTGTTTCTTTACTCTGCTCTTATTTCTCTACTTAACGTATGTATTTAAAGCTTATGTAAATTTTGGTATGAATAGTTAACCTGTCCCAAGTATAGGTTCATTAAGTCTATATGGAAATAGTTTCACTTTTCATATTATACCTAACCCTAGTCGCAACTCAAGGACTAACTATGTTGCCCTAGTTCGTTCATTAGTCTCTGACTATTTTTTTATCGTTAAAACATTACAGACTTTTCTTTGATTTTTATCTTTTCTTCAAGTTTTTATCTTTCCTTTATCTTTGCCTCACTAATATGTTATTACCACTCCCTAAGTATTTTATGAAGGTAATTAAGAGATTCTGCGCTTAAAGTTGTCTTTCTAAAGCTTTTACAGAAAACTGCCTTTTCGACATTATTTTATTATTTTTATTAAAATATTATTTTTAATTAAATATTGTTATTTAATATTTTATTATTATTTATTATTTTATTAATATATTTTTGAAAATTACCCCACTTTAAATTTTAACCTTTAAAATTCACTTTTTACCACCCGTAACTTTTAATATTTCTACTTTAACCACCCTAACTTTCAGAAATTACCAAATAACCCCTCAAACACCAAAATATTTACTTCCTTGCCCTTTCTAAGATCTAAATGGTGTTCTTCAATGTTCTTCATCACACTCAAAGTGTTCTTCATGTTCTTCGTAAATTCTTCAGATTCTTTCTCTGTTTTTACCCGTTTTTCAGTCTTTTCAGCAACCGTTTTTTTACCAAAATTCAAAATAAATTAGCAGCCACTAAAACCCCATCTTTTCTACATGATTTTACCACAAATTGAACCCCAATTTAAGGATTAGGGTTCGTTTTTCCAGCAGCCATGAAGAACACAAATTCAAAGTTAAATATCATCAAATTTCATCAAATTTTCACCAAAATTTCAACAAGAATCACTCATATAAACAATCAATTTCAAGCATAACCAAACCATATCATAATCACGCAACTCAAAAACAATCAATCAAGATTAATTTTACCAAGCCCTACCTGGTTTTGCTGCTCCTAATTCGGTTATACTTTCAGGTGGTCCTTAAGCACATTTTCCTCCTAAATCACATCAAGAACAACTTTAAATCCAAAAACCCTCAACTGACCAAATCTTGCTCAGAATGCTAGGAAGGGATATCTCACCTTATACATGCTGCAAAATTAACATTTCTTGGCCCTCAAGTCAAGTTAAGCATGATTCCTAAGGAAGAACATCAAGAAAACACATGTTTAAGCATGTTAATTTGAAAACCAAATTGAAGAGGGAGGGAGACAGCCATCTCACCTTATTTCCAACCATGATATGTTATATGATTATGTAGAGGAAGAAGAGAGGATCATTTTGGTGAAATCGGAGTTTTGATTTGAGTTATTTCAGAAGAAATCAAGCTTTGAAGATTTATGAACCAAAAACTTTCTCTCCTTTTTCTCTTGATGATTTTCGGCCACAATGAGCAAATGAGGCAGCCTTGGGGGTTTTGGGGGTTTAGGGTGAGTTTTGATTGGTTGGCTTGGAGGTGGATTAAAATAAAATTAAAATATATCAGGTGTATATCTACTAAAACTAGGTGTATCGGAACACTTGTAAAAACATCTCTAAAAATTACTTTCTGAGCTACTAGCATAAATGACACTAGTAACATATTTATTATGAGAATAGAACATGTATGATGAGGCCTTAGCATTGCTAAAGTCATCAGAGAGTGCTGGTGCTAAGCTGCACCAGTAAACTATGAACCCGGTTAAACCGATTTCCTATTTTTAACTAAAACAGACCAGGTAACCTTATAATATCATTCAAGCATCTTCTAATACTAATATAATAATAATATTATACTATTATCTCTCTTCTCTCATGAATCGAGTCCGGTTCATCAAACTGAGACTATTTACGGAAATCAGAATCAAAACTCCTAACCGATACGGTTCAAAAAAAGGTTCTTCGTGATTGCGTTATCGAGCTTATCTCCACTAAGGTCCTGAATTAAAGATAATATAATGACAATGAGTATTGAGATGCTTGATGATACAACAGAGGTGTTCCCTTTACTGATCTTCCGGAGGATTCCGTGCCTTCAGAAAAGATCTCGCATACTCAAAAATCAGGGTTGTTACACTGTGCATATGAATGCCCTCAATTTTTGCTAGTGTGCGTATGCACACATCCTTGTGCGTACGCACGAGCCGCGTTCTGGGCCGTGATTTAAAATCTGCCCTGTTGCGCTACTCCTCACCCCCTTTCTTCTTTCCTTCTTTCTTCTTCTACCCCCTCACCCCAGCCCATCCCTTCTTCCGGCGACCACCACCATCGCCGTCTGACCGCCGCCGCCGCCACCGGAACCACCACCGCCACCATCTCTCTCTCTTTCTATTTCTTATCTTTTCTTCTTTTTTTTTCTTCTTCTTCTTTCTTCTTTCTTCTCTCTTTCTTCTTCGTTTTTCTTCTCTTCTCCGATGAAACTCCACCGCCGTGAGCCTCGCAGTGGCTAACAGAAGTGCCACTGTTACCTATCCCTTTCTTTTTTATTCTCCATCTTTTCAATTTTCTTATTTTAAACTTCTTTGTTATGTTTAGTTGCTTGATTAATTTCTGTTTTCTTGATTGAACTTTGGTTATTTAAGTTTGCTTAATTGTTTGTTTGTTGAATTGCAAGTGTTCCAATTTCTAATTTATGGGTTGTTGATGCTTGAATTTTTTCTTAAATTGATAAATTTGTGCACTGCACTCCATGTGTTTGACATACTGCCTGAATGAAGCTTGCGTTTGATGCATGTGTTGTCACGACCATATGTGTTAGACTATATCCGTGTTTGCCATTCTAATCAAGAATTGTGCACTTTTGAATGATTATAATGATATCTTGGATTGGAATTTCAATAATGTACTTGTTATTGCTTTAAATTTCTAGCACCAAATTGACATAAAGATTGACATTTATTTATTAATTGGTGAAATTTTGAACAAGTACATATTGAATTTAGTGAATTTAATTGAATTTCTTGTTCATCATGGTTTTTAAGTCAATATAATCACATCAGAAGGTCCTTGTTTCTTGTTCATGCTTTGCATTTGTTTGAGTTGAATTGACTTGATTCCTATAAAGACTTGTCACTTTTTGTAACAAACATCTTAACCATGTGATTATTTGATTATTCCTAAGGATGAATAAGTAATTTTCTTTTCATCATTGCATTGGTTATTGTTTGTTGTGCTATTTTATATCAATTTTACCCTTTCACTTGCACAACTTCAATATCCAATAATTCCTACATTCAATTCACTCTTGTTGTAGTTGCCTAAGTTTGCCTGTATTTAATTGATGCTCATTCATTGCTTGCATCTTAGGCCATTTAGTTGAGGAACTCATGCTTACTTTTTGATTGTGTTGATGCCATTTTAACCGGCCGTTGTGTGTATTCTAACTGGGTGCATAATTGGAATACCCATATGGCTAATCCATTTTCATCATACCACACCACTATGCAAACTTTCTCAATTAGATGCTTATTTGCTTTTTAATTTACCTTTTTGTGCTACTAGCCCTATGAGTCCTAATTATACTTTATTCATTCTTTTCAAGGATGAGACATAAAGGCAAGGAGCCGGTAGAGGAGGAGGACACCGAGGATGGAAATGCCGAGAATGCTTTGGACTTGGCGATTCCACATAACCTGAGCCCCCGCATATGCCAAACGAAGGTGGAGCTCTTGAGAGACATTCTTCCCGGATCGTGTTCGAGCACGGAGGACCGTGCAACGCTTAAGTGCGGGGGAGGATTCGCCATTTTGGGGCGTAAACTTTCTTTTTCGAATACTTTGAACTTTATTTTTTTTTGTTTCTTTTTTTTATGTTTCTTGTAGATATTTGGAATGTTTTTTATTATTGTATTGCTTTTTCTTCTTGTACATATATCTTAGACTATTCATAGTTTATCTTTATTGCATTTTACATCTTTTGCATGGTATATATTTTATAGATAGAAGTTGTGATTGGATGTGGTGAATAGTATAGCACCTAGTTCAATTTTATCCTAATTGTTCATGTTAGTTTTTGGTTGTTGAAAATTAGGAATAGATCTAGGAAAATTTTGAAAAAAAAAAAATTGCATCCATCACATCATACATACATATAGGAAATAATTTTGGTGAAAAACAACAAAAAATTTTAAGAATTTTGTTTTAGGGCATTCTATTGAATTGATTTAGAAAATTACTTTTAAACTTGCTTAAATGATTTTTATGGAATATAGAAGAGGAAAGAACAAAATACCTTGTGAGTTTTTGGGCTTATATTGAGTGGTTACAATTTTTAACTACTATTTTTGTTCATTGTATGCTATGCTCCTTCTATGATTGCGATCTTAGATTTGCTTGATTCTTTATTTCCAATGATTGATGTTTTGAATGCATTGAGCATGATTGAGGCCGTCTTTGATTAAAGCTTACTTAACCCACATGGCCTACCCTTTGCATCTATCATTGTTAATCCCTTTGAGCTTTATTTACCCCATTATTTTTTATATTAGCACATTACAACCTTAAGCAAAAAACCATGATTTACCTTTAATTATATCCTTGATTAGCTTAGGTTGAGCAGTGTATTTCGTTTAAGTGTGGGGAATTTTGGGAAGCATTGGTAGAGAAAATGTTTATTTTTGGGTATTCATTGAAAATTCGGAAAACGGGTGCACATTCATGTATCAATTTCCTT